>NC_092761.1:46943409-47655076 GCF_047496795.1 Chiloscyllium punctatum | reverse complement strand
AATGACAGTTTCTGGGAGGAATTCAGGAGACACAGCAGAGATTCATCTTGAGGAAAAAGAAGCATGGTACAGGGAGGATAAGGCAACCACGGCTGACTAGGGGAATCAGAGATAACATAAAAACAAAAGAGAAAGCATATAATGTGTCGAAGGGCAGTGGGAAACTAGAGGATTAGATTAGATTACTTGCAGTGTAGAAACAGGCCCTTTGGCCCAATAAGTCCACACCGACCCTCCGAAGAGCAACCTATCCAGACCCATTCCCCTACATTTACCCCTTCCCCTAACACTACGGGCAGTTTAGCATGGTCAATTCACCTAACCTGCACATCTTTAGACTGTGGGAGGAAGTCGGAGCACCCGGAGGAAACCCACGGGGAGAATGTGCAAACTTCACACAGACAGTTGCCCGAGGCAGGATTTGCACCCAGGCCTCTGGCCCAGTGAGGCAGCAGTGCTAACCACTGTGCCACCGTGCTGCCCATATTTAACCACTGTGCCACCGTGCTGCCCATATTGTGCTTACAAAACCGACACAGGGCAGTAAAAAAAGAAATAAGGAGTGAGAAGATTAAATATGAGGGTAAACTAGCCAGTAATATAAAGGAGGAATTTAAGAGTTTCTTTCGATATATAAAGAGTAGAGGTGGACACTGGGCCGCTGGAAAATGATATAGGACAGTAGTGAGGAACAAAGAAGAACTGAATAAGTTCAAATCAGTCTTCCTGGTGGAAGACGTGAGTAATTTCCCAAAAGTTCAGGAAGGTGAAGGGGTAGAGCTGAGTATGGTGGCCATTATCAAGGAGGAGGTGCCAGAAAAATCACCCGGACCAAATGGACAACACCTCAGAGTTCTAAGGGCGTTAGCTGAAGAGATGGCGGAGTTGATGGTGGTGATTTTTCAAGAATCTTTAGAATCAGGAAGGGTTCTAGAGGACTGGAAAAGTGCTAACATAACACGCCTGTTTAAAAAGGGTGGAAGGCAGAACACGGAAAGTTACAGATCAATGAGCCTAACCTCGGTCATGGCTAAGATTCTTGAATCCATTGTGAAGGATGAGATTTCTAAATACTTGGAAGTGTATGGTAAAATAATGCAGAGTCAGCCTGGTTTCATCAAGGGAAGGTCATACCTGACAAATCTCTAAGAATTCTTGGAGGAAGTAGCGAGCAGATTAGACTAATGGATGTTATCTACCTGGACTTCAACAAGGCCTTTGACAAGGTGCCACACAGGAGGCTACTGAGTAAGATAAGGGCCCATGGTGTTAGAGGGATGGTGCTAGCATAGACAGAAGTTTGACTGTATAGCAGAAAGCAGTGGTTGGAGATTCCTTCTTAGCGTGGCAGCCGGTGACAAATGGTGTTCCGCAAGGCTCAGTGTTAGGACCGCAACTTTACACTTTTCACATTAACAATCTAGATGAAGGAACTGAGGGCATTATGGCTAAGTTTGCAGATGATACAAAGATAGATAGGGACCCAGGTAGTATTGAGGAGGCAGGGAAGCTGCAGGAGGAATTGGACAGGTTAGGAGAGTGAGCAAAGAAGTGGCAGATGGAGTACAGTGTGGGAAAGTATGAGGTCATGCACCTTGGTGGAGGCAATGGACTACTTTTATTAATGGGGAGAAAATTCAGAAGTCTGAAGTGAAAAGAAACTTGGGAGGTCTAGTCCAGGATTCTGTCAAGGTAAACTTGCAGGTTGAGTCAGTAATTAGGAAGGCAAATCCAATGATGGCATTTGTTTAAAGAGGACTTGAATATAAAAGCAGGGACATACTTTTGAGGCTCCATAATGTTCTGGTTAGGCCATATTATTGTGCGCACCTTTGGACCCCCTATCTCAGGAAAGAGGGATTGGCCCTGGAATGTGTTCATAGGGGATTCACAAGAATCATCCCAGGGATGAATACCTTAACAACCGAGATGTTAACCTGATGAACCATCTGATGAAGGAGCAGCGCTCTGAATTGCTTCCAATTAAACCTATTGGAATATAACCTGGTGTTGTGTGATTTTTAACTTATAACATTTGAGGAATATTTGAGGACTCTGGGTCTATACTCAATGGAGTTTAGAAGGATGAGGGGGATCTAATTGAAACTTACAGAATACTGAATGACCTGGACAGAGCAGATATTGGGAAGATGTTTTCATTGGTAGGAGAGACTAGGACTTGGGGACACAGCCTTAGAGTAAACAGAAGACCTTTTTAGAACAGAGATAAGGAGAAACTATTTCAGCCAGAGAGTGGGGAATCGATGGAATTCACTGCCACAGAAGGCTATGGAGGCCAGTTCATCGAGTATATTTAAGACTGAGATGGATAAATTCTTGATTGTAAAGGGGATCAAGGATTACAGTGAGAAAGTGAGAGAACAACTTATCAGCCATGACTTAATGGTGGAGCAAACTCGATGGGCTGAATGGCCTAATTTCTGCTGCTATGTCTTTTGGTCTTAATGGCATTGCCTGACATTTGTCTGGCCCGACTCTGTCAGTCCAAGATTAGACATTATCCAGGCTTTGCTACATGTGGACACGGATTGCTTCAGTCTCTGTGGAGGATTCAATAGATTTCCTTTGCAGTCCTTCAGATCCGTGACAGTAAAAAAGGCTAATGCACGATCATTCTTAACAACAATCTGTCACGTCACCTCAGGTGGGATGCCTAATGAAATTCACTGAAAATGAAATGGAAAATGAACATTACCTGAACAAATAGCAGACGCTGCCTCATTAGGTTGGCAGTTGTGCTTGCCCAATGAGTTTGATTGATACTGGTACAACTTCCACTCAGTGCCTTTACAACCGACATCGTCCAACCAGAAGGAAGACTGTGCTGGCCCAAAGTGAGCATTGCCTGGAGCTGATTGGGCAGGTCCACATCCAATTTGCCGACAAGCGACATTCGCATCAATGATGTCCCAACTATCATCACAGATGGCTCTCCAGCTGTTGTTGTAATAGATCTCAACTCTTCCCGAACAGGGACCATTCCCATCCATCAATCGTATTGCAATCAGATCTGAAGGTAAAGAGCAGATAGAGTATAAACAATTATCCTCCAGCAAAGCGTTTATTTGTTGAGGCTAACATGAAATCAAGAGCATTACATAGAATATAGAACATAGAAAAGTACAGCATAGAACAGGCCCTTTGGCCCACGGTGTTGTGCAGAGAATTAATCTTAATGTAAAATAAAATAATTTAACCTACGCACCCCTTAATTCACTGCTATCCATGGACATGTCCAGCCGTCGCTTAAATGTCCCTAATGACTCTGCTTCCAGCACCACCACTGGCAACGCATTCCATGCATTCACAACTCTCTCACCTTCCTCTGATGTCCCCTCCATAACTTTCTCCTAATATCTTAAAACTATGACCCCTCATACCAGTCAGTCCTGCCCTGGGGAAAACTCTCTGGTGATTGACTCTATCTATTCCTGTCATTACCTCAATCACGTCTCCTCTCTTCCTCCTTCTCTTCAAACAGAAAAGTCCAAGCTTAGTCAACCTCATTTCATAAGGCAAGCCCAACCAGTCCAGGCAGCATCCTGGTAAACTTTCTTTGCACACTCTCCAAAGCCTCTGTATCTTTAATATATTAGAGTGACCAGAACTGGACACAATATTCCAAGTATGGTCTCACCAGGGACTTGTAGAGCTGTAGCAAAACCTCGTGGCTCTTAAACTCGATTCCCCTGTTAATGAAAGCCTAAATACCATGCTTTCTTAACAACCCTATCCACTTGGGTGGCAACTTTGAGGGATCGATGTACTTGAACACCAAGATCCCTCTGTTCCTCCACACTGCCAAGAATCCTATTTTTAATCCTATATTCAGCATTCAAGATCGGCCTTCCAAAATGCATCATTTCACATTTATCCAGTTGAACTCCATCTGCCATTTCCCAGCCCAGCTCTGCATCCTGCCTATATCACACTTCAGCCTGCAATAGTTCTCGATTCTATCAACGACACCTCCAAACTTTGCAAATTTACTAACCCACCCCTCAACCTCCTCATCCAAGTCATTTATAAAAACTACAAAGAGCAGAGGCTCAAGAACAGAGCCCTGCAGGACCTCACTCAACACTGTCCTCCAGGCAGAATACTTTCCATCTACAACCACTCTCTACCTTCTGTCAGCCAACCAATTCTGAATCCAGATAGTCAAATCTCCCTGTATCCCATACTTCCTGACTTTATGAATGAGCTACCATGGGGAGCCTTATCAAATTCCTTGCTGAAGTCCATATACACCATGTCCACTGCTTGACCTTCGTCAACCTGTCTTGTCACCTCCTCAAAGAACTCAATAAGGTTTGCGAAGCATGTCCTGCCCCTCACAAAACCACGCTGACTGCCTTTAATCGCACTATGCTTTGCCAAATAGCCATAAATCCTATCCCTCAGAATTCTTTCCAAAACTTTGCTGACCACAGACATAAGACTAGCTGGTCTGCTATTACCCTTCTTGAAAGAGGAACAACATTTGCCTCCTTCCAATCCTCTGGTACAACTCCTGTGGAGAGTGAGGAGGCAAAGATCATCACCAGTGGCTTAGCAACCTCCTTTCTCACTTCCCGGAGCAGCCTGGGATAAATCTGGTCTGGTCCTGGGGACTTATCAATCTTCATGTTTTCCAAAATTTCTAGCACATCAACTTCATCAATCTTGATCTGGTCAAGCCAGTATCCCAGCTCCTCAAAGTACTCATTCACAACAGGGTCCTTTTCCTGAGTGAAAACTGAAGCAAAAAACTCATTTAGGGTTTCCCCTATCTGCTCAGACTCCATGCATAAGTTTCCTATAATATCCCTGATCAGCCGTACCTTCTCCCTGATCATTCTCTTATTCCTCACGTATGAGTAAAATGTCTTTGAGTTCTCCTTAATCCTTCTTTCCAAGCCTTTTTTTGTGCCCCCACCTGGCTCTCCTCAGTCCATGTCTGAGCTCCTTTCTAGTAAGCCTGTAATCCTCTAAAGCTGTGCTAGATCCTTGCTTCCTCCACCTTGCGTAAACTGCCTTCTTCCTTTTGCCGAGAAGCTCCTCTGTTCTTGTTATCCAAGGTTCCTTAATCTTACACCTTCTTACCTGCCTCAGAGGAACAAATTTGTGCATCACTCGTAACAACTGCTCCTTAAATAGTCTCCACATGTCTGCTGTGCCCTTTCTGTGGAACAATTGCTCCCAGTTGATCACTGTCACCAAAGTACTCTCCCACCGCGAGGTCTGACACCTGTCCTGGCTCATTGCCAGCACCAAGTCCAAAATGGCCTCTCCCCTCGTCGGCCTGTCAACATACTGAGTAAGGAAGCCCTCCTGAACACACCTGACAAAAACGGCTCGATCCAAACCATCTGCACTTAGGAGGTTCCAGTTGATATGGGAAAGTTGAAATCATCCATAACAACAACTCTGCTACATCTGCATTTTTCCAAAAGCTGCCGGCCTATGAATTCTTCAATCTCTCTACTGCTATTAGGGGGTCTGTAGAAAACCCCCAATGAGGTGGCTGCTCCTTTGCTGTTCCTCACTTCCACCCATACTGACTTGGTAGACAAACCTTTCTCAACAAACTTCGTTTCTGTAGCTGTGATGCACTCGCTGATTCACACCCTCCTCTTTTTCCATCCTCCCTGTTCTTTTTAACGTTCTAAACCCTGAAACATCAAGCAATCTGTGAAACCCACGTTTATGTTATGGCCACAATATCATAGTCCCAAGTACTGATCCATGCTCTAAATTCGTCACTCTTATTTCTGACACTCCTTGTGTTAAAGCAGATGCACTATAATCAATCCCTTTGTTTAATTGCATGAGAAACCTTCCCGATAGATTCAGTACATCCTGTCATTGCCCCATCTGCAACTGCCCCCCTCTCAGATATGTAGCTCTGATTCCCACCCCCTGCCAAACTTGTTTAAACCCTCCAGAACCACACTAGTAAATCTCCCATCCAGGACATTTGTGCCCACCAGTTCAGGTGCAACCTGCCCTTCATGTACAGGTCCCACCTTCCCCAAAAGGTATCCCAATGATCAGAGTACTGAAGCCCTCCCTCCTGCACCAGCTTCGCAGCCATGTGTTAAGCTACATTCACTGACTGTTCCTCACCTCACTATCTCACTATTTGCACCGGTAGCAAACCCGAGATCACGACTCTACTCGTCCTGCTCTTCAGCTTCCAACCTAACTCTCTGGAATCACTTTTGAGATCCTCAATCCCTTTCCTGGCTATATCATTGGTGCCAATATGTACCACGATTTCTGGCTACTCCCCCTCCCCCTTCAGAATTCCGTAAACCCAATCGGCGACATCTCGGACCCTGGCACCTGGGAGGCAACATACCTTCCGGGAGTCCTGTTCCTGACCACAAAATCTCCTGTCAATTCGTCTGACTATTGAGTCCCCTACCACTAGCACTTTTCTATTCTTCCCCCTTCCTTTCTGAGCTACAGTGCCAGAGCCAGAGACCACCCCCACCTGCAGAATCCAAAACAGTTTGTTTCTTGCTGAGGGGAATGGCCACAAGGGATTCCTGCTCTGATCGTCGGTTGCCTTCCCTGATTCTAAGCCAGCTGCCCGTATCCTGTGTCTGGGGAGTGACCACCTCCCTAAACATCCTCTCAATTTCTCCCTCAGCCTCCTGGATGATCTGTTGTTCATCCAGCTCCAGCTCCAGTTCCCTAACTCAGTTTTCGAGGAGATGGAATTAGGTGCACTTCCTGCATATGTAGTCGACAGAGACATGTGAAGTGTCTCTCACCTGCCACATTCTGCAGGAGGAACATGCAACTGCCCTAACATCCATATCCCACTTCTCTGAAAGCCCGCACAGGATTGATTGATCCCCTGTTTTAAGACAGTCATCAAAGTCAAAAAACAAAGGATTAGCTCCTTCAATTTATAGCACAAGAGTTGGCATGTTGGCTCAGTGTTTAGCACTGCTGCCTCACAGCGCCAGGGACCTGAGTTCAATTTTAACCTTGGGAGACTGTTTGTGTGGAGCTTCTTTTTGCCAATTTTCCCCGTGTTTGCGTGGGTTTCCTCCAGGTGCTCTGGTTTCCTCCCAGAGTCAAAGATGTAGGTTAGGTGAATTAGCCATGCTAAATTGCTCATAGCATTCAGCGATGTGTAGGTTAGGTACATTAGTTAGGCTTAAAATGTAGGGTAATAAGGTAGGGGTCAAGCTGGGTTACTCTTCAGAGGGTCAGTGTGGACTTGTTGTGCCAAAGGACCTGTTTCCACACGAGGGAATCTATGATTCTATAACTTTAATCAAAGGAAGTAATCTTATTCACAACTACAGATCCACTCTTCTTGAAGTAATAGAACAGTACAACATAGGAACTGGCCCTTTGGCCCACCATGTTCGTACTAACCAAAATGACATTGTAAACTAAACCCATCTTCCTGCACATCATCTGTATCCAGTTATTCCTTGTCTGTGTATGTGCCTGTCTAAATGTCTCTTAAACTTTGTTGTCATATGACTGGCACTGGCTTCCTTAAAGCAGAGGTTATTGGTTTGGGAGGGGGTGGGGTGGGGTTCATGATTAAGATGTATAAAATGTTGAGGGGGGGGGGAAGAGAGGGGGGACAATATCAAAGGCTGAGGGGAGGTGGACTAGATTGAAGGTAAGGGCCAGGGGGTTTAGAGAGATATGAGGCAAACCTTCTCCACCCAGAGGGTGGTGGGGAATTAGATTTTAGATTAGATTACTTAACAGTGTGGAAACAGGCCCTTCAGCCCAACAAGTCCACACCGACCCGCAACCCACCCAGACCCATTCTCCTACATTTACCCCTTCACCTAACACTACGGGCAATTTAGCATGGCCAATTCACCTAACCTGCACATTTTTGGATTGTGGGAGGAAACCGGAGCACCCGGAGGAAACCCACACAGACACGGGGAGAATGTGCAAACTCCACACAAAGAGTCGCCTCAGGTGGGAATTGAACCCCAATCTCTGGCACTGTGAGGCCATGCCACCCAAAATGCAGAATCTGGAACTCACTCCCTGTAAGTGGGGGGAGGCACAGAAATTCTCATCACAGTGAATGTTTTGATTCTCTCTCAAATGTAACCCCGAGGATGTTGATATTGGGGGGTTTCTAAAATGGTGACAGCATAGAACGTCAAGGGATGATGCTTGAATTCTCGCTCAATGGTAACTCCCAAGAATTTGACAGTGGGGGATTCAGTAATGGTAATGCCATTGAATGTAAAGGGTGCCATGTTTAGATTCTCTCTCGATAGTAGCTCACAGGGTACTAATAGTAGGCAATTTAGTCATGGTAACACAGTTGAGTAAACGAGCAATGGTGAGATTCTTTCCCAATTGTAACCCTCAGAATGTTGTAAGTGAGGCAGGGAGTGGGGGGAGGGGTGGAGGTGGTGATTCAGGGATGGTACTGCCAGTGAATGTCGACAGGTTATGGCTCGATTCTCTCAAAGCTAACCCCCAGAATCTCGGTAGTGATGCTCAGTGATGGTAACAACATTGAATGTTAGAAGCAGCATGGTTCGATGGGCATGTGTGATGCCAAAGCAGACAAGGCTATGGGGCCAACTCCTGGAACGTGTTGCCAGCAGAGGTGGTAGAGGTGGGCACATTTAAGATGTATCTAGACAGATATATGAATGGGCAGGGAGCGGAGGATACAGATCCTTAGAAAATAGGCGACAGGTTTAGATAGAAGATCTGGTTCAGAGCAGGCTCAGTGGGCCAAAGGGCCTGTTCCTGTGCTGTATTTTCTTTGTTTTTTGTTCTAATGGTAGGGTCTTGGGGAGTGTTGTTGAACAGAGAGACCCCGGGTTGCATTGTCCCTTGAAAATGGCATGACAGGTATGTGGTGGAGAAGGCGCTTGCCTTCAATGGTAAGAGCATTAAGTACAGGAGTTGGGATGTCATGTTAAGGCTATATAAGACAATGGTAAGACCATATTTGGAGTACTGTGTACAATTCAGGTCTCCCTGCGATAGGAAAGATGCTATTAAACTGGAAAGGGTGCAAAAACGATTACGTGAAAAGGAGCAGCTGGATAAGCTAGGACTCTTTTCCCTGGAAAGTAGAAGGTTCAGGGCTGATTTTATCGAGACTTATAAAATCATGGAGGTTCATGGATAGGGTGGGGAGCAAAGGTCTTTTACCCATGGTAGGGGAGTCCAAAAACTAGAAGGCATGGGTTTAAGGTGAGAAGGAAAAGATTTAAAAGGGTCCCAAGGAGCAACATTTTCATACAGAGGGTGGTGCATATATGGAATGAGCTGCCAGAGAAACTGGGAGAAGTGAGTACAATTATGACATTTAAAAGATACTTGGATAGGTACATGGATAAGAAAGGTTTGGAGTGAGATTGGCCAAACACAGGCAATTGGAACTCGTTCAGTTTTGGGAACCTGGTCAGCATGGATGAGTTAGGCTGAAGGGCCTGTTTCTGTGGTTTACGACTCTATGTCATAAACACAACCTACCATACTTGTCTGTTACAGTCTTATTGCATGGGTTAACATTGACCTTTCACTGCATTTCCCATTGGGCCTACTCTTATGGAGATGATGCAACTGAGTATTGTGGAAAATAAGAAATGTAGTTTTCCGCAGGTGATATAGAAATGTAATTGTTGTAAGTGCTAGTGAAGTGCAATTTCTGTAGATGGGGAAGGGGTGAGACATTATACAAATGGTCATGGAATTCTTGTAGCGTGCAGTATACTTAAGGCTAAGACTTTAATGAATATAGGGGACATCTTAAAGAAGTTATTTTAAAGAAAATAGTTTTAAACTACAAAACAACTATTGAATGTTGAAGCAGAAAGTAAACGTATTTTCACAATAAAGCTTATAGTAACAAGACAAAGAACCAAGGCATCCAAGGTCACGGGACAGCCTGGTACTGAGAAAAGGAAAGAGAAAAACTAGTGAAGTAATCATCTTAAGATTAGGCCATATAGCAGAATGAAATGAAATAAATGATTATGATACGGTAAGGAATGTGAGCTTGTGGCACACGGATTTCGGTGATCTCCGACTCCTTTGTTTGCTGTTTGCGGTTTGGGCGACTCTGATCCAGACTGGGAGACCCTGGAAACAAGGAGGGGTTTTACAGTGACCATAAAGAGCCGCAGTGGTTTCACAGTGACCAGAAAGAGCTGTGGTGGTTTTAAAGTGACCATAAAAGCTGCAGTGGTTTTACAGTGACCATAAAGAGCTGCAGTGGTTTTACAGTGACCATAAAGAGCTGCAGTGGTTTTACAGTGACCATAAAGAGCTGTGGTGGTTTTACTGTGACCATAAAGAGCTGCAGTGGTTTTACTGTGACCATAAAGAGCTGCAGTAGTTTTACTGTGACCATAAAGAGCTGCAGAGGTTTTAAAGAGACCATAAATAGCTGCAGTGGTTTTACAGTGACCATAAAAGCTGCAGTGATTTTACAGTGACCATAAAGAGCTGTGGTGGTTTTACTGTGACCATAAAGAGCTGTAGTGGTTTTACAGTGACCATAAAGAGCTGGAGTGGTTTTACAGTGACGAGAAAGAACCGCTGTGGTTTTACAGAGACCATAAAGAGCTGCAGTGGTTTTACAGTGACCATAAAGAAATGTGGTGGTTTTACAGTGACCATAAAAGCTGCAGTGGTTTTACAGTGACCATAAAGAGCTGCAGTGGTTTTACCATGACCATAAAGAGCTGTGGTGGTTTTACTGTGACCATAAAGAGCTGGAGTGGTTTTACAGTGACCATAAAGAGCTGTGGTGGTTTTACTGTGACCATAAAGAGCTGCAGTGGTTTTACAGAGACCATAAAGAGCTGCAGTGGTTTTACTGTGACCATAAAGAGCTGTAGTGGTTTTACAGTGACCATAAAAGCTGTAGTAGTTTTGACCATAAGAGTCGCAGTGGTTTTACAGTGACCATGAAGAGCTGCAGTAGTTTTGAATTGACCATAAAGAGCTGCAGTGGTTTTGCAGTGACCATAAGAGCCGCAGTGGTTTTACAGTGACCATAAAGAGCTGTAGTGGTATAACAGTGACCATAAAGAGCTGTAGTGGCTTTACAGTGACCATAAAGAGCTGCAAAGGCGTTATAGTGACCATAAAGAGCTGTAGTGGTTTTATAGTGATCATAAAGAGCCGCAGTGGTTTTACAGTGAACCTAAAGAGCTGTAGTGGTTTTACAGTGAACCTAAAGAGCTGTAGTGGTTTTACAGTGACCATTAAGAGCTGTAGTGGTTTTGCAGTGAACATAAAGAGCCACAGTGGTTTTACAGTGACCATAAAGAGCTGTAGTGGTTTTACAATGACCATAAAGAGCTGTAGTGGTTTTACAATGACCATAAAGAGCTGCAGTGGTTTACAGTGACCATAAAGAGCTGTAGTGGTTTTACAGTGACCATAAAGAGCTGCAGTGGTTTTATAGTGATCATAAAGAGCCGCAGTGGTTTTACAGTGAACCTAAAGAGCTGCAGTGGTTTTGCAGTGAACATAAAGAGCTGTAGTGGTTTTACAATGACCATAAAGAGCTGTAGTGGTTTTACAATGACCATAAAGAGCTGCAGTGGTTTACAGTGACCATAAAGAGCTGTAGTGGTTTTACAGTGACCATAAAGAGTTGTAGTGGTTTTGCAGTGACCATAAAGAGCTGCAGTGGTTTACAGTGACCATAAAGAGCTGTAGTGGTTTTACAGTGACCATAAAGAGCTGTAGTGGTTTTGCATTGACCATAAACAGTTGTAGTGGTTTTGCAGTGACCATAAAGAGCTGCAGTGGTTTACAGTGACCATAAAGAGCTGCAGTTGTTTTCCAGTGACCATAAGAGCTGTAGTGGTTTAACATTGAACATAAAGAGCTGCAGTGGTTTTGCAGTGACCATAAAGAGCTGCAGTGGTTTTAAAGTGACCATAAGAACTGCATTGGTTTTATAGTGACCATAAAGAGCTGTATTGGTTTTACAGTGACCATGAAGAGCCGCAGTCATTTTACAGTGTCCATGAAGATCCGCAGTGGTTTTACAGTGACCATAAAGAGCTGCAGTGGTTTTACAGTGACCATAAAAACCGCAGTGGTATTACAGTGACCATAAATAGCTGCAGTGGTTTTTCAGTGAACATAAAGAGCCGTAGTGGTATAACAGTGACCATAAAGAGCTGTAGTGGCTTTACAGTGACCATAAAGAGCTGCAAAGGCGTTATAGTGACCATAAAGAGCTGTAGTGGTTTTATAGTGATCATAAAGAGCCGCAGTGGTTTTACAGTGAACCTAAAGAGCTGTAGTGGTTTTACAGTGAACCTAAAGAGCTGTAGTGGTTTTACAGTGACCATTAAGAGCTGTAGTGGTTTTGCAGTGAACATAAAGAGCCACAGTGGTTTTACAGTGACCATAAAGAGCTGTAGTGGTTTTACAATGACCATAAAGAGCTGTAGTGGTTTTACAATGACCATAAAGAGCTGCAGTGGTTTACAGTGACCATAAAGAGCTGTAGTGGTTTTACAGTGACCATAAAGAGCTGCAGTGGTTTTATAGTGATCATAAAGAGCCGCAGTGGTTTTACAGTGAACCTAAAGAGCTGCAGTGGTTTTGCAGTGAACATAAAGAGCTGTAGTGGTTTTACAATGACCATAAAGAGCTGTAGTGGTTTTACAATGACCATAAAGAGCTGCAGTGGTTTACAGTGACCATAAAGAGCTGTAGTGGTTTTACAGTGACCATAAAGAGTTGTAGTGGTTTTGCAGTGACCATAAAGAGCTGCAGTGGTTTACAGTGACCATAAAGAGCTGTAGTGGTTTTACAGTGACCATAAAGAGCTGTAGTGGTTTTGCATTGACCATAAACAGTTGTAGTGGTTTTGCAGTGACCATAAAGAGCTGCAGTGGTTTACAGTGACCATAAAGAGCTGCAGTTGTTTTCCAGTGACCATAAGAGCTGTAGTGGTTTAACATTGAACATAAAGAGCTGCAGTGGTTTTGCAGTGACCATAAAGAGCTGCAGTGGTTTTAAAGTGACCATAAGAACTGCATTGGTTTTATAGTGACCATAAAGAGCTGTATTGGTTTTACAGTGACCATGAAGAGCCGCAGTCATTTTACAGTGTCCATGAAGATCCGCAGTGGTTTTACAGTGACCATAAAGAGCTGCAGTGGTTTTACAGTGACCATAAAAACCGCAGTGGTATTACAGTGACCATAAATAGCTGCAGTGGTTTTTCAGTGAACATAAAGAGCCGTAGTGGTTTTTCTGTGACCATACCGAGCCGCAGTGTTTTTATAGTGACCATAAAGAGCTGCAGTGGTTTTAGCATGACAATAAAGTACCGCAGTGGTTTTACAGTGACCATAAAGAGCTGTAATGGTTTTACAATGACCATAAAGAGCTGCAGTGGTTTTACAGTGACCATAAAGAGCCGCAGTGGTTTTACAGTGACCATAAGAGCTGTAGTGGTTTTGCATTGACCATAAAGAGCTGCAGTGGTTTTGCAGTGACCATAAGAGCCGCAGTGGTTCTACAGTGACCATAAAGAGCTGCAGTTAGTTTACTGTGACCATAAAGAGCTGTAGTGGTTTTACAGTGACCATAAAAAGCTGCAGTGGTTTTACAGTGACCATAAAGAGTTGCAGTGGTTTTACCATGACCATAAAAAGCTGTAGTGGTTTTACAGTGACCCTAAAGAGCTGTAGTGGTTTTACAATGACCACAACGAGCTGCAGTTGTTTTACAGTGACCATAAAGAGCGGCAGTGGTTTTACAGTGACCATAAAGAGCTGTAGTGGTTTTAGCATGACCGAAAAGAGCTGCAGTGGTTTTACAGTGACCATAAAGAGCTGTAGTGGTTTTACAATGACCATAAAGAGCTGCAGTGATTTTACAGTGACCATAAAGAGCTGTAGTGGTTTTACAATGACCATAAAGAGCTGCAGTGGTTTTACAGTGACCATACAGAGCCACATGTTTTTACAGTGACTATAAAGAGCAGCAGTTGTTTTACAGTGACCATAAGAGCTGTCGTGGTTTAACATTGAACATAAAGAGCAGCAGTTGTTTTACAGTGACCATAAGAGCTGTAGTGGTTTAACATTGAACATAAAGAGCTGCAGTGGTTTTGCAGTGACCATAAAGAGCTGCAGTGGTTTTACAGGGACCATAAAGAGCTGTAGTGGTTTTACAGTGACCATAAAGAGCTGTAGTGGATTTACAGTTACCATAAGAGCCGCAGTGGCTTTACAGTGACCATAAGAACTGCATTGGTTTTATAGTGACCATAAAGAGCTGTAGTGGTTTTACAGTGACCATAAAGAGATGTAGTGGTTTTACAGTGACCAAAAACAGCTGCAGTGGTTTTACAGGGACCATAAAGAGCTGCAGTGGTTTTACAGGGACCATAAAGAGCTGTAGTGGTTTTACAGGGACCATAAAGAGCTGTAGTGGTTTTACAGTGACCATAAAGAGCTGCAGTCGTTTTACAGTGTCCATGAAGATCCACAGTGGTTTTAAAGTGACCATAAAGAGCTGCAGTGGTTTTGCAGTGACCATAAGAGCCGCAGTGGTTTTACAGTGACCATAAAGAGCTGTAGTGGTATAACAGTGACCATAAAGAGCTGTAGTGGCTTTACAGTGACCATAAAGAGCTGCAAAGGTGTTATAGTGACCATAAAGAGCTGTAGTGGTTTTATAGTGATCATAAAGAGCCGCAGTGGCTTTACAGTGACCATAAAGAGCTGTAGTGGTTTTACAGTGACCATAAAGAGCTGCAGTGGTTTTATAGTGATCATAAAGAGCCGCAGTGGTTTTACAGTGAACCTAAAGAGCTGCAGTGGTTTTGCAGTGAACATAAAGAGCTGTAGTGGTTTTTCAATGACCATAAAGAGCTGTAGTGGTTTTACAATGACCATAAAGAGCTGCAGTGGTTTACAGTGACCATAAAGAGCTGTAGTGGTTTTACAGTGACCATAAAGAGTTGTAGTGGTTTTGCAGTGACCATAAAGAGCTGTAGTGGTTTTGCATTGACCATAAACAGTTGTAGTGGTTTACAGTGACCATAAAGAGCTGTAGTGGTTTTACAGTGACCATAAAGAGCTGTAGTGGTTTTGCATTGACCATAAACAGTTGTAGTGGTTTTGCAGTGACCATAAAGAGCTGCAGTGGTTTACAGTGACCATAAAGAGCTGCAGTTGTTTTCCAGTGACCATAAGAGCTGTAGTGGTTTAACATTGAACATAAAGAGCTGCAGTGGTTTTGCAGTGACCATAAAGAGCTGCAGTGGTTTTACAGTGACCATAAAAACCGCAGTGGTATTACAGTGACCATAAATAGCTGCAGTGGTTTTTCAGTGAACATAAAGAGCCGTAGTGGTTTTTCTGTGACCATACAGAGCCGCAGTGTTTTTATAGTGACCATAAAGAGCTGCAGTGGTTTTAGCATGACAATAAAGTACCGCAGTGGTTTTACAGTGACCATAAAGAGCTGTAATGGTTTTACAATGACCATAAAGAGCTGCAGTGGTTTTACAGTGACCATAAAGAGCCGCAGTGGTTTTACAGTGACCATAAGAGCTGTAGTGGTTTTGCATTGACCATAAAGAGCTGCAGTGGTTTTGCAGTGACCATAAGAGCCGCAGTGGTTCTACAGTGACCATAAAGAGCTGCAGTTAGTTTACTGTGACCATAAAGAGCTGTAGTGGTTTTACAGTGACCATAAAAAGCTGCAGTGGTTTTACAGTGACCATAAAGAGCTGCAGTGGTTTTACCATGGCCATAAAAAGCTGTAGTGGTTTTACAGTGACCCTAAAGAGCTGTAGTGGTTTTACAATGACCACAACGAGCTGCAGTTGTTTTACAGTGACCATAAAGAGCGGCAGTGGTTTTACAGTGACCATAAAGAGCTGTAGTGGTTTTAGCATGACCGAAAAGAGCTGCAGTGGTTTTACAGTGACCATAAAGAGCTGTAGTGGTTTTACAATGACCATAAAGAGCTGCAGTGATTTTACAGTGACCATAAAGAGCTGTAGTGGTTTTACAATGACCATAAAGAGCTGCAGTGGTTTTACAGTGACCATACAGAGCCACATGTTTTTACAGTGACTATAAAGAGCAGCAGTTGTTTTACAGTGACCATAAGAGCTGTCGTGGTTTAACATTGAACATAAAGAGCAGCAGTTGTTTTACAGTGACCATAAGAGCTGTAGTGGTTTAACATTGAACATAAAGAGCTGCAGTGGTTTTGCAGTGACCATAAAGAGCTGCAGTGGTTTTACAGGGACCATAAAGAGCTGTAGTGGTTTTACAGTGACCATAAAGAGCTGTAGTGGATTTACAGTTACCATAAGAGCCGCAGTGGCTTTACAGTGACCATAAGAACTGCATTGGTTTTATAGTGACCATAAAGAGCTGTAGTGGTTTTACAGTGACCATAAAGAGATGTAGTGGTTTTACAGTGACCAAAAACAGCTGCAGTGGTTTTACAGGGACCATAAAGAGCTGCAGTGGTTTTACAGGGACCATAAAGAGCTGTCGTGGTTTTACAGGGACCATAAAGAGCTGTAGTGGTTTTACAGTGACCATAAAGAGCTGCAGTCGTTTTACAGTGTCCATGAAGATCCACAGTGGTTTTAAAGTGACCATAAAGAGCTGCAGTGGTTTTACAGTGACCAAAAAGAGCTGCAGTGGTTTTACAGTGACCATAAGAACCACAGTGATATTACAGTGACCATAAATAGCTGCTGTGGTTTTAAAGTGACCATAAGGAGCGACAGTGGTTTTACAGTGACCATAAAGAGCTGTAGTGGTTTTACAGTGACCATAAAGGACTGCAGTGGTTTTACAGTGACCATAAAGGGCTGCAGTGGTTTTACAGTGACCATAAAAAGCTGCAGTGGTTATACAGTGACCATAAAGAGCTGTAGTGGTTTTACAATGACCATAAAGTGTTGTAGTGGTTTTGCCGTGACCATAAAGGGCTGTAGTGGTTTTACTGTGACCATCAGAGCCGCAGTGGTTTTACAGTGACCATAAGAGCTGTAGTGGTTTTACAGTGACCATCAGAGCCGCAGTGGTTTTACAGTGACCATAAGAGCCGCAGTGGTTTTACTGTGACCATAAAGAGCTGCAGTGGTTTTACAGTGACCATAAAGAGCTGTAATGGTTTTGCAGTGACCATAATGAGCTGTAGTGGTTTTAAAGTGACCATAACGAGCTGCAGTTGTTTTACAGTGACCATAAAGAGCTGTAGTGGTTTTACAGTGACCATACAGTTCTGCAGTGATTTTACAGTGACCATAAGAGCTGTAGTGGTTTTACTGTGACCATAAAGAGCTGCAGTGGTTTTGCAGTGACCATAAAGAGCTGTAGTGGATTTACAGTGACCATAAAGAGCTGCAGTAGTTTTATAGTGACCATAAAATGCTGCAGTGGTTTTACAGTGACCATAAAGTGCTGTAGTGGTTTTACAGTGACCATAAGAGCCGCAGTGGTTTTACAGTGACCATGAAGAGCTGCAGTGGTTTTACAGGGACCATAAAGAGCTGTAGTGGTTTTACAGTGACCATAAAGAGCTACAGTGGTTTTACAGTGCCTATAAAGAGCTGTAGTGGTTGTACAGTTACCATTAGAGCCGCAGTGGTTTTACAGTGACCATAAGAACTGCATTGGTTTCACAGTGACCATAAAGAGCTGTAGTGGTTTTACAGTGACCATAAAGAGCTGCAGTCGTTTTACAGTGTCCATGAAGATCCGCAGTGGTTTTACAGTGACCATAAAGAGCTGCAGTGTTTTTACAGTGACCAAAAAGAGCTGCAGTTGTTTTACAGTGACCATAAATAGCTGTAGTGGTTTTACTGTGATCATAAAGAGCTGTAATTATTTTACAGTAACCGTAAAGTGCTGTTGTGGTTTTACAGTAACCAGAAAGAGCTTTAGTGGTTTTAATGTGACCATACGAACCGAAGAGGTATTACAGTGACCATAAATAGCTGCAGTGGTTTTATAGTGACCATAAAGAGCTGCAGTGGTTTTGCAGTGACCATAAGAGCCGCAGTGGTTTAACAGTGACCATAAAGAGCTGCAGTGGTTTTGCAGTGACCATAAGAGTCGCAGTGGTTTGGCAGTGACCATAAAGAGCTGCAGTGGTTTTACAGTGACCAAAAAGAGCTGTAGTGGTTTTACAGTGACCATAAAGAGCTGTAGTGGTTTCACAGTGACCATAAAGAGCTGTAGTGGTTTCACAGTGACCATAAGACCTGCAGTGGTTTTACAGTGACAATACAGAGCCACAGTGGTTTTACAGTGACCATAAAGAGCTGCAGTTGTTTTAAAGTGACCATAAAGAGCTGTAGTGGTATTACAGTGACCATAATGAGCTGCAGTTGTTTTACAGTGACCATAACGAGCTGTACTGGTATTACAGTGGCCATAAAGAGCTGTAGTGGCTTTACAGTGACGGTAAAGAGCTGCAAAGGCTTTAAAGTAACCATAAAGAGCTGTAGTGGTTTTAGAGTGCCCATTAAAAGGTGCAGTGGTTTTACAGTGACCATACAGAGCCACAGTGTTTTTACAGTGACCATAAAAATCTGCATTTGTCTTAGCATGACCATAAAGTGCCGCAGTTGTTTTACAGTGACCATACAGAGCCACAGTGGTTTTACAGTGACCATAAAGAGCTGTAGTGGTTGTACAATGACCATAAAGAGCTGCAGTGGTTTTACAGTGGCCATAAAGGGCTGCAGTGGTTTTACAGTGACCATAAAAAGCTGCAGTGGTTATACAGTGACCATAAAGAGCTGTAGTGGTTTTACAGTGACCGTAAAGTGTTGTAGTGGTTTTGCCGTGACCATAAAGAGCTGTAGTGATTTTACAGTGACCATAAGAGCTGTAGTGGTTTTACAGTGACCATCAGAGCCGCAGTGGTTTTACAGTGACCATAAGAGCCGCAGTGGTTTTACTGTGACCATAAAGAGCTGTAGTGGTTTCACAGTGACCATAAAGAGCTGCAGTGGTTTTACATTGACCATAAAGAGCTGTACTGGTTTTACAGTGACCATAAAGAGCTGTAGTTACTTTACAGTGACCAGAAAGAGCTGTCATAGTTTTACAGTGACCGTAAAGTGCTGTAGTGGTTTTAGAGAGACCAAAAAGAGCTGTAGTGGTTTTACAGTGACCAGAAAGAGCTGCAGTTGTTTTACAGTGACCATAAAGAGCTGTAGTCGTTTTACAGTGACCAGAAAGAGCTGCAGTGGTTTTACAGTGAACATAAAGAGCTGCCATGGTTTTGCAGTGACCATAAAGAGCTGTAGTGCTTTTAATGTGTTTTACAGCTATTTATGGTCTCCGTAAAACGAGTACAGCTCTTTATGGTCACTGTAAAACCACTGCAGCTCTTATGGTCACTGTAAATACACTGCAAATCTTATGGTAACTGTAAAACCACGACAGCACTTCATGGTTACTGTAAAACCCTTACAGCTCTTTATGGTCACTGTAAAGTAATACAGCTCTTTATGGTCACTGTAAAACCACTACAGCTCTTTATGGTTTTACTGTGACCATAAAGAGCTGTAGTGGCTTTACAGTGACCATAAAGAGCTGTATTACTTTACTTTGACCATAAAGAGCTGCAGTGGTTTTACAGTGACCATAAAGAGCTGTAGGGGTTTTACTGTGACCATAAAGAGCTGTAGTGGCTTTACAGTGACCATAAGAGCT
This sequence comes from Chiloscyllium punctatum, assembly GCF_047496795.1. Classification (NCBI taxonomy): domain Eukaryota; kingdom Metazoa; phylum Chordata; class Chondrichthyes; order Orectolobiformes; family Hemiscylliidae; genus Chiloscyllium; species Chiloscyllium punctatum. Next base: position 47,635,367 of record NC_092761.1, on the reverse strand, counting down.
GTAGTGGTTTTACAGCTACCATAAGAACTGCAGTGGTTCTACAGTTACCATAAAGAGCTGTAGTGGTTTTACAGTGACCATAAAGAGCAGCAGTGGTTTTACAGTGACCATAAAGAGCTGTAGTGGTTTTACAGTGACCATAAGAGCTGCAGAGGTTTTACAGTGACCATAAGAGCCGCAGTGGTTTTACAGTGACCATAAAGAGCAGCAATGGTTTTACAGTGACCATAAAGAGCCGTACCGGTTTTACTGTGACCATAAACAGCTGCAGTGGTTTTACATTGACCATAAAGAGCTGTAGTGGTTTTACAGTGACCATAAAGAGCTGCAGTGGTTTTACATTGACCATAAAGAGCTGTACTGGTTTTACAGTGACCATAAAGAGCTGTAGTTACTTTACAGTGACCAGAAAGAGCTATCATGGTTTTACAGTGACCGTAAAGTGCTGTAGTGGTTTTTCAGAGACCAAAAAGTGCTGTAGTTGTTTTACAGTGACCAGAGGAGCCGCAGTTTTTTTACAGTGACCATAAAGAGCTGTAGTGGTTTTACAGAGTCCATAAAGAGCTGCAGTGGTTTTACAGTAACCTTAAAGAGCTGTAGTGGTTTTACAGTGACCATAAAGTGCTGTAGTGGTTTTACAGTGATCATATGAGCTGCAGTGGTTTTACAGCTACCATAAGAACTGCAGTGGTTCAACAGTGACCATAAAGAGCTGTAGTGGTTTTACAGAGTCCATAAAGAGCTGTAATGGTTTTACAGTGACCATAAAGTGCTGTAGTGGTTTTACAGTGACCATAAGAGCTGCAGTGGTTTTACAGTGACCATAAAAAGCTGTAATAGTTTTACTGTGACCATAAAGAGCCGCAGTGGTTTTTCAGTGACCATAACGAGCTGTAGTGGTTTTAAAGTGACCATAAGAGCTGCAGTGGATTTACAGTGACCATAAAGAACTGTAGTGACTTTACAGTGACCAAAAAGAGCTGCAAAGGCTTTGAAGTAACCATAAAGAGCTGGAGTGGTTTTATAGTGACCATAAGAGCTGTAGTGGTTTTACAGTGACCATAAGAACTGCAGTGGTTCAACAGTGACCATAAAGAGCTGTAGTGGTTTTACAGAGTCCATAAAGAGCTGTAATGGTTTTACAGTGACCATAAAGTGCTGTAGTGGTTTTACAGTGACCATAAGAGCTGCAGTGGTTTTACAGTGACCATAAAAAGCTGTAATAGTTTTACTGTGACCATAAATATCAGCAGTGGTTTTACGGTGAACATAAAGAGCTGTAGTGGTTTTACAGTGACCAAAAAGTGTTGTAGTGGTTTTACAGTGACCATAAAGACTGTAGTGTTTTACAGAGTAGATAAAGAGCTGTAGTGGTTTTACAGTGACCATAAAGAGCTGCAGTGGTTTTTCAGTGACCAAAAGAGCCGCAGTCGTTTGACAGTGACTATAAAGAGCTGTCGTGTTTGTACAGAGACCATAAAAAGCTGCAGTGGTTTTACAGTGACCATAAGAGCTGTAGTGGTTTTACAGTGACCATAAAGAGCTGCAGTGGATTTATAGTGACCAAAAAGAGCTGCAGTGGTTTTACAGTGACCATAAAGAGCTGTATGGGTTTTGCAGTGACCGTAAAGAGCCGCAGTGGTTTTGCAATGACCATAAAGAGCTGTAGGGATTTTACAGTGACCATAAAGAGCTGTATGGGTTTTGCAGTGACCGTAAAGAGCTGCAGTGGTTTTGCAGTGACCATAAAGAGCTGTAATGGTTTTCCAGAGACCATAAAGAGCTGCAGGCATTTTACAGTGACCATAAACAGCTGTAGTGGTTTCACAGTGTCCATAAGAGCTGCAGTGGTTTTACAGTGACCATAAAGAGCTGCAGGGATTTTACAGTGACCATAAAGTGCTGTAGTGGTTTTACAGTGACCATAAAGTGCTGTAGTGGTTTTACAGTGACCATAAGAGCTGTATTCATTTTACAGTGACCGTAAAGAGCCACAGCGATTTTACAGTGACCATAAACATCTGCAGGGATTTTACAGTGACCATAAAGAGCTGTAGTGGTTTTACAGTCACCATAAGAACTGCAGTGGTTTTACAGTGACCATAAAGAGCTGCAGGGATTTTACAGTGACCATAAGAGCTGCAGTGATTTTACAGTGACCATAAAGAGCTGTAGTGGTTTTACAGTGACCATAAGAGCCCCCGTGGTTTTCCAGTGACCATAAGAGCTGCAGTGGTTTTACAGTGACCATAAAAAGCTGTAGTGGCTTTACAGTGACCATAAGAGCCCCCGTGGTTTTACAGCGACCACAAGAGCCGCAGTGGGTTTACAGTGACCATAAAGAGCTGTAGTGGTTTTGCAGTGACCAAAAAGAGTTGTCGTTGTTTGACAGTGACCATCAGAGCCGCAGTGGTTTTATGGTGACCATAAAGAGCTGCAGTGGTTTTACAGTGACCATAAAGAGCCGCAGTGGTTTTACAGCGACCATAAAGAGGCGCAGTGGTATTACAGTGACCATAAAGTGATGTAGTGGTTTTACAGTGACCATAATGAGTTGTAGTGGTTTTGCTGTGACCATAAAGAGCTGTAGTGGTTTTACAGTGACCATAAAGTGCTGTAATTGTTTTACAGTGACCATAAAGAGCTGTAGTGGTTTTACAGTGACCATAAAGAGCTGTAGTGGTTTTACAGTGACCATAAAGAGCTGTATTGGTTTTACAGTGAGCATAAAGGGATGCAGTGGTTTTACAGTGACCATAAAGGGATGCAGTGGTTTTACAGTGACCCTAAAGAGCTGTAGTTGTATAACAGTGACCATAAAGAACTGCAGTGTTTTTACAGTGACCATAATGAGCTGTAGTGGTTTTACATTGACCATAAAGGGATGCAGTGGTTTTACAATGACCATAAGAGCTGTAGTGGTTTTACAGTGACCCTAAAGAGCTGCAGTGGTTTTGCAGTGACCATAAAGAGCTGCAGTGGTTTTACAGTGACCAGAAGAGCCGCAGTGGTTATACAGTGACCATAAGAACTGCATTGGTTTTACAGTTACCATAAAGAGCTGCAGCGGTTTTACAGTGACCATAAAGATCCGCAGTGTTTGTACAGTGACCATAAAGAGCTGCAGTGGTTTTACAGTGACCATAAAGACCTGCAGTGGTTTTACAGTGACCATAAAGAGCTGCAGTGGTTTTACAGTGACCATAAAGAGCCACAGTGGTTTTACAGTGACCATAAAGAGCTGCAGTGGTTTTACAGTGACCATAAAGAGCCACAGTGGTTTTACAGTGACCATAAAGAGCTGCAGTGGTTTTACAGTGACTCTAAAGAGCTGTAGTGGTTTTACAGTGACCATAAAGAGCCACAGTGGTTTTACAGTGACCATAAAGAGCTGCAGTGTTTTTACAGTGACTCTAAAGAGCTGTAGTGGTTTTACAGTGACCATAAAGAGCTGCAGTGGTTTTACAGTGACCATAAGAGCCGCAGTGTTTTTACAGTGACGATAAGAGCCGCAGTGGTATGACAGTGACCATAAGAGCTGCAGTGGTTTTACAGTGACCATCATGAGCTGTAGTTGTTTTACAGTGACCATAAAGAGATGCAGTGTTTTACAGTGAGCATAAGAGCTGTAGTGGTTTTATAGTTACTCGAAAGAGCTGCAGTGGTTTTGCAGTGACCATAAAGAGCTGCAGTGGTTTTACAGTGACCATAAGAGCCGCAGTGGTTTTACAGTGACCATAAGAACTGCATTGGTTTTACAGTGACCATAAAGAGCTGTATTGGTTTTACAGTGACCATAAATATCAGCAGTGGTTTTACGGTGAACATAAAGAGCTGTAGTGGTTTTACAGTGACCAAAAAGTGTTGTAGTGGTTTTACAGTGACCATAAAGACTGTAGTGTTTTACAGAGTAGATAAAGAGCTGTAGTGGTTTTACAGTGACCATAAAGAGCTGCAGTGGTTTTTCAGTGACCAAAAGAGCCGCAGTCGTTTGACAGTGACTATAAAGAGCTGTTGTGTTTGTACAGAGACCATAAAAAGCTGCAGTGGTTTTACAGTGACCATAAGAGCTGTAGTGGTTTTACAGTGACCATAAAGAGCTGCAGTGGATTTATAGTGACCAAAAAGAGCTGCAGTGGTTTTACAGTGACCATAAAGAACTGTATGGGTTTTGCAGTGACCGTAAAGAGCCGCAGTGGTTTTGCAATGACCATAAAGAGCTGTAGGGATTTTACAGTGACCATAAAGAGCTGTATGGGTTTTGCAGTGACCGTAAAGAGCTGCAGTGGTTTTGCAGTGACCATAAAGAGCTGTAATGGTTTTCCAGAGACCATAAAGAGCTGCAGGCATTTTACAGTGACCATAAACAGCTGTAGTGGTTTCACAGTGTCCATAAGAGCTGCAGTGGTTTTACAGTGACCATAAAGAGCTGCAGGGATTTTACAGTGACCATAAAGTGCTGTAGTGGTTTTACAGTGACCATAAAGTGCTGTAGTGGTTTTACAGTGACCATAAGAGCTGTATTCATTTTACAGTGACCGTAAAGAGCCACAGCGATTTTACAGTGACCATAAACATCTGCAGGGATTTTACAGTGACCATAAAGAGCTGTAGTGGTTTTACAGTCACCATAAGAACTGCAGTGGTTTTACAGTGACCATAAAGAGCTGCAGGGATTTTACAGTGACCATAAGAGCTGCAGTGATTTTACAGTGACCATAAAGAGCTGTAGTGGTTTTACAGTGACCATAAGAGCCCCCGTGGTTTTCCAGTGACCATAAGAGCTGCAGTGGTTTTACAGTGACCATAAAAAGCTGTAGTGGCTTTACAGTGACCATAAGAGCCCCCGTGGTTTTACAGCGACCACAAGAGCCGCAGTGGGTTTACAGTGACCATAAAGAGCTGTAGTGGTTTTGCAGTGACCAAAAAGAGTTGTCGTTGTTTGACAGTGACCATCAGAGCCGCAGTGGTTTTATGGTGACCATAAAGAGCTGCAGTGGTTTTACAGTGACCATAAAGAGCCGCAGTGGTTTTACAGCGACCATAAAGAGGCGCAGTGGTATTACAGTGACCATAAAGTGATGTAGTGGTTTTACAGTGACCATAATGAGTTGTAGTGGTTTTGCTGTGACCATAAAGAGCTGTAGTGGTTTTACAGTGACCATAAAGTGCTGTAATTGTTTTACAGTGACCATAAAGAGCTGTAGTGGTTTTACAGTGACCATAAAGAGCTGTAGTGGTTTTACAGTGACCATAAAGTGCTGTAATTGTTTTACAGTGACCATAAAGAGCTGTAGTGGTTTTACAGTGACCATAAAGAGCTGTAGTGGTTTTACAGTGACCATAAGGGCTGTATTGGTTTTACAGTGACCATAAAGAGCTGTAGTGGTTTTACAGTGACCATAAAGTGCTGTAATTGTTTTACAGTGACCATAAAGAGCTGTAGTGGTTTTACAGTGACCATAAAGAGCTGTAGTGGTTTTACAGTGACCATAAAGTGCTGTAATTGTTTTACAGTGACCATAAAGAGCTGTAGTGGTTTTACAGTGACCATAAAGAGCTGTAGTGGTTTTACAGTGACCATAAGGGCTGTATTGGTTTTACAGTGACCATAAAGAGCTGTCATGGTTTTACAGTGACCATAAAGAGCTGTAATGGTTTTATAGTGACCATAAGGAGCTGTCGTGATTTTACAGTGACCATACGAGCTGTAGTGGTTTTACAGTGACCATAAGAGCTGTAGAGGTTTTACAGTGACCATAAAGAGCTGCAGTGGTTTTACAGTGACCATAAAGAGCTGCAGTGGTTTTACAGTGACTATAAAGAGCTGTAAGTGTTTTACAGTGACCATAAAGAGCTGTAATGGTTTTACAGTGACCATAAGAGCTGCACTGGTTTTACAGTGACCATAAAGAGCTGTAATGGTTTTAAGGTGACCATAAAGAGCTGTCGTGGTTTTACAGTGACCATAAAGAGCTGTCGTGGTTTTACAGTAACCATAAAGAGCTGTTGTGGTTTCACCGTGACCACAAGAGCTGTAGTGGTTTTACAGTGACTATAAAGAGCCGCAGGGGTTTTACAGTGATCATAAAGAGCTGTTGTGGTTTTACAGAGACCATAAGAGCTGTAGTGGTTTTATAATGACCATGAAGAGCCGCAGTGGTTTTACAGTGACCATAAAGAGCTGCAGTGGTCTTACAGTGACCATAAGAGCCGCAGTGGTTTTACAGTGACCATAAAGAGCTGTAATGGTTTTACAGTGACCATAAAGAGCTGTCGTGGTTTTACAGTAACCATAAAGACCTGCAGTGGTTTTAAAGTGACCATAAAGAGCTGCAGTGGTTTTACAGTGACCATAAGAGCCGCAGTGGTTTTACAGTGACCATAATGAGCAGCAGTGGCTCTTATGGTCACTGTAAAACCACTACAGCACTTTATGGTCACTGTAAAACCACTGCAGCTCTTATGGTCACTGTAAAACCACTGCAGCTCTTATGGTCACTGTAAAACTATTACAGCTCTTCATGGTCGCTGTAAAGTCACTACAGCTCTTTATGGTCACTGTAAAGCCTCTACAGCTCTTTATGGTTACTGTAAAATCACTGCAGCTCTTTATGGTCACTGTAAAAACACCTGCAGCTATTATGGTCGCTGTAAAACAACTACAGCTCTTTATGGTCACTGTAAAACGAGTGCAGCTCTTTATGGTCACTGTAAAACCACTGCAGCCATTATGGTCACTGTCAAACCACTACAGCTCTGTATGATCACTGTAAAACCACTGCAGCACTTTATGGTCACTGTAAAACCACTACAGCTCTTTATGGACACAAAAAACCACTGCAGCTCTTTATGGTCACTGTAAAACAACTGCGACTCTTATGGCCACTGTAAAACCACTACAACACTTTATGGTCACAGTAAAACCACTCCAGCTCTTTATGGTCACTGTAAAACCACGGCAGCTCTTTACGGTCGCTGTAAAACCACTACAGCTCTTTAAGGTCACTGTAAAAACACTGCGGCTCTAATGGTCACTGTAAAACCACTGCAGCTATTTATGGTCACAGCAAAACCACTGCAGCTCTTTATGGTCACTGTAAAACCAGTGCGTCTCTTATGGACACTGTAAAACCACTACGGCTCTTTATGGTCACTGTAAAACCACTACAGCACTTTATTGTCACTGTAAAACCACTACAGCTCTTTAAGGTCACTGTAAAACCACTGCGGCTCTTTATGGTTACTTTAAAACCACTACAGCTCTTATGGTCACTGTAAAACCACTACAGCTCTTTAAGGTCACTGTAAAACCACTGCAGCTCTTTATGGTCACTGTAAAACCACTACAGCTCTTTATGGTCACTGTAAAACCACTGCGGCTCTTATGGTCACTGTAAAACCACTGCAGCTCTTTATGGTCTCTGTACAACCTCTGCAGCTCTTATGGTAACTGTAAAACCACTGCAGTTCTTATGGTCACTGTACAACCATTACAGCTATTTATGGTCTCTGTAAAACCACTACAGCTCTTTACGGTCACTGTAAAACCACTGCAGCTCTTATGGTAACTGTAAAACCACTGCAGTTCTTATGGTCACTGTAAAACCACTACAGCACTTTATGGTCACTGTAAAACCACTACAGCTCTTTAAGGTCACTGTAAAACCACTGCGGCTGTTTATGGTCACTTTAAAGGCACTACAGCTCTTTATGGTCACAGTAAAACCACTACAGCTCTTTATGGTCACTGTAAAACCACGGCAGCTCTTTATGGTCACTGTTAAACCACTGCAGCTCTTTATGGTCACTGTAAAACCACTACAGCTCTTTATGATCACATTAAAAGCACTACAGCTCTTTATGGTCACTGTAAAACCACTGCAGCTCTTTATGGTCACATTAAAATCACAACACCTCTTTATGGTCACTGTAAAACCACTGCGGCTCTTATGGCCACTGTAAAACCACTACAGCTCTTTACGGTCGCTGTAAAACCACTACAGCTCTTTAAGGTCACTGTAAAAACACTGCGGCTCTAATGGTCACTGTAAAACCACTGCAGCTATTTATGGTCACAGCAAAACCACTGCAGCTCTTTATGGTCACTGTAAAACCAGTGCGTCTCTTATGGACACTGTAAAACCACTACGGCTCTTTATGGTCACTGTAAAACCACTACAGCACTTTATGGTCACTGTAAAACCACTACAGCTCTTTAAGGTCACTGTAAAACCACTGCGGCTCTTTATGTTTACTTTAAAACCACTACAGCTCTTATGGTCACTGTAAAACCACTGCAGCTCTTTAAGGTCACTGTAAAACCACTGCAGCTCTTTACGGTCACTGTAAAACCACTGCAGCTCTTTATGGTCTCTGTAAAACCTCTGCAGCTCTTATGGTCACTGTAAAACCACTACAGCACTTTATGGTCACTGTAAAACCACTACAGCTCTTTAAGGTCACTGTAAAACCACTGCGGCTGTTTATGGTCACTTTAAAGGCACTACAGCTCTTTATGGTCACAGTAAAACCACTACAGCTCTTTATGGTCACTGTTAAACCACTGCAGCTCTCTATGATCACTGTAAAACCACTACAGCTCTTTACGATCACATTAAAAGCACTACAGCTCTTTATGGTCACTGTAAAACCACTACAGCTCTTTAAGGTCACTGTAAAACCACTGCGGCTGTTTATGGTCACTTTAAAGGCACTACAGCTCTTTATGGTCACTGTAAAACCACTACAGCTCTTTATGGTCACTGTAAAACCACTGCAGCTCTTTATGGTCACATTAAAATCACAACAACTCTTTATGGTCACTGTAAAACCACTGCAGCTCTTATGGTCACTGTAAATACACTGCACATCTTATGGTAACTGTAAAACCATGACAGCACTTCATGGTCACTGTAAAACCATTACAGCTCTTTATGGTCACTGTAAAGTAATACAGCTCTTTATGGTCACTGTAAAACCACTGCAGCTCTTTATGGTTTTACTGTAACCATAAAGAGCTGTAGTGGCTTTACAGTGACCATAAAGAGCTGTATTACTTTACATTGACCATAAAGAGCTGCAGTGGTTTTACAGTGACCATAAAGAGCTTTCGGGGTTTTACTGTGACCAGAAAGAGCTGTCATGTTTTTACAGTGACCGTAAAGTGCTGTAGTGGTTTTACAAAGACCAAAAAGAGCTGTAGTGGTTTTACAGTGACCAGAGGAGCCGCAGTTGTTTTACAAAAACCATAAAGAGCTGTAGTGGTTTTACAGTGACCATAAAGAGCTGCCATGGTTTTGCAGTGACCATAAAGAGCTGCCATGGTTTTGCAGTGACCATAAAGTGCTGTAGTGCTTTTAATGTGTTTTACAGCTATTTATGGTCTCTGTAAAACGAGTACAGCTCTTTATGGTCACTGTAAAACCACTGCAGCTCTTATGGTCACTGTAAATATACTGCAAATCTTATGGTAACTGTAAAACCACGACAGCACTTCATGGTCACTGTAAAACCATGACAGATCTTTATGGTCACTGTAAAGTAATACAGCTCTTTATGGTCACTGTAAAACCACTACAGCTCTTTATGGTTTTACTGTGACCATAAAGAGCTGTAGTGGCTTTAAAGTGACCATAAAGAGCTGTATTACTTTACATTGACCATAAAGAGCTGCAGTGGTTTTACAGTGACCATAAAGAGCTGTAGTGGTTTTACAGTGACCAGAAAGAGCTGCAGTGGTTTTACAGTAATCATAAAGAGCTGCCGTGGTTTTACAGTGACCATAAAGAGCTGCAGTCGTTTTAGAGTGACCACAAAGAGCTGTTGTGATTTTAATGTGACCATAAAGAGCTGCCGTGGTTTTACAGTGACCATAAAGAGCTGTAGTGGTTTTACAGTGACCATAAAGAGCCGCAGTGGTTTTACAGTGACCATAAAGAGCTGTTGTGATTTTAATGTGACCATAAAGAGCTGCCGTGGTTTTACAGTGGCCATAAAGAGCTGTAGTAGTTTTACAGTGACCATAAAGAGCTGCAGTGGTTTTACAGTGACCATAAAGTGCTGCCGTGGTTTTACAATGACCATAAAGAGCCGCAGTGGTTTTACAGTGACCATAAACAGCTGCATTGGTTTTACTGTGACCATAAAGAGCTGTAGTGCTTTTACAGTGACCATAAAGAGCCGCAGTGGTTTTACAGTGACCTTACGGTGACCGTACAGTGGGCGGCACGGTGGCACAGTGGTTAGCACTGCTGCCTCACCACGCCAGAGACCCGGGTTCAATTCCCGCCTCAGGCGACTGACTGTGTGGAGTTTGCACATTCTCCCCGTGTCTGCGTGGGTTTCCTCCGGGTGCTCCGGTTTCCACCCACAGTCCAAAAATGTGCACGTCAGGTGAATTGGCCATGCTAAATTGCCCGTAGTGTCAGGTAAGGGGTAGATGTAGGGGAATGGGTGGGTTGCGCTTCGGCGGGGCGGTGTGGACTTGTTGGGCCGAAGGGCCTGTTTCCACACTGTAAGTAATCTAATCTAATCTAATCTTAAAGAGTTGTAGTGGTTTTACAGTGACCATAAAGTGCTGTAGTGGTTTTACAGTGACCATAAGAGCTGCAGTGGTTTTACAGTGACCATAAAGTGCTGTAGTGGTTTTACAGTGACCATAAGAGCTGCAGTGGTTTTACAGTGACCTTAAAGAGCTGTAGTGGTTTTACAGTGACCATAAAGTGCTGTAGTGGTTTTACTGTGACCATAAAGAGCTGTAGTGGTTTTACTGTGACCATAAAGAGCTGTAGTTACTTTACAGTGACCAGAAAGAGCTGTCATGGTTTTACAGTGACCATAAAGAGCTGTAGTGGTTTTACAGTGACCATAAGAGCTGCAGTGGTTTTACAGTGACCATAAAGAGCTGTAGTGATTTTACAGAGACCATACAGAGCTGTAATGGTTTTACACTGACCATAAAGAGCGGTAGTTGTTTTACAGTGACCATAAGAGCTGTCATGGTTTTACAGTGACCAGAAAGAGCTGTAGTTACTTTACAGTGACCAGAAAGAGCTGTCATGGTTTTACAGTGACCATAAAGTGTTGTAGTGGTTTTACAGAGACCAAAAAGAGCTGTAGTGGTTTTACAGTGACCATAAAGAGCTGTAGTGGTTTTACAGTGACCATAAGAGCCGCAGTGGTTTTACAGTGACCATAAAGAGCTGTAGTGATTTTACTGTGACCATAAAGAGCTGCAGTGGTTTTACAGTTACCATAAGAGCTGCAGTGGTTTTACAGTGACCATAAGAGCTGCAGTGGTTTTACAGTGACCATAAAGAGCTGTAGTGGTTTTACAGTGACCATAGGAGCTGCAGAGGTTTTACAGTGACCATAAGAGCCGCAGTGGTTTTACAGTGACCATAAAGAGCAGCAATGGTTTTACAGTGACCATAAAGAGACGTACTGGTTTTACAGTGACCTTAAAGAGCTGTAGTGGTTTTACAGTGACCATAAAGTGCTGTAGTGGTTTTACTGTGACCATAAAGAGCTGTAGTGGTTTTACTGTGACCATAAAGAGCTGTAGTTACTTTACAGTGACCAGAAAGAGCTGTCATGGTTTTACAGTGACCATAAAGAGCTGTAGTGGTTTTACAGTGACCATAAGAGCTGCAGTGGTTTTACAGTGACCATAAAGAGCTGTAGTGATTTTACAGAGACCATACAGAGCTGTAATGGTTTTACACTGACCATAAAGAGCGGTAGTGGTTTTACAGTGACCATAAGAGCTGCAGTGGTTTTACAGTGACCATAAAGTGCTGTAGTGGTTTTACAGTGACCATAAGAGCTGCAGTGGTTTTACAGTGACCTTAAAGAGCTGTAGTGGTTTTACAGTGACCATAAAGTGCTGTAGTGGTTTTACTGTGACCATAAAGAGCTGTAGTGGTTTTACTGTGACCATAAAGAGCTGTAGTTACTTTACAGTGACCAGAAAGAGCTGTCATGGTTTTACAGTGACCATAAAGAGCTGTAGTGGTTTTACAGTGACCATAAGAGCTGCAGTGGTTTTACAGTGACCATAAAGAGCTGTAGTGATTTTACAGAGACCATACAGAGCTGTAATGGTTTTACACTGACCATAAAGAGCGGAAGTTGTTTTACAGTGACCATAAGAGCTGTCATGGTTTTACAGTGACCAGAAAGAGCTGTAGTTACTTTACAGTGACCAGAAAGAGCTGTCATGGTTTTACAGTGACCATAAAGTGTTGTAGTGGTTTTACAGAGACCAAAAAGAGCTGTAGTGGTTTTACAGTGACCATAAAGAGCTGTAGTGGTTTTACAGTGACCATAAGAGCCGCAGTGGTTTTACAGTGACCATAAAGAGCTGTAGTGATTTTACTGTGACCATAAAGAGCTGCAGTGGTTTTACAGTTACCATAAGAGCTGCAGTGGTTTTACAGTGACCATAAGAGCTGCAGTGGTTTTACAGTGACCATAAAGAGCTGTAGTGGTTTTACAGTGACCATAGGAGCTGCAGAGGTTTTACAGTGACCATAAGAGCCGCAGTGGTTTTACAGTGACCATAAAGAGCAGCAATGGTTTTACAGTGACCATAAAGAGACGTACTGGTTTTACAGTGACCTTAAAGAGCTGTAGTGGTTTTACAGTGACCATAAAGTGCTGTAGTGGTTTTACTGTGACCATAAAGAGCTGTAGTGGTTTTACTGTGACCATAAAGAGCTGTAGTTACTTTACAGTGACCAGAAAGAGCTGTCATGGTTTTACAGTGACCATAAAGAGCTGTAGTGGTTTTACAGTGACCATAAGAGCTGCAGTGGTTTTACAGTGACCATAAAGAGCTGTAGTGATTTTACAGAGACCATACAGAGCTGTAATGGTTTTACACTGACCATAAAGAGCGGTAGTTGTTTTACAGTGACCATAAGAGCTGTCATGGTTTTACAGTGACCAGAAAGAGCTGTAGTTACTTTACAGTGACCAGAAAGAGCTGTCATGGTTTTACAGTGACCATAAAGTGTTGTAGTTGTTTTACAGAGACCAAAAAGAGCTGTAGTGGTTTTACAGTGACCATAAAGAGCTGTAGTGGTTTTACAGTGACCATAAGAGCCGCAGTGGTTTTACAGTGACCATAAAGAGCTGTCGTGATTTTACTGTGACCATAAAGAGCTGCAGTGGTTTTACAGTTACCATAAGAGCTGCAGTGGTTTTACAGTGACCATAAGAGCTGCAGTGGTTTTACAGTGACCATAAAGAGCTGTAGTGGTTTTACAGTGACCATAAGAGCTGCAGAGGTTTTACAGTGACCATAAGAGCCGCAGTGGTTTTACAGTGACCATAAAGAGCAGCAATGGTTTTACAGTGACCATAAAGAGACGTACTGGTTTTACTGTGATCATAAACAGCTGCAGTGGTTTTACATTGACCATAAAGAGCTGTAGTGGTTTTACAGTGACCATAAAGAGCTGCAGTGGTTTTACATTGACCATAAAGAGCTGTACTGGTTTTATAGTGACCATAAAGTGCTGTAGTTTCTTTACAGTGATCAGAAAGAGCTGTCATGGTTTTACAGTGACCGTAAAGTGCTGTAGTAGTTTTACAGAGACCAAAAAGAGCTGTAGTGGTTTTACAGTGACCAGATGAGCCGCAGTTTTTTTACAGTGACCATAAAGAGCTGTAGTGGTTTTACAGAGTCCATAAAGAGCTGCAGTGGTTTTACAGTGACCTTAAAGAGCTGTAGTGGTTTTACAGTGACCATAAAGTGCTGTAGTGCTTTTACAGTGATCATACGAGCTGCAGTGGTTTTACAGTTACCATGAGAGCCGCAGTGGTTTTACAGTGACCATAAAGAGCTGTAGTGGTTTTACAGAGTCCATAAAGAGCTGTAATGGTTTTACAGTGACCATAAAGTGCTGTAGTGGTTTTACAGTGACCATAAGAGCTGCAGTGGTTTTACAGTGACCATAAAGAGCTGTAGTGGCTTTCCAGTGACCATAAAGAGCTGTAATGGTTTTACTGTGACCATAAAGAGCCGCAGTGGTTTTACAGTGACCATAAAGAGCTGTAGTGCTTTTAAAGTGACCATAAGAGCTGCAGTGGATTTACAGTGACCATAAAGAACTGTAGTGACTTTACAGTGACCATAAAGAGCTGCAAAGGCTTTAAAGTAACCATAAAGAGCTGGAGTGGTTTTATAGTGATCATAAACAGCCGCAGTGGTTTTACAGTGGCCATAAGTGCTGCAGAGGTTTTACAGTGACCATAAAGAGCTGCAGTGGTTTTACAGTGTCCATAAGACCCGCAGTGGTATTACAGTGACCATAAAGAGCTGTAGTGATTTTATTGTGACCATAAAGAGCTGCAGTGGTTTTACAGTGACCATAAAGAGCTGCAATGGTTTTACAGTGACCATAAAGTGCTGCAGTGGTTTTACAGTGACCATAAAGTGCTGTAGTAGTTTTACTGTGACCATAAAGAGCTGCAGTGGTTTTACAGTTACCATAAAGAGCTGTAGTGGTTTTTCAGAGACCATAAAGGGCTGTAGTGGTTTTACAGTGACCATAAAGAGCTGTAATGATTTTACAGTGACCATAACGTGCTGTAGTGTTTTTTCAGTGACCATAAGAGCCGCAGTTGTTTTACAGTGACCATAAAGAGCTGTAGTGGTTTTGCACTGACCATAAAGAGCGGTAGTTGTTTTAGAATGACCATAAGAGCCGCAGTGGTTTTACAGTGGCCATAAGTGCTGCAGAGGTTTTACAGTGACCATAAAGAGCTGCAGTGGTTTTACAGTGTCCATAAGAGCCGCAGTGGTATTACAGTGACCATAAAGAGCTGTAGTGATTTTATTGTGACCATAAAGTGCTGCAGTGGTTTTACGGTGACCATAAAGTGCTGTAGTAGTTTTACTGTGACCATAAAGAGCTGTAGTGGTTTTACTGTGATCATAAAGAGTTGTAGTTGTTTTGCAGTGACCATAAAGAGCTGTAGTGGTTTTACAGTAACCATAAAGAGCTGCAGTGGTTTTACAGTGACCATAAAGAGCTGCAGTGGTTTTACAATGAACATAAGAGCCGCTGTGGTTTTACAGTTACCATAAAGAGCTGTAGTGGTTTTACAGTTACCATAAAGGGCTGTAGTGGTTTTACAGTGACCATAAAGAGCTGTAGTGGTTTTACAGTGACCAGAAAGAGCTGCCGTGGTTTTACACTGACCATAAAGAGCTGCCGTGGTTTTACAGTGACCATAAAGAGCTGTAGTGGTTTTACAGTGACCATAAAGAGCCGCAGCGGTTTTACAGTGACCATAAAGAGCTGTAGTGGTTTTACAGTGACCATGAAGAGCCGCAGTGGTTTTACAGTGACCATAAAGAGCTGTTGTGATTTTAATGTGACCATAAAGAGCTGCCGTGGTTTTACAGTGATCATAAAGAGCTGCCGTGGTTTTACAGTGACCATAAAGAGCCGCAGTGGTTTTACAGTGACCATAAAGAGCTGTTGTGATTTTAATGTGACCATAAAGAGCTGCCGTGGTTTTACAGTGACCATAAAGAGCTGTAGTGGTTTTACTGTGATCATAAAGAGCTGTAGTGGTTTTAAAGTGGCCTTAAAGAGCTGTAGTAGTTTTGCAGTGACCATAAAGTGCTGTAGCAGTTTTACAGTGACCATAAAGAGCTGCAGTGGTTTTACAGTGACCATAAAGAGCTGCCGTGGTTTTACAATGACCATAAAGAGCCGCAGTGGTTTTACAGTGACCATAAACAGCTGCAGTGGTTTTACTGTGACCATAAAGAGCTGTAGTGCTTTTACAGTGACCTTAAAGAGCCGCAGTGGTTTTACAGTGACCATAAAGAGCTGTAGTGGTTTTACTGTGATCATAAAGAGCTGTAGTGGTTTTAAAGTGGCCTTAAAGAGCTGTAGTAGTTTTGCAGTGACCATAAAGTGCTGTAGCAGTTTTACAGTGACCATAAAGAGCTGCAGTGGTTTTACAGTGACCATAAAGAGCTGCCGTGGTTTTACAATGACCATAAAGAGCCGCAGTGGTTTTACAGTGACCATAAACAGCTGCAGTGGTTTTACTGTGACCATAAAGAGCTGTAGTGCTTTTACAGTGACCTTAAAGAGCCGCAGTGGTTTTACAGTGACCTTACAGTGACCGTACAGTGGGCG
This sequence comes from Chiloscyllium punctatum, assembly GCF_047496795.1. Taxonomy (NCBI): domain Eukaryota; kingdom Metazoa; phylum Chordata; class Chondrichthyes; order Orectolobiformes; family Hemiscylliidae; genus Chiloscyllium; species Chiloscyllium punctatum. Next base: position 47,619,201 of record NC_092761.1, on the reverse strand, counting down.
GCACGGTGGCACAGTGGTTAGCACTGCTGCCTCACAACGCCAGAGACCCGGATTCAATTCCCGCCTCAGGCGACTGACTGTGTGGAGTTTGCACATTCTCCCCGTGTCTGCGTGGGTTTCCTCCGGGTGCTCCGGTTTCCACCCACAGTCCAAAGATGTCCAGGTCAGGTGAATTGGCCATGCTAAATTGCCCGTAGTGTCAGGTAAGGGGTAGATGTAGAGGAATGGGTGGGTTGCGCTTCGGCGGGGCGGTGTGGACTTGTTGGGCCGAAGGGCCTGTTTCCACACTGTAAGTAATCTAATCTAATCTTAAAGAGCTGTAGTGGTTTTACAGTGACCATAAAGTGCTGTAGTGGTTTTACAGTGACCATAAGAGCTGCAGTGGTTTTACAGTGACCATAAAGTGCTGTAGTGGTTTTACAGTGACCATAAGAGCTGCAGTGGTTTTACAGTGACCATAAAGAGCTGCAGTGGTTTTACAGTGACCTTAAAGAGCTGTAGTGGTTTTACAGTGACCATAAAGTGCTGTAGTGGTTTTACAATGAACATAAGAGCCGCAGTGGTTTTACAGTTACCATAAAGAGCTGTAGTGGTTTTACAGAGACCATAAAGAGCTGTAGTGGTTTTACAATGACCATAAAGAGCTGTAATGGTTTTACAGTGACCATAACGTGCTGTAGTGTTTTTTCAGTGAACATAAGAGCCGCAGTTGTTTTACAGTGACCATAAAGAGCTGTAGTGGTTTTGCACTTACCATAAAGAGCGGTAGTTGTTTTAGAATGACCATAAGAGCCGCAGTGGTTTTACAGTGACCATAAAGAGCTGTTGTGATTTTAATGTGACCATAAAGAGCTGCAGTGGTTTTACAGTGACCATAAAGAGCTGTAGTGGTTTTACAGTGACCAGAAAGAGCTGCAGTGGTTTTACAGTAATCATAAAGAGCTGCCGTGGTTTTACAGTGACCATAAAGAGCTGCAGTCGTTTTAGAGTGACCATAAAGAGCTGTTGTGATTTTAATGTGACCATAAAGAGCTGCCGTGGTTTTACAGTGACCATAAAGAGCTGTAGTGGTTTTACAGTGACCATAAAGAGCCGCAGTGGTTTTACAGTGACCATAAAGAGTATTGTGATTTTAATGTGACCATAAAGAGCTGCCGTGGTTGTACAGTGATCATAAAGAGCTCCCGTGGTTTTACAGTGACCATAAAGAGCTGCCGTGGTTTTACAGTGACCATAAAGAGCTGTAGTGGTTTTACAGTTATCAGAAAGAGCTGTAGTGGTTTTAAAGTGGCCTTACAGAGCTGTAGTGGTTTTACAGTGACCATAAAGTGCTGTCGTAGTTTTACAGTGACCATAAAGAGCTGCAGTGGTTTTACAGTGACCATAAAGAGCTGCCGTGGTTTTACAATGACCATAAAGAGCCGCAGTGGTTTTACAGTGACCATAAACAGCTGCAGTGGTTTTACTGTGACCATAAAGAGCTGTAGTGCTTTTACACTGACCATAAAGAGCCGCAGTGGTTTTACAGTGACCTTACAGTGACCGTACAGTGGGCGGCACGGTGGCACAGTGGTTAGCACTGCTGCCTCACAACGCCAGAGTCCCGGGTTCAATTCCCGCCTCAGGCGACTGACTGTGTGGAGTTTGCATATTCTCCCCGTGTCTGCGTGGGTTTCCTCCGGGTGCTCCGGTTTCCACCCACAGTCCAAAGATGTGCAGGTCAGGTGAATTGGCCATGCTAAATTGCCCGTAGTGTCAGGTAAGGGGTAGATGTAGGGGAATGGGTGGGTTGTGCTTCGGCGGGGCGGTGTGGACTTGTTGGGCCGAAGGGCCTGTTTCCACACTGTAAGTAATCTAATCTAATCCAATCTAATCTTAAAGAGCTGTAGTGGTTTTACAGTGACCATAAAGTGCTGTAGTGGTTTTACAGTGACCATAAGAGCTGCAGTGGTTTTACAGTGACCATAAAGTTCTGTAGTGGTTTTACAGTGACCATAAGAGCTGCAGTGGTTTTACAGTGACCTTAAAGAGCTGTAGTGGTTTTACAGTGACCATAAAGTGCTGTAGTGGTTTTACAGTGACCATAAGAGCTGCAGTGTTTTTACAGTGACCATAAAGAGCTGTAGTGGTTTTACAGAGACCATAAAGAGCTGTAGTGGTTTTACAGAGACCATAAAGAGCTGTAGTTACTTTACAGTGACCAGAAAGAGCTGTCATGGTTTTACAGTGACCATAAAGAGCTGTAGTGGTTTTACAGTGACCATAAGAGCTGCAGTGGTTTTACAGTGACCATAAAGAGCTGTAGTGGTTTTACAGAGACCATAAAGAGCTGTAATGGTTTTACACTGACCATAAAGAGCGGTAGTTGTTTTACAGTGACTATAAGAGCTGCAGTGGTTTTACAGTGACCATAAAGAGCTGTAGTTACTTTACAGTGACCAGAAAGAGCTGTCATGGTTTTACAGTGACCATAAAGTGTTGTAGTGGTTTTACAGAGACCAAAAAGAGCTGTAGTGGTTTTACAGTGACCATAAAGAGCTGTAGTGGTTTTACAGTGACCATAAGAGCCGCAGTGGTTTTACAGTGACCATAAAGAGCTGTAGTGATTTTACTGTGACCATAAAGAGCTGCAGTGGTTTTACAGTTACCATAAGAGCTGCAGTGGTTTTACAGTGACCATAAGAGCTGCAGTGGTTTTACAGTGACCATAAAGAGCTGTAGTGGTTTTACAGTGACCATAAGAGCTGCAGAGGTTTTACAGTGACCATAAGAGCCGCAGTGGTTTTACAGTGACCATAAAGAGCAGCAATGGTTTTACAGTGACCATAAAGAGCCGTACTGGTTTTACTGTGACCATAAACAGCTGCAGTGGTTTTACATTGACCATAAAGAGCTGTAGTGGTTTTACAGTGACCATAAAGAGCTGCAGTGGTTTTACATTGACCATAAAGAGCTGCCGTGGTTTTACAGTGACCATAAAGAGCTGTAGTTTCTTTACAGTGATCAGAAAGAGCTGTCATGGTTTTACAGTGACCGTAAAGTGCTGTAGTGGTTTTACAGAGACCAAAAAGGGCTGTAGTGGTTTTACAGTGACCAGATGAGCCGCAGTTTTTTTACAGTGACCATAAAGAGCTGTAGTGGTTTTACAGAGTCCATAAAGAGCTGCAGTGGTTTTACAGTGACCTTAAAGAGCTGTAGTGGTTTTACAGTGACCATAAAGTGCTGTAGTGCTTTTACAGTGATCATACGAGCTGCAGTGGTTTTACAGTTACCATAAGAGCCGCAGTGGTTTTACAGTGACCATAAAGAGCTGTAGTGGTTTTACAGCGTCCATAAAGAGCTGTAATGGATTTACAGTGACCATAAAGTGCTGTAGTGGTTTTACAGTGACCATAAGAGCTGCAGTGGTTTTACAGTGACCATAAAGAGCTGTAGTGGCTTTCCAGTGACCATAAAGAGCTGTAATGGTTTTACTGTGACCATAAAGAGCCGCAGTGGTTTTACAGTGACCATAAAGAGCTGTAGTGGTTTTAAAGTGACCATAAGAGCTGCAGTGGATTTACAGTGACCATAAAGAACTGTAGTGACTTTACAGTGACCATAAAGAGCTGCAAAGGCTTTAAAGTAACCATAAAGAGCTGGAGTGGTTTTATAGTGATCATAAACAGCCGCAGTGGTTTTACAGTGGCCATAAGTGCTGCAGAGGTTTTACAGTGACCATAAAGAGCTGCAGTGGTTTTACAGTGTCCATAAGAGCCGCAGTGGTATTACAGTGACCATAAAGAGCTGTAGTGATTTTATTGTGACCATAAAGAGCTGCAGTGGTTTTACAGTGACCATAAAGAGCTGCAATGGTTTTACAGTGACCATAAAGTGCTGTAGTAGTTTTACTGTGACCATAAAGAGCTGTAGTGGTTTTACTGTGATCATAAAGAGTTGTAGTTGTTTTGCAGTGATCATAAAGAGCTGTAGTGGTTTTACAGTAACCATAAAGAGCTGCAGTGGTTTTACAGTGACCATAAAGAGCTGCAGTGGTTTTACAATGAACATAAGAGCCGCAGTGGTTTTACAGTTACCATAAAGAGCTGTAGTGGTTTTACAGAGACCATAAAGGGCTGTAGTGGTTTTACAGTGACCATAAAGAGCTGTAATGATTTTACAGTGACCATAACGTGCTGTAGTGTTTTTTCAGTGACCATAAGAGCCGCAGTTGTTTTACAGTGACCATAAAGAGCTGTAGTGGTTTTGCACTGACCATAAAGAGCGGTAGTTGTTTTAGAATGACCATAAGAGGCGCAGTGGTTTTACAGTGACCATAAAGAGCTGTTGTGATTTTAATGTGACCATAAAGAGCTGCAGTGGTTTTACAGTGACCATAAAGAGCTGTAGTGGTTTTACAGTGACCAGAAAGAGCTGCCGTGGTTTTACACTGACCATAAAGAGCTGCCGTGGTTTTACAGTGACCATAAAGAGCTGTAGTGGTTTTACAGTGACCATAAAGAGCCGCAGTGGTTTTACAGTGACCATAAAGAGCTGTAGTGGTTTTACAGTAACCATAAAGAGCCGCAGTGGTTTTACAGTGACCATAAAGAGCTGTTGTGATTTTAATGTGACCATAAAGAGCTGCCGTGGTTTTACAGTGATCATAAAGAGCTGCCGTGGTTTTACAGTGACCATAAAGAGCCGCAGTGGTTTTACAATGACCGTAAAGAGCTGTTGTGATTTTAATGTGACCATAAAGAGCTGCCGTGGTTTTACAGTGACCATAAAGAGCTGTAGTGGTTTTACTGTGATCATAAAGAGCTGTAGTGGTTTTAAAGTGGCCTTAAAGAGCTGTAGTGGTTTTGCAGTGACCATAAAGTGCTGTAGCAGTTTTACAGTGACCATAAAGAGCTGTAGTGGTTTTACAGTGACCAGAAAGAGCTGCAGTGGTTTTAAAGTAATCATAAAGAGCTGCCGTGGTTTTACAGTGACCATAAAGAGCTGCAGTCGTTTTAGAGTGACCATAAAGAGCTGTTGTGATTTTAATGTGACCATAAAGAGCTGCCGTGGTTTTACAGTGACCATAAAGAGCTGTTGTGATTTTAATGTGACCATAAAGAGCTGCAGTGATTTTAGAGTGACCATAAATAGCTGCAGTGGTTTTACAGTGACCATAAAGAGCGGTAGTGGTTTTACTGTGACCATAAGAGCTGTAGTGATTTTACAGTGACCATAAAGGGATGCAGTGGTTTTACAGTGACCATAAGAACTGCATTGGTTTTACAGTGACCATAAAGAGCTGTATTGGTTTTACAGTGAGCAAAAAGGGATGCAGTGGTTTTACAGTGACCATAAGAACTGCATTGGTTTTGCAGTGACCATAAAGAACTGTATTGGATTTACAGTGACCATAAAGAGCTGCAGTGGATTTACAGTGACCATAAAGGGATGCAGTGGTTTTACAGTGACCCTAAAGAGCTGTAGTTGTATAACAGTGACCATAAAGAACTGCAGTGTTTTTACAGTGACCATAATGAGCTGTAGTGGTTTTACATTGACCATAAAGGGATGCAGTGGTTTTACAATGACCATAAGAGCTGTAGTGGTTTTACAGTGACCCTAAAGAGCTGCAGTGGTTTTGCAGTGACCATAAAGAGCTGCAGTGGTTTTACAGTGACCAGAAGAGCCGCAGTGGTTATACAGTGACCATAAGAACTGCATTGGTTTTACAGTTACCATAAAGAGCTGCAGTGGTTTTACAGTGACCATAAAGATCCGCAGTGTTTGTACAGTGACCATAAAGAGCTGCAGTGGTTTTACAGTGACCATAAAGAGCTGCAGTGGTTTTACAGTGACCATAAAGAGCCACAGTGGTTTTGCAGTGACCATAAAGAGCCACAGTGGTTTTACAGTGACCATAAAGAGCTGCAGTGGTTTTACAGTGAGCATAAAGAGCCACAGTGGTTTTACAGTGACCATAAAGAGCTGCAGTGGTTTTACAGTGACTCTAAAGAGCTGTAGTGGTTTTACAGTGACCATAAAGAGCCATAGTGGTTTTACAGTGACCATAAAGAGCTGCAGTGGTTTTACAGTGACTCTAAAGAGCTGTAGTGGTTTTACAGTGACCATAAAGAGCTGCAGTGGTTTTACAGTGACCATAAGAGCCGCAGTGTTTTTACAGTGACGATAAGAGCCGCAGTGGTATTACAGTGACCATAAAGAGCTGCAGTGGTTTTACATTGACCATAAAGAGCTGTAGTAGTTTAACAGTGACCATAAGAGCTGCAGTGGTTTTACAGTGACCATCATGAGCTGTAGTTGTTTTACAGTGACCATAAAGAGATGCAGTGTTTTACAGTGAGCATAAGAGCTGTAGTGGTTTTATAGTTACTCGAAAGAGCTGCAGTGGTTTTGCAGTGACCATAAAGAGCTGCAGTGGTTTTACAGTGACCATAAGAGCCTCAGTGGTTTTACAGTGACCATAAGAACTGCATTGGTTTTACAGTGACCATAAAGAGCTGTATTGGTTTTACAGTGACCATAAATATCAGCAGTGGTTTTACGGTGAACATAAAGAGCTGTAGTGGTTTTACAGTGACCAAAAAGTGTTGTAGTGGTTTTACAGTGACCATAAAGACTGTAGTGTTTTACAGAGTAGATAAAGAGCTGTAGTGGTTTTACAGTGACCATAAAGAGCTGCAGTGGTTTTTCAGTGACCAAAAGAGCCGCAGTCGTTTGACAGTGACTATAAAGAGCTGTCGTGTTTGTACAGAGACCATAAAAAGCTGCAGTGGTTTTACAGTGACCATAAGAGCTGTAGTGGTTTTACAGTGACCATAAAGAGCTGCAGTGGATTTATAGTGACCAAAAAGAGCTGCAGTGGTTTTACAGTGACCATAAAGAGCTGTATGGGTTTTGCAGTGACCGTAAAGAGCCGCAGTGGTTTTGCAATGACCATAAAGAGCTGTAGGGATTTTACAGTGACCATAAAGAGCTGTGTGGGTTTTGCAGTGACTGTAAAGAGCTGCAGTGGTTTTACAGTGACCATAAAGAGCTGTAATGGTTTTACAGAGACCATAAAGAGCTGCAGGCATTTTACAGTGACCATAAACAGCTGTAGTGGTTTCACAGTGACCATAAGAGCTGCAGTGGTTTTACAGTGACCATAAAGAGCTGCAGGGATTTTACAGTGACCATAAAGTGCTGTAGTGGTTTTACAGTGACCATAAGAGCTGTATTCATTTTACAGTGACCGTAAAGAGCCGCAGTGATTTTACAGTGACCATAAACATCTGCAGGGATTTTACAGTGACCATAAAGAGCTGTAGTGGTTTTACAGTCACCATAAGAACTGCAGTGGTTTTACAGTGACCATAAAGAGCTACAGGGATTTTACAGTGACCATAAGAGCTGCAGTGATTTTACAGTGACCATAAAGAGCTGTAGTGGTTTTACAGTGACCATAAGAGCCCCCGTGGTTTTCCAGTGACCATAAGAGCTGCAGTGGTTTTACAGTGACCATAAAAAGCTGTAGTGGCTTTACAGTGACCATAAGAGCCCCCGTGGTTTTACAGCGACCACAAGAGCCGCAGTGGGTTTACAGTGACCATAAAGAACTGTAGTGGTTTTGCAGTGACCATAAAGAGTTGTCGTTGTTTGACAGTGACCATCAGAGCCGCAGTGGTTTTATGGTGACCATAAAGAGCTGCAGTGGTTTTACAGTGACCATAAAGAGCCGCAGTGGTTTTACAGCGACCATAAAGTGATGTAGTGGTTTTACAGTGATCATAATGAGTTGTAGTGGTTTTGCTGTGACCATAAAGAGCTGTAGTGGTTTTACAGTGACCATAAAGTGCTGTAATTGTTTTACAGTGACCATAAAGAGCTGTAGTGGTTTTACTTTGACCATAAAGAGCTGTAGTGGTTTTACAGTGACCATAAAGTGCTGTAATTGTTTTACAGTGACCATAAAGAGCTGTAGTGGTTTTACAGTGACCATAAAGAGCTGTAGTGGTTTTACAGTGACTATAAGGGCTGTATTGGTTTTACAGTGACCATAAAGAGCTGTCATGGTTTTACAGTGACCATAAAGAGCTGTCATGGTTTTATAGTGACCATAAGGAGCTGTCGTGATTTTACAGTGACCATAAGAGCTGTAGTGGTTTTACAGTGACCATAAGAGCTGTAGAGGTTTTACAGTGACCATAAAGAGCTGCAGTGGTTTTACAGTGACCATAAAGAGCTGCAGTGGTTTTACAGTGACTATAAAGAGCTGTAAGTGTTTTACAGTGACCATAAATAGCTGTAATGGTTTTACAGTGACCATAAAGAGCTGCAGTTGTTTTACAGTGACCATAAAGAGCTGTAATGGTTTTACAGTGACCATAAGAGCTGCACTGGTTTTACAGTGACCATAAAGAGCTGTAATGGTTTTAAGGTGACCATAAAGAGCTGTCGTGGTTTTACAGTGACCATGAAGAGCTGTAGTGGTTTTACATTGTACCATAAGAGCTGTAGTGGGATTACATTGACCATAAGAGCCGCAGTCATTTTACACTGACCATAAGAGCCGCAGTGGTATTACAGTGACAATAATGAGCTGCAGTGGCTCTTATGGTCACTGTAAAACCACTGTAGCTCTTATGGTCACTGTAAAACCATTACAGCTCTTCATGGTCACTGTAAAGCCTCTACAGCTCTTTATGGTTACTGTAAAATCACTGCAGCTCTTTATGGTCACTGTAAAAACACCTGCAGCTATTATGGTCGCTGTAAAACAACTACAGCTCTTTATGGTCACTGTAAAACGAGTGCAGCTCTTTATGGTCACTGTAAAACCACTGCAGCCATTATGGTCACTGTCAAACCACTACAGCTCTGTATGATCACTGTAAAACCACTGCAGCACTTTATGGTCACTGTAAAACCACTACAGCTCTTTATGGACACAAAAAACCACTGCAGCTCTTTATGGTCACTGTAAAACAACTGCGACTCTTATGGCCACTGTAAAACCACTACAACACTTTATGGTCACAGTAAAACCACTCCAGCTCTTTATGGTCACTGTAAAACCACGGCAGCTCTTTACGGTCGCTGTAAAACCACTACAGCTCTTTAAGGTCACTGTAAAAACACTGCGGCTCTAATGGTCACTGTAAAACCACTGCAGCTATTTATGGTCACAGCAAAACCACTGCAGCTCTTTATGGTCACTGTAAAACCAGTGCGTCTCTTATGGACACTGTAAAACCACTACGGCTCTTTATGGTCACTGTAAAACCACTACAGCACTTTATTGTCATTGTAAAACCACTACAGCTCTTTAAGGTCACTGTAAAACCACTGCGGCTCTTTATGGTTACTTTAAAACCACTACAGCTCTTATGGTCACTGTAAAACCACTACAGCTCTTTAAGGTCACTGTAAAACCACTGCAGCTCTTTATGGTCACTGTAAAACCACTACAGCTCTTTATGGTCACTGTAAAACCACTGCGGCTCTTATGGTCACTGTAAAACCACTGCAGCTCTTTATGGTCTCTGTAAAACCTCTGCAGCTCTTATGGTAACTGTAAAACCACTGCAGTTCTTATGGTCACTGTACAACCATTACAGCTATTTATGGTCTCTGTAAAACCACTACAGCTCTTTACGGTCACTGTAAAACCACTGCAGCTCTTATGGAAACTGTAAAACCACTGCAGTTCTTATGGTCACTGTAAAACCACTACAGCACTTTATGGTCACTGTAAAACCACTACAGCTCTTTAAAGTCACTGTAAAACCACTGCGGCTGTTTATGGTCACTTTAAAGGCACTACAGCTCTTTATGGTCACAGTAAAACCACTACAGCTCTTTATGGTCACTGTAAAACCACGGCAGCTCTTTATGGTCACTGTTAAACCACTGCAGCTCTTTATGGTCCGTGTAAAACCACTACAGCTCTTTATGATCACATTAAAAGCACTACAGCTCTTTATGGTCACTGCAAAACCATGGCAGCTCTTTATGGTCACTGTAAAACCACTGCAGCTCTTTATATTCACTGTAAAACCACTACAGCTCTTTATGGTCACTGTAAAACCACTGCAGCTCTTTATGGTCACATTAAAATCACAACACCTCTTTATGGTCACTGTAAAACCACTGCGGCTCTTATGGCCACTGTAAAACCACTACAGCTCTTTACGGTCGCTGTAAAACCACTACAGCTCTTTAAGGTCACTGTAAAAACACTGCGGCTCTAATGGTCACTGTAAAACCACTGCAGCTATTTATGGTCACAGCAAAACCACTGCAGCTCTTTATGGTCACTGTAAAACCAGTGCGTCTCTTATGGACACTGTAAAACCACTACGGCTCTTTATGGTCACTGTAAAACCACTACAGCACTTTATGGTCACTGTAAAACCACTACAGCTCTTTAAGGTCACTGTAAAACCACTGCGGCTCTTTATGTTTACTTTAAAACCACTACAGCTCTTATGGTCACTGTAAAACCACTACAGCTCTTTAAGGTCACTGTAAAACCACTGCAGCTCTTTATGGTCACTGTAAAACCACTGCAGCTCTTTATGGTCTCTGTAAAACCTCTGCAGCTCTTATGGTCACTGTAAAACCACTACAGCACTTTATGGTCACTGTAAACCCACTACAGCTCTTTAAGGTCACTGTAAAACCACTGCGGCTCTTTATGGTCACTTTAAAGGCACTACAGCTCTTTATGGTCACAGTAAAACCACTACAGCTCTTTATGGTCACTGTTAAACCACTGCAGCTCTCTATGGTCACTGTAAAACCACTACAGCTCTTTACGATCACATTAAAAGCACTACAGCTCTTTATGGTCACTGTAAAACCACTACAGCTCTTTAAGGTCACTGTAAAACCACTGCGGCTGTTTATGGTCACTTTAAAGGCACTACAGCTCTTTATGGTCACTGTAAAACCACTACAGCTCTTTATGGTCACTGTAAAACCACTGCAGCTCTTTATGGTCACATTAAAATCACAACAACTCTTTATGGTCACTGTAAAACCACTGCAGCTCTTATGGTCACTGTAAATACACTGCAAATCTTATGGTAACTGTAAAACCATGACAGCACTTCATGCTCACTGTAAAACCATTACAGCTCTTTATGGTCACTGTAAAGTAATACAGCTCTTTATGGTAACTGTAAAACCATGACAGCACTTCATGGTCACTGTAAAACCATTACAGCTCTTTATGGTCACTGTAAAGTAATACAGCTCTTTATGGTCACTGTAAAACCACTGCAGCTCTTTATGGTTTTACTGTAACCATAAAGAGCTGTAGTGGCTTTACAGTGACCATAAAGAGCTGTATTACTTTACATTGACCATAAAGAGCTGCAGTGGTTTTACAGTGACCATAAAGAGCTTTCGGGGTTTTACTGTGACCAGAAAGAGCTGTCATGTTTTTACAGTGACCGTAAAGTGCTGTAGTGGTTTTACAAAGACCAAAAAGAGCTGTAGTGGTTTTACAGTGACCAGAGGAGCCGCAGTTGTTTTACAGTGACCATAAAGAGCTGTAGTGGTTTTACAGTGACCAGAAAGAGCTGCAGTGGTTTTACAGTAATCATAAAGAGCTGCCGTGGTTTTACAGTGACCATAAAGAGCTGCAGTCGTTTTAGAGTGACCATAAAGAGCTGTTGTGATTTTAATGTGACCATAAAGAGCTGCCGTGGTTTTACAGTGACCATAAAGAGCTGTAGTGGTTTTACAGTGACCATAAAGAGCCGCAGTGGTTTTACAGTGACCATAAAGAGCTGTTGTGATTTTAATGTGACCATAAAGAGCTGCCGTGGTTGTACAGTGATCATAAAGAGCTGCCGTGGTTTTACAGTGATCATAAAGAGCTGCAGTGGTTTTACAGTGACCATAAAGAGCTGTTGTGATTTTAATGTGACCATAAAGAGCTGCCGTGGTTTTACAGTGACCATAAAGAGCTGTAGTAGTTTTACAGTGACCATAAAGAGCTGCAGTGGTTTTACAGTGACCATAAAGAGCTGCCGTGGTTTTACAATGACCATAAAGAGCCGCAGTGGTTTTACAGTGACCATAAACAGCTGCAGTGGTTTTACTGTGACCATAAAGAGCTGTAGTGCTTTTACAGTGACCATAAAGAGCCGCAGTGGTTTTACAGTGACCTTACAGTGACCGTACAGTGGGCGGCACAGTGGCACAGTGGTTAGCACTGCTGCCTCACAACGCCAGAGACCCGGGTTCAATTCCCGCCTCAGGCGACTGACTGTGTGGAGATTGCACATTCTCCCCGTGTCTGCGTGGGTTTCCTCCGGGTGCTCCGGTTTCCACCCACAGTCCAAAGATGTGCAGGTCAGGTGAATTTGCCATGCTAAATTGCCCGTAGTGTCAGGTAAGGGGTAGATGTAGGGGAATGGGTGGGTTGCGCTTCGGCGGGGCGGTGTGGACTTGTTGGGCCGAAGGGCCTGTTTCCACACTGTAAGTAATCTAATCTAATCTAATCTTAAAGAGCTGTAGTGGTTTTACAGTGACCATAAAGTGCTGTCGTGGTTTTACAGTGACCATAAGAGCTGCAGTGGTTTTACAGTGACCATAAAGTGCTGTAGTGGTTTTACAGTGACCATAAGAGCTGCAGTGGTTTTACAGTGACCATAAAGAGCTGCAGTGGTTTTACAGTGACCTTAAAGAGCTGTAGTGGTTTTACTGTGACCATAAAGTGCTGTAGTGCTTTTACAGTGATCATACGAGCTGCAGTGGTTTTACAGTTACCATGAGAGCCGCAGTGGTTTTACAGTGACCATAAAGAGCTGTAGTGGTTTTACAGAGTCCATAAAGAGCTGTAATGGTTTTACAGTGACCATAAAGTGCTGTAGTGGTTTTACAGTGACCATAAGAGCTGCAGTGGTTTTACAGTGACCATAAAGAGCTGTAGTGGCTTTCCAGTGACCATAAAGAGCTGTAATGGTTTTACTGTGACCATAAAGAGCCGCAGTGGTTTTACAGTGACCATAAAGAGCTGTAGTGGTTTTAAAGTGACCATAAGAGCTGCAGTGGATTTACAGTGACCATAAAGAACTGTAGTGGTTTTACAGTGGCCATAAGTGCTGCAGAGGTTTTACAGTGACCATAAAGAGCTGCAGTGGTTTTACAGTGTCCATAAGAGCCGCAGTGGTATTACAGTGACCATAAAGAGCCGCAGTGGTATTACAGTGACCATAAAGAGCTGTAGTGATTTTATTGTGACCATAAAGTGCTGCAGTGGTTTTACAGTGACCATAAAGTGCTGTAGTGGTTTTACTGTGATCATAAAGAGGTGTAGTTGTTTTGCAGAGACCATAAAGAGCTGCAGTGGTTTTACAGTGACCATAAAGAGCTGCAGTGGTTTTACAATGACCATAAAGAGCTGTAATGGTTTTACAGTGACCATAACGTGCTGTAGTGTTTTTTCAGTGAACATAAGAGCCGCAGTTGTTTTACAGTGACCATAAAGAGCTGTAGTGGTTTTAAAGTGGCCTTAAAGAGCTGTAGTGGTTTTACAGTGACCATAAAGTGCTGTAGTAGTTTTACAGTGACCATAAAGAGCTGCAGTGGATTTACAGTGACCATAAAGAGCTGCCGTGGTTTTACAATGACCATAAAGAGCCGCAGTGGTTTTACAGTGACCATAAATAGCTGCAGTGGTTTTACTGTGACCATAAAGAGCTGTAGTGCTTTTACAGTGACCATAAAGAGCCGCAGTGGTTTTACAGTGACCTTACAGTGACCGTACAGTGGGCGGCACGGTGGCACAGTGGTTAGCACTGCTGCCTCACAACGCCAGAGACCCGGGTTCAATTCCCGCCTCAGGCGACTGACTGTGTGGAGTTTGCACATTCTCCCCGTGTCTGCGTGGGTTTCCTCCGGGTGCTCCGGTTTCCACCCACAGTCCAAAGATGTGCAGGTCAGGTAAATTGGCCATGCTAAATTGCCCGTAGTGTCAGGTAAGGGGTAGATGTGGGGGAATGGGTGGGTTGCGCTTCGGCGGGGCGGTGTGGACTTGTTGGGCCGAAGGGCCTGTTTCCACACTGTAAGTAATCTAATCTAATCTTAAAGAGCTGTAGTGGTTTTACAGTGACCATAAAGTGCTGTAGTGGTTTTACAGTGACCATAAGAGCTGCAGTGGTTTTACAGTGACCATAAAGTGCTGTAGTGGTTTTACAGTGACCATAAGAGCTGCAGTGGTTTTACAGTGACCATAAAGAGCTGTAGTGGTTTTACAGAGACCATAAAGAGCTGTAATGGTTTTACACTGACCATAAAGAGCGGTAGTTGTTTTACAGTGACCATAAGAGCTGCAGTGGTTTTACAGTGACCATAAAGAGCTGTAGTTACTTTACAGTGACCAGAAAGAGCTGTCATGGTTTTACAGTGACCATAAAGTGTTGTAGTGGTTTTACAGAGACCAAAAAGAGCTGTAGTGGTTTTACAATGACCATAAAGAGCCGCAGTGGTTTTACAGTGACCATAAAGAGCTGTAGTGATTTTACTGTGACCATAAAGAGCTGCAGTGGTTTTACAGTTACCATAAGAGCTGCAGTGGTTTTACAGTGACCATAAGAGCTGCAGTGGTTTTACAGTGACCATAAAGAGCTGTAGTGGTTTTCCAGTGACCATAAAATGCTGTAGTGGTTTTACAGTGACCATAAGAGCTGCAGTGGTTTTACAGTGACCATAAAGATCTGTAGTGGTTTTACAGTGACCTTAAAGTGCTGTAGTGGTTTTACAGTGACCATAAAGAGCTGTAGTGGTTTTGCAGTGAGCATAAAGTGCTGTAGTGGTTTTACAGTGACCATAAGAGCTGCAGTGGTTTAAAGTGACCATAAGAGCTGTAGTGGTTTTACAGTGACCATAAAGATCTGTAGTGGTTTTACAGTGACCATAAAGTGCTGTAGTGGTTTTACAGTGACCATAAAGAGCTGCAGTGGTTTTACAGTGACCAGAGGAGCCGCAGTTGTTTTACAGTGACCATAAAGAGCTGTAGTGGTTTTACAGTGACCATAAAGAGCTGTAGTGGTTTTACTGTGACCATAAAGAGCTGCAGTGGTTTTACAGTGACCATAAAGAGCTGTAGTGGTTTTACAGTGACCATAAAGAGCTGCCGTGGTTTTACACTGACCATAAAGTGCTGTAGTCGTTTTACTGTGTCCATAAAGAGCTGTAGTGCTTTTACAGTGACCATAAAGTGATGCAGTGGTTTTACAGTGACCATAAAGTGCAGTAGTGGTTTTACAGTGACCATAAAGTGTTGTAGTGGTTTTGCAGTGACCATAAAGAGCTGTAGTGGTTTTACAGTGACCATAAAGAGCTGCAGTGGTTTTACAGTGACCATAAAGAGCTGCAGTGTGTTTACAATGACCATAAGAGCCGCAGTGCTTTTACAGTGACCATAAGAGCCGCAGTGGTTTTACAGTGACCATAAAGAGCTGTCGTGATTTTACTGTGACCATAAAGAGCTGCAGTGGTTTTACAGTGACCATAAAGAGCTGTAGTGGTTTTACAGTGACCATAAAGAGCCGCAGTGGTTTTACAGTGACCATAAAGAGCTGTAGTGGTTTTACAGTGACCATAAAGAGCTGCTGTGGTTTACATTGACCATAAAGAGCCGCAGTGGTTTTACAGTGACCTTAAAGAGCTGTAGTGGTTTTACTGTGACCAGAAGAGCTGCAGTGGTTTTACAGTGACCATAAAGAGCTGCAGTGGTTTTACAGTGACCAGAAAGAGCTGTTGTGATTTTACAGTTACCATAAGAGATGCAGTGGTTTTACAGTGACCATAAAGGGCTGTAGTGGTTTTACAGTGAACATAAAGTTCTGTAGTGGTTTTACAGTTACCATAAGAGATGCAGTGGTTTTACAGTGACCATAAAGGGCTGTAGTGGTTTTACAGAGACCATAAAGAGCTGTAGCGGTTTTACAGTGACCATAACGTGCTGTAGTGTTTTTTCAGTGACCAAAAGAGCCGCAGTTGTTTTACAGTGACCATAAAGAGCTGTAGTGGTTTTACACTGACCATAAAGAGCGGTAGTTGTTTTACAATGACCATAAGAGCCGCAGTGGTTTTACAGTGACCATAAAGAGCTGTTGTGATTTTAATGTGACCAGAAAGAGCAGCAGTGGTTTTACAGTTACCATAAAGAGCTGCCGTGGTTTTACAGTGACCATAAAGAGCTGTAGTGCTTTTACTGTGATCATAAAGAGCTGTAGTGGTTTTAAAGTGGCCTTAAAGAGCTGCAGTGGTTTTACAGTGACCATAAAGAGCCGCAGTGGTTTTACAGTGTCCTTAAAGAGCTGTAGTGGTTTTACAGTGACTATAAGAGCTGCAGTGGTTTTACAGTGACCATAAAGAAGTGTAGTGGGTTCACAGAGACCATAAGAGCTGCAGTGGTTTTACAGTGACCATAAAGTGCTGTAGTGGTTTTACAGGGACCATAAGAGCTGCAGTGGTTTTACAGTGACCATAAAGAGCTGTAGTGGTTTTACTGTGACCATAAAGAGCTGTAGTGGTTTTACAGTGACCATAAGAGCAGCAGGGATTTTACAGTGACCATAAAGAGCTGTAGTTGCTTTACAGTGACCAGAAAGAGCTGTCATGGTTTTACAGTGACCGTAAAGTGCTGTAGTGGTTTTACAGAGACCAAAAAGAGCTGTAGTGGTTTTGCAGTGACCAGAGGAGCCGCAGTTGTTTTACAGTGACCATAAAGAGATGTAGTGGACTTACAGTGACCATAAAGAGCTGTAGTGGTTTTACAGTGATCATAAGAGCCGCAGTGGTTTTACAGTGACCATAAAGAGCTGTAGTGATTTTACTGTGACCATAAAGAGTTGCAGTGGTTTTAAAGTGACCTTAAAGAGCTGTAATGGTTTTACAGTGACCATGAAATGCTGTAGTAGTTTTACAGTGACCATAAAGAGCTGCAGTAGTTTTACAGTGTCCATAAAGAGCTCCCGTGATTTTACAGTGACCATAAAGAGCTGCAGTGGTTTTACAGTGTCCATAAAGAGGTGCCGTGGTTTTACAGTGTCCATAAGAGCTGTAGTGGTTTTACAGTGACCATAAAGAGCTGTAGTGGTTTTACTGTGACCATAAAGAGCTGCAGTGGTTTTACAGTGACCATAAAGAGCTGTAGTGGTTTTACAGTGACCATAAAGAGCTGCCGTGGTTTTACACTGACCATAAAGTGCTGTAGTCGTTTTACTGTGTCCATAAAGAGCTGTAGTGCTTTTACAGTGACCATAAAGTGATGCAGTGGTTTTACAGTGACCATAAAGTGCAGTAGTGGTTTTACAGTGACCATAAAGTGTTGTAGTGGTTTTGCAGTGACCATAAAGAGCTGTAGTGGTTTTACAGTGACCATAAAGAGCTGCAGTGGTTTTACAGTGACCATAAAGAGCTGCAGTGGGTTTACAATGACCATAAGAGCCGCAGTGCTTTTACAGTGACCATAAGAGCCGCAGTGGTTTTACAGTGACCATAAAGAGCTGTCGTGATTTTACTGTGACCATAAAGAGCTGCAGTGGTTTTACAGTGACCATAAAGAGCTGTAGTGGTTTTACAGTGACCATAAAGAGCCGCAGTGGTTTTACAGTGACCATAAAGAGCTGTAGTGGTTTTACAGTGACCATAAAGAGCTGCTGTGGTTTACATTGACCATAAAGAGCCGCAGTGGTTTTACAGTGACCTTAAAGAGCTGTAGTGGTTTTACTGTGACCAGAAGAGCTGCAGTGGTTTTACAGTGACCATAAAGAGCTGCAGTGGTTTTACAGTGACCAGAAAGAGCTGTTGTGATTTTACAGTTACCATAAGAGATGCAGTGGTTTTACAGTGACCATAAAGGGCTGTAGTGGTTTTACAGTGAACATAAAGTTCTGTAGTGGTTTTACAGTGACCATAAGAGCTGCAGTGGTTTTACAGTGACCATAAAGAGCTGTAGTGGTTTTACTGTGACCATAAAGAGCTGTAGTGGTTTTACAGTGACCATAAGAGCAGCAGGGATTTTACAGTGACCATAAAGAGCTGTAGTTGCTTTACAGTGACCAGAAAGAGCTGTCATGGTTTTACAGTGACCGTAAAGTGCTGTAGTGGTTTTACAGAGACCAAAAAGAGCTGTAGTGGTTTTGCAGTGACCAGAGGAGCCGCAGTTGTTTTACAGTGACCATAAAGAGATGTAGTGGACTTACAGTGACCATAAAGAGCTGTAGTGGTTTTACAGTGACCATAAGAGCTGCAGTGGTTTTACAGTGACCATAAAGAGCTGTAGTGATTTTACTGTGACCATAAAGAGTTGCAGTGGTTTTAAAGTGACCTTAAAGAGCTGTAATGGTTTTACAGTGACCATGAAATGCTGTAGTAGTTTTACAGTGACCATAAAGAGGTGCCGTGGTTTTACAGTGTCCATAAGAGCTGCAGTGGTTTTACAGTGACCATAAAGTGCTGTAGTGGTTTTACAGGGACCATAAGAGCTGCAGTGGTTTTACAGTGACCATAAAGAGCTGTAGTGGTTTTACAGTGACCATAAGAGCAGTAGGGATTTTACAGTGACCATAAAGAGCTGTAGTTGCTTTACAGTGACCAGAAAGAGCTGTTATGGTTTTACAGTGACCGTAAAGTGCTGTAGTGGTTTTACAGAGACCATAAAGAGCTGTAGTGGTTTTCGAGTGACCATAAAGAGCCGCAGTGGTTTTACAGTGACCATAAGAGCCGCAGTGGTTTTACAGTGACCATAAAGAGCTGTAGTGGTTTTACAGTGACCATAAAGTGCTGTAGTGGTTTTACAGTGACCATAAAGAGCTGCAGTGGTTTTATAGTGACCAGAGGAGCCGCAGTTGTTTTACAGTGACCATAAAGAGCTGTAGTGGTTTCACAGTGACCATAAAGAGCTGTAGTGGTTTTACTGTGACCATAAAGAGCTGCAGTGGTTTTACAGTGACCATAAAGAGCTGTCGTGGTTTTACAGTGACCATAAAGAGCTGCCGTGGTTTTACACTGACCATAAAGTGCTGTAGTGGTTTTACTGTGTCCATAAAGAGCTGTAGTGCTTTTACAGTGACCATAAAGTGATGCAGTGGTTTTACAGTGACCATAAAGAGCAGTAGTGGTTTTACAGTGACCATAAAGTGTTGTAGTGGTTTTACAGTGACCATAAAGAGCTGTAGTGATTTTACTGTGACCATAAAGAGCTGCAGTGGTTTTACAGTGACCATAAAGAGCTGTAGTGGTTTTACAGTGACCATAAAGAGCCGCAGTGGTTTTACAGTGACCATAAAAAGCTGTAGTGGTTTTACAGTGACCATAAAGAGCTGCTGTGGTTTACATTGACCATAAAGAGCCGCAGTGCTTTTACAGTGACCATAAGAGCCGCAGTGGTTTTACAGTGACCTTAAAGAGCTGTAGTGGTTTTACTGTGACCAGAAGAGCTGCAGTGGTTTTACAGTGACCATAAAGAGCTGCAGTGGTTTTACAGTGACCAGAAAGAGCTGTTGTGATTTTACAGTTACCATAAGAGATGCAGTGGTTTTACAGTGACCATAAAGGGCTGTAGTGGTTTTTCAGTGAACATAAAGTGCTGTAGTGGTTTTACAGTGACCATAAGAGCTGCAGTGGTTTTACAGTTACCATAATAGATGCAGTGGTTTTACAGTGACCATAAAGGGCTGTAGTGGTTTTACAGAGACCATAAGAGCCGCAGTTGTTTTACAGTGACCATAAAGAACTGTAGTGGTTTTACACTGACCATAAAGAGCGGTAGTTGTTTTACAATGACCATAAGAGCCGCAGTGGTTTTACATTGACCATAAAGAGCTGTTGTGATTTTAATGTGACCAGAAAGAGCAGCAGTGGTTTTACAGTGACCATAAAGAGCTGCCGTAGTTTTACAGTGACCATAAAGAGCTGTAGTGCTTTTACTGTGATCATAAAGAGCTGTAGTGGTTTTAAAGTGGCCTTAAAGAGCTGCAGTGGTTTTACAGTGACCGTAAAGTGCTGTCGTAGTTTTACAGTGACCATAAAGAGCTGCCATGGCTTTACAATGACCATAAAGAGCTGTAGTGGTTTTACAGTGACCATAATGAGCTGCAGTGGTTTTACAGTGTCCATAAAGAGGTGCCGTGGTTTTACAGTGTCCATAAGAGCTGCAGTGGTTTTACAGTGACCATAAAGTGCTGTAGTGGTTTTACAGGGACCATAAGAGCTGCAGTGGTTTTACAGTGACCATAAAGAGCTGTAGTGGTTTTACAGTGACCATAAGAGCAGTAGGGATTTTACAGTGACCATAAAGAGCTGTAGTTGCTTTACAGTGACCAGAAAGAGCTGTTATGGTTTTACAGTGACCGTAAAGTGCTGTAGTGGTTTTACAGAGACCATAAAGAGCTGTAGTGGTTTTCGAGTGACCATAAAGAGCCGCAGTGGTTTTACAGTGACCATAAGAGCCGCAGTGGTTTTACAGTGACCATAAAGAGCTGTAGTGGTTTTACAGTGACCATAAAGTGCTGTAGTGGTTTTACAGTGACCATAAAGAGCTGCAGTGGTTTTATAGTGACCAGAGGAGCCGCAGTTGTTTTACAGTGACCATAAAGAGCTGTAGTGGTTTCACAGTGACCATAAAGAGCTGTAGTGGTTTTACTGTGACCATAAAGAGCTGCAGTGGTTTTACAGTGACCATAAAGAGCTGTCGTGGTTTTACAGTGACCATAAAGAGCTGCCGTGGTTTTACACTGACCATAAAGTGCTGTAGTGGTTTTACTGTGTCCATAAAGAGCTGTAGTGCTTTTACAGTGACCATAAAGTGATGCAGTGGTTTTACAGTGACCATAAAGAGCAGTAGTGGTTTTACAGTGACCATAAAGTGTTGTAGTGGTTTTACAGTGACCATAAAGAGCTGTAGTGATTTTACTGTGACCATAAAGAGCTGCAGTGGTTTTACAGTGACCATAAAGAGCTGTAGTGGTTTTACAGTGACCATAAAGAGCCGCAGTGGTTTTACAGTGACCATAAAAAGCTGTAGTGGTTTTACAGTGACCATAAAGAGCTGCTGTGGTTTACATTGACCATAAAGAGCCGCAGTGCTTTTACAGTGACCATAAGAGCCGCAGTGGTTTTACAGTGACCTTAAAGAGCTGTAGTGGTTTTACTGTGACCAGAAGAGCTGCAGTGGTTTTACAGTGACCATAAAGAGCTGCAGTGGTTTTACAGTGACCAGAAAGAGCTGTTGTGATTTTACAGTTACCATAAGAGATGCAGTGGTTTTACAGTGACCATAAAGGGCTGTAGTGGTTTTACAGTGAACATAAAGTTCTGTAGTGGTTTTACAGTGACCATAAGAGCTGCAGTGGTTTTACAGTTACCATAAGAGATGCAGTGGTTTTACAGTGACCATAAAGGGCTGTAGTGGTTTTACAGAGACCATAAAGAGCTGTAGCGGTTTTACAGTGACCATAACGTGCTGTAGTGTTTTTTCAGTGACCAAAAGAGCCGCAGTTGTTTTACAGTGACCATAAAGAGCTGTAGTGGTTTTACACTGACCATAAAGAGCGGTAGTTGTTTTACAATGACCATAAGAGCCGCAGTGGTTTTACAGTGACCATAAAGAGCTGTTGTGATTTTAATGTGACCAGAAAGAGCAGCAGTGGTTTTACAGTTACCATAAAGAGCTGCCGTGGTTTTACAGTGACCATAAAGAGCTGTAGTGCTTTTACTGTGATCATAAAGAGCTGTAGTGGTTTTAAAGTGGCCTTAAAGAGCTGCAGTGGTTTTACAGTGACCATAAAGAGCTGCAGTGGTTTTACAATGACAATAAAGAGCTGCCGTGGTTTTACAGTGACCATAATGAGCTGCAGTGGTTTTACAGTGACCTTAAAGAGCTGTAGTGGTTTTACAGTGACCATAAGAGCTGCAGTGGTTTTACAGTGACCATAAAGAGCTGCAGTGGTTTTACAGTGACCATAAAGAGCTGCCGTGGTTTTACAATGACCATAAAGAGTCTGTAGTGGTATTACTGTGACCATAAACAGCTGTAGTGCTTTTTCAGTGACCATAAAGAGCCGCAGTGGTTTTACAGTGTCCTTAAAGAGCTGTAGTGGTTTTACAGTGACTATAAGAGCTGCAGTGGTTTTACAGTGACCATAAAGAAGTGTAGTGGGTTCACAGAGACCATAAGAGCTGCAGTGGTTTTACAGTGACCATAAAGTGCTGTAGTGGTTTTACAGGGACCATAAGAGCTGCACTGGTTTTACAGTGACCATAAAGAGCTGTAGTGGTTTTACTGTGACCATAAAGAGCTGTAGTGGTTTTACAGTGACCATAAGAGCAGCAGGGATTTTACAGTGACCATAAAGAGCTGCAGTGGTTTTACAGTGACCATAAAGAGCTGCCGTGGTTTTACAATGACCATAAAGAGTCTGTAGTGGTATTACTGTGACCATAAACAGCTGTAGTGCTTTTTCAGTGACCATAAAGAGCCGCAGTGGTTTTACAGTGTCCTTAAAGAGCTGTAGTGGTTTTACAGTGACTATAAGAGCTGCAGTGGTTTTACAGTGACCATAAAGAAGTGTAGTGGGTTCACAGAGACCAAAAGAGCTGCAGTGGTTTTACAGTGACCATAAAGTGCTGTAGTGGTTTTACAGGGACCATAAGAGCTGCAGTGGTTTTACAGTGACCATAAAGAGCTGTAGTGGTTTTACTGTGACCATAAAGAGCTGTAGTGGTTTTACAGTGACCATAAGAGCAGCAGGGATTTTACAGTGACCATAAAGAGCTGTAGTTGCTTTACAGTGACCAGAAAGAGCTGTCATGGTTTTACAGTGACCGTAAAGTGCTGTAGTGGTTTTACAGAGACCAAAAAGAGCTGTAGTGGTTTTGCAGTGACCAGAGGAGCCGCAGTTGTTTTACAGTGACCATAAAGAGATGTAGTGGACTTACAGTGACCATAAAGAGCTGTAGTGGTTTTACAGTGATCATAAGAGCCGCAGTGGTTTTACAGTGACCATAAAGAGCTGTAGTGATTTTACTGTGACCATAAAGAGTTGCAGTGGTTTTAAAGTGACCTTAAAGAGCTGTAATGGTTTTACAGTGACCATGAAATGCTGTAGTAGTTTTACAGTGACCATAAAGAGCTGCAGTAGTTTTACAGTGTCCATAAAGAGCTCCCGTGATTTTACAGTGACCATAAAGAGCTGCAGTGGTTTTACAGTGTCCATAAAGAGGTGCCGTGGTTTTACAGTGTCCATAAGAGCTGCAGTGGTTTTACAGTGACCATAAAGTGCTGTAGTGGTTTTACAGGGACCATAAGAGCTGCAGTGGTTTTACAGTGACCATAAAGAGCTGTAGTGGTTTTACAGTGACCATAAGAGCAGTAGGGATTTTACAGTGACCATAAAGAGCTGTAGTTGCTTTACAGTGACCAGAAAGAGCTGTTATGGTTTTACAGTGACCGTAAAGTGCTGTAGTGGTTTTACAGAGACCATAAAGAGCTGTAGTGGTTTTCGAGTGACCATAAAGAGCCGCAGTGGTTTTACAGTGACCATAAGAGCCGCAGTGGTTTTACAGTGACCATAAAGAGCTGTAGTGGTTTTACAGTGACCATAAAGTGCTGTAGTGGTTTTACAGTGACCATAAAGAGCTGCAGTGGTTTTATAGTGACCAGAGGAGCCGCAGTTGTTTTACAGTGACCATAAAGAGCTGTAGTGGTTTCACAGTGACCATAAAGAGCTGTAGTGGTTTTACTGTGACCATAAAGAGCTGCAGTGGTTTTACAGTGACCATAAAGAGCTGTCGTGGTTTTACAGTGACCATAAAGAGCTGCCGTGGTTTTACACTGACCATAAAGTGCTGCAGTGGTTTTACTGTGTCCATAAAGAGCTGTAGTGCTTTTACAGTGACCATAAAGTGATGCAGTGGTTTTACAGTGACCATAAAGAGCAGTAGTGGTTTTACAGTGACCATAAAGTGTTGTAGTGGTTTTACAGTGACCATAAAGAGCTGTAGTGATTTTACTGTGACCATAAAGAGCTGCAGTGGTTTTACAGTGACCATAAAGAGCTGTAGTGGTTTTACAGTGACCATAAAGAGCCGCAGTGGTTTTACAGTGACCATAAAAAGCTGTAGTGGTTTTACAGTGACCATAAAGAGCTGCTGTGGTTTACATTGACCATAAAGAGCCGCAGTGCTTTTACAGTGACCATAAGAGCCGCAGTGGTTTTACAGTGACCTTAAAGAGCTGTAGTGGTTTTACTGTGACCAGAAGAGCTGCAGTGGTTTTACAGTGACCATAAAGAGCTGCAGTGGTTTTACAGTGACCAGAAAGAGCTGTTGTGATTTTACAGTTACCATAAGAGATGCAGTGGTTTTACAGTGACCATAAAGGGCTGTAGTGGTTTTTCAGTGAACATAAAGTGCTGTAGTGGTTTTACAGTGACCATAAGAGCTGCAGTGGTTTTACAGTTACCATAATAGATGCAGTGGTTTTACAGTGACCATAAAGGGCTGTAGTGGTTTTACAGAGACCATAAGAGCCGCAGTTGTTTTACAGTGACCATAAAGAACTGTAGTGGTTTTACACTGACCATAAAGAGCGGTAGTTGTTTTACAATGACCATAAGAGCCGCAGTGGTTTTACATTGACCATAAAGAGCTGTTGTGATTTTAATGTGACCAGAAAGAGCAGCAGTGGTTTTACAGTGACCATAAAGAGCTGCCGTAGTTTTACAGTGACCATAAAGAGCTGTAGTGCTTTTACTGTGATCATAAAGAGCTGTAGTGGTTTTAAAGTGGCCTTAAAGAGCTGCAGTGGTTTTACAGTGACCGTAAAGTGCTGTCGTAGTTTTACAGTGATCATAAAGAGCTGCCATGGCTTTACAATGACCATAAAGAGCTGTAGTGGTTTTACAGTGACCATAATGAGCTGCAGTGGTTTTACAGTGACCTTAAAGAGCTGTAGTGGTTTTACAGTGACCATAAGAGGTGCAGTGGTTTTACAGTAACCATAAAGAGCTGCAGTGGTTTTACAGTGACCATAAAGAGCTGCCGTGGTTTTACACTGACCATAAAGTGTCTGTAGTGGTATTACTGTGACCATAAACAGCTGTAGTGCTTTTTCAGTGACCATAAAGAGCCGCAGTGGTTTTACAGTGTCCTTAAAGAGCTGTAGTGGTTTTACAGTGACTATAAGAGCTGCAGTGGTTTTACAGTGACCATAAAGAAGTGTAGTGGGTTCACAGAGACCATAAGAGCTGCAGTGGTTTTACAGTGACCATAAAGTGCTGTAGTGGTTTTACAGGGACCATAAGAGCTGCAGTGGTTTTACAGTGACCATAAAGAGCTGTAGTGGTTTTACTGTGACCATAAAGAGCTGTAGTGGTTTTACAGTGACCATAAGAGCAGCAGGGATTTTACAGTGACCATAAAGAGCTGTAGTTGCTTTACAGTGACCAGAAAGAGCTGTCATGGTTTTACAGTGACCGTAAAGTGCTGTAGTGGTTTTACAGAGACCAAAAAGAGCTGTAGTGGTTTTGCAGTGACCAGAGGAGCCGCAGTTGTTTTACAGTGACCATAAAGAGATGTAGTGGACTTACAGTGACCATAAAGAGCTGTAGTGGTTTTACAGTGACCATAAGAGCTGCAGTGGTTTTACAGTGACCATAAAGAGCTGTAGTGATTTTACTGTGACCATAAAGAGTTGCAGTGGTTTTAAAGTGACCTTAAAGAGCTGTAATGGTTTTACAGTGACCATGAAGTGCTGTAGTAGTTTTACAGTGGCCATAAAGAGCTGCAGTGGTTTTACAGTGTCCATAAAGAGCTCCCGTGATTTTACAGTGACCATAAAGAGCTGTAGTGGTTTTACAGTGACCATAAAGAGCTGCAGTGGTTTTACAGTGTCCATAAAGAGGTGCCGTGGTTTTACAGTGTCCATAAGAGCTGCAGTGGTTTTACAGTGACCATAAAGTGCTGTAGTGGTTTTACAGGGACCATAAGAGCTGCAGTGGTTTTACAGTGACCATAAAGAGCTGTAGTGGTTTTACAGTGACCATAAGAGCAGTAGGGATTTTACCGTGACCATAAAGAGCTGTAGTTGCTTTACAGTGACCAGAAAGAGCTGTTATGGTTTTACAGTGACCGTAAAGTGCTGTAGTGGTTTTACAGAGACCATAAAGAGCTGTAGTGGTATTACAGTGACCAGAGGAGCCGCAGTTGTTTTACAGTGACCATAAAGAGATGTAGTGGTTTTACAGTGACCATAAAGAGCTGTAGTGGTTTTACAGTGACCATAAAGAGCTGCAGTGGTTTTACAGTGTCCATGAAGAGGTGCCGTGGTTTTACAGTGTCCATAAGAGCTGCAGTGGGTTTACAGTGATCATAAAGTGCTGTAGTGGTTTTACAGTGACCATAAAGAGCTGCAGTGGTTTTACAGTGTCCATAAAGAGCTGCCGTGGTTTTACAATGACCATAAAGAGATGTAGTGGTTTTACAGTGACCATAATGAGCTGCAGTGGTTTTACAGTGTCCATAAAGAGGTGCCGTGGTTTTACAGTGTCCATAAGAGCTGCAGTGGTTTTACAGTGACCATAAGATCTGCAGTGGTTTTTCAGTGACCCTAAAGATCTGTAATGGTTTTACAGTGACCATAAAGTGCTGTAGTGGTTTTACAGTGACCATAAGAGCTGCAGTGGTTTTACAGTGACCATAAAGAGCTGTAATGGTTTTACAGTGACCATAAGAGCCGCAGTTGTTTTACAGTGACCATAAAGATCTGTATTGGTTTTACACTGACCATAAAGAGCGGGAGTTGTTTTACAATGACCATAAGAGCCACAGTGGTTTTACATTGACCGTAAAGAGCTGTTGTGATTTTAATGTGACCATAAAGAGCTGCAGTGATTTTACAGTGACCATAAAGAGCCGTAGTGGTTTTACAGTGACCAGAAAAAGCTGCAGTGGTTTTACAGTGACCATAAAGAGCTGCCGTGGTTTTACAATGACCATAAAGAGCTGTAGTGGTTTTAGTGTGACCATAAACAGCTGTAGTGCTTTTACAGTGACCTTAAAGAGCTATAGTGGTTTTACAGTGTCCATAAGTGCTGCAGTGGTTTTACAGTGACCATAAGAGCTGCAGTGGTTTTACAGTGACCATAAAGAACTGTAGTGGTTTTACAGAGACAATAAAGAGCTGTAATGGTTTTACAGTGACCATAAAGTGCTGTAGTGGTTTTACAGTGACCATAAGAGCTGCAGTGGTTTTACAGTGACCATAAAGAGCTGTAGTGGTTTTACAAAGACCATGAAGAGCTGTAGTGGTTTTACAGTGACCATAAAGAGCTGTAGTGGTTTTACAGTGACCATAAGAGCCGCAGGAATTTTACAGTGACCATAAAGAGCAGTAGTTACTTTAAAGTGACCAGAAAGAGCTGTCATGGTTTTACAGTGACCGTAAAGTGCTGTAGTTGTTTTACAGAGATCAAAAAGAGCTGTAGTGGTTTTACTGTGACCATAAAGAGCTGTAGTGGTTTTACAGTGACCATAAGAGCCGCAGTGGTTTTACAGTGACCATAAAGAGCTGTAGTCATTTTACTGTGACCATAAAGAGCTGTAGTGGTTTTACAGTGACCAGAAAGAGCTGTAGTGGTTTTACAGTGACCATAAGAACTGCAGTGGTTTTACAGTGACCATAAAGAACTGTAGTGGTTTTACAGTGACCATAAAGAGCTGCAGTGGTTTTACAGTGTCCATAAAGAGCTGCCGTGGTTTTACAATGACCATAAAGAGATGTAGTGGTTTTACAGTGACCATAAAGAGATGTAGTGGTTTTACTGTGACCATAAACAGCTGTAGTGCTTTTACAGTGACCATAAAGAGCCGCAGTGGTTTTACAGTGACCATAAGAGCTGTAGTGGTTTTACAAAGACCATGAAGAGCTGTAGTGGTTTTACAGTGACCATAAAGAGCTGTAG
Organism: Chiloscyllium punctatum; assembly: GCF_047496795.1. Lineage (NCBI taxonomy): Eukaryota > Metazoa > Chordata > Chondrichthyes > Orectolobiformes > Hemiscylliidae > Chiloscyllium > Chiloscyllium punctatum. Next base: position 47,591,233 of record NC_092761.1, on the reverse strand, counting down.
TGGTTTTACAGTGACCATAAGAGCCGCAGGAATTTTACAGTGACCATAAAGAGCTGTAGTTACTTTAAAGTGACCTGAAAGAGCTGTCATGGTCTTACAGTGACCGTAAAGTGCTGTAGTTGTTTTACAGAGATCAAAAAGAGCTGTAGTGGTTTTACTGTGACCATAAAGAGCTGTAGTGGTTTTACAGTGACCATAAAGAGCTGTAGTCATTTTACTGTGACCATAAAGAGCTGTAGTGGTTTTACAGTGACCAGAAAGAGCTGTAGTGGTTTTACAGTGACCATAAGAACTGCAGTGGTTTTACAGTGACCATAAAGAGCTGTTGTGATTTTAATGTGACCATAAAGTGCTGCAGTGGTTTTACAGTTACCATAAAGAGCTGTAGTGGTTTTACTGTTACCAGAAAGAGCTGCAGTGGTTTTACAGTGACCATAAAGAGCTGCCGTGGTTTTACAGTGACCCTAAAGAGCTGTAGTGCTTTTACTGTGATCATAAAGAGCTGTAGTGCTTTTACTGTGATCATAAAGAGCTGTCGTGGTTTTAAAGTGGCCTTAAAGAGCTGTGGTGGTTTTACAGGGACCATAAAGTGCTGGAGTAGTTTTACAGTGACCATAAAGAGCTGCAGTGGTTTTACTGTGACCATAAAGAGCTGCAGTGGTTTTACAGTGACCAGAAAGTCCTGCAGTGGTTTTATAGTGACCATAAAGAGTTGCAGTGGTTTTACAGTGACCATAAAGATCTGTAGTGGTTTTCGAGTGACCATAAAGAGCTGTAGTGGTTTTCGAGTGACCATAAAGAGCTGTAGTGGTTTTACTGTGACCATAAAGAGCTGTAGTGGTTTTGCACTGACCATAAAGAGCTGCAGTGGTTTTACAATGATAATAAAGAGCTTTAGTGGTTTTACTGTGACCATAAAGAGATGTCGTTGTTTTACAATGACCATAAAGAGCTGCAGTGGTTTTACAATGATAATAAAGAGCTTTAGTAGTTTTACAGTGATGATAATAGCTGCAGAGGTTTTACAGTGACCATAAAGAGCTGTATTGGTTTTACACTGACCATAAAGAGCGGTAGTTGTTTTAGAATGACCATAAGAGCCGCAGTGGTTTTACAGTGACCATAAAGAGCTGTTGTGATTTTAATGTGACCATAAAGTGCTGCAGTGGTTTTACAGTTACCATAAAGAGCTGTAGTGGTTTTACTGTTACCAGAAAGAGCTGCAGTGGTTTTACAGTGACCATAAAGAGCTGCCGTGGTTTTACAGTTTCCCTAAAGAGCTGTAGTGCTTTTACTGTGATCATAAAGAGCTGTAGTGCTTTTACTGTGATCATAAAGAGCTGTCGTGGTTTTAAAGTGGCCTTAAAGAGCTGTGGTGGTTTTACAGGGACCATAAAGTGCTGCAGTTGTTTTACAGCGACCATAAAGAGCTGTAGTGATTTTACTGTGACCATAAAGAGCTGCAGTGGTTTTACAGTGACCAGAAAGTCCTGCAGTGGTTTTATAGTGACCATAAAGAGTTGCAGTGGTTTTACAGTGACCATAAAGAGCTGTAGTGGTTTTCGAGTGACCATAAAGAGCTGCAGTGGTTTTACTGTGACCATAAAGAGCTGCAGTGGTTTACAGTGACCATAAGAGCTGCAGTGGTTTTACTGTGACCATAAAGAGCTGCAGTGGTTTTACTGTGACCATATAGAGCTGTAGTAGTTTTACAGTGACCATAAAGAGCTGCAGTGGTTTTACAGTGACCATAAAGAGCTGCAGTGGTTTTACTGTGACCATAAAGAGCTGCAGTGGTTTTAAAGTGACCATAAAGAGCTGTAGTGGTTTTACTGTGACCATAAAGAGCTGCAGTGGTTTTAAAGTGACCATAAAGAGCTGTAGTGGTTTTAAAGTTAACATAAAGAGCTACAGTGGTTTTACAGTGACCATAAAGAGCTGTATTGGCTTTACAATGACCATAAAGAGCTGAAGAGGTTTTACAGTGACCATAAAGAGCTGCAGTGGTTTTACAGTGACCATAAAGAGCTGTAGTGGTTTAACAGTTACCATAAAGAGCTGCAGTGGTTTTACAGTGACTATACAGAGCTGCAGTGGTTTTACAGTTACCATAAGAGCTGCAGTGGTTTTACAATGACCATAAAGAGCTGCAGTGGTTGTACAGTGACCATAAAGAGCTGCAGTGGTTTTACTGTGACCATAAAGAGCTGCAGTGGTTTTACAGTGACCATAAAGAGCTGCAGTGGTTTTACAGTGCACATAAATATCCGCAGTGGTTTTACAGTGACCATAAAGAGCTGTAATGGCCTTGCAGTGACTATAAAGAGCTGTAGTGGTTTTACAGTGACGATAAAGAGATGTAGTGGTTTTCCATTTACCATAAAGAGCTGTAGTTGTTTTACAGTGACCATAAAGAACTGTAGTGCTTTTACAGTGACCATACAGAGCTGCAGTGGTTTTACAGTGACCACACAGCGCTGCAGTGGTTTTACTTTGACCATAAAGAGCTGCAGTGGTTTTACTGTGACCATAAAGAGCTGTAGTGGTTTTTAAGTTACCATAAAGAGCTGCAGTGGTTTTACAGTGACCATAAAGAGCTGCAGTGGTTTTACGTTGACCATAAAGAGCTGTTGTTGTTTTACTGTGACCCTAAAGAGCTGCAGTGTTGTTACAGTGACCTTAAAGAGCTGTTGTGGGTTTACAGTGACCTTAAGAGCCGCAGTGGTTTTACAGTGACCATAAAGAGCTGCAGTGGTTTTACAGTTACCATAAAGAGCTGTAGTGGTTTTACAGTTACCATAAAGAGCTGCCGTGGTTTTACAGTGACCATAAAGAGCTGTAGTGCTTTTACTGTGATCATAAAGAGCTGTCGTGGTTTTAAAGTGGCCTTAAAGAGCTGTGGTGGTTTTACAGTGACCATAAAGTGCAGGAGTAGTTTTACAGTGACCATAAAGAGCTGCAGTGGTTTTACAATGACCATAAAGAGCTGCCGTGGTTTTACAGTGACCATAAAGAGCTGTAGTGCTTTTACTGTGATCATAAAGAGCTGTAGTGATTTTAAAGTGGCCTTAAAGAGCTGCAGTGGTTTTACAGTTACCATAAAGAGCTGTAGTGCTTTTACAGTGACCATAAAGAGCCGCAGTGGTTTTATAGTGACCTTAAAAAGCTGTAGTGGATTTACAGTGACCATAAAGAGCTGTAATGGTTTCTACAGTGACCATAACGTGCTGTAGTAGTTTTACTGTGACCATAAAGAGCAGTAGTTATTTTACTATGATCAGAAAGATTTGTAGTGGTGTTGCAGTGACCATAAAGAGCTGTAGTGGTTTTACAGTGACCATAAAGAGCTGTAGTGGTTTTACAGTGACCATAAAGAGCTGCAGTGGTTTTACACTGACCATAAAGAGCTGCCGTGGTTTTACAGTGACCAGAAAGAGCTGTAGTGATTTTTCTGTGACCATAATGAGCTGTAGTGTTTTTACTGTGACCATAAAGAGCTGTAGTGCTTTTACAGTGACCATAAAGAGCCGCAGTGGTTTTATAGTGACCTTAAAAAGCTGTAGTGGATTTACAGTGACCATAAAGAGCTGTAATGGTTTTACAGTGACCATAACGTGCTGTAGTGTTTTTTCAGTGACCGTAAGAGCCGCAGTTGTTTTACAGTGACCATAAAGAGCTGTAGTGGTTTTACACTGACCATAAAGAGCGGTAGTTGTTTTAGAATGACCATAAGAGCCACAGTGGTTTCACAGTGACCATAAAGAGCTGTTGTGATTTTAATGTGACCATAAAGTGCTGCAGTGGTTTTACAGTTACCATAAAGAGCTGTAGTGGTTTTACAGTTACCAGAAAGAGCTGCAGTGGTTTTACAGTGACCATAAAGAGCTGTAGTGGTTTTACACTGACCATAAGAGCTGCAGTGGTTTTACAGTGACCATAAGAACTGCAGTGGTTTTACAGTGACCATAAAGAGCCGCAGTGGTTATACAGTGACCATAAAGAGCTGCAGGGGTTTTACTGTGACCATAAAGAGCTGCAGTGGTTTTACAGTGACCATAATGAGCTGTAGTGGTTTTACAGTGACCATAAAGAGCTGCAGTGGTTTTACAGTGACCATAAAGAGCTGCAGTGGTTTTATAGTGACCATAAAGAGCTGTATTGGTTTACAGTGACCATACAGAGCTGCAGTGGTTTTACAGTGACCGTACAGTTCTGCAGTGGTTGTACAGTGACCATAAAATGCTGCAGTGATTTTACAGTGACCATAAAGTGCTGTAGTAGTTTTACTGTGACCATAAAGAGCAGTAGTTATTTTACTATGATCAGAAAGATTTGTAGTGGTGTTGCAGTGACCATAAAGAGCTGTAGTGGTTTTACAGTGACCATAAAGAGCTGCAGTGGTTTTACCCTGACCATAAAGAGCTGCCGTGGTTTTACAGTGACCAGAAAGAGCTGTAGTGATTTTTCTGTGACCATAATGAGCTGTAGTGTTTTTACTGTGACCATAAAGAGCTGTAGTGCTTTTACAGTGACCATAAAGAGCCGCAGTGGTTTTATCGTGACCTTAAAAAGCTGTAGTGGATTTACAGTGACCATAAAGAGCTGTAATGGTTTTACAGTGACCATAACGTGCTGTAGTGTTTTTTCAGTGACCATAAGAGCCGCAGTTGTTTTACAGTGACCATAAAGATCTGTAGTGGTTTTACACTGACCATAAAGAGCGGTAGTTGTTTTAGAATGACCATAAGAGCCGCAGTGGATTCACAGTGACCATAAAGAGCTGTGGTGAATTTAATGTGACCATAAAGTGCTGCAGTGGTTTTACAGTTACCATAAAGAGCTGTAGTGGTTTGACAGTTACCAGAAAGAGCTGCAGTGGTTTTACAGTGACCATAAAGAGCTGCCGTTGTTTTACAGTGACCATAAAGAGCTGTAGTGCTTTTACTGTGATCATAAAGAGCTGTAGTGGTTTTAAAGTGGCCTTAAAGAGCTGTGGTGGTTTTACAGTGACCATAAAGTGCTGGAGTAGTTTTACAGTGACCATAAAGAGCTGCAGTGGTTTTACAATGACCATAAAGAGCTGCAGTGGTTTTACAGTGACCATAAAGAGCTGTAGTGGTTTTACTGTGACCATAAAGAGCTGTAGTGCTTTTACAGTGACCATAAAGAGCCGCAGTGGTTTTACAGTGACCTTAAAGAGCTGTCGTGGTTTTACAGTGACCATAAGAGCTGCAGTGGTTTACAGTGACCATAAAGAGCCGCAGTGGTTTTACAATGACCATAAAGAGCAGTAGTGGTTTTACTGTTACCATAAAGAGCTGCAGTGGTTTTACAGTGACCATAAAGAGCCGCAGTGTTTTTACAGAGACCATAAAGAGCAGTAGTGGTTTTACAGTGGCCATACAGAGCTGGAGTGGTTTTACTTTGACCATAAAGAGCTGCCGTGGTTTTACAGTGACCATAAAGAGCTGTAGTGGTTTTACTGTGACCATAAAGAGCTGTAGTCCTTTTACAGTGACCATAAAGAGCCGCAGTGGTTTTACAGTGACCTTAAAGAGCTGTAGTGGTTTTACAGTGACCATAAAGAGTTGTAATGGTTTTACAGTGACCATAACGTGCTGTAGTGTTTTTTCAGTGACCATAAGAGCCGCAGTTGTTTTACAGTGACCATAAAGAGCTGTAGTGGTTTTACACTGACCAAAAAAAGCGGTAGCTGTTTTAGAATGACCATAAGAGCCGCAGTGGTTTTACAGTTACCATAAAGAGCTGTAGTGGTTTTACAGTGACCAGAAAGAGCTGCAGTGGTTTTAAAGTTACCATAAAGAGCTATAGTGCTTTTACAGTGACCATAAAGAGCCGCAGTGGTTTTATAGTGACCTTAAAAAGCTGTAGTGGATTTACAGTGACCATAAAGAGTTGTAATGGTTTTACAGTGACCATAACGTGCTGTAGTGTTTTTTCAGTGACCATAAGAGCCGCAGTTGTTTTACAGTGACCATAAAGAGCTGTAGTGGTTTTACACTGACCATAAAGAGCGGTAGTTGTTTTAGAATGACCATAAGAGCCGCAGTGGTTTTACAGTGACCATAAAGAGCTGTTGTGATTTTAATGTGACCATAAAGTGCTGCAGTGGTTTTACAGTTACCATGAAGAGCTGTAGTGGTTTTACAGTTACCAGAAAGAGCTGCAGTGGTTTTACAGTGACCATAAAGAGCTGCCGTGGTTTTACAGTGACCATAAAGAGCTGTAGTGCTTTTACTGTGATCATAAAGAGCTGTAGTGGTTTTAAAGTGGCCTTAAAGAGCTGTGGTGGTTTTACAGTGACCATAAAGTGCTGGAGTAGTTTTACAGTGACCATAAAGAGCTGCAGTGGTTTTACAATGACCATAAAGAGCTGCCGTGGTTTTACAGTGACCATAAAGAGCTGTAGTGGTTTTACTGTGACCATAAAGAGCTGTAGTGCTTTTACAGTGACCATAAAGAGCCGCAGTGGTTTTACAGTGATCTTAAAGAGCTGTAGTGGTTTTACAGTGACCATAAGAGCTGCAGTGGTTTTACAGTGACCATAAGAGCTGCAGTGGTTTTACAGTGACCATAAAGAGCTGTAGTGATTTTACAGTGACCATAAAGAGCCGCAGTGGTTTTACAATGACCATAAAGAGCTGTAGTGGCTTTGCTGTGACCATAAAGAGCTGCAGTGGTTTTACAGTGACCATAAAGAGCCGCAGTGTTTTTACAGTGACCATAAAGAGCAGTAGTGGTTTTACAGTGGCCATACAGAGCTGCAGTGGTTTTACTTTGACCATAAATAGCTGCCGTGGTTTTACAGTGACCATAAAGAGCTGTAGTGGTTTTACTGTGACCATAAAGAGCTGTAGTCCTTTTACAGTGACCATAAAGAGCCGCAGTGGTTTTACAGTGACCTTAAAGAGCTGTAGTGGTTTTACAGTGACCATAAAGAGTTGTAATGGTTTTACAGTGACCATAAAGAGCTGTAGTGGTTTTACTGTGACCATAAGAGCCGCAGTTGTTTTACAGTGACCATAAAGAGCTGTAGTGGTTTTACACTGACCAAAAAAAGCGGTAGCTGTTTTAGAATGACCATAAGAGCCGCAGTGGTTTTACAGTGACCATAAAGAGCTGTTGTGATTTTAATGTGAACATAAAGAGCTGCAGTGGTTTTACAGTTACCATAAAGAGCTGTAGTGGTTTTACAGTGACCAGAAAGAGCTGCAGTGGTTTTACAGTGACCATAAAGAGCTGCAGTGTTTTTACAGTGACTATAAAGAGCTGTAGTGCTTTTACTGTGATCATAAAGAGCTGTAGTGATTTTAAAGTGGCCTTAAAGAGCTGCAGTGGTTTTACAGTTACCATAAAGAGCTGTAGTGCTTTTACAGTGACCATAAAGAGCCGCAGTGGTTTTATATTGACCTTAAAAAGCTGTAGTGGATTTACAGTGACCATAAAGAGCTGTAATGGTTTTACAGTGACCATAACGTGCTGTAGTGTTTTTTCAGTGACCATAAGAGCCGCAGTTGTTTTACAGTGACCATAAAGAGCTGTAGTGGTTTTACACTGACCAAAAAAAGCGGTAGCTGTTTTAGAATGACCATAAGAGCCGCAGTGGTTTTACAGTTACCATAAAGAGCTGTAGTGGTTTTACAGTGACCAGAAAGAGCTGCAGTGGTTTTACAGTTACCATAAAGAGCTATAGTGCTTTTACAGTGACCATAAAGATCCGCAGTGGTTTTATAGTGACCTTAAAAAGCTGTAGTGGATTTACAGTGACCATAAAGAGTTGTAATGGTTTTACAGTGACCATAACGTGCTGTAGTGTTTTTTCAGTGACCATAAGAGCCGCAGTTGTTTTACAGTGACCATAAAGAGCTGTAGTGGTTTTACACTGACCATAAAGAGCGGTAGTTGTTTTAGAATGACCATAAGAGCCGCAGTGGTTTTACTGTGACCATAAAGAGCTGTTGTGATTTTAATGTGACCATAAAGTGCTGCAGTGGTTTTACAGTTACCATGAAGAGCTGTAGTGGTTTTACAGTTACCAGAAAGAGCTGCAGTGGTTTTACAGTGACCATAAAGAGCTGCCGTGGTTTTACAGTGACCATAAAGAGCTGTAGTGCTTTTACTGTGATCATAAAGAGCTGTAGTGGTTTTAAAGTGGCCTTAAAGAGCTGTGGTGGTTTTACAGTGACCATAAAGTGCTGGAGTAGTTTTACAGTGACCATAAAGAGCTGCAGTGGTTTTACAATGACCATAAAGAACTGCCGTGGTTTTACAGTGACCATAAAGAGCTGTAGTGGTTTTACTGTGACCATAAAGAGCTGCAGTGGTTTTACAGTGACCATAAAGAGCCTTAGTGTTTTTACAGAGACCATAAAGAGCAGTAGTGGTTTTACAGTGGCCATACAGAGCTGCAGTGTTTTTACTTTGACCATAAAGAGCTGCCGTTGTTTTACAGTGACCATAAAGAGCTGTAGTGGTTTTACTGTGACCATAAAGAGCTGTAGTCCTTTTACAGTGACCATAAAGAGCGGCAGTTGTTTTACAGTGACCTTAAAGAGCTGTAGTGTTTTTACAGTGACCATAAAGAGTTGTAATGGTTTTACAGTGACCATAACGTGCTGTAGTGTTTTTTCAGTGACCATAAGAGCCGCAGTTGTTTTACAGTGACCATAAAGAGCTGTAGTGGTTTTACACTGACCAAAAAAAGCGGTAGCTGTTTTAGAATGACCATAAGAGCCGCAGTGGTTTTACAGTTACCATAAAGAGCTGTAGTGGTTTTACAGTGACCAGAAAGAGCTGCAGTGGTTTTACAGTTACCATAAAGAGCTATAGTGCTTTTACAGTGACCATAAAGAGCCGCAGTGGTTTTATAGTGACCTTAAAAAGCTGTAGTGGTTTTACAGTGACCATAAAGAGTTGTAATGGTTTTACAGTGACCATAACGTGCTGTAGTGTTTTTTCAGTGACCATAAGAGCCGCAGTTGTTTTACAGTGACCATAAAGAGCTGTAGTGGTTTTACACTGACCATAAAGAGCGGTAGTTGTTTTAGAATGACCATAAGAGCCGCAGTGGTTTTACAGTGACCATAAAGAGCTGTTGTGATTTTAATGTGACCATAAAGTGCTGCAGTGGTTTTACAGTTACCATGAAGAGCTGTAGTGGTTTTACAGTTACCAGAAAGAGCTGCAGTGGTTTTACAGTGACCATAAAGAGCTGCCGTGGTTTTACAGTGACCATAAAGAGCTGTAGTGCTTTTACTGTGATCATAAAGAGCTGTAGTGGTTTTAAAGTGGCCTTAAAGAGCTGTGGTGGTTTTACAGTGACCATAAAGTGCTGGAGTAGTTTTACAGTGACCATAAAGAGCTGCAGTGGTTTTACAATGACCATAAAGAGCTGCCGTGGTTTTACAGTGACCATAAAGAGCTGTAGTGGTTTTACTGTGACCATAAAGAGCTGTAGTGCTTTTACAGTGACCATAAAGAGCCGCAGTGGTTTTACAGTGATCTTAAAGAGCTGTAGTGGTTTTACAGTGACCATAAGAGCTGCAGTGGTTTTACAGTGACCATAAGAGCTGCAGTGGTTTTACAGTGACCATAAAGAGCTGTAGTGATTTTACAGTGACCATAACGAGCCGCAGTGGTTTTACAATGACCATAAAGAGCAGTAGTGGCTTTACTGTGACCATAAAGAGCTGCAGTGGTTTTACAGTGACCATAAAGAGCCGCAGTGTTTTTACAGTGACCATAAAGAGCAGTAGTGGTTTTACAGTGGCCATACAGAGCTGCAGTGGTTTTACTTTGACCATAAATAGCTGCCGTGGTTTTACAGTGACCATAAAGAGCTGTAGTGGTTTTACAGTGACCATAAAGAGTTGTAATGGTTTTACAGTGACCATAACGTGCTGTAGTGTTTTTTCAGTGACCATAAGAGCCGCAGTTGTTTTACAGTGACCATAAAGAGCTGTAGTGGTTTTACACTGACCAAAAAAAGCGGTAGTTGTTTTAGAATGACCATAAGAGCCGCAGTGGTTTTACAGTGACCATAAAGAGCTGTTGTGATTTTAATGTGAACATAAAGAGCTGCAGTGGTTTTACAGTTACCATAAAGAGCTGTAGTGGTTTTACAGTGACCAGAAAGAGCTGCAGTGGTTTTACAGTGACCATAAAGAGCTGCAGTGTTTTTACAGTGACTATAAAGAGCTGTAGTGCTTTTACTGTGATCATAAAGAGCTGTAGTGATTTTAAAGTGGCCTTAAAGAGCTGCAGTGGTTTTACAGTTACCATAAAGAGCTGTAGTGCTTTTACAGTGACCATAAAGAGCCGCAGTGGTTTTATATTGACCTTAAAAAGCTGTAGTGGATTTACAGTGACCATAAAGAGCTGTAATGGTTTTACAGTGACCATAACGTGCTGTAGTGTTTTTTCAGTGACCATAAGAGCCGCAGTTGTTTTACAGTGACCATAAAGAGCTGTAGTGGTTTTACACTGACCATAAAGAGCGGTAGTTGTTTTAGAATGACCATAAGAGCCGCAGTGGTTTTACAGTGACCATAAAGAGCTGTTGTGATTTTAATGTGACCATAAAGTGCTGCAGTGGTTTTACAGTTACCATAAAGAGCTGTAGTGGTTTTACAGTTACCAGAAAGAGCTGCAGTGGTTTTACAGTGACCATAAAGAGCTGCCGTGGTTTTACAGTGACCCTAAAGAGCTGTAGTGCTTTTACTGTGATCATAAAGAGCTGTAGTGCTTTTACTGTGATCATAAAGAGCTGTCGTGGTTTTAAAGTGGCCTTAAAGAGCTGTGGTGGTTTTACAGGGACCATAAAGTGCTGGAGTAGTTTTACAGTGACCATAAAGAGCTGCAGTGGTTTTACTGTGACCATAAAGAGCTGCAGTGGTTTTACAGTGACCAGAAAGTCCTGCAGTGGTTTTATAGTGACCATAAAGAGTTGCAGTGGTTTTACAGTGACCATAAAGATCTGTAGTGGTTTTCGAGTGACCATAAAGAGCTGTAGTGGTTTTCGAGTGACCATAAAGAGCTGTAGTGGTTTTACTGTGACCATAAAGAGCTGTAGTGGTTTTACTGTGATCATAAAGAGCTGTAGTGGTTTTGCACTGACCATAAAGAGCTGCAGTGGTTTTACAATGATAATAAAGAGCTTTAGTGGTTTTACTGTGACCATAAAGAGATGTCGTTGTTTTACAATGACCATAAAGAGCTGCAGTGGTTTTACAATGATAATAAAGAGCTTTAGTAGTTTTACAGTGACGATAATAGCTGCAGAGGTTTTACAGTGACCATAAAGAGCGGTAGTTGTTTTAGAATGACCATAAGAGCCGCAGTGGTTTTACAGTGACCATAAAGAGCTGTTGTGATTTTAATGTGACCATAAAGTGCTGCAGTGGTTTTACAGTTACCATAAAGAGCTGTAGTGGTTTTACAGTGACCAGAAAGAGCTGCAGTGGTTTTACAGTGACCATAAAGAGCTGCAGTGTTTTTACAGTGACTATAAAGAGCTGTAGTGCTTTTACTGTGATCATAAAGAGCTGTAGTGATTTTAAAGTGGCCTTAAAGAGCTGCAGTGGTTTTACAGTTACCATAAATAGCTGTAGTGCTTTTACAGTGACCATAAAGAGCCGCAGTGGTTTTATATTGACCTTAAAAAGCTGTAGTGGATTTACAGTGACCATAAAGAGCTGTAATGGTTTTACAGTGACCATAACGTGCTGTAGTGTTTTTTCAGTGACCATAAGAGCCGCAGTTGTTTTACAGTGACCATAAAGAGCTGTAGTGGTTTTACACTGACCATAAAGAGCGGTAGTTGTTTTAGAATGACCATAAGAGCCGCAGTGGTTTTACAGTTACCATAAAGAGCTGTAGTGGTTTTACAGTGACCAGAAAGAGCTGCAGTGGTTTTACAGTTACCATAAAGAACTATAGTGCTTTTACAGTGACCATAAAGAGCCGCAGTGGTTTTATAGTGACCTTAAAAAGCTGTAGTGGATTTACAGTGACCATAAAGAGCTGTAATGGTTTTACAGTGACCATAACGTGCTGTAGTGTTTTTTCAGTGACCATAAGAGCCGCAGTTGTTTTACAGTGACCATAAAGAGCTGTAGTGGTTTTACACTGACCATAAAGAGCGGTAGTTGTTTTAGAATGACCATAAGAGCCGCAGTGGTTTTACAGTGACCATAAAGAGCTGTTGTGATTTTAATGTGACCATAAAGTGCTGCAGTGGTTTTACAGTTACCATGAAGAGCTGTAGTGGTTTTACAGTTACCAGAAAGAGCTGCAGTGGTTTTACAGTGACCATAAAGAGCTGCCGTGGTTTTACAGTGACCATAAAGAGCTGTAGTGCTTTTACTGTGATCATAAAGAGCTGTAGTGGTTTTAAAGTGGCCTTAAAGAGCTGTGGTGGTTTTACAGTGACCATAAAGTGCTGGAGTAGTTTTACAGTGACCATAAAGAGCTGCAGTGGTTTTACAATGACCATAAAGAACTGCCGTGGTTTTACAGTGACCATAAAGAGCTGTAGTGGTTTTACTGTGACCATAAAGAGCTGCAGTGGTTTTACAGTGACCATAAAGAGCCTTAGTGTTTTTACAGAGACCATAAAGAGCAGTAGTGGTTTTACAGTGGCCATACAGAGCTGCAGTGGTTTTACTTTGACCATAAAGAGCTGCCGTGGTTTTACAGTGATCATAAAGAGCTGTAGTGGTTTTACTGTGACCATAAAGAGCTGTAGTCCTTTTACAGTGACCATAAAGAGCGGCAGTTGTTTTACAGTGACCTTAAAGAGCTGTAGTGGTTTTACAGTGACCATAAAGAGTTGTAATGGTTTTACAGTGACCATAACGTGCTGTAGTGTTTTTTCAGTGACCATAAGAGCCGCAGTTGTTTTACAGTGACCATAAAGAGCTGTAGTGGTTTTACACTGACCAAAAAAAGCGGTAGCTGTTTTAGAATGACCATAAGAGCCGCAGTGGTTTTACAGTTACCATAAAGAGCTGTAGTGGTTTTACAGTGACCAGAAAGAGCTGCAGTGGTTTTAAAGTTACCATAAAGAGCTATAGTGCTTTTACAGTGACCATAAAGAGCCGCAGTGGTTTTATAGTGACCTTAAAAAGCTGTAGTGGATTTACAGTGACCATAAAGAGTTGTAATGGTTTTACAGTGACCATAACGTGCTGTAGTGTTTTTTCAGTGACCATAAGAGCCGCAGTTGTTTTACAGTGACCATAAAGAGCTGTAGTGGTTTTACACTGACCATAAAGAGCGGTAGTTGTTTTAGAATGACCATAAGAGCCGCAGTGGTTTTACAGTGACCATAAACAGCTGTTGTGATTTTAATGTGACCATAAAGTGCTGCAGTGGTTTTACAGTTACCATGAAGAGCTGTAGTGGTTTTACAGTTACCAGAAAGAGCTGCAGTGGTTTTACAGTGACCATAAAGAGCTGCCGTGGTTTTACAGTGACCATAAAGAGCTGTAGTGCTTTTACTGTGATCATAAAGAGCTGTAGTGGTTTTAAAGTGGCCTTAAAGAGCTGTGGTGGTTTTACAGTGACCATAAAGTGCTGGAGTAGTTTTACAGTGACCATAAAGAGCTGCAGTGGTTTTACAATGACCATAAAGAGCTGCCGTGGTTTTACAGTGACCATAAAGAGCTGTAGTGGTTTTACTGTGACCATAAAGAGCTGTAGTGCTTTTACAGTGACCATAAAGAGCCGCAGTGGTTTTACAGTGATCTTAAAGAGCTGTAGTGGTTTTACAGTGACCATAAGAGCTGCAGTGGTTTTACAGTGACCATAAGAGCTGCAGTGGTTTTACAGTGACCATAAAGAGCTGTAGTGATTTTACAGTGACCATAAAGAGCCGCAGTGGTTTTACAATGACCATAAAGAGCAGTAGTGGCTTTACTGTGACCATAAAGAGCTGCAGTGGTTTTACAGTGACCATAAAGAGCCGCAGTGTTTTTACAGTGACCATAAAGAGCAGTAGTGGTTTTACAGTGGCCATACAGAGCTGCAGTGGTTTTACTTTGACCATAAATAGCTGCCGTGGTTTTACAGTGACCATAAAGAGCTGTAGTGGTTTTACTGTGACCATAAAGAGCTGTAGTCCTTTTACAGTGACCATAAAGAGCCGCAGTGGTTTTACAGTGACCTTAAAGAGCTGTAGTGGTTTTACAGTGACCATAAAGAGTTGTAATGGTTTTACAGTGACCATAACGTGCTGTAGTGTTTTTTCAGTGACCATAAGAGCCGCAGTTGTTTTACAGTGACCATAAAGAGCTGTAGTGGTTTTACACTGACCAAAAAAAGCGGTAGTTGTTTTAGAATGACCATAAGAGCCGCAGTGGTTTTACAGTGACCATAAAGAGCTGTTGTGATTTTAATGTGAACATAAAGAGCTGCAGTGGTTTTACAGTTACCATAAAGAGCTGTAGTGGTTTTACAATGACCAGAAAGAGCTGCAGTGGTTTTACAGTGACCATAAAGAGCTGCAGTGTTTTTACAGTGACTATAAAGAGCTGTAGTGCTTTTACTGTGATCATAAAGAGCTGTAGTGATTTTAAAGTGGCCTTAAAGAGCTGCAGTGGTTTTACAGTTACCATAAAGAGCTGTAGTGCTTTTACAGTGACCATAAAGAGCCGCAGTGGTTTTATATTGACCTTAAAAAGCTGTAGTGGATTTACAGTGACCATAAAGAGCTGTAATGGTTTTACAGTGACCATAACGTGCTGTAGTGTTTTTTCAGTGACCATAAGAGCCGCAGTTGTTTTACAGTGACCATAAAGAGCTGTAGTGGTTTTACACTGACCATAAAGAGCGGTAGTTGTTTTAGAATGACCATAAGAGCCGCAGTGGTTTTACAGTGACCATAAAGAGCTGTTGTGATTTTAATGTGACCATAAAGTGCTGCAGTGGTTTTACAGTTACCATAAAGAGCTGTAGTGGTTTTACAGTTACCAGAAAGAGCTGCAGTGGTTTTACAGTGACCATAAAGAGCTGCCGTGGTTTTACAGTGACCCTAAAGAGCTGTAGTGCTTTTACTGTGATCATAAAGAGCTGTAGTGCTTTTACTGTGATCATAAAGAGCTGTCGTGGTTTTAAAGTGGCCTGAAAGAGCTGTGGTGGTTTTACAGGGACCATAAAGTGCTGGAGTAGTTTTACAGTGACCATAAAGAGCTGCAGTGGTTTTACTGTGACCATAAAGAGCTGCAGTGGTTTTACAGTGACCAGAAAGTCCTGCAGTGGTTTTATAGTGACCATAAAGAGTTGCAGTGGTTTTACAGTGACCATAAAGATCTGTAGTGGTTTTCGAGTGACCATAAAGAGCTGTAGTGGTTTTCGAGTGACCATAAAGAGCTGTAGTGGTTTTACTGTGATCATAAAGAGCTGTAGTGGTTTTGCACTGACCATAAAGAGCTGCAGTGGTTTTACAATGATAATAAAGAGCTTTAGTGGTTTTACTGTGACCATAAAGAGATGTCGTTGTTTTACAATGACCATAAAGAGCTGCAGTGGTTTTACAATGATAATAAAGAGCTTTAGTAGTTTTACAGTGACGATAATAGCTGCAGAGGTTTTACAGTGACCATAAAGAGCTGTATTGGTTTTACACTGACCATAAAGAGCGGTAGTTGTTTTAGAATGACCATAAGAGCCGCAGTGGTTTTACAGTGACCATAAAGAGCTGTTGTGATTTTAATGTGACCATAAAGTGCTGCAGTGGTTTTACAGTTACCATAAAGAGCTGTAGTGGTTTTACAGTTACCAGAAAGAGCTGCAGTGGTTTTACAGTGACCATAAAGAGCTGCCGTGGTTTTACAGTGACCCTAAAGAGCTGTAGTGCTTTTACTGTGATCATAAAGAGCTGTAGTGCTTTTACTCTGATCATAAAGAGCTGTCGTGGTTTTAAAGTGGCCTTAAAGAGCTGTGGTGGTTTTACAGGGACCATAAAGTGCTGCAGTTGTTTTACAGCGACCATAAAGAGCTGTAGTGATTTTACTGTGACCATAAAGAGCTGCAGTGGTTTTACAGTGACCAGAAAGTCCTGCAGTGGTTTTATAGTGACCATAAAGAGTTGCAGTGGTTTTACAGTGACCATAAAGATCTGTAGTGGTTTTCGAGTGACCATAAAGAGCTGTAGTGGTTTTCGAGTGATCATAAAGAGCTGTAGTGGTTTTACTGTGACCATAAAGAGCTGTAGTGGGTTTACAGTGACCATAAGAGCTGCAGTGGTTTTACTGTGACCATAAAGAGCTGCAGTGGTTTTACTGTGACCATATAGAGCTGTAGTAGTTTTACAGTGACCATAAAGAGCTGCAGTGGTTTTACTGTGACCATAAAGAGCTGCAGTGGTTTTAAAATGACCATAAAGAGCTGTAGTGGTTTTACTGTGACCATAAAGAGCTGCAGTGGTTTTAAAGTGACCATAAAGAGCTGTAGTGGTTTTAAAGTTAACATAAAGAGCTACAGTGGTTTTACAGTGACCATAAAGAGCTGTATTGGCTTTACAATGACCATAAAGAGCTGAAGAGGTTTTACAGTGACCATAAAGAGCTGCAGTGGTTTTACAGTGACCATAAACAGCTGTAGTGGTTTAACAGTTACCATAAAGAGCTGTAGTGCTTTTACAGTGACTATAAGAGATGCAGTGGTTTTACAGTGACTATACAGAGCTGCAGTGGTTTTACAGTGACCATAAGAGCTGCAGTGGTTTTACAATGACCATAAAGAGCTGCAATGGTTGTACAGTGACCATAAAGAGCTGCAGTGGTTTTACTGTGACCATAAAGAGCTGCAGTGGTTTTACAGTGACCATAAAGAGCTGCAGTGGTTTTACAGTGCCCATAAATATCCGCAGTGGTTTTACAGTGACCATAAAGAGCTGTAATGGCCTTGCAGTGACTATAAAGAGCTGTAGTGGTTTTACAGTGACCATAAAGAGATGTAGTGGTTTTCCATTTACCATAAAGAGCTGTAGTGGTTTTACACTGACCATAAAGAACTGTAGTGCTTTTACAGTGACCATACAGAGCTGCAGTGGTTTTACAGTGACCATACAGAGCTGCAGTGGTTTTACTTTGACCATAAAGAGCTGCAGTGGTTTTACTGTGACCATAAATAGCTGTAGTGGTTTTAAAGTTACCATAAAGAGCTGCAGTGGTTTTACAGTGACCATAAAGAGCTGCAGTGGTTTTACATTGACCATAAAGAGCTGTTGTTGTTTTACTGTGACCCTAAAGAGCTGCAGTGTTGTTACAGTGACCTTAAAGAGCTGTTGTGGGTTTACAGTGGCCTTAAGAGCCGCAGTGGTTTTACAGTGACCATAAAGAGCTGCAGTGGTTTTACTGTGACCATAAAGAGCTGAAGTGGTTTTAAAGTTACCATAAAGAGCTGCAGTGGTTTTACAGTGACCATAAAGAGCCGTAGTGGTTTTACAATGACCATAAAGAGCTGTAGTTGTTTTACTGTGACCCTAAAGAGCTGCAGTGTTTTTACAGTGACCTTAAAGAGCTGTTGTGGTTTTACATTGACCAGAAAGAGCTGCAGTGGCTTTACAGTGACCATAAAGTGCTGTAGTAGTTTTACAGTGATCATAAAGAGCTGCAGTGGTTTTACAGTGACCATAAAGAGCTGCCGTGGTTTTACAGTGACCATAAGAGCTTTAGTGGTTTTACAGTGACCATAAAGAGCTTTAGTGGTTTTACAGTGACCATAAACAGCTGTAGTGCTTTTACAGTGATCATAAAGAGCTGTAGTAGTTTTACAGTGACCATAAGAGCTGCAGTGGTTTTACAGTGACCATAAGAGCTGCAGTGGTTTTACAGTGACCATAAAAAGCTGTAGTGGTTTTACAGTGACCAGAGGAGCCGCAGTTGTCTTACAGTGACCATAAAGAGCTGCCGTGGTTTTACAGTGACCATAAAGAGCTGCAGTGGTTTTACAGTGACCATAAGAGCTGCAGTGGTTTTACAGTGACCATAAAGAGCTGTAGTGATTTTACAGTGACCATAAAGAGCCGCAATGGTTTTACAATGACCATAAAGAGCAGTAGTGGCTTTACTGTGACCATAAAGAGCTGCAGTGGTTTTACAGTGACCATAAAGAGCCGCAGTGTTTTTACAGTGACCATAAAGAGCAGTAGTGGTTTTACAGTGGCGATACAGAGCTGCAGTGGTTTTACTTTGACCATAAATAGCTGCCGTGGTTTTACAGTGACCATAAAGAGCTGTAGTGGTTTTACTGTGACCATAAAGAGCTGTAGTCCTTTTACAGTGACCATAAAGAGCCGCAGTGGTTTTACAGTGACCTTAAAGAGCTGTAGTGGTTTTACAGTGACCATAAAGAGTTGTAATGGTTTTACAGTGACCATAACGTGCTGTAGTGTTTTTTCAGTGACCATAAGAGCCGCAGTTGTTTTACAGTGACCATAAAGAGCTGTAGTGGTTTTACACTGACCAAAAAAAGCGGTAGTTGTTTTAGAATGACCATAAGAGCCGCAGTGGTTTTACAGTGACCATAAAGAGCTGTTGTGATTTTAATGTGAACATAAAGAGCTGCAGTGGTTTTACAGTTACCATAAAGAGCTGTAGTGGTTTTACAGTGACCAGAAAGAGCTGCAGTGGTTTTACAGTGACCATAAAGAGCTGCAGTGTTTTTACAGTGACCATAAAGAGCTGTAGTGGTTTTACTGTGATCATAAAGAGCTGTAGTGATTTTAAAGTGGCCTTAAAGAGCTGCAGTGGTTTTACAGTTACCATAAAGAGCTGTAGTGCTTTTACAGTGACCATAAAGAGCCGCAGTGGTTTTATATTGACCTTAAAAAGCTGTAGTGGATTTACAGTGACCATAAAGAGCTGTAATGGTTTTACAGTGACCATAACGTGCTGTAGTGTTTTTTCAGTGACCATAAGAGCCGCAGTTGTTTTACAGTGACCATAAAGAGCTGTAGTGGTTTTACACTGACCATAAAGAGCGGTAGTTGTTTTAGAATGACCATAAGAGCCGCAGTGGTTTTACAGTGACCATAAAGAGCTGTTGTGATTTTAATGTGACCATAAAGTCCTGCAGTGGTTTTACAGTTACCATAAAGAGCTGTAGTGGTTTTACAGTTACCAGAAAGAGCTGCAGTGGTTTTACAGTGACCATAAAGAGCTGCCGTGGTTTTACAGTGACCCTAAAGAGCTGTAGTGCTTTTACTGTGATCATAAAGAGCTGTAGTGCTTTTACTGTGATCATAAAGAGCTGTCGTGGTTTTAAAGTGGCCTTAAAGAGCTGTGGTGGTTTTACAGGGACCATAAAGTGCTGGAGTAGTTTTACAGTGACCATAAAGAGCTGCAGTGGTTTTACTGTGACCATAAAGAGCTGCAGTGGTTTTACAGTGACCAGAAAGTCCTGCAGTGGTTTTATAGTGACCATAAAGAGTTGCAGTGGTTTTACAGTGACCATAAAGATCTGTAGTGGTTTTCGAGTGACCATAAAGAGCTGTAGTGGTTTTCGAGTGACCATAAAGAGCTGTAGTGGTTTTACTGTGACCATAAAGAGCTGTAGTGGTTTTACTGTGATCATAAAGAGCTGTAGTGCTTTTACTGTGATCATAAAGAGCTGTCGTGGTTTTAAAGTGGCCTTAAAGAGCTGTGGTGGTTTTACAGGGACCATAAAGTGCTGGAGTAGTTTTACAGTGACCATAAAGAGCTGCAGTGGTTTTACTGTGACCATAAAGAGCTGCAGTGGTTTTACAGTGACCAGAAAGTCCTGCAGTGGTTTTATAGTGACCATAAAGAGTTGCAGTGGTTTTACAGTGACCATAAAGATCTGTAGTGGTTTTCGAGTGACCATAAAGAGCTGTAGTGGTTTTCGAGTGACCATAAAGAGCTGTAGTGGTTTTACTGTGATCATAAAGAGCTGTAGTGGTTTTGCACTGACCATAAAGAGCTGCAGTGGTTTTACAATGATAATAAAGAGCTTTAGTGGTTTTACTGTGACCATAAAGAGATGTCGTTGTTTTACAATGACCATAAAGAGCTGCAGTGGTTTTACAATGATAATAAAGAGCTTTAGTAGTTTTACAGTGACGATAATAGCTGCAGAGGTTTTACAGTGACCATAAAGAGCTGTATTGGTTTTACACTGACCATAAAGAGCGGTAGTTGTTTTAGAATGACCATAAGAGCTGCAGTGGTTTTACAGTGACCATAAAGAGCTGTTGTGATTTTAATGTGACCATAAAGTGCTGCAGTGGTTTTACAGTTACCATAAAGAGCTGTAGTGGTTTTACAGTTACCAGAAAGAGCTGCAGTGGTTTTACAGTGACCATAAAGAGCTGCCGTGGTTTTACAGTGACCCTAAAGAGCTGTAGTGCTTTTACTGTGATCATAAAGAGCTGTAGTGCTTTTACTGTGATCATAAAGAGCTGTCGTGGTTTTAAAGTGGCCTTAAAGAGCTGTGGTGGTTTTACAGGGACCATAAAGTGCTGCAGTTGTTTTACAGCGACCATAAAGAGCTGTAGTGATTTTACTGTGACCATAAAGAGCTGCAGTGGTTTTACAGTGACCAGAAAGTCCTGCAGTGGTTTTATAGTGACCATAAAGAGTTGCAGTGGTTTTACAGTGACCATAAAGATCTGTAGTGGTTTTCGAGTGACCATAAAGAGCTGTAGTGGTTTTCGAGTGATCATAAAGAGCTGTAGTGGTTTTACTGTGACCATAAAGAGCTGTAGTGGGTTTACAGTGACCATAAGAGCTGCAGTGGTTTTACTGTGACCATAAAGAGCTGCAGTGGTTTTACTGTGACCATATAGAGCTGTAGTAGTTTTACAGTGACCATAAAGAGCTGCAGTGGTTTTACTGTGACCATAAAGAGCTGCAGTGGTTTTAAAATGACCATAAAGAGCTGTAGTGGTTTTACTGTGACCATAAAGAGCTGCAGTGGTTTTAAAGTGACCATAAAGAGCTGTAGTGGTTTTAAAGTTAACATAAAGAGCTACAGTGGTTTTACAGTGACCATAAAGAGCTGTATTGGCTTTACAATGACCATAAAGAGCTGAAGAGGTTTTACAGTGACCATAAAGAGCTGCAGTGGTTTTACAGTGACCATAAACAGCTGTAGTGGTTTAACAGTTACCATAAAGAGCTGTAGTGCTTTTACAGTGACTATAAGAGCTGCAGTGGTTTTACAGTGACTATACAGAGCTGCAGTGGTTTTACAGTGACCATAAGAGCTGCAGTGGTTTTACAATGACCATAAAGAGCTGCAATGGTTGTACAGTGACCATAAAGAGCTGCAGTGGTTTTACTGTGACCATAAAGAGCTGCAGTGGTTTTACAGTGACCATAAAGAGCTGCAGTGGTTTTACAGTGCCCATAAATATCCGCAGTGGTTTTACAGTGACCATAAAGAGCTGTAATGGCCTTGCAGTGACTATAAAGAGCTGTAGTGGTTTTACAGTGACCATAAAGAGATGTAGTGGTTTTCCATTTACCATAAAGAGCTGTAGTGGTTTTACACTGACCATAAAGAACTGTAGTGCTTTTACAGTGACCATACAGAGCTGCAGTGGTTTTACAGTGACCATACAGAGCTGCAGTGGTTTTACTTTGACCATAAAGAGATGCAGTGGTTTTACTGTGACCATAAATAGCTGTAGTGGTTTTAAAGTTACCATAAAGAGCTGCAGTGGTTTTACAGTGACCATAAAGAGCTGCAGTGGTTTTACATTGACCATAAAGAGCTGTTGTTGTTTTACTGTGACCCTAAAGAGCTGCAGTGTTGTTACAGTGACCTTAAAGAGCTGTTGTGGGTTTACAGTGACCTTAAGAGCCGCAGTGGTTTTACAGTGACCATAAAGAGCTGCAGTGGTTTTACTGTGACCATAAAGAGCTGAAGTGGTTTTAAAGTTACCATAAAGAGCTGCAGTGGTTTTACAGTGACCATAAAGAGCCGTAGTGGTTTTACAATGACCATAAAGAGCTGTAGTTGTTTTACTGTGACCCTAAAGAGCTGCAGTGTTTTTACAGTGACCTTAAAGAGCTGTTGTGGTTTTACATTGACCAGAAAGAGCTGCAGTGGCTTTACAGTGACCATAAAGTGCTGTAGTAGTTTTACAGTGATCATAAAGAGCTGCAGTGGTTTTACAGTGACCATAAAGAGCTGCCGTGGTTTTACAGTGACCATAAGAGCTTTAGTGGTTTTACAGTGACCATAAAGAGCTTTAGTGGTTTTACAGTGACCATAAACAGCTGTAGTGCTTTTACAGTGATCATAAAGAGCTGTAGTAGTTTTACAGTGACCATAAGAGCTGCAGTGGATTTACAGTGACCATAAGAGCTGCAGTGGTTTTACAGTGACCATAAAAAGCTGTCGTGGTTTTACAGTGACCAGAGGAGCCGCAGTTGTTTTACAGTGACCATAAAGAGCTGCCGTGGTTTTACAGTGACCATAAAGAGCTGTAGTGGTTTTACTGTGACCATAAAGAGCTGTAGTGCTTTTACAGTGACCAGAAAGAGCCGCAGTAGTTTTACAGTGACCTTAAAGAGCTGTAGTGGTTTTACAGTGACCATAAGATCTGCCGTGGTTTTGCAGTGACCATAAGAGCTGCAGTGGTTTTACAGTGACCATAAAGAGCCGCAGTGGTTTTACAATGACCATAAAGAGCCGCAGTGGTTTTACTGTGACCATAAAGAGCTGCAGTGGTTTTACAGTGACCATAAAGAGCCGCAGTGTTTTCCAGTGACCATAAAGAGCAGTAATGGTTTTACAATGACCATAAAGAGCAGTAATGGTTTTACAGTCACCATAAAGAGCTGTAATGGTTTTACAGTGACCATAAAGTGCTGTTGTGGGTTTACAGTGACCATAAGAGCCGCAGTTGATTTACAGCGACCATAAAGAGCTGTAGTGATTTTACTGTGACCATAAAGAGCTGCTGTGGTTTTACAGTGACCAGAAAGTCCTGCAGTGGTTTTATAGTGACCATAAAGAGTTGCAGTGGTTTTACAGTGACCATAAAGATCTGTAGTGGTTTTCGAGTGACCATAAAGAGCTGTAGTGGTTTTCGAGTGACCATAAAGAGCTGTAGTGGTTTTCGAGTGACCATAAAGAGCTCTAGTGGTTTTACTGTGATCATAAAGAGCTGTAGTGGTTTTGCACTGACCATAAAGAGCTGCAGTGGTTTTACAATGATAATAAAGAGCTTTAGTGGTTTTACTGTGACCATAAAGAGATGTCGTTGTTTTAAATTGACCATAAAGAGCTGCAGTGGTTTTACAATGATAATAAAGAGCTTTAGTAGTTTTACAGTGACCATAATAGCTGCAGAGGTTTTACAGTGACCATAAAGAGCTGTATTGGTTTAAACTGTGGCCATAAGAGCTGCACTGGTTTTACAGTGACCATAAAGAGCTGTAAAGGTTTTACAGTGACCATAAAGTGCTGTAGTGGGCTTACAATGACCATAAGAGCTGAGGCGGTTTTACAATGACCATTAGAGCCGCAGTGGTTTTACAGTGACCATAAAGAGCCGCAGTGGTTTTACAATGACCATAAGAGCTGTAGTGGTTTTACAGTGACCATAAAGAGCTGTAGTGTTTTTACAGTGACCATAAATAGCCGCAGTGGTTTTACAATGACCATAAAGAGCTGTAGTGGCTTTACAGTGACCATAAAGAGCTGCAGTGGTTTTACAGTGACCATAAAGAGCTGCAGTGGTTTTACAGTGACCATAAAGAGCTGTAGTGGTTTTACAGTGACCATGAAGAGCTGTAGTGCTTTTACAGTGACCATAAGAGCTGCAGTGGTTTTACAGTGACCATAAGAGCTGCAGTGGTTTTACAGTGACCATAAGAGCTACAGTGGTTTTACAGTGACCACAAAGAGTCGCAGTGGCTTTACTGTGACCATAAAGAGCTGCAGTGGTTTTGCAATGACCATAAAGAGCTGTAGTGGTTTTCCAGTGACCATAAAAAGCTGCAGTGGTTTTACCGTGACCATAAAGATCTGCACTGGTTTTACAGTGACCATAAAGAACTGCAGTGGTTTTACAGTGACCATAAAGATCTGCAGTGGTTTTACAGTGACCATAAAGAGCTGTAATCGTTTTACAGTGAGCATGAAGAGCTGTAGTGCTTTTACAGTGACCATAAGAGCTGCAGTGGGTTTACAGTGACCATAAGAGCTGCAGTGGTTTTACAGTGACCATAAAGAGCTGCAGTGGTTTTACAGTTACCATAAAGAGCTGCAGTGGTTTTACAGTGACCATAAAGAGCTGTAGTGGTTTTACTGTGACCATACAGAGCTGCAGTGGTTTTATACTGACCATACAGTTCTACAGTGGTTTTATAGTGACCATAAAGAGCTGTAGTGGTTTTACAGTGACCATAAAGAGCCGCAGTGGTTTTACAGTGACCATAAAGAGCTGCAGTGGTTTTACTGTGACCATAAAGAGCTGTAGTGGTTTTAAAGTGACCATAAAGAGCTGCAGTGGTTTTACAGTGACCATAAAGAGCTGCAGTGTTTTTACAGTGACCATACAGAGCTGCAGTGGTTTTACAGTGACCATAAAGAGCTGCCGTGGTTTTACATTGACCATAAAGAGCTGTTGTTGTTTTACTGTGACCCTAAAGAGCTGCAGTGTTGTTACAGTGACCTGAAAGAGCTGTTGTGGTTTTACAGTGACCTTAAGAGCCGCAGTGGTTTTACAGTGACCATAAAGAGCTGCAGTGGTTTTACTTTGACCATAAAGAGCTGAAGTGGTTTTAAAGTTACCATAAAGAGCTGCAGTGGTTTTACAGTGACCATAAAGAGCCGTAGTGGTTTTACAATGACCATAAAGAGCAGTAGTTGTTTTACTGTGAGCCTAAAGAGCTGCAGTGTTTTTACAGTGACCTTAAAGAGCTGTTGTGGTTTTACATTGACCAGAAAGAGCTGCAGTGGCTTTACAGTGACCATAAAGTGCTGTAGTAGTTTTACAGTGATCATAAAGAGCTGCAGTGGTTTTACAGTGACCATAAACAGCTGCCGTGGTTTTACAGTGACCATAAGAGCTTTATTGGTTTTACAGTGACCATAAACAGCTGTAGTGCTTTTACAGTGACCATAAAGAGCTGTAGTGGTTTTACAGTGACCATAAGAGCTGCAGTGGTTTTACAGTGACCATAAGAGCTGCAGTGGTTTTACAGTGACAATAAAAAGCTGTAGTGGTTTTACAGTGACCAGAGGAGCCGCAGTTGTTTTACAGTGACCATAAAGAGCTGTAGTGGTTTTACAGTAACCATAAAGAGCTGTAGTGGTTTTACAGTGACCATAAAGATCTGTAGTGATTTTACTGTGACCATAAAGTGCTGCAGTGGTTTTACAGTGACCATAAAGAGCTGTAATGGTTTTACAGTGACCATAAAGTGCTGTAGTGGTTTTACAGTGACCATAAGAGCTGCAGTGGTTTTACAGTGACCATAAAGAGCTGTATTGGTTTTACAGTGACCATAAAGAGCTGTCGTGGCTTTAAAGTGACCATAAAGAGCTGTAGTGGTTTTACAGTGACCATAAAGAACCGCAGTGGTTTTACAATGACCATAAAGAGCTGCAGTGGTTTTACAGTGACCAGAAAGAGCCGCAGTGGTTTTACAATGACCATAAGAGCCGCAGTGCTTTTACAGTGACCATAAGAGCCGCAGTGGTCTTACAGTGACCATAAAGAACTGTAGTGGTTTTACAGTGACCATAAAGAGCTGCAGTGGTTTTACAGTGACCCTAAATGCCGCAGTGCTTTTACAGTGACCAAAAGAGCCGCAGTGGTCTTACAGTGACCATAAAGAGCTGTAGTGATTTGACTGTGACCATAAAGAGCTGTAGTGGTTTTACAGTGACCATAAAGTGCTGCAGTGATTTTACAGTGACCATAAAGAGCCGCAGTGGTTTTACAGTGACCATAAGTGCTGTAGTAGTTTTACTGTGACCATAAAGAGCTGTAGTTATTTTACTATGATCATAAAGAGTTGTAGTGGTTTTGCAGTGACCATTAAGAGCTGTAGTGGTTTTACAGTGACCATAAAGAGCTGCAGTGGTTTTACAATGACCATAAGAGCCGCAGTGCTTTTACAGTGACCATAAGAGCCGCAGTGGTCTTACAGTGACCATAAAGAACTGTAGTGATTTTACTGAGACCATAAAGAGCTGCAGTGTTTTTACAGTGACCATAAGAGCTGCAGTGGTTTTACTGTGACCATAAAGAGCTGTAGTGGTTTTACAGTGACCAGAAAGAGCTGCAGTGGTTTTACAGTGACCATAAATAGTTGCAGTGGTTTTAGAGTGACCATAAAGAGCTGCAGTGATTTTACAGTGACCATAAGAGCCACAGTGGTTTTACAGTGACCATAAAGAGCTGTACTGGTTTTACAGTGACCACAAAGAGCTGTAGTTGTTTTACAGTGACCATAAAAGCCGCAGTTGTTTTACAGTGACCATAAAGAGCTGTAGTGATTTTACATTGACCATAAAGATCTGTAGTGGTTTTACAGTGACCATAAGAGCCGCAGTTGTTTTACATGGACCATAAAGAGCTGTAGTGATTTTACTGTGACCATAAAGAGCAGCAGTGGTTTTACCATGACCAAAAAGTGCTGTCGTGGTTTTACAGTGACCAGAAAGAGCTGCAGTGGTTTTACAGTGACCATAAAGAGTTGCAGTGGTTTTACAGTGACCTTAAAGAGCTGCAGTGATTTTACAGTGACCGTAAAGAGCTGTAGTGGTTTTACTGTGACCATAAAGATCTGTAGTGGTTTTCCAGTGACCATAAGAGCCGCAGTGGCTTTACAGTGACCATAAGTGCTGAAGTTGTTTTACAGCGACCATAAAGAGCTGTACTGATTTTACTGTGACCATAAAGAGCTGCAGTGGTTTTACAGTGACCATAAAGAGCTGTAGTGGTTTTACAGTGACCATAAAGGGCTGCAGTGGTTTTACATTGACCATAAAGAGCTGTAGTCGTTTTACTATGACCATAAAGAGATGTAGTATTTTTCCAATCACCATAAAGAGCTGCAGTGGTTTTACAGTGACCATAAGAGCTGCAGTGGTTTTACAGTGACCATAAGAGCTGCAGAGGTTTTACAGTTACCATAAAGAGCTGTATTCGTTTTACAGTGACCATAAGAGCTGCAGTGGTTTTACAGTGACCATAAAGAGCTGTAATGGTTTTACAGTGACCATAAAGTACTGTAGTGGCCTTACAATGAACATAAGAGCTGCAGTGGTTTTACAGTGACCATAAAGAGCTGTAGTGGTTTTACAGTGACCATAAAGAGCTGTAGTCTTTTTACAGTGACCATAAAGAGCTGTATTCGTTTTACAGTGACCATAAGAGCTGAAGTGGTTTTACAGTGACCATAAAGAGCTGTAGTGGTTTTACAGTGGCAATAAAAGCTGCAGAGGTTTTACAGTGACCATAAAGAGCTGCAGTGGTTTTACTGTGACCATAAAGAGCTGTAGTGGTTTTACAGTGACCATAAAGAGCTGCAGTGGTTTTACAGTGACCATAAAGAGCCGCAGTAGTTTTACAGTGACCATTAAGAGCTGTAGTGGTTTTACAGTGACCATATAGAGCTGTAGTGGTTTTACAGTGACCATAAAGAGCTGCAGTGGTTTTACAGTGACCATAAAGTGCTGCGGTGGTTTTACAGTGACCATAAAGTGCCGTATTGGTTTTGCAGTGACCATAAAGAGCTGCAGTGATTTTACAGTGACCATAAAGAGCTGTAGTGGCTTTACTGTGACCATAAAGAGCTGAAGTGGTTTTACAGTGACCATAAAGAGCTGCAGTGGTTTTACAGTGACCATAAGAGCTGCAGTGGTTTTACAGTGACCATAAAGAGCTCTAGTGGCTTTACAGTGACCATAAAGAGCTGTAGTGGTTTTACAGCGACCATAAAGAGCTGTAATGGTTTTACTGTGACCATAAAGATCTGTAGTGGTTATACTGTGATGATAAAGAGCTGAAGTGGTTTTTTTGTGACCATAAAGAGCTGTAGTGGTTATACTGTGACGATAAAGAGCTGAAGTGGTTTTACAGTGACCATAAGAGCTGTAGTGGTTTTACTGTGACCATAAGAGCTGCAGTGGTTTTACAGTGACCATAAGAGCTGCAGTGGTTTTACAGTGACCATAAAGAGCTCTCGTGGCTTTACAGTGACCATAAAGAGCTGTAGTGGTTTTACAGTGACCATAAAGAGCTGTAATGGTTTTACTGTGACCATAAAGAGCTGTAGTGGTTATACTGTGATGATAAAGAGCTGAAGTGGTTTTTTTGTGACCATAAAGAGCTGTAGTGGTTATACTGTGACGATAAAGAGCTGAAGTGGTTTTACAGCGACCATAAGAGCTGTAGTGGTTTTACTGTGACCATAAGAGCTGCAGTGGTTTTACAGTGACCATAAAGAACTGTCGTGGTTTTACAGGGACCATAAAGAGCTGCAGTGCTTTTACAGTGACCATAAAGAGCTGTAGTGATTTTATACTGACCATAAAGAGCTGCAGTATTTTTACAGTGACCGTAAAGAGCTGTAGTGTTTTTACTGTGACCATAAAGAGTTGCAGTGGTTTTACAGTGACCATAAAGGGCTGCAGTGGTTTTACATTGACCATAAAGAGCTGTAGTCGTTTTACTATGACCATAAAGAGATGTAGTATTTTTCCAATCACCATAAAGAGCTGCAGTGGTTTTACAGTGACCATAAGAGCTGCAGTGGTTTTACAGTGACCATAAGAGCTGCAGAGGTTTTACAGTTACCATAAAGAGCTGTATTCGTTTTACAGTGACCATAAGAGCTGCAGTGGTTTTACAGTGACCATAAAGAGCTGTAATGGTTTTACAGTGACCATAAAGTACTGTAGTGGCCTTACAATGAACATAAGAGCTGCAGTGGTTTTACAGTGACCATAAAGAGCTGTAGTGGTTTTACAGTGACCATAAAGAGCTGTAGTCTTTTTACAGTGACCATAAAGAGCTGTATTCGTTTTACAGTGACCATAAGAGCTGAAGTGGTTTTACAGTGACCATAAAGAGCTGTAGTGGTTTTACAGTGGCAATAAAAGCTGCAGAGGTTTTACAGTGACCATAAAGAGCTGCAGTGGTTTTACTGTGACCATAAAGAGCTGTAGTGGTTTTACAGTGACCATAAAGAGCTGCAGTGGTTTTACAGTGACCATAAAGAGCCGCAGTAGTTTTACAGTGACCATTAAGAGCTGTAGTGGTTTTACAGTGACCATATAGAGCTGTAGTGGTTTTACAGTGACCATAAAGAGCTGCAGTGGTTTTACAGTGACCATAAAGTGCTGCGGTGGTTTTACAGTGACCATAAAGTGCCGTATTGGTTTTGCAGTGACCATAAAGAGCTGCAGTGATTTTACAGTGACCATAAAGAGCTGTAGTGGCTTTACTGTGACCATAAAGAGCTGAAGTGGTTTTACAGTGACCATAAAGAGCTGCAGTGGTTTTACAGTGACCATAAGAGCTGCAGTGGTTTTACAGTGACCATAAAGAGCTCTAGTGGCTTTACAGTGACCATAAAGAGCTGTAGTGGTTTTACAGCGACCATAAAGAGCTGTAATGGTTTTACTGTGACCATAAAGATCTGTAGTGGTTATACTGTGATGATAAAGAGCTGAAGTGGTTTTTTTGTGACCATAAAGAGCTGTAGTGGTTATACTGTGACGATAAAGAGCTGAAGTGGTTTTACAGTGACCATAAGAGCTGTAGTGGTTTTACTGTGACCATAAGAGCTGCAGTGGTTTTACAGTGACCATAAGAGCTGCAGTGGTTTTACAGTGACCATAAAGAGCTCTCGTGGCTTTACAGTGACCATAAAGAGCTGTAGTGGTTTTACAGTGACCATAAAGAGCTGTAATGGTTTTACTGTGACCATAAAGAGCTGTAGTGGTTATACTGTGATGATAAAGAGCTGAAGTGGTTTTTTTGTGACCATAAAGAGCTGTAGTGGTTATACTGTGACGATAAAGAGCTGAAGTGGTTTTACAGCGACCATAAGAGCTGTAGTGGTTTTACTGTGACCATAAGAGCTGCAGTGGTTTTACAGTGACCATAAAGAACTGTCGTGGTTTTACAGGGACCATAAAGAGCTGCAGTGCTTTTACAGTGACCATAAAGAGCTGTAGTGATTTTATACTGACCATAAAGAGCTGCAGTATTTTTACAGTGACCGTAAAGAGCTGTAGTGTTTTTACTGTGACCATAAAGAGTTGCAGTGGTTTTACAGTGACCATAAAGAGCTGTAGTGGTTTTACAGTGACCATAAAGAGCTGTAGTCGTTTTGCAGTGACCATAAGAGCCGCAGTGGTTTTACAGTGACCATAAAGAGCTGTATTGGTTTTACAGTGACCACAAAGAGCTGTAGTTGTTTTACAGTGACCATAAGAGCCGCAGTTGTTTTACAGTGACCATAAAGAGCTGTAGTGGTTTTACAGTGACCAGAAAGAGCTGCAGTGGTTTTACAGTGACCATAAAGTGCTGCAGTGGTTTTACAGTGACCATAAAGAGCTGTAGTGGTTTTACAGTGACCAGAAAGAGCTGCAGTGGTTTTACAGTGACCATAAAGTGCTGCAGTGGTTTTACAGTGATCATAAAGATCTGTCGTGGTTTTACAGTGACCATAATAGCTGCAGTGCTTTTACAGTGACCATAAAGAGCTGTATTGGTTTTACAGTGACCATAAAGAGCTGTAATGGTTTTACAGTGACCATAAAGAGCTGCAGTGGTTTTACAGTGACCATAAAGTGCTGCAGTGGTTTTACAGTGATCATAAATATCTGTCGTGTTTTTACAGTGACCATAATAGCTGCAGTGCTTTTACAGTGACCATAAAGAGCTGTAGTGGTTTTACAGTGACCATAAAGAGCTGTAATGGTTTTACAGTGACCATAAAGAGCTGCAGTGGTTTTACAGTGACCATAAAGAGCTCTAGTGGCTTTACAGTGACCATAAAGAGCTGTAGTGGTTTTACAGTGACCATAAAGAGCTGTAATGGTTTTACTGTGACCATAAAGAGCTGTAGTGGTTATACTGTGACGATAAAGAGCTGAAGTGGTTTTACTGTGATCATAAAGAGCTGTAATGGTTTTACTGTGACCATAAAGAGCTGTAGTGTTTATACTGTGACGATAAAGAGCTGAAGTGGTTTTACTGTGATCATAAAGAGCTGTAATGGTTTTACAGTGACCATAAAGAGCTGTAATGGTTTTACTGTGACCATAAAGTGCTGTAGTGGTTATACTGTGACGATAAAGAGCTGAAGTGGTTTTACAGTGACCATAAGAGCTGTAGTGGTTTTACTGTGACCATAATGAGGTGCAGTGGTTTTACAGTGACCATAAAGAGCTGTAGTGGTTTTACATTGATCGTAAAGCGCAGTACTGGTTTTACTGTGACCTTAAGAGCTGCAGTGGTTTTACAGTGACCATAAAGAACTGTCGTGGTTTTATAGTGACCATAAAGAGCTGCAGTGCTTTTACAGAGACCATAAAGAGCTGTAGTGGTTTTGCAGTGACCATAAAGAGCTGTCGTCTTTTTACAGTGACCATAAAGAGCCGCAGTGGTTTTACAGTGACCATAAAGAGCCGCACTGCTTTTACAGTGACCATAAAGAGCCGCAGTGTTTGTACAGTGACCGTAAAGAGGTGTAGTGTTTTTACAGTGACCATAACGAGCTGTAGTGCTTTTCCAGTGACCATAAAAAGCTGCAGTGGTTTTGCAGTGACCATAAAGAGCTGTAGTGGTTTTACAGTGACCATAAAGATCTGCAGTGGTTTTACAGTGACCATAACTAGCTGTAGTGGTTTTACAGTGACCATAAAAAGCTGCAGTGGTTTTACAGTGATCATAAAGAGCTGCAGTTGTTTTACAGTGACCTTAAGAGCTGTAGTGGTTTTACATTGACCATAAAGAGCTGTAGTGGTTTTACAGTGACCATAAAAAGCTGCAGTGGTTTTGCAGTGACCATAAAGAGCTGTAGTGGTTTTACAGTGACCATAAAGAGCTGCAGTGGTTTTACAGTGACCATAAAGAGCTGTAGTGGTTTTACAGTGACCATAAAGAGCCGCAGTGGTTTTACAGTGACCATAAAGAGCTGCAGTGTTTTTACAGTGACCATAAAGGGCTGTAGTGGGTTTACAGTGACCATAAAAAGCTGTAGTGGTTTTACATTGACCATAAAGATCTGTAGTGGTTTTACAGTGACCATAAGAGCCGCAGTTGTTTTACATGGACCATAAAGAGCTGTAGTGATTTTACTGTGACCATAAAGAGCAGCAGTGGTTTTACAATGACCATAAAGTGCTGTAGTGGTTTTACAGTGACCAGAAAGAGCTGCAGTGGTTTTACAGTGACCATAAAGAGTTGCAGTGGTTTTACAGTGACCTTAAAGAGCTGCAGTGATTTTACAGTGACCGTAAAGAGCTGCAGTGGTTTTACTGTGACCATAAAGATCTGTAGTGGTTTTACAGTGACCATAAGAGCCGCAGTGGCTTTACAGTGACCATTAGAGCTGCAGTTGTTTTACAGCGACCATAAAGAGCTGTACTGATTTTACTGTGACCATAAAGAGCTGCAGTGGTTTTACAGTGACCATAAAGAGCTGTAGTGGTTTTATAGTGACCATAAAGGGCTGCAGTGGTTTTTCATTGACCATAAAGAGCTGTAGTCGTTTTACTATGACCATAAAGAGATGTAGTATTTTTCCAATCACCATAAAGAGCTGCAGTGGTTTTACAGTGACCATAAGAGCTGCAGAGGTTTTACAGTGACCATAAAGAGCTGTATTCGTTTTACAGTGACCATAAGAGATGCAGTGGTTTTACAGTGACCATAAAGAGCTGTAGTGGCCTTACAATGAACATAAGAACTGCAGTGGTTTTACAGTGACCATAAAGAGCTGTAGTGGTTTTACTGTGACCATAAAGAGCTGTAGTCTTTTTACAGTGACCATAAAGAGCTGTATTCGTTTTACAGTGACCATAAGAGCTGAAGTGGTTTTACAGTGACCATAAAGAGCTGTAGTGGTTTTACAGTGGCAATAAGAGCTGCAGAGGTTTTACAGTGACAATAAAGAGCTGCTGTGGTTTTACTGTGACAACAAAGAGCTGTAGTGGTTTTACAGTGACCATGAAGAGCTGTAGTGGGTTTACAGTGACCTTAAAGAGCTGTAGTGGTTTTACTGTGACCATAAATAGCTGAAGTGGTTTTACAGTGACCATAAAGAGCTGCAGTGGTTTTACAGTGACCATAAGAGCTGCAGTGGTTTTACAATGACCATAAAGAGCTCTAGTGGCTTTACAGTGACCATAAAGAGCTGTAGTGGTTTTACAGCGACCATAAAGAGCTGTAATGGTTTTACTGTGACCATAAAGATCTGTAGTGGTTATACTGTGATGATAAAGAGCTGAAGTGGTTTTTTTGTGACCATAAAGAGCTGTAGTGGTTATACTGTGACGATAAAGAGCTGAAGTGGTTTTACAGTGACCATAAGAGCTGTAGTGGTTTTACTGTGACCATAAGAGCTGCAGTGGTTTTACAGTGACCATAAGAGCTGCAGTGGTTTTACAGTGACCATAAAGAGCTCTCGTGGCTTTACAGTGACCATAAAGAGCTGTAGTGGTTTTACAGTGACCATAAAGAGCTGTAATGGTTTTACTGTGACCATAAAGAGCTGTAGTGGTTATACTGTGATGATAAAGAGCTGAAGTGGTTTTTTTGTGACCATAAAGAGCTGTAGTGGTTATTCTGTGACGATAAAGAGCTGAAGTGGTTTTACAGTGACCATAAGAGCTGTAGTGGTTTTACTGTGACCATAAGAGCTGCAGTGGTTTTACAGTGACCATAAAGAACTGTCGTGGTTTTACAGGGACCATAAAGAGCTGCAGTGCTTTTACAGTGACCATAAAGAGCTGTAGTGATTTTATACTGACCATAAAGAGCTGCAGTATTTTTACAGTGACCGTAAAGAGCTGTAGTGTTTTTACTGTGACCATAAAGAGTTGCAGTGGTTTTACAGTGACCATAAAGAGCTGTAGTGGTTTTACAGTGACCATAAAGAGCTGTAGTCGTTTTGCAGTGACCATAAGAGCCGCAGTGGTTTTACAGTGACCATAAAGAGCTGTATTGGTTTTACAGTGACCACAAAGAGCTGTAGTTGTTTTACAGTGACCATAAGAGCCGCAGTTGTTTTACAGTGACCATAAAGAGCTGTAGTGGTTTTACAGTGACCAGAAAGAGCTGCAGTGGTTTTACAGTGACCATAAAGTGCTGCAGTGGTTTTACAGTGACCATAAAGAGCTGTAGTGGTTTTACAGTGACCAGAAAGAGCTGCAGTGGTTTTACAGTGACCATAAAGTGCTGCAGTGGTTTTACAGTGATCATAAAGATCTGTCGTGGTTTTACAGTGACCATAATAGCTGCAGTGCTTTTACAGTGACCATAAAGAGCTGTATTGGTTTTACAGTGACCATAAAGAGCTGTAATGGTTTTACAGTGACCATAAAGAGCTGCAGTGGTTTTACAGTGACCATAAAGTGCTGCAGTGGTTTTACAGTGATCATAAATATCTGTCGTGTTTTTACAGTGACCATAATAGCTGCAGTGCTTTTACAGTGACCATAAAGAGCTGTAGTGGTTTTACAGTGACCATAAAGAGCTGTAATGGTTTTACAGTGACCATAAAGAGCTGCAGTGGTTTTACAGTGACCATAAAGAGCTCTAGTGGCTTTACAGTGACCATAAAGAGCTGTAGTGGTTTTACAGTGACCATAAAGAGCTGTAATGGTTTTACTGTGACCATAAAGAGCTGTAGTGGTTATACTGTGACGATAAAGAGCTGAAGTGGTTTTACTGTGATCATAAAGAGCTGTAATGGTTTTACTGTGACCATAAAGAGCTGTAGTGTTTATACTGTGACGATAAAGAGCTGAAGTGGTTTTACTGTGATCATAAAGAGCTGTAATGGTTTTACAGTGACCATAAAGAGCTGTAATGGTTTTACTGTGACCATAAAGTGCTGTAGTGGTTATACTGTGACGATAAAGAGCTGAAGTGGTTTTACAGTGACCATAAGAGCTGTAGTGGTTTTACTGTGACCATAATGAGGTGCAGTGGTTTTACAGTGACCATAAAGAGCTGTAGTGGTTTTACATTGATCGTAAAGCGCAGTACTGGTTTTACTGTGACCTTAAGAGCTGCAGTGCTTTTACAGAGACCATAAAGAGCTGTAGTGGTTTTGCAGTGACCATAAAGAGCTGTCGTCTTTTTACAGTGACCATAAAGAGCCGCACTGCTTTTACAGTGACCATAAAGAGCCGCAGTGTTTGTACAGTGACCGTAAAGAGGTGTAGTGTTTTTACAGTGACCATAACGAGCTGTAGTGCTTTTCCAGTGACCATAAAAAGCTGCAGTGGTTTTGCAGTGACCATAAAGAGCTGTAGTGGTTTTACAGTGACCATAAAGATCTGCAGTGGTTTTACAGTGACCATAACTAGCTGTAGTGGTTTTACAGTGACCATAAAAAGCTGCAGTGGTTTTACAGTGATCATAAAGAGCTGCAGTTGTTTTACAGTGACCTTAAGAGCTGTAGTGGTTTTACATTGACCATAAAGAGCTGTAGTGGTTTTACAGTGACCATAAAAAGCTGCAGTGGTTTTGCAGTGACCATAAAGAGCTGTAGTGGTTTTACAGTGACCATAAAGAGCTGCAGTGGTTTTACAGTGACCATAAAGAGCTGTAGTGGTTTTACAGTGACCATAAAGAGCCGCAGTGGTTTTACAGTGACCATAAAGAGCTGCAGTGTTTTTACAGTGACCATAAAGGGCTGTAGTGGGTTTACAGTGACCATAAAAAGCTGTAGTGGTTTTACATTGACCATAAAGATCTGTAGTGGTTTTACAGTGACCATAAGAGCCGCAGTTGTTTTACATGGACCATAAAGAGCTGTAGTGATTTTACTGTGACCATAAAGAGCAGCAGTGGTTTTACAATGACCATAAAGTGCTGTAGTGGTTTTACAGTGACCAGAAAGAGCTGCAGTGGTTTTACAGTGACCATAAAGAGTTGCAGTGGTTTTACAGTGACCTTAAAGAGCTGCAGTGATTTTACAGTGACCGTAAAGAGCTGCAGTGGTTTTACTGTGACCATAAAGATCTGTAGTGGTTTTACAGTGACCATAAGAGCCGCAGTGGCTTTACAGTGACCATTAGAGCTGCAGTTGTTTTACAGCGACCATAAAGAGCTGTACTGATTTTACTGTGACCATAAAGAGCTGCAGTGGTTTTACAGTGACCATAAAGAGCTGTAGTGGTTTTATAGTGACCATAAAGGGCTGCAGTGGTTTTTCATTGACCATAAAGAGCTGTAGTCGTTTTACTATGACCATAAAGAGATGTAGTATTTTTCCAATCACCATAAAGAGCTGCAGTGGTTTTACAGTGACCATAAGAGCTGCAGAGGTTTTACAGTGACCATAAAGAGCTGTATTCGTTTTACAGTGACCATAAGAGATGCAGTGGTTTTACAGTGACCATAAAGAGCTGTAGTGGCCTTACAATGAACATAAGAACTGCAGTGGTTTTACAGTGACCATAAAGAGCTGTAGTGGTTTTACTGTGACCATAAAGAGCTGTAGTCTTTTTACAGTGACCATAAAGAGCTGTATTCGTTTTACAGTGACCATAAGAGCTGAAGTGGTTTTACAGTGACCATAAAGAGCTGTAGTGGTTTTACAGTGGCAATAAGAGCTGCAGAGGTTTTACAGTGACAATAAAGAGCTGCTGTGGTTTTACTGTGACAACAAAGAGCTGTAGTGGTTTTACAGTGACCATGAAGAGCTGTAGTGGGTTTACAGTGACCTTAAAGAGCTGTAGTGGTTTTACAGTGACCATAAAGAGTTGTAGTGGTTTTACAATGAACATAAAGAGCTGTCGTGGTTTTACAGTGTCCACAAGAGCCGCAGTGGTTTTACAGCGACCATAAAGAGATGTACTTTTTTGACAGTGACCACAAAGAGCTGTAGTGTTTTACAGTGACCATAAGAGCCGCAGTTGTTTTACAGTGACCATAAAGAGCTGTAGTGTTTTTACAGTGACCATAAGAACCGCAGTGCTTTTACTATGACCATAAAGAGGTGTAGTGATTTTACAGTGACCACAAAGAGCTGTATTGGTTTTACAGTGACCAAAAGAGCTGCAGTGGTTTTACAGTGACCATAAAGAGCTGTAGTGGTTTTGCAGTGACCATAAAGAGCTGTAGTGGTTTTACAGTGACCATAAAGAGCTGCAGTGGTTTTACAGTGACCATAAAGAGCCGCAGTAGTTTTACAGTGACCATTAAGAGCTGTAGTGGTTTTACAGTGACCATATAGAGCTGTAGTGGTTTTACAGTGACCATAAAGTGCCGTATTGGTTTTGCAGTAACCATAAAGAGCTGCAGTGGTTTTACAGTGACCATGAAGAGCTGCAGTGGTTTTACAGTGACCATAAAGAGCTGTAGTGGCTTTACTGTGACCATAAAGAGCTGAAGTGGTTTTACAGTGACCATAAAGAGCTGCA
The DNA here is from genome assembly GCF_047496795.1 of Chiloscyllium punctatum. Classification (NCBI taxonomy): domain Eukaryota; kingdom Metazoa; phylum Chordata; class Chondrichthyes; order Orectolobiformes; family Hemiscylliidae; genus Chiloscyllium; species Chiloscyllium punctatum. The sequence goes on along the minus strand of NC_092761.1, from coordinate 47,553,610 downwards.
GTGGTTTTACAGTGACCATAAGAGCTGCAGTGGTTTTACAGTGACCATAAAGAGCTCTAGTGGCTTTACAGTGACCATAAAGAGCTGTAGTGGTTTTACAGTGACCATAAAGAGCTGTAATGGTTTTACTGTGACCATAAAGATCTGTAGTGGTTATACTGTGATGATAAAGAGCTGAAGTGGTTTTTTTGTGACCATAAAGAGCTGTAGTGGTTATACTGTGACGATAAAGAGCTGAAGTGGTTTTACAGTGACCATAAGAGCTGTAGTGGTTTTACTGTGACCATATGAGCTGCAGTGGTTTTACAGTGACCATAAAGAGCTGTCGTGGTTTTACAGGTACCATAAAGAGCTGCAGTGCTTTTACAGTGACCATAAAGAGCTGTAGTGATTTTATACTGACCATAAAGAGCTGCAGTATTTTTACAGTGACCGTAAAGAGCTGTAGTGTTTTTACTGTGACCATAAAGAGTTGCAGTGGTTTTACAGTGACCATAAAGAGCTGTAGTGGTTTTACAGTGACCATAAAGAGCTGTAGTCGTTTTGCAGTGACCATAAGAGCCGCAGTGGTTTTACAGTGACCATAAAGAGCTGTAGTGGTTTTACAGTGGCCACAAAGAGCTGTAGTTGTTTTACAGTGACCATAAGAGCCGCAGTTGTTTTACAGTGACCATAAAGAGCTGTAGTGGTTTTACAGTGACCAGAAAGAGCTGCAGTGGTTTTACAGTGACTATAAAGTGCTGCAGTGGTTTTACAGTGACCATAAAGAGCTGTAGTGGTTTTACAGTGACCAGAAAGAGCTGCAGTGGTTTTACAGTGACCATAAAGTGCTGCAGTGGTTTTACAGTGATCATAAAGATCTGTCGTGGTTTTACAGTGACCATAATAGCTGCAGTGCTTTTACAGTGACCATAAAGAGCTGTATTGGTTTTACAGTGACCATAAAGAGCTGTAATGGTTTTACAGTGACCATAAAGAGCTGCAGTGGTTTTACAGTGACCATAAAGTGCTGCAGTGGTTTTACAGTGATCATAAAGATCTGTCGTGTTTTTACAGTGACCATAATAGCTGCAGTGCTTTTACAGTGACCATAAAGAGCTGTAGTGGTTTTACAGTGACCATAAAGAGCTGTAATGGTTTTACAGTGACCATAAAGAGCTGCAGTAGTTTTACAGTGACCATAAAGGGCTCTAGTGGCTTTACAGTGACCATAAAGAGCTGTAGTGGTTTTACAGTGACCATAAAGAGCTGTAATGGTTTTACTGTGACCATAAAGAGCTGTAGTGGTTATACTGTGACGATAAAGAGCTGAAGTGGTTTTACTGTGATCATAAAGAGCTGTAATGGTTTTACTGTGACCATAAAGAGCTGTAGTGGTTATACTGTGACGATAAAGAGCTGAAGTGGTTTTACTGTGATCATAAAGAGCTGTAATGGTTTTACAGTGACCATAAAGAGCTGTAATGGTTTCACTGTGACCATAAAGTGCTGTAGTGGTTATACTGTGACGATAAAGAGGTGAAGTGGTTTTACAGTGACCATAAGAGCTGTAGTGGTTTTACCGTGACCATAATGAGGTGCAGTGGTTTTACAGTGACCATAAAGAGCTGTAGTGGTTTTACATTGATCGTAAAGCGCAGTACTGGTTTTACTGTGACCTTAAGAGCTGCAGTGCTTTTACAGTGACCATAAAGAGCTGTATTGGTTTTACAGTGACCATAAAGAGCTGTAATGGTTTTACAGTGACCATAAAGAGCTGCAGTGCTTTTACAGAGACCAGAAAGAGCTGTAGTGGTTTTGCAGTGACCATAAAGAGCTGTCGTCTTTTTACAGTGACCATAAAGAGCCGCAGTGGTTTTACAGTGACCATAAAGAGCCGCACTGCTTTTACAGTGACCATAAAGAGCCGCAGTGTTTGTACAGTGACCGTAAAGAGGTGTAGTGTTTTTACAGTGACCATAACGAGCTGTAGTGCTTTTCCAGTGACCATAAAAAGCTGCAGTGGTTTTGCAGTGACCATAAAGAGCTGTAGTGGTTTTACAGTGACCATAAAGAGCTGCAGTGGTTTTACAGTGACCATAACTAGCTGTAGTGGTTTTACAGTGACCATAAAAAGCTGCAGTGGTTTTACAGTGATCATAAAGAGCTGCAGTTGTTTTACAGTGACCTTAAGAGCTGTAGTGGTTTTACATTGACCATAAAGAGCTGTAGTGGTTTTACAGTGACCATAAAAAGCTGCAGTGGTTTTGCAGTGACCATAAAGAGCTGTAGTGGTTTTACAGTGACCATAAAGAGCTGCAGTTGTTTTACAGTGACCATAAAGAGCTGTAGTGGTTTTACAGTGACCATAAAGAGCCGCAGTGGTTTTACAGTGACCATAAAGAGCTGCAGTGTTTTTACAGTGACCATAAAGGGCTGTAGTGGGTTTACAGTGACCATAAGAGCTGTAATGGTTTTACTGTGACCATAAAGAGCTGTAGTGGTTATACTGTGACGATAAAGAGCTGAAGTGGTTTTACTGTGATCATAAAGAGCTGTAATGGTTATACTGTGACCATAAAGAGCTGTAGTGGTTATACTGTGACGATAAAGAGCTGAAGTGGTTTTACTGTGATCATAAAGAGCTGTAATGGTTTTACAGTGACCATAAAGAGCTGTAATGGTTTTACTGTGACCATAAAGTGCTGTAGTGGTTATACTGTGACGATAAAGAGCTGAAGTGGTTTTACAGTGACCATAAGAGCTGTAGTGGTTTTACTGTGACCATAATGAGGTGCAGTGGTTTTACAGTGACCATAAAGAGCTGTAGTGGTTTTACATTGATCGTAAAGCGCAGTACTGGTTTTACTGTGACCTTAAGAGCTGCAGTGGTTTTTCAGTGACCTTAAGAGCTGTAGTGGTTTTACATTGACCATAAAGAGCTGTAGTGGTTTTACAGTGACCATAAAAAGCTGCAGTGTTTTTGCAGTGACCATAAAGAGCTGTAGTGGTTTTACATTGACCATAAAGAGCTGCAGTGGTTTTACAGTGACCATAAAGAGCTGTAGTCGTTTTACAGTGACCATAAAGAGCCGCAGTGGTTTTACAGTGACCATAAAGAGCTGCAGTGTTTTTACAGTGATCATAAAGGGCTGTAGTGGGTTTACAGTGACCATAAGAGCAGTAGTGGTTTTACAGTCACCATAAAGAGTTGTAGTGGTTTTACAGTGACCATAAAGAGCTGCAGGGGACTGTTGTGCAGGTTAGGAACCTGTTGCGACCAGGTAACTCTGTGCACTGACCAAGGTAAGGAAAGTGATCTTTAAGTATTGCCTTGTTGGTCGGGACAACCTTAAGTGGTCGGGAAACGTACGAGAAGTATGGGGGAATTGGCGAGATCTAAATTAAAGCATTTGTCAATGGAAAATAGCCCGTGTCTGAAGGGCTCGTAACTGAAGGGCTGCTGAGGGTGCACTTTGTAATTAACTTATGGTCAGACGTCGAGAATAATAGCAAAACGTTAGAAGACTTGTTGTGAGAAGCTTGTGTCTGTGAGATACTCTGTGTGTGTGTGTGTGTGTGTGTGTGTGTGAGTGAGATAGAGAGAGAAGCTGCACAGCTGGTAGAAACTTCAACCCTTTGTGATCCGGTTTGAATGCATATTTGTTTAATGGTGATTGAATGTTAACAGTTGAAGCCTCATAAAGCATATAATTGGACAGATTAATCGTACGAGTACGGTGCCTGGTCAGGACCCTGAAGGGGGTGTGGAAGAAGGTGACACCGGACCTTGTTAAGATTAATTAAAATTTGCAATAATGGGAGGCAGAGGAAGTTGCCTGATTAAGGATTGATCTGTAAATAGTGAAATGCTCGGATATATATCACGAGACACTCCATTGGGGAGAATGTTGATGACTTGGGAAAATAATCCCCGGACGCGGGGAAAAGAAAGACTACAATGATAAAATATTGTTGTTTCATTTGGACTAGAGAAAGTATTAAGGCGCCTGGTGTTTTTTTTTGGCCCAAGGATGGGTCTGATGAGGATTGGCTGTGTCAAGATTTTAATAGAAATGTCAATTGAAAAGGACCTACAGTCAAAAAGAGTCCGATTATGCGGCTTGTTGGATAGGGAGCGCAGGACTAAAATTATGTCCCATGAATACGGAGGAATCAGGGAAAGAACAAAAGAAAAAGAATGAAAAAGGGAAGCCACAATGGGATCCCTTAATGTTTGTCGCCTCCATATACGACTCCCCAGAACGAGCCTACAGCTCCCGAAGTAGAACCGAGTCCAGACACAGAAGGGGGAACGGACTCTGAACTACAAGATGCAGAACCTGGGGGGGGATCAGAATCACTCGAGCCACCATACACAAAGGAGGGGCAGAGATAATGGAAAATGTAAAATTATGTCCCTTACGAGAGGTTCCGATTGGGGAAGGTACAATGGGATATGTAAATACTCCCTTAACTAGCAGGGAAATTAGGGCCTTTAAAAAGGAAATGAAAAGTTTAACATAAATTCTCAAATGTTGACTCACATTGGAAAAGTAATGACAGAGATGATAGGGAGTCAATGCGAGATCTCAGAGAAATGGTAATATTAGGAATTAAAGAGACAGTACCTAGATCACAAAACTTTGTTAAGGCCTTTGAGGTATGACAAGAGAAGGATGAAACCCCTTCTGCATTTCTTCAAAGGCTCAAAGAGGCCACAAGGAAGTATTCGGGAATGGATCCCGATAATCCGGTAGCACTTGGACTCTTAAAGGTCCAGTAACTAAATCACTGCCGGACATACAAAATAAATTACAGAAATTAGAGGGATGGAGTGAAAAACCAATAGAAGAACTGTTACGTGAGGCACATAAAGTCTATGTAAAAAGGGAAGACGAGAAGCCAGAATGATGGTGGCTGCAGTAGAAGAAATAACAAAATGGCAATAGGAACATGAGGATGACAGGAAGGAAAAGGGGAAATATGAAAAACAAAAGCAAAGCATTAAGGAAAGGAGACAACAGGCAGGATGTTATTATTGCGGCAAAGTGGGACATTTCAGACAAGATTGTCCAGATCTCCAAAGGGAAAAAGAAACAATTTCCCTGATGATTTTTGAGGACAAATAAGGGGGTCAGGGGCTCCTTCCTCTTGAGACCCACCAGGAAACCTTGGTAAACCTAAAGATGGGACCGAAAGGGGAGGAGACAGTATTTTTGGTCGATACGGGAGCGGCCTGGTCATCCCTAAGTTTTAGACCTGCTGGCGTTAAATTAACTAACCAAAAAATCAGAAGCCTTTTTAGTACCCATTTTTTAGCCAACTTTAATTAAGGGAAGTAGTGAAGAAATAACAGGACAGTTCTTATATATCCCTGACCTCGGGAGTAATCTACTGGGTAGAGATTTGATTATTAAATTAGGCCTAAAAATAGAGGTAGAAAATCGTAATGTGACCGTAAGAATGGTCATGTTAACACCGAGTGATGAAAAACAAATTTGTTAGGTAAAATACCATGTGACCATCACTGGTTTAGTGTGATAGATTTAAAAGATGCATTCTGGGCTTGTCTTCTCGCCACAGAAAGCTGTGACATGTTTGCTTTCGAATGGGAGGATCCACAAACGGGCAGAAAACAGCAGTTCCGCTGGACGGTACTTCCCCAGGGATTCATGGAATCACCTAATTTGTTTGAACAAGTACTGGAGCAAGTCCTTGAACAATTTACAATGCCCAAGGGGACAATACTATTACAATATGTGGATGATCTACTTGTATCTGGACTAAAGAGAAATGAGGGGAGCGAGGCTACCAATAGACTGTTAGATTTCCCAGGGAAACAGGGTCTAAAGGTATCCAAGAACAAGTTACAATATGTAGAAAAAGAGGTAAAATACTTAGGACACCTCATCAGTGAAGGCACTAGGTGCATTAACCAGAGAGCGGTGGGGGCATGGAATGCGCTGCTTGTGGGAGTGGCAGAGTCAGAATCATTGGTGACCTTTAAGCAGCAATTGGATTGGTACATGGATAGATGCTTAAGCTAGGACAAATGTTCGGCACAACATCGTGGACCGAAGGGCCTGTTCTGTGCTGTATTGTTCTATGTTCTATGTTCTATGTTCAAACACATATTTAAGGAAAGAAATCATTTCACCAGAGGCAGTTCAAAGAAAGTTTACAAGGATGGCCCCTGGAGTAGAGGGATTGTCTTATGAGCAAAGGTTAACCAGGTTGGGAGTGTACTCACTGGAGTTTAGAAGAATGGGAGGTGATCACATTGACCCTGTCAGGCCCCTCTATGTTTCAATGCTGAGAGGATGCTTCCCCCTCATGGGAGAGTCTAGGAGCAGAGGGCACAGTCTCAGAATAAAGGGACACCGATTTCAGACTGCGATGAGGAGGAAGTTCTTCTCTCAGATGGTTGTGAGTCTTTGGAACTCCTTGCCGCAGACAGCTATAGGTGGGGGTACATTGTGTATATTGAAAGCTGAGATAGATAGATATTTGCTCAGTCCAGAAATCATGGGAAAGGGCAGAGGAGTGGACTCAGCCATGATCCAATTAAATGGTGAAGCAAGCTCGAGGGGCTGAATGGCCTATTCCTGTTGCTATTTTTTATGGTCTCATGGACTAAACCACATACCTCATAACTATACACAGAAAATACTGGAGAAGCTCAGCAGGCTTGTTAGTATCTGTGCTGAGGGAGAGAGCATGAGACAGAGAGTTAGCATTTTCAGTCCAGCTGGTCTCTTCTTAAGAGGTTCCAATGTTTTGATGAAGGATCACTGGACCCAAGACATGACCTCTGCTTTCTGTCTGTCTCTGCCAGACCTGCTGAATTTTTCCAGGACTTTGCATTTATTACAGTCTCAGCACTGACTCTGTCAAGTCCCTTAAGTATTCAACATTCCTCATGTCCACTATTCCCGTAATCCTTCATTCCCCAGCTGATCAAGAATCTCTTTGTCTCAGCCTTAAACATACACAAGTACGGCTCTCTGTGGTAAAGAGTTCTGAAGACCCACATCCCTTTGAGAGAAGATATTCTAGCTCATCTCAGTCTTTAATTGGTGTCCCTTTATTGCGAGACTATGCCCTCTGCTCCTAGACCCTCCTATGAGGGGGAAACATCCTCTCAGCATTGAAACATAGAGGAGCCAGACAGGGTCAGTGATCACCTCCCATTCTTCTAAACTCCAGTGAGTACACTCCCAACCTGGTTAACTTTTGCTCATAAGACAATCCCTCAACCCGGGATCATCCCAGTGAACTTTCACTGAACGGCCTTTAATGAAATGATACCTTTCTTTAAAAAATGGGAACAAACCCAGTGCTCCAGATGTGGTCTCCCCAGCACCTTGTACAGTTGCAGTAAGACTTCCCTACACATATACTCCAACACCCTCGAAATAACAGCCTTCCTGATTACCTGCTGCCCCCGTGTGCTAGCTTTCTGTGTTTCATGTACAAGAGCCCTTTGTGTTGCAGCCCCCTGTGTACATTGTCCCTTCCCCTCTGTACATATCAGACCATTGCTTTCTCTTGGATCCAGAGGTGAGACATCAATTCTGATTATCGACAACTCCACTTTCCTGCCTTCTCCCCCCATAGCCCACAATTTCCCTTCCTGATTAAAAATCTTATCCTTGAAATATGCTCAATGCTCCAGCCTCAACAGCTTTCTGCAGTAAAGAATTTCACAGATTCGCTCCCCTGGAAGAGAAGGAATTCCTCCCCGTCCCTGTCTTAAAGCCGCTCATGCTGAGATGATGCTGCTCTGGTCCGAGACTCTCCCAGAAATTAAACAACATTTCTTCGAATCAGTGTAACCTCTCACCACAGTCACTATTGTGCCAATCTCACATTATGGATACAATGGTTTGGAGATGCCGGTGTTGGACTGGGGTGTACAAAGTTAAAAATCACACAACACCAGATTATAGTCCAACAGGTTTAATTGGAAGCAACGCTCCTTCATCAGGTGATAGCCCGAAAGCTAGTGTGCTTCCAATTAAACCTGTTGGACTATAATCTGGTGTTGTGTGATTTTTAACTGGATAAAATGGGATAGTGTTCATTTGGCAACCGGTAATTGATTTTGACATTCTCCTCCAATGTTAAAATTGTCAGTGAGAATTAAGTGACTTTTTTTTGTTAATTTGAACAAGTAGCAGGCATGTTCCCTCCATTGCTGTCTTTATATTCTCCCTGCAATTAGCTTGGTTTGTCTCCTTCCAATCAGATTTGCCTGTCCAAATTCGGCCTACACACAGGCTGAGTTGGTGAATGTCCACCCTCTAGAATCTGACCTGCAAGACTATAAGAGCATCAGTTGATAAAACACAGGAGCAGAATTAGGCCATTTGGCCCATCGAATCTGCTCCATCATTCGATCATGGCCAGTATGTTCCTCAACCCCATTCTCCTGCTTTCTCCCCAGATCCCTTGTTTCCCTAACCAGTTGAGAACCTATCTATCTCTGTCTTAAATAAACTCAATGACTTGCCCTCTGTGGCAATGAGTTCCACAGATTCACCACCATTTGGCTGAAGACGTTTCTCCCCATCTCCAATACATCCCATCACATTGAGACATATAAGATAATAAGAAGGCTAGATAGGTTGGACAGGGAGAGCCTTTTTCCTTGGATGGCGATGGCTAGCACGAGGGGACATTTAAATTGAGGGATGATAGATATAGGACAGATGTCAGAGGTAGATTCTTTACTGAGAGAGTAATAGGCATGGAACGCACTGCCTGCAACAGTAGTAGACTTGCCAACTTTAAGGGCATTTAAAAGGTCATGGGATAGGCATATGGATGAGAATGGAATAGTGTAGGTTAGATGGGCTTCAAATTGGTTTCACAGGTCAGCATAACATTGAGGGCCAAAGGGCCTGTACTGTGCTGTAATATTCTATGTTCTCAGTTCTAAAGCATCATCCCTTTACTCTGAGGCTGTACCCTAGGGTCCTAGTCCCTCCTAGTGGACTTCTCCATGTCCACTCTATCCAGGCCTCTCAGTATTCTGCAAGTCTCAATTAGATTTCCCCTCACCCGTCTAAACTCCATCGAGTACAGACCCAGAGACTTCAACCCTCCTCATTTTTGGAAACACCATTAGACCCTCTTGTCTGCCCCACCATTCAGTAGGAGCTGACATTCCCCGTGTCCACCTTCCAGCCCTTCTCATCTGTCACCCTTAATACCCCGACTGAACAAGAATGCAATTGGTAAATTCTTTGCCCCTCAGAATTCGGTTGACATTGTAAATGGTGTGACATCACATCCTTATCCAGGTATCCAGCATCTTCACTCTCGATTCCAGATTAATCTGTTCAATACATCACCAATAATTTTTAAATGGTGTATCCAAAAATGAGTTAGTGACAATGCATAGGATAGTTCCTGGTGTGGAGGGACTGTTCAATGAGCAAAGGCCAAACAGGTTTGGGTGTACTCACTGGAATTTAGAAGATCTCAATGAATCATATAGAGTCCTGACAGGGCCAATCTGATAAAATGTCTCCCCATCACGGAAATTTCTGATGAAGTCTTTTGCCGAAATACTGAAATTCCTGCTCCTCGGATGCTGCCTGACCTGCTGTGCTTTACCAGCACCATTCTAATCTTGACCAGAGGGCACAGTCTCAGAATAAAGGGGCATCAATTGAAGACTGAGATGAGGAGAAATTTCTTCTCTCAGAGGGTTGTGGGTCTTTGGAACTCCTTGTCACAGAGAGCTGTGCATAAGGGGTGGTCAGCATGCTTGGACATATTAAAGGCTGACATAGATTCTTGATCAGTCGGGGAATGAAGAATTACGGGGAAAGGACAGGAAAGTGGACATGAGGAACGTGGAATCAACTACGATCCTATTGAATGGAACAGGCTCGATGGGCTGAATAGCCTATTCCTGTTCCTATTTCTTATGTTTTTAAAGAAGGCAATCATATTACCCTGTCAGATTTGTTTGGTTGGATGGATGCATAAACTGACAGATTGACAGACTGATAGACTGATAGACAGATAGGTAGATAGATAGATAAGTAGATAAGTAGATAGATAGACAGACAGACAGATGGATAGACAGTCAGACCAGACAGATGGATGGATAGACAGACAAACAGACAGAGAGAGAAAGACAGATACATTTAAAACAGAATATCCACTTCCTGTGCTTTAGAATCCAAGTACAACACATTAATACTATGTTTGAAAGCTTACTTTTCAATTTCATGGTGTTAAAATTTCCTTAAAAATGTGTTGCTGGAAAAGAGCAGCAGGTCAGGCAGCAACAAAGGAGAAGGAGAATCGACATTTCGGGCATAAGCCCTTCTTCAGGAATGAGGAATGTTAAAATTTCCGACAAATCACAGAATACTATTACAGTTTATGTCAATATCGCCCTCTTTTGAATTATTGTTTCCACTAGAAAAAACATCAGTTTACGTTCTAGAGTCCAGTGATTCATTTCTATCAAATTGACTCTGCACAGCTCTCAGTTTGATCTGTCCTTTGGATGATATTTTGCCCAGAGTTGGTCAGAGCACTCTGACTGTGGATAAGGGAAGGTCTGAAAATTGAATAATTTGTAGGAAATGGAAAGTGCTGGAAGTAAGCGGTAAGTCAGGCATATCCTGTGGAACAGGAAACAGAGTTAAAGTCCTGACTCTAACGAGACTCTGAAAGTGGTCTTTTGCATATTCTAGTAATTTCAAAATAAATAGGAGAATTGCATCTTTTCATATACTTACAGAATTATACAGCACAAAAGAGATCCTTTGGCCTACTGAGTCTTTAACACCAAAAATATACTACTATCTACAATAGTCCAACTTTCTCGGACTAGACCCCGCAGCCTTGCATGTTAAAACATTCATCCAAGTAATTTTTAGATGTTGCAAGGTTTCCTGCCTCAACTACCCTCCCAGGCACAACATTCCAGACTCATCCCACTGTCTGGGTGAAATAATCCTCAAATCCCCCTCTAAACCTCTGCCTTTCACTTTAAAGTGATGCCCCCTATCATGTTATTCACCCTTCAACCAAGGGAGCAGCTGCTTCCTATCCACCCTAAATATGCCCCTCATAATCTTACACACCTCCATCAGGTTCCCCCCCTCAGCCTTCTCTGCTCCCAAGAAAATAACCTGAGCGTATCCAGCCTCGCTACATCACCACACGGCTCCATCCTAGGGAGCATCCTGGTGAATCTCCTCTGCACCCCTTCGATTACAATCACATCCTTCCCATATTGCGGAGATGGGAACTGCACACAGTGGCCTCCAACTGTGGCCCCACCAAAGTCCTGTTCAGATCCAACACCACCTCCTCACTCTCATAATCCATGCCTCCACTGACAAAGACAAGTTTCCCATCTGCCTTCTTAATACCCACACCCCTCCCCCCCCCGTTAACCTGTAAACTAATAGCCCAAGCACCTTCTGTTCCTCTGAACCTCCGAGTGCAGTGCCATTCATTGAGTACTCCCTCATCTTATTCTTTCTTCTAAAGTGCATCATCTCACACCTATCGAGGTTAAACCCCAGTGTAAACCAAAAATAGACAATAGACAATAGACAATAGACAATAGATGCAGGAGTAGGCCATTCTGCCCTTCGAGCCTGCACCGCCATTCAATATGATCATGGCTGATCATTCCTAATCAGTATCCTGTTCCAGCCTTATCTCCATATCCCTTGACTCCACTATCTTTAAGAGCTCTATCCAATTCTTTCTTAAAAGAATCCAGAGACTGGGCCTCCACTGCCCTCTGGGGTAGAGCATTCCACACAGCCACCACTCTCTGGGTGAAGTAGTTTCTCCTCATCTCTGTCCTAAATGGTCTACCCCGTATTTTTAAGTTGTGTCCTCTGGTTCGGCACTCCCCCATCAACGGAAATATGTTCCCTCCTGCCAGAGTGTCCAGTCCTTTCATAATCCTATACGTTTCAATCAGATCCCCTCTCAGTCTTCTAAACTCAAGGGTATACAAGCCCAGTCACTTCAGTCTTTCCGCACATACTCGCACATATATACTCGCACATTCACTCAATTTTTTTCTGTATCTGGATGACAAAATATAAAGGCTTCATTGTGACGATAATGGAAAATTGCTGATAACATATGACTTCACTTCCCAACATGATCATAGAATCACAGAAGACTGCATGGCACTGTGGTTCAGTGGCCAGCACTGCTGCCTCACAGTGTCAGGAACCCGAGTTCAATTCGAGCCTCAGGTGACTGTCTGAGTGGCGTATGCACATCCTCTGTGTGTCTGCATGGATTTCCTTGGGTACTCTGGTTTCCTCCCACAGTCCAAAGATGCGGATAATGCTGAAGGATGTTACAGAGGGGCATAGATGAACTGGGTTAGATGGAGGCAAATGGAGTTTAATGTGGAAAGGTGTGAGGTGATTCACTCTGGAAGCAGCAGCAGGAATATAGAGTACTGGGCTAATGGTAAGATTCTTGGTAGTGTAGATGAGCAGAGAGATCTTGGTGTGCATGAATATAGATTCCTGAAAGTTGTCATCCACTAGAAAAATATGTTAGCTTTTATTTGTAGAGTAATTGAGTTTTGGATCCACGAGTCATGCTGCAGCTGTACAAAACTCTGGTGCGGCCACATTTGGAGTATTACGTACAGTTCTGGTCACCACATTATAGAAAGATGTGGAAGCTTTGGAAAGGGTGCAGAAGAGATTTACTAGCATGTTGCCCGGTATGGAGGGAAGGTCTTACTAGGAAAGATTGAGGGACTTGAGGCTGTTTTCGTTAGAGAGAAGAAGGTTGAGAGGTTACTTAATTAAGATATACAAGATAATTAGAGGGTTAGGATGTACAGGGAGAGCCTTTTTCCAAGTATGGTGACGGCTAGCCCTAGAGGACATAGATTTAAATTGAGGGGTGATAGATAGAGGACAGATGTCAGAGGTAGTTTCTTTACTCAGAGAGTAGTAGGACGTGAAACACACTGCCTTCAACTTCAATGGCATTTAAATGATCATTGGATAAACATATGGATGAAAATGGAATAGGGCCAGATAGATGGGCTTCAGATTGGTTCCACAGGTCGGTGCAACATCGACGGCTGGAGGGCTTGTACTGCACCATAATGTTCTATGTTCTATGTGCAGGTTAAGTGAATTGGCCATGCTAAATTCCCCATTGTGTTCAGGAACATGCAGGTTAGGTGCATTAGTCAGAGGTAAATGTAGAGTATTCGGGTAGGGGAATGGGTCCAGGTGGGATACTCTTCTGAGGGTTGATGTGGGCTTGTTGGGCTGAATGGCCTGTTTCCACACTGCAGGGATTCTATGATTCTATGTCTGCATCGCCAAAATTATATTAAGAATGCCATGAGTAGTGTATTGCGTGCTGTTCTGGAATGTACATTATCGGAACAATATGATAGTAATGGAAGAAGATGCAGAGGGAGATTTACCAGGATGTTGCCTTGGGACTGGAGAATTTCAATGATGGAGAGAGATTGGACAGTCTGTGGTTGTTATCCTATTTGCAGAGGAGATTGAGAGAGGAGTACATAAAATCATGAGGGGGATTGATTGGGTAGATAGGAAGTAACCTCTCCCCCTGGATGGGCTAGGTTGGGGCATAGTTTGACGGCAAGGGGCAGTATTGATGACCAATACTATCAAGGATAATGTTGTCAGGGAAAAATGTATCTGAACTGATTTTGTCACATTCCTGCAAGACTCATCATGGAACTAACTGCCCTGATTCCAGTGTTACGCCCTTGCGAGCTATATGTTTGGCAATATGCATGAAGCAAAATGTATTCATTTTCAGGAACAGCAATGCATGAGTGAACAGAGTGACCTAATCCAATGATTAACAAAGAAAGCGACAGAGAGGTATAGGAACTTGCATTCTATTTTTGCAGCTACATAATTAGTCTGTTCAAATATTATAAAGCAGCCAGTTTCCCAACTATTTTGAAAATTAGCCGATGAGTCTTACACTTATGATTAGAGACTAGATTCTCTACAGTGTGGAAACAGGCCCTTTGGCCCAAACAGTCCACACTGACCCCCTGAAGAGTAACCCGGTCAGACCCATTACCCTCTGACTAATGGACCTAACACTGTGGGCAATTTAGCATGACCAATTCACTTAACCTGCAGGAGGAAACCCACACAGACACAGGAAGAATGTGCAAACTCTGCACAGACAGTTGTCCGAGGCTAGAATTGAACTTAGGTCTCTGGTGCTGTGAGGCTGCAGTACTAACCACAGAGCCACTGCGTCGCGAGGGAGATTAATCAGGACGTTGTCTTAGGGTTGGAGAGTTTCAGTGATGGAGAGAGATGGACAGACTGGAGTATTTTTCCACAGTGCAGAGGAGATTGAGAGGGGGGATGGGAGGCAACACATGACAACTACTCCCAATATCCAAAAATGGTCTGACTAAGGCCTGATACAGCCTCATCAGGGCATCTCTGCTCTTGTATTCGAACCCTCTCAAAATGAATGCTGACATTGCATTTGCCTTCTTAACTGCCAACTGAAGTTGCCTGTTAACTTGAAATGAATCCTGAATTCAGACTCCTAAGTCCCTTTGTGCTTCAGATTTCTGCACCCTTTTCCCATTTTGAAAAAATTGGCCCATCCATTTTCCTGCCAAAGTACGTAACGTCACACTGATCCACATTGTACTCCGTCACTGTATTCATTCCAATAAGGTGCCAGGCTCAAAGGATGGGATTACTCAGGGCAGGAGGTGCCAAGGAAAATCTACAGAGGTGAGCCCACACCTTGGCTAGTTACACTGGCCACGGGCAGTAGGGGGAGGCCTCTCAGAGAGCAGTGCTCCTCAGGCAGACCCTGAAGACACCTTTCTTACCCCCAGCTGGCCGGAGTGGGTTATTGTGTGCAGCTCTGATTGACCTACTGTAGGGAGAATGTTATTAAATTGGAGAGAGTTCAGAAAAGATTTACCAAGATAGTGCTGGGACTGCAAGGTTTGAGTTAGAAGGAGAGGCTGGATAGGATTGGGCCTCTTTCCCTGGAGCATAGGAGGCTGAGAAGTGACCTTGTAGAGGTTTAAAAAATGACAAGGGGCATAGACAAGGTGAAATCCAAGGTCTTTTCCCCAGAGTAGGGGAATCCAAAACTTGAGAGAATAGGTTTCAGATGAGAGGGGAAAGATTTAAAAGGAACATGAGCAGCAACTATTTCTTACAGAGGGTGGTGCTTGTATGGAGTGACCTGCCAGAGGAAGTGGTGGACTGGAAGAACTACAAGACATTTGGACACGTACATGAGTAGGAAAGGTTTAGACAGACATCGGCCAAATGCAGGTAAATGGGACTTGTTCAGTTTAGGAAACCTGATCAGCATGGATGAGTTGGGCCGAAGGACCTGTCTCCATGCTAAATCACTCTGTGACAGATAGAAGACAGATCAGAAAGAGAGCAGAAAGATCCAGGAAAAAGTTTCCCAACACTTCACTGATGACAGAAACATGCCACCTCGAACGTTCACAAGATGAGCATCCACTGTACCAACAGCCGACTTGTCTCCTGATATCAGTCAGACAGCCTCAACTGTCACTATCGTATACTTTATTTAGCTAACTCATGTACCGTATCTAAACTACTGCAAACTCAATAAACAACTTGCTTACAACCCATCGATTTCCTAAAAAGTAAAGTCATTGATGTCCTAATTTTTCATTAGCAGGAAGAGAGACAATTGGGTGGTGGTTTCACTGAGGGTCATTATGGTTTGGGTGAGGAGAGGGGTTGAGAAGGAGAGTTTGTCACGGTAACCTCAGCTGGTGTGGGAATTGAACCCACAATTTTAAGCATCATTCACCATTCATTTTGGTCATGCAGTTTGGTAGAAGAAACACTGAGAGACAATCCAGGTTCAGTGATCCATCTTTGAGCAGAGTGATCTCAGGATTCACTTACATGATTCTCTGAAGGTAACCAGGGAAGTTGAAACAGTCGTTAAGAAGGCTTATAGGAACCTCGGGATTATAAATTGTATCATTGAGTATAAAAGCAACGAAGAAATCATTGATGGGGCCACATCTGGAGCGTTGTGTTCAGTTCTGGACACATAATTTAAGGAAGGATGTTAAAACCCTGGGAAGAGTTCAAAGGAAATTTACAAAAATGATGCAGGAATGAAGCATTTTATATACAAGGAAAGATTAGAGAAATTGGGCTTGTTCTCCTTGGAGCAGAGTAGATTAAGAGGTGACCTTATTGAGGTATTCAGCTTGATGAAGGGGAAAGAAGGATATTCTGTTTCAACACATTGATATATCAGTAAGGGTCACAACCTTTCAGCAAGAGGGTGAGGAGAAGGATGAGGAGAAACTTCTTTACTCAGAGAGTGTTAGGATTTGGACTGCGTTGCCTGAGAGAGTGGTGGAGGTGGATATTGAGGAGGTTTCAAAAGAGAGCTGTATGAATATTTGAAAGTGATGACATTAAAGGGCTATGTAGATATGGCTGGAGAACAGGAGTAGCTGGGTACCTCCTTCGGGAGCTTGTGCAGATACAATGGGTTGAATGGCCTCCGGTACTATAAAATTCTATGGTTATGTAAGCATACAGCCAACCGAGCTAGGTGATTGACAAACAGCAATCACAAATTGCCTTGTATCACACATTAGCCTGAGTCAACTGTGAGGGTCAATGGACTCAGAGAAAGAGAGAGAGAGAGAGAAAAAAAAACAGCCCTAAGTTTAGCTGAGTTTAGCTTGAGCCCAATGGAGATCAAGATGTTAACGTTGGCTGAGAATCAGTCACTAGATTTATAAAAGCCAAATAAGGAAATGATTTTTCATTTCAAGATGCTGGATATCTCGATTTTAGCAGAGACTGCCTAAGTGACCTTGAGGTGCTATTGTTATGCATTTTCAAATGGTTCACCCAGAAGTGGCTGAGACCAAAATATTGTGTTTTCAAGGAGAAGGGAGGTGTAGCACCTCAGGCAAAAGGAACCAAGGGCAATGGGGAGAGGATGGGATTAGGGTATTGATCTCAGAGATCTGCCACAATCCCAGTGATTGCTGGAGCAGGCTCAAGGGGCCAAATGGTGTACTCATTATTGACTTTCGGCAGGATGTTACTCATGACCCCCCCCCCACCCCCCCCCATACCTTAACTGCACAGAGATGGAACGAATGGAGAGTGTCAAGCTCCTGGGAGTGGTCATCCACAACAAGCTTTCTTGGACTCTTCATGTTGACGTACTGGTTACAAAGGCCCAACAACGTCTCTTCTTCCTCAGGCAGCTGAGGAAATTCAGAATGATGGGAATACCCTTGCTAACTTTTATAGGTGTGCCATCGAGAGCGCTCTGACTGGGTGTATCACTATCTGGTATGGCAACTGTACCATTCAAGATTGGAGACGGTTACAGAGAGTGGTGAACTTGGCCTGGACAAACACAAAGACCAACCTCCCATCTACAGAATCCATCTACCAGGCCCGCTGTCAACGAAAGGCCACCAGCATTCTCATAGATCCATCCCACCCTGGCAATGTTTTTCTACAACCTCTACCATTGGGGAAAAGGTACAGAATCCTGAACACACGCACCAGCTGATTTCACAACCGTTTCTACCCTTCTGTTGGAATACTGAATGGACTCACAAACTCTTAACATTCGCCTGTACCGGGTGTTTTATTTTTGCCACTGTTTACCTATTATTTACTATCTTTACTGCTTAACTCTGTTATCTGCCTGTGTTGCTCATGAGTCAAAGCTTTTCACTGTGCCTTGGTACACGTAACAATAACTTTGATTCAATTCAATCCGGTTCAGAGTTTGCACAAAGCTGGGAGGGAGGGGTAGCTGTGAAGGAGGATGCAGAGATGCTTCAATGTGACCTGCACAAGCTGGGAGTGGGCCAGTGCAGGGCAGATGCAGTTTAACGTGGATCAATGTGAGGTTATCCACTCGGGGAGCAAAACGATTGTTTCCCAAATGGCTGTAAACTGACAAAGGCAGAGAGCTGGGTGTCCCTTGTACACTAGTCACTGAAATTGAGCATTGCAGGAGTAGCAGGCAGTGAAGAAGGCAAATGGGATGTTGGCCTATGTAGCGAGAGGATTCAAGGCTAAGAGCAGGAATGCCTTGCTCCAATTGTACAGGGTGAGAGTATACTCTGGAGTATTGTGTGCAGTTTGGGTCTCCTTATTTGAGGAAGGATGTTCTGGGTACGGAGGAAGACCAGTGAAGGTTGACCAGACTGATTCATGGGATGGCAGGGCTCATGCATAAAGAGAGAATGGATCCATTGGTATTATATTCAGGGAAAGTGAGAAAAATGATGAGGGAATCTGAAAGAAACCTGTAAAATTCGAACAAGACTAGACATGACAAATACAGGAAGGATGTTCGCTATGGGGGAGGGGAGGTGCAGAACCAGGAAGTCACAGTCTAAACAGAATGTGGTCAGACTGGGATGAGGAGGAATATCTTCACCCAGAGAGTGGGGAGCCTGGAAATATCTGTGCCACAGAAAGTGATCAGGGCCAGAACATTGAACTTTGTTCATAGAGATGGATCGAGTTCTTGTGGCGAAAGGGACCAAGGTATACGAAGGGAGGGTGGGATGAGGGTATTGAGCTTGATGATCTGTCATTATTGTACAGGAAGGTGGAGCAGGCTGGAGGGGCTGGATAGCCTACTCTTGCTCATAGTTTCTATGAGAATACTCATTTTCTGATTGTTCCTGTGGCCATGGTATTTATAAGGCCATTTCCTGATCAATGGTTCCATACAGAACAAATTCAGCACATAATAAGTGGAAGGGGTGAATGGTTGAATTCTCCTTTTCAATAGTCCACCATTGATTGATAATTGTGTGATGATTTATCAGCCCAACCGCCATTACTCTCTGGGTCCGGCTGCATTTGAATGAAGATTCATTTTCTGAGGAATCATGGTTGATGCTGATCGTGGTCTGTAACAACCACCAACATCTTCCAATGTGCCCTTGAGGACTCCAAGCAGTTGTCCATTTTAACTGTGTCCAGATCTTTCTGCATTCCACAAGATCCTCAGTGGGTTCATGGGAAGGGATGAGCAGAGAAATTCCATGTCCAAATTTGACCTGATGCCAGATGGGGGTCTCAAATGACATTTGGGGACTTCTAGGATCACACCTCTTCTCACCCTACCTCCTGCAAAAATGCCATCCCGTATTCCCAATTCCTCTGCCTCCACCGTATCTGCTCCCAGGAGGACCAGTTCCACCACAGAACACACCAGATGGCCTCCTTCTTTAGAGACCACAATTTCCCTTCCCACATGCTTAAAGATGCCCTACAACGCATCTCATCCACATCCCGGACCTCCACCCTCAGACCCCACCCCTCCAACCATAACAAGGACAGAACGCCCCTGGTGCTCACCTTCCACCCTACCAACTTTCGCATAAACCAAATCATCTGCCGATATTTCCGCCACCTCCAAAAAGACCCCTCCACCAGGGGTATATTTCCCTCCCCACCCCTTTCCGCCTTCCGCAAAGACCGTTCCCTCCGTGACTATCTGGTCAGGTTCACGCCCCCCTACAACCCACCATCCCATCCTGGCACATTCCCCTGCCACTGCAGGAACTGCAAAACCTGCGCCCACCCCTCCTCCCTCATCTCCATCCAAGGCCCTAAAGGAGCCTTCCACATCCATCAAAGTTTTACCTGCACATCCACTAATATCATTTATTGTATCCGTTGCTTCCGATGCGGTCTCCTCTACATTGGGGAGACTGGACGCCTCTTAGCAGAGCGCTTTAGGGAACATCTCCGGGACACCCGCACCAATCAACCACACCGCCCTGTGGCCCAACATTTCAACTCTCACTCCCACAATGCCAAGGACATGGAGGTCCTGGGCCTCCTTCACCGCCGCTCCCTCACCACCAGCCGCCTGGAGGAAGAATGCCTCATCTTCCACCTCGGAACACCAGGGCATCAATGTGGACTTCAACAGTTTCCTCATTTCCCCTTCCCCCACCTCACCCCAGTTCCAAACTTTCAGTTCAGCACTGTCCCCATGACTTGTCCTACCTGCCTATCTTCTTTTCCACCTATCCACTCCACCCTTCATTTCCCCCTAACCTATCACCTTCATCCCCACCCCCACTCACCTATTGTACCCTATGCTATTTTCACCCCACCCCCACCCTCCTCTCACTTATCTCTCCACCGTTCAGGCTCTCTGCCTGTATTCTTGATGAAGGGCTTTTGCCCGAAATGTCGATTTTACTGCTCCTCGGATGCTGCCTGAACTGCTGTGCTCTTCCAGCACACTCATCCAGAATTTGGAGACTTCTTCCAACTAGAAAGGGTCATGACTCCATCTCTGGTCTGTCTGTCTTGACAAAAGAATTAAATTAGCTGAGGGGAGCATTTCAGCAGGTCTGGGCTTTCAAGAGAAGATTGTTCTGTCTCCTAAGACCATACAAAATAGAAACAGGAGTAGGATATTCGGCCCCTCAATTGGATTCCACCTTTCAATTGGATTGTGGATGATGCGACGTTCCTCATGTCCATTTTCCTGCCCTTACCCTTGATTCCCCAATGATCAAGAATCTATCTGTAAATAAACCCAGGGACTCTGTCCCCACACACAGCTCTCTATGGCAAGGAGTCCCAAAGACAACCCTCTGAAAGAAGAAATTTCTCCTCACTTAAGTCTTCAATTGGAGTCCCATTATTCTGAGATTGTGTCCTCTGGCCCTAGACTCTCCCACGATGGGGAAATATCCTCTCAGCATTGACCCTGTCAGGCCCACATATGGGAGATCACCTCTCACACTTCTAAACTCCAGTCAGTAGAATCCCAACCTGTTTAACTTTTGCTCATAAGACGATCCCTGCATCCTGGGGCTCATCATAGTGAACCTTCTCTGAACTGCCTCTGAATAAAATGATATCTTCCCTTAAGGGGTGCAAAACTGCTTACAGTCCTCCAGATAACCCGCACTTCTGGCTTTAGGCTTTTGCAGTGTGTCAACCTTGTCTTTTGCTGTGGTTATGCATGCTGCCCTCATCCACGATGGGGTATTTGCAGATTCAGTAAAAAATGAGAAAGGGCAGGACTAGTACAGTTAATGGTAGGGCCCTGGGGAGTGTTTCACACATAGAGACCTAAGGATTCAGGGATACAGTTCCATGAAAATGGCATCATGGTCGACAGGAAGAAGATGTTGAGCACATTTGCTTTCATTGGTCAGAGTATTAAGTAAAGGAGTTAGGATGTCATGTTGAGGTCATACAAGACATTGGTGAGGGTATGTTTGGAGTAATGTGTACAGCTCTGTAGGAAGCTGCTGTAGGAAGGATATTATTAAATTGGAGAGAGTTTAGAAAGGATGTTGCCTGAATGGAGGGTTCGAGTTCTCGGGAGATGCTGGAAAGGCTGAGACTTTATCCCTTCCCCGGAGCATAGGATGTTGAGGGATGACCTTAGATTAGATTACTTACAGTGTGGAAACAGGCCCTTCGGCCCAACAAGTCCACATCGCCCCGCCGAAGCGTAACCCACCCATACCCCTACAACTACCCCTTTACCTAACACTACGGGCAATTTAGCATGGCCAATTCACCTGACCTGCACATCTTTTGGACTGTGGGAGGAAACCGGAGCACCCGGAGGAAACCCACGCAGACATGGGGAGAAAGTGCAAACTCCACACAGTCAGTCGCCTGAGGCAGGAATTGAACCCGGGATCTCTGGCGCTGTGAGGCAGCAGTGCTAACCACTGTGCCACCGTGCCGCCCACTAATAGAGGTTATAAACCTTATAGAGGTTTATAAAATCACAAGGGGTATAGGTAAGGTGAATAGCAAAGGTCATTTCCCTGAGCTGCTTCAAAACTAGGGAGCATATCTTTGAGGTGAGAGGAGAAGATTTAAGGTGGACTGGAGGAGTAGCTTTTTCACAGAGAGTGGTCCATACATAGAATGAACTGCCAGAGACAGGTAGCTGCAGAAACAGTTACAACATTTACAGGGATACGAACATTGATTAGCCTATGGTAAAGCTCCCTCAGTTTTGCTGTAAAGCCACGGGCAATTATTTAAGAGTGTTACGTGTGACATTCTCGTTCCCCGTCCCTTTATTTGATCTGAGTCACTCCGCAAATCACTGGGAGACTGCACTAAACCTTCAGTAAGTAACGTTGGCAATCTCAGCTAGGCTGTTTCCCAAAGTCCACAGGCCATTTCCAGCTCGCAATACAATATTGATAAAATAAAACTAAAAAGCATGAAAAATCAGCGAGGGCTCTAACATTAAGCAAGGAAAGGAGGAATACGGAAAATGCAGAAGCAGCAGTGAAAATAAGAAAGGTTTATTTCCCTTTTTTCTTAACCAACCCTGGTTTGAACTGTGTGGTTTCAAACATAAATAACTCTTCTGAAGTTTGATGCTATCTCTGTGAGAGTGCATGGGGGACAACTTTGAAGGTACAGCACACAGGGAGAAAAAAATGAAGATAGATTTGCCCTTTTTTCTGTCACTTTATTGGACTGTGTAGACCTATCACTGTGTGGCTCACTGGGAGCTGTCAGAGCACATTTGAAATTCACCTCCAACACTTTCAGACCTGGAGTCACTTGTAAGCCAGAGCTGGTGGATCTTCCTTCTACAATGAACCATTTACCCAAATGACTGATATTTAGATGATTCCCATCAGATTGAATTGGGTGCAGGAGTGGAGGTGAAGGGGGTCACTATTAAGGAAGTAATGCATACTGACAGAAGGGCTTGATATATTAACAGTCTAGGTGGAAGAACTGAGGGTATTCTGGCCAAGTTTGCAGATAATTCAAAGATAGAGGTAGTGTTAAGGAGTGGGGAGATTGCAGATGGATTTGGCCAGGTTTGGAGAGTGGGAAAAGAAGTGTTGATAGAGAACAATGTGGGGAAATGTGAGGTCATGCACTTTGATCAGAGGAATAAATGCATATACAATTTTCTAAATGGGGAGAAAATTCAGGAGTCTGAAATGCAAAGAGTTAGGAGTTCTAATCCAGGATGGCATGGTGGCTCAGCATGGGTGGCACGCTGGCTTAGTGATTAGCACAGCATCAGAGATCCCAGTTAGCTTCCAGCCTTGTGTGACTGTCAGTGTGGAGTGTGCACATTCTCCCTGTGTCTGCGTGGGTTTCCTCTGGGTGCTCTGGTTTCCTCCCACAGTCCAAAGATGTGCAGGTCAGGTGGATTAGCCATGCTAAATTGCCCATAGTGTAGGGATGTGTAGGTTAAGTACATTAGTCAGAGGTAAGTGTAGAGTAATAGGGTAGAGGAATGGGTCTCAGTGGGTTACTCGTCGGAGGGTCGGGGTGGACTTGTTGGGCCAAATGACCTATTTCTCATGGTACGGATTCTATGATTCTCTCAATAAACTTGCAGGTTGAGTCAGTAGTTAGGAAAGCAAATGCAATTCTGGCATTTATTTTGAAAGGACATGAATATAAAAGCAGGGATGTACTTCTGAGGCTGTATAATGCTCTGGTCAGACCACATTTGGAGTATTGTGTGCAGTTTTGGGCCCATACCTCAGGAAGGATGTACAGTTGTGTGTTCAGAGAAGGTTCATGAGAATGGTCCCAGGAATGAAAAGCTTAACTTATGAGGAATGTTTGACGATTCTGGATTTATACTAGATGGAGTCTAGAACAATGCATGGACATCTAATTGAAATGGACAGCATACTCAATGGCCTTGACAGAGTAGATGCTGGAAAGTAGGAGAGACAAGGACCCAAGGTCATAGCTTTAGAGTAAAGGGAAGACCTTTCAGAATGAAGGTAAAGAGACACTTCTTCGGCCAGAGAATGGTGAATCTATAGAATTCCTTGCCACAGGTGGCTGTCGAAACCAACTGATTGAGCATATTTAAGATAGATAAATAGGTTCTTGAATATCAAGGGGATCAAGGGTTACGGGGAGAAAGCGTGTGAATGGGTTGACATCTGGGGATGTCAGCCATGATTAAATGGCAGAACAAATTCAATGGGCTGAATGGCCTAATTTCTGCTCCTATGTCTTATGGTCTCATAGACTGTTGCATGGACATTTGTAAAAGGGAAGATTCTGGAATTAGTGGCAGCTGTCAGTAAAATCCAAATCAACGGTTCTATGATTCTGTTTATTGTAGCTATGACAGTACAGATTAAATGGGCCTCTATTGCACTGTACGATTCTATGATTCTGGTCATTTGCAACAACCACATTTTTGCAAGGTAGTATTTAGCAAACTTTCTTTTGTCAGAATGTATCTAGATAAATATCCCCTTCCCATTTTACAAGCTTTAACATGAAATTGGTGGTTTCTATCTCAAGGTCAGGTGCTTTGAAGTGATGATTTTGACATGAAATGTCAAGTTTTCAGCTTTTACCAGATTTTTAAAATTCACCTGATGAGTGCAGATAGCCTTTTATTACTCTCGCTCTAGCCTGAAGTTCAAACCATAGTAAATATCATTTGAAATGTGATTGGCATCTACCAACAGTATGGAAAACTATTCAGATATGCCCTGTATACAATGAGCACGACAAATCCAACCTGGCAATTACGTCCCCATCAGACTCCTCTGGATGATCTTAAAGTGATGGAAGGTATTCTCAACAATGTTATGAAGCAGTTACTGCTTCATAAGCTGGACATTGGTGAGGGAATATAGTGTACAGCTCTGCTCACCCTTCCACAGGGAGGATATGATTAAATTGGTGAGAGTTTAGAAAGGATTTACAAGGATGTTGCCGCAATGGAGGGTTTGAGTTATCGGGAAAGGCTGGGACTTTTTTTACGCTGGAGGATAGCAGGTTGAGGGTTGAGCTTATAAAGGCTTATAAATTCATGAGAGGCATAGATAAGGTGAATAGCAAAGGTCTTTTCCCTGAGGTGGGCGGGGACGGGGAGGTTCAAACCTAGGAGGCATATTTTTAAGGTGAGAGGAGAAGGTTTAAAAGGGACGTGAGAGACAGCTTTTTCACAGAGGGTGGCTTGTACATGGAATGAACTGCCAAGTGAGGTAGATGCAGTCACAATGACAACATTAAAAAGACATTTGGACAGGGCCATGAAGTTTTAGAGGGATACAGGCCAAATGCAGGCAAACAGGACTAGTTTAGTTTGGAGAAACTTAGTCAGCATGGAGAGGTTGGGTCAAAGGGTCTGTTTCAGTGCTGTATGACTCTACGGCTCAGTGAGCTCTTCAATTGTTCACCATCTTTCACAATCTTTTCAGGGCTGCGTAGATCTGACCATTGTCTAGGAGATCCCATAATTCTGTCCAGTGCATCCTCATTCTGATACTTGGCGTGCAATCCTTCTGGGCTTGGGGACAACTCATTATAATGGGCGCCTATTGTTGGAGTTGGCTTCCTCCCTCAACTCTTCATTGAATCAAAATCAGTCATTGCACAAGCTGAGAAACCAGTAGGCACTTGATTATGGTTGATGAGGAGGGCATGGTCACAACCATAACAATGATGTTTTGCTTTTGGTCTCTGGTATGTCAGCTATGAATTATTCAGGATCGAGAGTGTGGTGATGGAAAAGCACAGCAGGTCAGGTAACATCCAAGGAGCAGGGGAATCAATGTTTCAGGCAAAAACCCTTCATCAGGAATGAATTATTCAGTGTGATTCTATCAGGCTGTTGCTTGATTAGTCTGTGGTAAATCTCCCCCAATTTTGCTGCAAAGGTGAGCAATTATTTAAGAGTGTTACGTGTGACGTTCTCGTGCCTTTATTTGATGCTGGGTCACTGCAAATCACTGAGACTGCACTAAGAAATGTTGGCACTGAGTCAACCCTCCAGTCTAAGTCAAGCTGTTTATCAAAGTCCACAGGCTATTTCCAGCTCACAATAACAATATTGATAAAATAAAACTAAAAGGCATGAAAAATCAGCGAGGGATCTAACATTGAGCAAGGGAAGGAGGGATGCAGAAATTGTGGATGCTGCAGTGAGAATGAGAGAAAGGTTTAATTCCCTTTTTTTTTAACCGACCCTGGTCTGAACTGAGCGGTTTCAAACATAAGTAACTCTTCTGAAGTTTGATGTTCTCTCTGTGAGAATGCATGGGGGACAACTTTGAGAGAACAGCACGCAGGGAGAAAAAAAATGAAGACTGACTTTGTCCTTTTTTTCTGTCACTGTCACTGTGTGGCTCACTGGGACATTTCTGAGCACATCTGAGATGCAGCTCCAACACTTTTGACCTGGAGTCACTTGGAAGAGGATTTTCTTCCCTTAAAATTCTGCAGTGAACCATTTTCCCAAAAGACTGGTTCTGTCCCATCAGATTGGATTGGGAGCAGGGGAGTTTTTATTAAGGAAATGATGCAAATGGACAGCAGGACAGCAAGAATAACTTGCTCAGTGACCCCCAGTTTGGATTCCATAAGGGTCACTTAGCTCCTGACCTCATTACAGTCTTCGTTCAAATGTGAACAAAAGAGCTGAATTCCAGCAGGGAGGTGAGAGTGACAGCCCTTGACATCAAGGCTGTACTTGACTGAGTGTGGCATCAAGGAGCCCTGGAAAAACTGCAATCAATGGGTCCCGGAGGCAAACTCTCTAGTGGTTGGAACCATATCTGACACACAGGAAGATGGTTGTGTTTGTTGGAGGTCAGTCATCTCAGCTCCAGGACATCTTTGTAGTAGTTCTTCAGGCTAGTATCCTAGGCCCAACTGTGCTTCATCAATGATCTTGCCTCCATCATAAGGTCCAAAGTGGGACATACTCTGATGATTACATAATGTTTAGCACCATCTACCAGTCCTCAGATACTGAAGCAGATCACATTCAAATACTTCAAACTCTGGACAATATCCAGGCTAAAAGCTGACAAGTGCCACACAAATACCAGTCTATGACCAGTAAGAGAGAATCTAACCATCCCTCCTTGACTTTAAATTATGTTACATCACTGAATCCCCTCACTATAAGTATCCCAGGGGTTACCATTGAGAGAGAATGTGACCATCAACATTTAATGATGTTACCATCACTTAATCCCTCAATTATCAAGATCGTGGGGAGATTACCATTCACCAGAATCTCAACTGGACTCTTCACATAAAAACAGGGGCTACAAGAACAGGTCAGAGGGTCAGAATCCTACAGCAATCCTGACTCCCTAAAACCTGTCCACCATACTCCCCACCTGCCTGGATCAGTGAAGCTCCAACAACACTTGAGAAACTCAATACCATCCAAAGGCAAAGCAGCCCCCTGCTTGTTTGGCACCACATTCTGACACTCAAGAGCAGTAGTGTGTACCATCTACCAGACGCACTGCAGAAACTCACCACAAACCCTGATTGAAATTAAATTACTTCTAATTTTCTGCAGTAGATTTTACAAGAGTAATCTGAGTCCAGTTCAGGACAGGTTGTGTCTACATTTGTCACTGACATATATCATAGTAATAGCAATGCTACTCATTCGCAAACTCTGTTCGACTCACTGTATTTTTGACTAGATTCATAATGGTCTATACAACACAATGTTTAGGTCACCCTTCTGCAGTTGTATTATAGCCAAGATTTGAAAATTCCACTTTGAGATATTCATTGATACAAGAATAAGATTGTGGAATTGTGAGACTAAATGGCATATTTCATTGTTTTTTTTAACCTGAAACACAAGAGGGGAATTATTGCAGGTAAGTAATAGAAATTTGTGATATATAGGGTTTTTGAGAGAGCAGGAGGCAAAGAGTACTGGTTTTGGGTGAATTGGAAGAGATGGAGGCTGAGATTGAATGAGAAGCAGGGCAGAGGGAGAGAGGTTAAGGTTACAAAGTTTACGGTTTATGAAGTCCCTTTGTACTTCAAATTCCTGAAGGCCTTTTAGAAAGCAGTCTTCATGTTATTTCTCTCAAAGTGCATAACCTCATCCTTTCCTAATTGCATTCCATCTGCCAATTCTTTGCCCACTCTCTTGGTCTGTTGAATCCTTCTACAGTTTTCCCACCTCCCCAACACGATCTGTCCCTTCACCTATCTCGGTATCATCTGCAAACTTAGCAACAATGTCCTCAGTTCCTTCATCCGGATTGTTAGTGCATAACACAAATTATATTTGCTGAATGAATACAGCAGACAACTTATGGTTAGATACAGAGGACAGGGAAGAATCTTATGCGGTTTCATCTCCTCACTAAGACGCTTCATCTAATTTTGGGATTAGCAGATCAGGATCAATGACACAAGAGAGGCCAAAGGAAAAAGCAAACTGGAAACTGGTGACATGGGAATTTGTGAATTTCTCATGTGGAATCTGAGGACAATGGGTTTAATGTACTATTCAATGAAGGAAATCATTCACTGTAATGTTACTAGCTTCCAATAAGAATCAAAGCATTGGAAAGTGAGACTCATGTTGGGTTAGTCCAGAAGAAATAGGAGTGGCAGGAGGCCATTCAGCTCCTCAAGCCTGCTCCACCATTCAATACTATCCCAGCTGATAGTGTAGCTTTGGTAGTACAGACTGGATGGGCCAAAGGCCACTTCTGTACTGCCTGAATGTATGATTCTACAATCTATTCGATGGCAAGTAAGATTCGTGAAAAAACATGAGGTACCACCCAGTGCAGAAATGTACTACAATAAACAATAATTCAGCTGTTGCATCCCTTTCAGAAACAGTCTCACACTGTATTCCGACACACTGCTCACATACCTCGGCTTAGGAGAAGCACAAACATGATATCAAAGCCGCATATAATTGGTGAAAATCTCTTCATTCACTGTACATTTTTAGCCAACTTCAAATTGCTTTTATAAATTACATAGATAGATAGACAGACATATGACAAATGGTTACAGAAGTAGACAGACAGGAGAGAAAACCAGGTGGGAATCAGTTAAGCTCAGTTGGCTGGATTGTTGGCTTGCAGAACAGTGTGATACCAACAGTGTGGTTTCAAATCCGATTTGAGATTACCATGAAGGTCTCTCCTTCTCAACCTCTCTTCCCTTGCCTGAGGTCTGGTGGCCTTCAGGTTAAATTACCAACAGTCACCTCTCTCTATTGAGAGAGCAGCCCTATGGTCTGGTAAGACTATGGGTACACATTATCCACTTACCTGAAGTTGCTGAGGGAATTAGTCACCAGGACAATGTCCAACTATGTTGGCAAAAGAGTTACAATTGTGAAAACCAACTATTCTACAGAGTTCAGCTTCTCTAAATATTCTGCAAATCAAAGTGTACACCCTGCTTCCTCCTTTTATTTCAAGGACGTCTCATTATCACGTCATTTGATGGGTTGTTGATTCAAAGCGTGTGGGCCTTGCTGACAAGTACATCCCTAATTACCAGAGGGCAGCTGGATTGTTGTGGGGTCTGCAGTCACATGTAGGCTTGACCAGGGAAGGTGAGCAGACTTCCTTCCCTCACGGACATTAGTGAACCAGCAGTTCTGCTTCCCCTGACAATGGCCATCTTTAGACTCTTAAAACCAGATTTGTTTTTAAAACTCATTCATCTGCTGTGGCAGGATTTGAACCCAAGTCCCGAGAACATTACCAGGGGCGCTGGATTAATAGTCTAGTGAGTATACCAGCAGGCCTCTGCTTCTTTCGTGCCCCAAATCCTGATGTATTCAAAGAGTACATGTTGATTGAAAATGCACAAAGGTGGATAAACCCTCAGGAACTCATCAGGTGTATCCCAGAACTATGTGGGAAGCTAGGAAAGGGATTGCTGGGCCTCTTGCTGAGATATTTCTATCATTGATAGGTACGGATGAGTGGCTTGAAGACTATGCATTAAATAATGTGGTGCCAAGAAAGATGGGAAGGAAAAGTCAGAGAACTATAGACCCTGATGTCAATAGTGGGCAAGTTGTTGGAAGGGATGCTGAGGGACATGATTTTTTTGAATTTGGAAACACAAGGACTCATTAGGGATAGTCAACATGGCTTTGTGCATGGAAAATTGTGTCTCACTAACCTGATGGAGTGTTTTGTAGAAGAGACAAAAGACTGATGAAGGGAGAGAAGTGAGGTTGTCAATATAAACTTCAGCAAGGCATTTCACAAGTTTCCCCATGGTAGACTGGTTAGCAAGGTTAGACCACATGGGATCCTGGGACAGCTAGACAATTGGATGTAAAATTGGCTTGAAAGCAGGAGTCGCATGTTTGTTTTTCAGACTGGAGGCTTGTGCCCAGTGGTGTGCCGCAAGGATCTGTGTTGGGTGCACTGCATTTTGCCATTTATATAAATGGCTTGGATATGAATATAGGAGGTATGATTAAGTTTGCAGATGACACCAAAATTGGTGATGTTATGGATAGTGAAAAAGATTATCCAAGAGTACAATGGGACCTTGATCAGATGGGCCAATGGGCTAAGGAGAGCCAGATGGAGTTTAGTTTAGATAAACATGAGTAGATGCATTTTGGTAAGGCAAGCCAGGGCAGGAGTTGCACAGTTAGGGCCTAAGGGAGTGTTGTTGAGTAGAGTGACCTTAAGGTGCAGCTGCCTAGTTCCTTGAAAGTGGAGGTGTAGATAGATAAGGTGGGGAAAAAGACGTTTGGCACACTTGCAATCATTGGTCGTGCATCGCGTTTAGGAGTTGGGAGGTCATAGTGCAGCTGTACTGTGCATTAGTGAGGCCAGTTTTAGCTACTGTGTTCATTTCTGGTCTCTCTGCTGCCGGAACGATGTTGTTAAACTTGAAAGGGTTCAGGAAAGATTTACAAGGATATTGCCAGGACTTGAAGATTTGAGTTATAAGGAGAGGCTAAATAGGCTGGGATTTTGTTCTCTGGAGCGTTAGAGGCTGAGAGGTGACTTAACCATGTCCCTCGTGATTTTATAAACAGACCTAATTTATATAATCTCTCCTCGTAACTTAACCACTGAGGACCAGGACTCACCTCTAATGAGTTATTCAATAGTTTGGACTGGATGGAAGCAAATTCAGAGATGTGAAAAGGTTCATGTATGATGTAGTGCCTAGAATTTGTCGACACTGAGGGAGAGATTCTTGAACGATTCGGAAAAGCTGATATTCTTCAAATTAGTTACAGATTAACATGTTTGATACTGTATTTTGTTTTAACAAGGCAAAAAGCAACCACAAGATAGCTCATTATTATTAAATAGGGGACAATAAACAGGACCAGTGACCTTGAGTATCAGCTTACAAGGTAACAATGTTTGAACTCAAATGCCACATTGTGTGTTTTTAAAAAAAAATCATTCCCAGGGTGTAGAAGTCACTGCCAAAATTCCCGCCTTAACTACCCTTCCAGGCAGTGCATTCTGGATCCCCACTACCCCCTGGGCGAAGCAATCCTCAAATCCCCCTCTAACTCTCCTTCCTTTCAACTTGAAATGATGTCCCCCCATTCAGTCCTTCATGGTATCCTCAGCTCCCATGGGATTTGAACCCATGCTACTGGCCTTCCTCTGCATTTCAAACCAGCCGCCTGAGTAACTGCACCTCCCCTCCCCCAGTCCCCTTCACTCACCTACGCATTTCCAGAATTGGCATATCATCTGGAAGGAAGCAAGCTTCCTGAAGGTTGCAACATGCAGGACTCAGCTGGATGTCAGGTGTGGAGGGAATGGACATTTGTAAATGTGGTGCCAATCAAACAGGCTACTTTGACCTGGAAGGTGTCAAGCTTTGAGTGTTGGAGCTGCCCCCATCCAGGAAGATGGGGGGTATCCCATCACACTCCTGCCTTGTGCCTCGTAGATGGTGGACAGGTTTTGGGGATTCAGGAAGTGGGTTACTGATAATAAGGAGTTCTTCTTCCCTTGATGACAAGGTATACCACAAGGGCTTCAGAGGAGTTAAGATTTCATGATCTTCAGGTGTTTCAGAGTTTAGAAAGGAGGAAAATGCACAAAATACCAGGACACAGTGACATAACAGAAGATATCAGACCGGCAATTCAGAATTGATTATTGCTCAGAAGTAGTGATGTCAGGAAATTTGGATGGGTGGGGTTGGCAGAGATGAAGGTGTGAAGGATAGGTGGAGACAGAACGCAGAAGAAAGAGTTTAACAGAGAAAGGGATGATTGACAATAAACCAGGGAAGGGGAAAAAGGACATGGAAGATGGTGTATCAGGCTCTGAAACAATTGAACTTGATATTGAGTCCTACAGGCTGTGGGAGATGAGATGCTGTTCTTGCAGCTTGGCCTGAGCTTCACTGCAGCTCCGCAGATGGAACATAGGTGCTGTGCAAAGCAGTCGCCAGTCTGTGGTTCATCTTCCCAGTGTACGGAAGACCTGATTGTGAGCAATGAATATACTTTCAGTAAAGTGCAGGTCAATTACTACTGTCTGAGCCTTGGTTAGTGAGACAGGAGGAAGTAAGTGGGCAAGTGTTCCACCTTCTGTGATTGCACAGTCTGACAGCAGTTTGGTGTGACTTCCTGCCTGTGGTTGCAGTCAAACAGAGAAGGTGCACTCAATCATCGGACAGGGTACAGTTTGTGGTTGTGACCAGTCAGCAATTTTCTGACCTTCAAAAGAAAACAGCCTGCTGCTTGATTTTGAATAACTAACAAACTTTTTCTTCTTTCTGTCTGTCTGTCTGTCTATATTCATATGCATCATTTCTTCATAATTTGGAGACGCCGGTGTTGCACTGGGGTGTACAAAGTTAAAACTCACAAAACACCAGGTTTTAGTCCAACAGGTTTATTTTGAAACACCAGCTTTCAGAGCACTGCTCCTTCACCAAGTGGTTTAGCCCATGCGTGACCACCTGATGAAGGATCTGTGCTCCGAATGCTAGTGTTTCCAAATAAGCTTGTTGGACTATAACCTGGTATTGTGTGAGTTTTAATGTCATTTCTTCAGCGAGACTCCAATTTACTTGCAGTTTACAAGAACTAAAAAAAGTTGCAAATGCTGCTTTTCTGGGCCAGGCGTTAAATAATAATGTGTTGAATCTATCATTTGTAGAAACACATACTTGTTGGATATCTCTACTTGACATATTTGCTTCAATGAGGCCTGACTCAGTCGTTGCTAATCTTCAGTCCCACCCTGAGGTAAAGGAGAGCTGGGGTCTAATCTCACACACTACATTTTCATAGCCACTGCATTAACTCAGAGAACATGTCTTTAAGCCAACAAGTCTATGAAGTTCCAATATCCTGTTCACATAATATTACCAAAAAGATTTGTCTGTAATATACAGATTGGACGCAAAGCCTTTGTCCTTTGAAGTAATGACAAAGTAGCTAATCAAAATATGTCCAAGTGAGCACGGGTCATTTATTAGTTATTTTAATGGTACAATACTGAATTTTTAAAAACATTTTGAATGACCACTTTTCTCTCCTGATGTAGCCAAACTCCAGGAGCAAAAATGTTCATTTGCTATCGATTTGCAAATAGCCACTGCAAAATGGAAAATGGCTCCTATCTGTGTGTTTCCCTATGGAGGCAGACAGGTGTAAATATGGACACTGTCACAGAACACAGGAACAAGCCCTTCAGCGCACCATGTCTGTGTCCGACCATGGTATTTCCACTATTTGATTGTAAAACAGTCCTCAGAAATAGAGAAAGATGAAGGATTTGGAGATTGGATTCCAGAAGGTAGGGTGGACACAGCCAGCTGGAAGAAGGGGCAATAGCAGTGAGGCAATTACCTTGAGGTATGAACAGAATCATTTGAAAGACAAATATTGAGGTGTGCTGCAATGTAGTCAAGTCTTCCATTTAGTGCAGCAGGTATAGCTGCAGATACCAAATCAACTGGCGAGGAAATGACACTTTTCATCAAATGTTTTGTCTCCTCACACTTCAGAGAATAGAATAGCACAGTACACGAGACATCCTGTGGCCCACTTTTCCACACTAGGTTCCCGTAGCCTTGAATATTCTAACCCTTCGAGTTCTCACCCAAGTGCTTTTTAAAGATTGTGAGGTTTCCTGCCTCACCCACCCTCCCAGGCAATGCACTGCAGACTCTGGGTAAAAATACAAATCCTCAAATCCTCCACCCTCTGGGTTAATGTTTTTTCTCTTTGCTGTTGACCCTCAGGGAACAGCTGCCTCCCATTCCCGTGTCCATGCCCCTCATAATTTTACACACCTGCAGTAGGTCCTCCCTCAAACTTCTCTGGTTCAAAGAAAATAGCCTGAGCTTTTCTGGCCTCTCTTCATTGCTGAAGTGCTCCATCCTTGGCAACATCCTGGCTAATCTCCTCTGCACCCCCTCCCACAATCCAAAGATCTGCAGGTCAGATGAATTGGCCATGCTAAATTGCCCATAGTGTCAGGGGTTAAAATAGGATAGGGGAATGGGTCTGGGTGGATTACTCCTCGGAAGGTTGGTGCGGACTTGTTGTGCCAAAGGGCCTGTTTCCATACTGTAGGGAACCTAATCTAATCTAATCTTCCTATAGTGTGGAGACCAAAACCACACACACTGCTCCAACTGTGGCCTCACCAAAGTCTGGTCCAGTTCCAACATCACTTCCCCCCTCTTATAATCTACACCGCGACTGATAAAGGCAAGTGTCCATATGTATTCTTAACTGTCCTGCCACCTTCTGGATTCTCTGGACAATCTGCCCAAGATCCCTCTGCTCCTTTGAGCTTCCTAATGTCTGGCCATTCATTGAGTATTCCATTGTCTTGCATCTTCTTCGAAAATGTATCACCTTACATTTAACTTACCTTGAGGCATGAACAGAATCATTTGAAAGACAAATATTGAGGTGTGCTGCAATGT
This sequence comes from Chiloscyllium punctatum, assembly GCF_047496795.1. NCBI lineage: Eukaryota > Metazoa > Chordata > Chondrichthyes > Orectolobiformes > Hemiscylliidae > Chiloscyllium > Chiloscyllium punctatum. Next base: position 47,518,877 of record NC_092761.1, on the reverse strand, counting down.
AGTCAAGTCTACCAGAATTTGTCGAAGGCCTTTCTATTTTCTAAAGTTGTGCCACTATTTATGAAAGGCTACAAAGACAAGCTTGGGAACTGTAGGCCAGTGAGTCTGATATCAGTGATGGGTAGGTTTGGAGAGGATTCTGAGAAATAGGATTTACATGAATGTTGAGAACTGATGAGGGATAGTCAGCATGGCTTCGTGCATGGGAAATAGTGTCTCATTAACTTGATTGAGGTTTTGAAGAGGTGATCAAGATAGTTGAGACAGTGCAGGGTAGACATTATCTACAAGGAGCCACTTGTGGAATACTGTGGACAGTTCTGGTTGCCCTGATATAGGAAGGATGCTTGAGTCATCGAGTCATACAGTACAGAGAAAGGCTTATTGACTCAAACTGGTCTAAGCTGACCAAAATGTCCATCCACACGAACCCCATTTCCCTGCACTTGGCCCATATCCTTCTAAACCTTTCCTATCCACATATTTGTCCAAATGCCTTTCAAATGTTGTTAATGGACCCATCTCAATAACTTCCACTGGCGCTTATTCCATATTTGTACATACCATCCTGTGTGAAGAAGTTGCCCCTCAGGTTCCCTTTTATTCTTTCCCTCTAACCTTAAACTGATACCCTATGATACCCTTGATTCCCCAAACATGGGGGAAAGACTGAGTGCATTCCCCCATCCATGCCTCTCGTGATCTTATACACTTCTATAAAGATCCCCTCTCAGTCTCTTATGCTTTAAGGAAAAATGTCCTAGCTTGTCCAACCTCTCTCTATAACTCAGATCATTGAGTTTAGGAAATATCCTTGTCAAGTTCTTCTGCACTCTTTCCAGTTTAATAACATCCTTCCCATAGCACGGTGACCAAAACTGAACATAACACTCTAATTGCGGCCTCACCAATTGCAACATAACTTCCCAACCTCTCTACTCAATGCCCTGACTGAAGAAGGCCATTGTGCCAAAAGCCTTCTTCACTGCTCTGTCCATCTGTGACTCCACTTTCAGAGAATCATGCACCTGTACTCCAATGTTCCGCTGTTCCACTACATTCCTTAAGGTCCTACCATTCACCATGAAACTCCTATCTTGATTAGACTTTCCAAAATGCAAGACCTTGCACTTATCTATATTAAACTCCATTTGCCATTTCTCCGTCCACTTCCCCAGCTAATCAAGGTCCTGCTGCAACTTCTGATAACCTTCCTCACTGTCCATGATATCACCTACTTTAGTGTCATCTGCAAAGTTACTAACCATGATTTGTATATTCTCATCCAAATCATTAATATTGATAACATAGATCAATGGATTGAGCATTACCCAAGGCACTCCACTAGTCACAGACCTGCAGTCTGACAAGCATCCTTCAACTATTACCCTCTGCTTCCTACCGTCAAGCCAATTGTGTATCCAATTTGCCAGTTCCCCCTGGATTCCATGAATCTAACTTTCCAGAGCAGCCTTCCATGTGGAACCTTAATAAAGACCTCACTGAAGTCCATATAGACTATGTTGACCGCCCTGCTCTTATCAATCTTCCTGGTCACTTCATTGAAGAACTCTCACAAATTTGAGAGGCAGGATCTCCCATGCCCAGAACACCCACCCACTACAGATGTTAGGCTTCCGAGTCTATAGTTTCCAGTTTTTTCTTTGCGGTCTTTCTAGAATAAGGGCACAATATTTGCCACTCTCCAGTCTCCCAGGACCTCACTCATGGTTAATGATGATGCAAAAATATCAGCCAGGGCCCCTGCATTTTTTTCTTCTCTAGCCTCTTGCAGTGTTCTTCGATATATCTGGTCAGGACCAGGATATTTGGGCCAGCACAGTGGCTCAGTGATTAGTACTGCTGTCTCACAGTGCCAGGATTCCTGCCTTGGACAACTGTCTGTCTGGAATTTACACATTCTCCCTGTGTCTGTGTGTTTCCATCCACAATTCAAAGATATGCAGGTCAGGTGAATTGGCCATGCTTAATTGTCCATTAGTCAGGGTTAAATATCGGGTAGGGAAATGGGTCTGGATGGGTTTCTCTTTGGAGGGTTGGTGTGGACTTGTTGGTCTTTTTCCATAATGTAGGGAATCTAATCTAATCTAATCTAATCTATCAACCTTCATTTATTCTGATACATACAACACCTTCTTTGCTGTGATACTGTTCCAAAGATATGACCACTAACATCTCCAAGTTCCACAGTGAATACAGAGGGGAAATATTCACTGAGGACCTTGCCCATCTCCTGCTCATGCAAGTCCACTTTGTCCCTTGAGGGGACCTATTCTCTCTCTCTAGATATTCTTTTTCCATTAATATACTTAAAGTACCCCTTTGGATTCACCCTAATCTTTCTTAATGTTAATACATGGGAAATATTTACAAGGATATTCCTGAAACTAGACGGTTGGAGTTATAAGGAGAGGCTGGATAGGCCGGGACATTTTTCCCTGGAGCAAAGGAGAGGTTACAGAAGTTTATAAAATCATGAGGGGCATAGATAAGATGAATAGGCAAAGTCTTTTCACAGAGGTTGGAGCGTGTTTGTAACAAATTAATTATTCCACACATGTTGGAACACTGTTTGACAGTTTAATCATGTATCTGTCTGTCTCTGAGTGAGATTACGTGTTTGTTAAGTAAATGCAAGTAATTGTGATTGTGTGACACTTTTTTTGAGATTTGTCACACACATTCTTTGTGGACATGGGGTTGCCTAATTCTGTCCAAATTGGCCTTTCTCAAATTTAGAACTTCAACTTTAAATCTAGTCTATCCTTTTAGGACCATTGCTGTTTGTCATTTTTATAAATGACCTGGAGGAGGGGCTTGAAGGCTGGGTGAGCAAGTTTGCGGATGATACGAAAGTGGGTGGAGTGGTGGACAGCGAAGAAGGATGTGGCAGGTTACAGCAGGATATAGATAAGTTGCAGAGCTGGGCAGTAAGGTGGCAAATGGAGTTCAATGTAGCTAAGTGTGAAGTCATTCACTTTGGTTGGAGTAACAAGAAGATGGATTACTGGGCTAATGGTAGGCTCCTTGGTAGTGTGGATGAGCAGAGGGATCTTGGTGTCCATGTACACAGATCTCTGAAAGTTGCCACCCAGGTAAATAGTGCTGTGAAGAAGGCATATGGCGTTCTGGCTTTTATTGGTAGAGGAATTGAGTTCCGGAGTCCTGAGGTCATGTTGCAGTTGTATAAGACTCTGGTGCGGCCTTATCTGGAGTATTGTGTACAGTTTTGGTCGCCATACTATAGGAAGGATGTGGAGGCACTGGAACAGGTGCAAGGATTCTTTACCAAAGAAAAAGCAGATGTTTATTAGTCACAAGACAAACAGAGAAACAAAACTGTTGAGAAACAAAAGATCATTTGAACAATTGTTTAAACACAGTAAAACAATGTTTACAGCCTATTTCCCAATGGCATCAATAGTAAGACCATGAATAGGAACAGTAGCCATTCAGCCCCTCCTGCTGTGGGGCTTATGCCTGAAACATCAATTCTCCTGCTCCTTGAATGCTGTCTGACTTGCTGTGTTTACCCAGCAACACACCCTCCATTCAATTCTTCGAGCCTGTTCTGCCAATCAACAGGTTCATGGCTGATCTGACACTCTTGATGTCCACTTTGTGATTTGCCCCATAAATCTTGATCAAGCATCTATCTATTTCAGCCTTCCATGTACACAAGGATTTACATCATAAGGAAAGGCTGGGACTTGGTCCCCTGGAGCATCAGAGACTGAGAGGTGACTTTATTAGAGGTTTATAAAATCATGAGGGGCATAGATAAGGTGAATAGCCAAAGGTACGGGAGTCCGAAAGGAGAGAGTATAGGTTTAAGGTGAGAGGGGAAAGATTTAAAAGGGACCTGATGGGCAACCTTTTCACACAGAAAGCGATGTGTGTATGGAATGAGCTACCAGATGAAGTGGTAAAGGTGGGTACTATTACAACATTGAAAAGACATTTGGACAGGTTCATGAATAGGAAAAGATTTAGAGAAATATGGGCCAAAGGCAGGCAAATGGAACTAGTTCAGTTCAGGATACCTGGGCAGCCTGGCTGACTACGACTCTCTGTGGCAACGAATTCCAAACACTTATACACTCTGAGAGAAGAAATGCCTCCTCATCTCTGTCTTGAATTGGCAGCCCTACATTTGGAAACGATGCCCGCTGACTAGAAACTCTTCCATAAGGTGGAAACAGCCCTCTCAGCATTTACCCTGTCAACCCCGATAGAATCCAGTAAGTTGCAATGAGATCACCTCTCACTCTTTGAAACTCCAGTTCAAAACCCCAATCTGTTTAGTCTTTTCTCATAAGACAATCCCTCCATACCAGGGTCATCCTAAAGAACATTCTCGGAACTTGCCTCCAATAAAAGGATTTTTCTTTTAAAAAGGGAACCAAAACTACTATCAGTACTTGACATTAGGTCCCCCTGAGCTGAAAAATGTGTTGCTGGAAAAGCGCAGCAAATCAGGCAGCATCCAAGGAGCAGGAGAATCGACGTTTCGGGCATAAGCCCTTCTTCAGGAATATTTCAGGCTTATGCCCAAAACGTCGATTCTCCTGCTCCTCGGATGATGCCTGACCTGTTGCGCTTTTCCAGCAACACATTCTTCAGCTCTGATCTCCAGCATCTGCAGTCCTCACTTTCTCCTATTAGGCCCCCCTGACACCTTCTACAGTTGCAGTAAGACTTTCCTATTCATATACATCACCCTCCCACCCACTCCCCTTGAAATAAGGACTGATATTCCATTAGCCCTCCTGATTGATGCCAGCACATAGGTGTAGCAGGTGATGTACACAGAGAAATTACACCTCACTATCAAATCTGTAAGCTAACATTGATTTGTCCCAGATGTTTCCTGTGAACTATACAGGTTTCTTTCATGAATACTCTCAAATTTCAGATGTTAAACATTTTCTGCTTCTCAAACTTTCAGAGCTCAAATCAGATGCTCCTGGATGAGAAGTTGCACAAACTACACTATTCTACTGGAGGTGACAGCTTTTCCTGAATTGTTCTGAGCTCTATGCAGCAGAGAAACTAAACTTGATTCTAAGTCCAGTCAGATCTCCTTCAAATTGAATAAAAAACTTTCAATCTCTAGATTTTTCAACTAAAATTAATCCTTGATTATTCTGAACTGAAAACAATATCCAATGTGTTGTAAATCAACAGAATCAGAACAATTTCCCATTTATTCCACACAGGACTCTACAGCTGCTTGGGGCTCCCTACCCACACTAGGAACTGGTGAATGGTTTTTCCCTTGTGTGAATTCGCTGATGCGTCTGGAGGCTGGATGCCAAAGTGAATCCCTTCCCACATGTAGAGCAGATGAATGGCCTCTCCCCAGTATGAACTCACTGGTGTATCAGCAGGTTGGAGGAGTTAGTGAATCCCTGCCCACACTCCGAGCAGGAGAACGGTCTCTCCCCAGTGTGAACACGTTGCTGTCGCAGAAGGTGGGATTTCTGAGTGAATCCCTTGCCACACTCTGAGCAGGTAAATGGCCTTTCCTCAGTGTGACTGCGCCGATGAGTTTCCAGTTCAGTTGGAGATCAGAATCCCTTCCCACAGTCCCCACATTTCCACAGTTTTGCCTTGTGGCTGTGTATATGTTTCGAGAGGTCAGATGATCGGTTGAATGCTTGTGTACACAGACAACATGCGTACAGTTTCTCATCTCTGTGAGCAATGTTTTCTCCTTCCATGTTCAAAACCCAGTGAGATTCAGGTTACAATGAAGTGGGCGACACCATGAAATCCTGATGTGATGTTTTGTTGCAGTTTCCTGACAGTGAATCTTCTCCTAATATCCTGTGGAATTGATTTAGAATAAGAATAATGGAAGTGAGAGTCTCCCCATAAAATCACAGTCATGCATCTGTCCCAATCTCTCCTCATACGGTTCAGTGTGACATGTACGAACACAAAAGTCAACATATGAACCACAGGCCCCCCTTGTCTACTCCATCAGACAATAAGACCATGACCAATCTGCTCATGCTCTGAATTCTCAGCTACACTCAATAACTTGTGAAAGCCTGGCTGAAGAACAGTCTATCCACTTGCATCTTGAAGTGACAATATTTCAGTTGAATAAAGGGAACTATGGAGCTATGAGGGAGGAGCTGGCTAAAGTTCAATGGTGCAATACCTTAGCAGGGATGATAGTGGAGGAACAATGGCAGATATTTCTGGGTATAATGCAGAAGTTGCAGGATCAGTTCATTCCAAAAAGGAAGAAAGATCCTAGGAGGAGGCATGGGTGGCCGTGGCTGATGAGGGAAGTTAAGAAACATATACTTTTTCTCTTTTAACTTTATCACATAGCAAAGATAAGTGGGAAAACAGAGGACTGGGAAGCTTTTAAAGAAAAACAGAGGATTACTAAGAAGGAAATACGCAGAGAAAAAATGAGGTACAAAGGTAAACTGGCCAAAAATATAAAGGAGGATAGTAAAAGCTTTTTTAGGTATGTGAAAGGCAAAAAAATGGTTAAGACTAAAATTGGGCCCTTGAGGACAGAAACAGGGGAATATATTACGGGGAACAAAGAAATGGCAGAAGAATTGAATTGGTACTTCAGATCTGTGTTTACTGGGGAAGACTTAAGCAATCTCCCTGAGGTAACAGTGGCTGAAAGACCTGAACTTAAGGGAATTTATATTTGCCCAGAATTAGTGTTGGAGAGACTGTTAGGTCTAAAGGTTGATAAGTCCCCGGGGCCTGATGGTCTACATCTCAGGGTACTGAAGGAGGTGGCTCGAGAAATCGTGGATGCGTTGGTGATTATTTTCCAGAGTTTGATAGATTCGGGATCAGTTCCTGCGGATTGGAGGCTGGCTAATGTTGTACCACTTTTTAAGAAAGGTGGGAGAGAGAAAACAGGAAATTATAGACCAGTTAGTCTGACCTCAGTGGTGGGAAAGATGCTGGAGTCCATTATAAAGGATGAAATTACGACACATCTGGATAGTAGTAACAGGATAGGTCAGAGTCAGCATGGATTTATCAAGGGGAAATCATGCTTGACTGATTTTCTGTAATTTTTTGAGGATGTAACTCTGAAGATGGACGAGGGAGATCCAATAGATGTAGTGTACCTGGACTTTCAGAAAGCTTTTGATAAAGTCCCACACAGGAGGTTAGTGAGCAAAATTAGGGTGCATGGTATTGGGAGCAAAGTACTAACTTGGATTGAAAGTTGGTTGGCTGACAGGAAACAAAGAGTAGTGATAAACGGCTCCATTTTGGAATGTCAGGCAGTGACCAGTGGGATACCGCAGGGATCAGTACTGGGACCGCAGCTTTTTACAATATATGTTAATGATATAGAAGATGGTATTCGCAATAACATTAGCAAATTTGCTGATGATACTAAGTTGGGTGGCAGGGTGAAATGTGATGAGGATGTTAGGAGATTACATTCAAGAAAGAGTTGGATAGAGCTCTCAAGGATAGTGGAATCAAGGGTTATGGAGATAAGGCAGGAACAGGATACAGATTGAGGATGATCAGCCATGATCATATTGAATGGTGGTGCAGGCTCGAAGGGCAGAATGGCCTACTCCTACACCTATTGTCTATTGTCTATTATCTTAGAAATGTTCAACGACCTAGTCTCCACCGCCTTCTGAGGCAAAGAGCTCTGAAGTTGTAGTACTCTCAGGGAAAACTAAAACCTCATCTCGGTCCTAAAACAAAGACTTTGCATTTTGCCCCCATTCTGGACTTAGCCATAAGAGGAAATATGTCCACATTCATCTTGCCGGAACCCATTCAGGACATTAAACACATCAGCCAAGTCACCTCTCTCTCTCTCTCCTACACGCATGTGAATATAACAGTCTCTCCAGTATATCAGACAAACTCACTCATTCAAGTATCAGTCCAGTAAACATCCATTCAACTGGCTTGACTGCATTTACATCCTTTCTTAATAAAAAGACCAAAACTACACACTGTTGCTGAGCTATTGCTTTACTACTGTCATATACAACTGAATCATAAACTGCTTATTTTTCTGTTCAAGTCCGCTCCTGACAAAGGGTAACATTCTATGCACCTTCTTCATCTCTTACTGTAACTACAGTGTCAGACAGTAGGCCCCCTAGATCCCCCTGCACCACAGAATCCTGCACTTGTTGCCCGGACTGTTTCTGTTTCCTCTTTTTCCTGGAGTGAACAATTTCGCATTTTGCTGTATCATACTTTACCTGAAAAATTCAAATCAAAAAAGACTGCAGCCTGAAGTAGGGAAATTAAGGTTTCTTCACAACAACCTTTCCTGCCTAGCTTTGTATCATCACAAAATGTAACAACCATGACTTCATTTCCCTCATCGAAGTCACTGGTATAATCTGTATAAAGATGTGGCTCAGTAAAACCCTGTGGGTCCCGACTTATCACATTCTGACAATCTAAAAGAGACCCATTTATGAACACTCTGTTTTCTGCCAACCTTTTGTTTATGATTAAGAGAACAGAAATTGAGAACACACACTGGATTATCAACACCATGCTCACAGGGTGAGAATTATGAGAGAAGAGGAAACCAACAGGGTGACAGTTTGAAATGGGAAAATACAGTCAGTGGAAGGTTCCCCTGTGGTCGTTCCCCTGAAAAACATGTATACCGTTTTGGATACTGTTTGGGGACGACTTACAAGGGGTATGCAGTAGGGCCCAGGTCTCTAGCACAGAGCCTATCCCTGTTGCACAGAAGGGAAGGAGGGAAAGGTGGAGAGTGTTAGTCATTGTGGACTCAATAGTTAGAGGCTCAGATAGAAGGTTTGTTGGGAACGAACAAGACTCACGGTTGGTGAAGCAAGGAATAGGGAGAGATATCAGCTGATCACATGGCTACAAGGATGGTGCAGGAGGGAGGGTTTCAGGTACTTGGATAATTGGGGCTCATTCTGGGGAAGGTGGGACCTGTGCAAACAGGATGGTCTTCACTTGAACCAGAGGGGTACTAATATCCTGGGTGGGACATTTGCTGATGCTATTCAGGTGGGCTTAAACTAGCTCAGCAGGGGCATGGGAGCCGGAGGTGTCGTTGCAGTGCAGAGAGGAATGAAAGTAGGAAGGACAGGGACAGGATTTCAGGGTCACAGGAATGTGCTGGCATACAGCAAAGTGGTTTGAAGTGTGTCTACTTCAACGCCAGAAGTATCTGAAATAAGGTAGGTGAGCTTGCAGCATGGATAGGTACCTGGGACTTTGACGTTGTAGGCACTTCGGAGACATGGATAGAGCAGGGTGAGGAATGGATGTTGCAGGTTCCAGGGTTTAGATCTTTCATTAAATACAAGCAAGGCAGTAAAAGAGGTGGAGGCAAGGCCTTATTAGTCAAAGATAGTATAACGGTGGCTGAGAGAACTTTTGCTGAGGACTCGTCGACTGAGGTAGTGTGGGCTGAGGTTAGAAACAGGAGAGGAGAGGTCACACTGCTTGGATTTTTTTATAGGCCTCCGCAGAGTTCCAGGGAGGCGGGAGAGAGGATTAGCAAAATTATTCTGGGTAGGAGTGAAAGGAACAGGGTGGTCATTATCGGGGACTTTAACTTCCCCAACATTGACTGGAAATATTATAGCTCTAGTACGTCGGTTGGATCAGTTTTTGTCCAATGTGTACAGGAGGGTTTCCTGACACTGTATGTCAAAGGGCTGACAAGAGGGGAGGTCACACTGGATCTGGTGCTTGGTAATGTATCAGGCCAGGTGTTTGATTTAGTTGTAGGTGAGCACTTTGGAGAGAGTGACCATAATTCAGTTATGTTTAGTTTAGCGATGAAAAGGGATAGGTACATGCCACAGGTCAAGAGTTATCGATGGGGCAAGGGCAATTATAATGCTATTAGGCAAGAATTAGGATGCATAGAATGGGGTAGGATTTGGATAAACTGCAGACAATCAAAATGTGGAGCTGGTTTAAGGAACAGATATTGCTGATCCTTGATAGGTATGTCCCTGTCAGGCAGGGAGGAAGTGATAAGGTAAGGGAACCGTGGTTTACTACAGAAATTGCATCTCTGGTTAAGCAGAAGAAGGAGGCTTATGTGTTGATGAGGCAAGATGGTTCAGATGAGGCGATGGAGAGTTACAGATCAGCTTGGAAGGATTTAAAGAGAGAGTTAAGAAGAGCAAAGAGAGGACACGAGCAGACTTTAGCAAATAGAATAAAGGAGAACCCTAAAGCTTTCTATAGGTATGTGAGGAATAAAAGGATGATTAGGGTAGGAATAGGGCCAGTCAAAGACAGAAGTGGGAAGTTGAAGGTAGACCCTGTAGAGATTGGAGAGGTGCTAAATGATCATTTCTTATCGGTGTTTACTCAGGATAAGGAGAATATTGTACAGGAGAAGAATGAGTTACAAGATATTAGACTAGAAAGGATTGAGGATGGTTACGCACAGGTGTTATCAATTCTAGAAGGAGTGAAAGTAGACAAGTCCCCTGGGCCGGATGGGATTTATCTGAGGATTCTCTGGGAAGCTAGGGAGGAAATAGCAGAACGGTTGGCTTTGATATTTGAGTTGTCATTGTCTATGGGTTTAGTACCTGAGGACTGGAGGATTGCAAATGTTGTGCCATTGTTCAAGAAGGGTAGCAGAGATGACCCAGGTAATTATAGACCAGTGAGCCTTACTTCTATTGTAGGAAAGGTTTTGGAAAGGATTATAAGAGATGAGATCTATAATCATCTAGCAAGTAACGATTTGATTTCAGATAGTCAACATGGTTTCAAGAGCAGGTCATGTCTCACAAACCTCACTGAGTTTTTTGAGAAGGTGACCAAGCATGTAGATGAGGGTAGGGCAGCTGACGTGGTACACATGGACTTCAGTAAAGCCTTTGACAAGGTTCCACATGGTAGGCTGATGGAGAAAATGCAGAGGCATGGAATTGAGGGTGAAGATAGCATTTTGGATTAGAAACTGGCTTTCTGAAAGAAGGCAGTGAGTGATGGTTGATGGAAAATATTCAGTCTGGAGTCCAGTTACTAGTGGTGTGCCACAAGGGTCTGTTTTGGGACCACTGCTGTTTGTCATTTTTATAAATAACTTAGACACAGGCATAGATGGGTGGATTAGTAAATTTGCAGACGACAATAAAGTCGGTGGAGTAGTGGATAGTTTGGAAAAATGTTACAGATTGCAGGGGGATTTGGATAAACCGCAGAATTGGGCTGAGAGGTGGCAAATGGCGTTCAATGCAGCTAAATGTGAGGTGATGCACTTTGGGAAGAATAACAGGATGGCAGGGTACTTGGTCAATGGAAAGATTCTTGGTAGTGTGGATGTGCAGAGGGATCTTGGAGTCCATGTGCATAGATCCCTGAAAGTTGCCAACCAGGTGGATAGTGTTGTTAAGGCGGCATACGGTGTGTTAGGTTTCAGTGGTAGAGAGATTGTGTTCCGGAGCCACAAATTCATGCTGCAAATATACAAAACGCCGGTGCGGCCACTCTTGGAATATTGTGTACAGTTCTGGTCGCCATATTTCGGGAAGGATGTGGAAGCATTGGAAAAGGTGCAGAGGATGTTGCCTGATCTGGAGGGAAGGTCTTATGAGGAAAGGCTGAGAGCCCTGGAAAGAAGGCGGCTAAGGGGGGATTTGATAGAGACATACAAGGTGATCAGAGGATTAGATAGGGTAGACAGAGAAAGACTTTTTCCAAGGATGATGACATCAGCGTGTAATTACAAATTGAGGGTTGATAGATTAAAGACTGATGTCAGAGGCAAATTCTTTACACAGAGAGTGGTAAGGACGTGGAATACCCTACCTGCTAAGGTAGTCAACTCAGCCACATTAGGGAGATTTAAGCAATCCTTAGATAAGCTTATGGATGATTTTGGGATAGTGTAGCGGGACGAGCTAAGAAAATTCCACAGGTCTGCGCAATATCGAGGGCCAAAGGGCCTGTTCTGCGCTGTATTGTTCTATGTTCTATAACAATCAACTCCCATGGATGGGATGGTCGAAAGAACATAAAACAGTGAATGCACCACAAAACTGTACCATACACACCAACAAGATCCTGCACTGAACACGCTCACAAGAGAAGCTGCATTAGGACCCTGCACAAAAGAGCTCCACACACTGAGCGCTGCTGACCTACGAAGGGAAGTAGAACAACACCTCTACAGAGTATTCGCCAAAAACAGATATTCTCATAACTTCATCTGCACCTACCTAACAGACAAACAACGCAATGAGGACATGCAACTTCATCTTACATTAAGACATATCTCAGAACTGACAGCCAGACTTCTCCATCCACAGGGATTCATGACAGCTCCTAAACTGACAGTCAAGCTCAGACAACAACTCAGCAGGACAAAAGACCCCATACCCATCATATGGAAAACAAACAAACTTACACGATTCCATCCAAAGACTGCAGGACACACAATATAGGACAAACAGGCAGAAAACTAGCAATCTGAATCCACGAAATGGAGATGCCGATTTTGGACTGGGGTGTAAAAAGTTAAAAATCACACAACACCAGGTTATAGTCCAACAGGTTTAATTGGAAGCACACTAACTATTGGAGCATCGCTCCTTCATCAGGTAGTAGTGGAGGGCTCAATCCTAACACACAGGATTTAGAGCAAAAAATTTAGTGTGATGTAACTGAAATTATGCATTGATAACTTGATTGTCTGTTGAGTCTTTCATCTGTTTGAATACCAAGATAGTTTCACTTCTTTCATGTGTAATTCGCAAAACCTTTTTTTTCAAAGTTGCATTCTCAGGTTAGCTGTTAATAATGGGTGATAGCTCGACAATATGTTGAAGGTGTTAGCCCCCTGTGTTCTCTGTCTGTGCCATGATGTTTACATTGATTCTAATCTAAAATGTGAGATAACGGAGTTTTACATAAATTCATGCAGTTTTTGAGCTCAGAGTTCGACATGAATGTATGCAGTTTTTGAGCAAAGTAAAATGTAACTCTGCAAGTACAAATTCACCCCACAAAATATATGTGTGCATGTGGGTCTTTGTGTGTGTGTGTGTGTGTGTGTGTGTCTGGGGTGGGGGTTGTGGGTGTGAGAAAGTCTATGTGCGTGTAGCGAGTGCAGAGTGTCTTAAGTCCGTGAGGGGGTGCACGTGTGAGTGTAGGAGTGTGTGTGGATGTCTGTGTGAGCGTCTGTATATATGTGTGTCCATGTGTGTGTGTGTGTGTGTGTGTGTGTGAGAGAGAGAGTGTTTGTGTGTATAATGGAATGGTAGTCACCTGTAATGTGACATGAACCCAAGGTCCCGGCTGAGGTCCTCCCTATGGGTACCGAACTTAACTATCAGTCTCTACTTGGCCACTTTTCACGGCTGCCTGTCCCAAAAGTCCAAGGTCGAATGTCCTGGACCACTGAAGTGTTCCCCAGCTGGGAGGGAACCTTCCTGTCTGTTGATTGCGGTGCCCATTCATCCGTTATCGTAGCCTTTGCTCGGTTTCCCCAATGCACCACACCACAGGTCATCCTTGCCTGCAACATATAAGATAGACAACGTTCATTGAGTCACGAGTACCTGCCACGTACAAGGTGGGAGGTGTCCCCACGTGTAATGTTGGTATCCATGTCCACACTCTAACACATCTTGCAGCGCCTACCGTGACAGGGTTGTATGGAGTTGTCCTGAGAGCTGGGCAGCCTGCTACAATGATCTGTTTGAGGTTTGGCGGTTGTTCAAACTTGGGAAGGGTCCATAGTGGACCTGGTGTTGGGGACTGAGCCCGGTCAGGTGGTTGAAGTTTAAGTAGGGGCTGACTTTGGAATAGTGATCACAATTCCGTAAGTTTTACAATATTCATGGACAAAGACAAAGGTGGTCCTAAAGGAAGAGTGCTAAATTGGGGGAAGGCCAATTATACCAAAATTCGACAGGAGCTGGGGAATGTAGATTGGGAGTAGCTGTTAGAAGATAAATCCACATTTGATATATGGGGAGGGTTTTAAAGAGAGGTTGATTTGCATGCAGGACAGACTTGGCCCTGTGAAAAAGAGGGATAGAAATGGCAAGATTAGGGAACTATGGATGACAGGTGAAATTGTGAGACTAGCGAAAAGGAAAAAGGAAGCATACATAAGGTCTAGGTGACTGAGGACAGCCGAAGCTTTGAAAGGTTATCAGGAATGTAGGACCAATCTGAAATGATGAATTCAGAGGGCTAAAAGGGGTCATGAAATATCGTTACTCAGAGAGTAGTAAAGGTATGGAATGCTTTGCCTGCAATGATAGTAGATTCACCAAGTCTAAGTGCATTTAAGTCATCATTGGACAGACATATGGATGTGCATTGAATAGTGTAGGTGGGATGGGCTTCAGATTAGTATGACAGGGCGGCGCAACATCGAGAGCTGAAGGGCCTGTACTGCGCTGTAATGTTCTATATTCTATATCTTTAGCAAACAGGGTTAAGCAAAATCCCAAAGCCTTTTATTTATATATAAGGTGCAAGAGGACAGCTAGAGAAAGGGTTGGCCCACTCAAGGAAAAAAGGAGGAAAGTTATGTGTGGAGTCAGAGAAAATAGGTGAGATTCTTAATGAGTACTTTGCATTGCTATTCACCGAGGACAAGGATATGATGAATGTTGAGGTCAGGGATAGATGTCTGATTTATTCTCGGTCAAGATGGCATAAGGTGGGAGGAAGTGCTGGATATTCCAAAAGGCATTAAGGTGGACAAGTCCCCAGGTGCGGATGGGATCTATCCCAGGTTACTGAGGGAAGTGAGAGAGGAAATAGCTGGGGTCATAACAGACACCTTTGCAGCATCCTTGAACACTGGTGAAGTCCCGGAGGGTTGGAGTTGCGCTAATGTTGTCCCCTTGTTTTGGAAAGGTAGCAGGGATGATCCAGGTACTTATAGACCAGTGAGCCTGATGTCAGTGGTAAGGAAGCTGCTGGAGAAGATACGAAGGATAGGATCTATTTACATTTGGAAAAAATGGGCTTATCAGAGATGGGCAACATGATTTTGTGCGGGGTAAGTCATGTTTTACCAAGTTAATAGAGTTCTTTGAGGAAGTGACAAAGTTGAATTTCTCAAAATGGAGATCTGTGACCAGTGGTGTTCCGCAGGGAACAATGTTGGGATCACTGTTGTTTGTGATATACATAAATGATCTGGTAGAAGATATAGGTGGTCTGATCAGCAAATTTGCAGATGACAGTAACATTGGTGGAGTAGCGGATAGTGGAGGGGACTGTCAGAGAATATAGCAGAATATAGATAAATTGGAGAGCTGAACAGAGAAATCGGGGCAAATGCGAGGTGATGCAATTGGAGGATTCAATTCTAGAGCAAACAATACAGTAAATGGGAAAGCCCGGGGGCAAATTGATGTACAGAGAGATCCAGGTGTTCAAGTCCAAGTGGCATCAATGCAGGTAATGGATTGGTCTAGAAGGCATACGGCATGCTTTCCTTCATCAGACGCGGTATTGAGTACAAGAGTTGGCAGGTCATGTTACAGTGGCCGGACTTTGGTTCAGCCACATTTGAAATACGGCCTACAGTTCTGGTTACCACATTACCAAAAGGGTGTGGATGCTTTGGAGAGGATGCAGAGGAGGTTCACCAGGATATGGAGCATGCTAGTTATTAAAAGAAATTGATTGGATTAGGATTATTTTCATGAGAGGAATGGAGATTGAGGGGATATCTGATTGAGGTCGACAAAGTCATGATGGGTATAGACAGGGTGGATAGCAAGAAGCATTTTCCCAGAGTGGGGAACTCATTACTAAGAGTCAGGAGTTCAATGTGAGAGGGGGAAAAGTTTAAAGGAGATATGCATGGAGAGTTCTTTAGGCAGAGGGTGGTGGGTGCATGGAATGTATTATCAGCGGAAGTGGTGTGGGAGGGCGCAACAACGGTCATTTAAGATGTATCGAGACAGATACATGAATGGGCAGGGAGCGGGGGATCCTTAGAAAATAGGTGACAGGTTTAGATAAAGGATGTGGATCAGCACAGGATTGGAGGGCCGAAGGGCCTGCTCCTGGGCTGTAATGTTCTTTGCTCTAGATACTGCTTCACTCCACCTTTCCCCAGGCCCTTTACCTCTCCCAGACATCACGTTCCTTCACTCAAACCGCTGCTGAATGAGAGCGGAGCTGCCTCCCCTTCCCTGATGATACAGCCTGGCTCGGGCCCTGACTGAGAAAGGGACAGAGAGTGAGAGACAGTCCCGGCAGGAAAGTGAGGGACAGACAGAGCCCAGAAATGGCTCTGACCATCCAGCTCCTCCTCCAGCTCACTCCAGCCCCGAACTGTGTCTGTAACTGAACCTTTCCGCACAGTGGCCGGGGACTCAGTGCTCAGCGGGAAACCTACAGACTTCAGCCTCATGTTCATGGAGAGGAATAACAAGAGCTTCATAAAAACAGTTTGTTTCATTGAAACGCCCATGCCCCGGCCTCTCTAACAAGACAACACAATAAATCAGCGTGAGGTCCTGTTCTCACTGTCACTGACTACCAGCTCAGGGACACTTCCAGTGTTTCCATTTCCCACATTCAGAGAAACAGTGCCTTGAGAGAGGAACACTGGGGCAGAAACCCCGCTTCACACAGAATCCCCAAGAAATGACTTGGTGGAATTCAGCGGCAGGAGGAGAAGCTGGTATTGAAATGGGAACAGCGGTGTCTTGTTAGAGAGAGGCCGGGGCATGGCGGAGTGAAGGAGCCTCATGGCTCCAGGCCTGGCTCGGTGGCTCTGCGGGAACTCCCAGAAATCTCCCCCGGGAGCTGCTGATCCAGGGCCTGGGGCGACAGATCACAGCGCCCTGCGCTTCCAGAGCTCGGCCGTGATAGCCCTGCAGGAGGCCAGCGGGACTTTACCCTGGTGGGGGCTCTTTGAGGACACCAACCTGGGCGCCATCCACACCCAAAGACATCAAGCTGGGTGGCCGGATCCGCGGAAATGGGAGCCCGGCCGACCCTGCACACTCACCCCGAGAAACCAGAGCCACGGAACCATGGAGAGAGAGAGAGAGAGCAGGACCCCACAGGGCACATTGGGCTCCTCATGATAAACCCAAGAGTTGCTGCTGCTGTTGCACTGGAACAATCCAGGTGTTATTGAAGGAGCTGAGCCTGGCTGAGAATTCAGTACCTCGGCATTTATGTCCCATGAGTTAAAGACACATGTTTAGCAATCTTAGTTCAGTTACACCGGGACACCAGCGCTTCAATGATGTCCTGCGGACATCGTTATTATCTCAATGCGGGCAGGAGATGATAAATTCTCGGGAAAACCTCTGCTGATTGGGGGGGGGGGGGGGGGTCGATGGAAACATATTGGCCCCAAATCATCAACCGCTTTCTTTCCGATTTGATATGAGGAAATAAGGTGGTAGTTTTACGGGGAAGAATACATTGGTGCTCAATGACTGATTAGTTTTGACATTACAAATCTAAACACTTGTTCTCCAACCTCCCCATACCCAGTCTCCTTGAGTAGGTGCTCTATGGACGGACGATTAGATTAGATTACTTCGGCCCAAACAGTCCACACTGACCCGCCCAGACCCATTCCCCTACATTTACCCCTTCACCTAACACTATGGGCAATTTAGCATGGCCAATTCACCTGACCTGCACATTTTTGGACTGTGGGAGGAAACCCACACAGACACGGGGAGAATGTGCAAACTCCACACAGAGAGTAGCCTGAGGCGGGAATTGAACCACCCTGCCACCCACAAACTCGATGGGCCGAGTTCCCTGTCTGTTTCGCAGGGAGTCCACCAACATTCTTCCCGGGGAGCATATTAATATGGACACTGTTTTTAAGACCCCTCCTTCCTTGCAAATTGACACCACATTAAGTATTGCAGTCTCGCTGTCTCGCTTTGCTCACGGTCCATTTTGAAAGTTTCTATCTAACAGCAGAAAGCCTCTCATTCTGCAACCGGACAGACCCCGGCGCGGAGTTTTGGGAATTAAGTAACAATACGTACAATATATCTGTCCTTCGGACTCAAAGATGGGACACTTCTTTAATTGGCCAGGGGTGAAACCCAGGGTTCATGCTCCACTGGGAGCGGGAGCTCCTGAAATGATCGAGAGATACATGAACACAGTGAAGGAGCTGAAAATGACTCCGTATTGGATAATATCTTCTCTCTGTGTGAACAGGGAATTAAAAAAAAAGAGGCTTGATATGAACACACCAGAGAATAAACCAGAGATAAGCTCATGGCCTTACTGTTTCTTGTACTGGGTCGTTTCCTTCAACCGCATGAGGAAGAGCTGATGTGTGAAATTGGCAGAGAACGAGGATCTCAGGGGCTGGGCGGTGTATGTATATGACAAGGGTTAAATTCAGAGACCGCACAGGTAGGGATAGCACTACAGCAAATAATACACACAGCACTCTACTACAACAGCGAGTTATAATAAACCACGATGTACGCTTCAGGCCCAAGCTCCTCGTGTTAAAAATGCAAAAATAAAAATCAACCTGACAGAGGTGGGAGTCTAGTTTCTTTCTCTGATATTGTGAGCGGCTCTGAAAAGAGCCTTTGGGTTGTCAGAATCAAGATCAGTCTCTTCACTTTTTCGTGGGGGCGGTTTTCTTGGGCAGCAGCACGGCCTGGATATTAGGCAGCACCCCTCCCTGAGCGATGGTCACCCCTCCCAGCAGCTTGTTGAGCTCCTCGTCGTTGCGCACGGCCAGCTGCAGGTGCCGGGGGATGATGCGGGTTTTCTTGTTGTCCCGGGCCGCGTTCCCGGCCAGTTCGAGGACTTCAGCCGCCAGATACTCCAGCACCGCAGCCAGATAGACCGGCGCTCCGGCCCCCACACGCTCAGCATAGTTACCCTTTCTCAGGAATCTGTGAATACGGCCCACCGGGAACTGCAGGCCAGCCCGGGACGACCGAGACTTCGCCTTGGTGCGCGCTTTCATACCGCCCTTTCCTCTTCCAGACATTGCCCCCTTAATCCCAGAAACACTGTCACCGAGAATACTCCAATCCGCCCACATTGCGCCCTGTTTATACCTTCGGGAGGAATGGTGGGGCGGCCGTTGCTGATTGGTCACATTGTTCAGCATTTCCTAATGTTGTTTCAGTAGCCAATCAGATATTTGCTTCATTGCCCAATCCGGAGGGGGCACGGAGAGGGAGGGCGGAAAATATCAACATCAAATCATCAACCGCTTTCTCTCCAATTTAAAAACCTGTCAATATGTACAAAAAAGGGAATTTTACAAAGTACAATGGATCAATACTTAAGAGATAATTTACTTTAGGTTACAAATATAGAATCTGCCTTTATCTCTTTCCCTTATCTACTTGATTCTCTCCATTTCTGACACATTTTTTTTGAGTGCGAGCAGCAGCTAAGGTAAGACTGTTTGTTTTAAAAGTACTTACCGGTAGCGGTGGTTTTTTTCACTCTCTCTTCACAGAAAGAGCGGGAGCAGTAGGGGGTAGTGACGACGACCAGAGAGGCAGCCGAGACCCGGAAGCAGGTAGAGCGTAAGCTTACCTGGGTAGGTTTGTTTCCCCTTTAAAAGCGTGCAGCTGAAGAACCCGAGGCACTACGGAGGTAGTGCCTCCCTCCCGCCCTCCTCCTCTAACCTAATAATAAGATCCGTTGTGGTAAGGAGGTAAGTGCCGAATTTTGCTTGTTGTATTCTTTAGACCCAGTTTTTTTTAAATAAAGGTTAGCTTTAGAGGGATGGCAGTGAAGGCAGTGCAATGTTCCTCCTGCAACATGTATGAGGTGAGGGATGCCATGGACATCCCTGCTGATTACACTTGCAGGAAGTGCACCCATCTCCAGCTCCTCCAAGACCGTGTTAGGGAACTGGAGCTGGAGTTGGATGAACTTCGGATCATTCGGGAGGCAGAGGGGGTCATAGATCGGAGCTATAGGGAAGTAGTAACTCCAAAGATGACAGATAGATGGGTGACAGTGAGGGGGACTGGGAGGAAGCAGCCAGTGCAGGGACCCCCTGTGGTCGTTCCCCTCAAGAACAAGTATACCGTTTTGGATACTTGTGGGGGGGACGACTTACCAGGGGTAAGTAACGGGGCTCAGGCCTCTGGCACGGAGCCTGTCCCCGCTACTCAGAAGGGAAGGGTGGAGAAGAGCAGAGCAATAATAATTGGGGACTCGATAGTTCGGGGCACAGATAGGCGGTTTTGTGGGAACGAGAGAGACTCACGTTTGGTATGTTGCCTCCCAGGTGCAAGGGTACGTGATGTCTCTGATCGTGTTTTCCGGGTCCTTAAGGGGGAGGGGGAGCAGCCTGAAGTCGTGGTCCATATTGGCACCAATGACATAGGTAGGAGTGCTGAGGATGTTAGACAGGCTTTTAGGGAGCTAGGTTGGAAGCTCAGAGTTAGAACGAACAGAGTTGTTGTCTCTGGTTTGTTACCCGTGCCACGTGATAGAGAGTCGAGGAATAGGGAGAGAGAAGAGTTAAATGCGTGGCTACAGGGATGGTGCAGGAGGGAGGGATTTCAGTATTTGGATAACTGGGGTTCTTTCTGGGGAAGGTGGGACCTCTATAGACAGGATGGTCTGCACCTGAACCTGAGGGGCACCAGTATCCTTGGGGGGAGGTTTGCTAGTGCTCTTGGGGGGGGTTTAAACTAACTCTGCAGGGGCATGGGAACCCAGACTGTAACTTTAGGGTGCAGGACCTGGAGTGTAGGGAGGGTAAGAATATGGTATCAATCTTAAAGGATCGTGCCTGTAAACAGAAGAGTGGCTTGAAGTGTGTATACTTTAATGCCAGAAGTATACGAAATAAGGTAGGTGAACTCGCAGCGTGGGTTGGTACCTGGGACTTCGATGTTGTGGCTATTACGGAGACATGGCTAGATCAGGGACAGGATTGGCTGTTGCAGGTTCCAGGGTTTAAATGTTTTAGTAGGGTCAGAGGTGGGGGTAAAAGAGGGGGGGGTGTGGCTTTGCTTGTCAAAGATAGTATTACAGCGGTGGAAAGGAAGATGGATGAAGATTTGCCATCTGAGGTAGTTTGGGTTGAGGTTAGGAATAGGAGAGGTGAGGTCACCCTGTTAGGAGTCTTTTACAGGCCTCCTAATAGTCCTAGAATCGTTGAAGAAAGGATTGCGAAGATGATTCAGGAGAAGAGTGACAGTAATAGGGTGATTGTTATGGGAGACTTTAACTTTCCTGATATTGATTGGGAAAGCTATAGCTCAAGTTCGTTAGATGGGTCAGTGTTTGTGCAATGTGTGCAGGAGAGTTTCCTGACACAATATGTAGATAAGCCAACAAGATGTGAGGCCATACTGGATTTGGTTCTGGGTAACGAACCAGGCCAGGTATTAGAACTAGAGGTAGGTGAGCACTTTGGGGACAGTGACCACAATTCGGTGATTTTTAGTCTCGTGATGGGGAGGGATAAGTGTGTACTACAGGGCAAGAGTTATAGCTGGGGGCAGGGAAATTATGATGCGTTGAGGCATGACTTAGGATGTGTGGATTGGAAAAGTAGATTCCAAGGCAAGAGCGTAATTGATATGTGGAACTTGTTCAAGGAGCAACTATTGAGTGTCCTTGATAAGTACGTACCTATCAGGCAGGGAGGAAAGGGTCGTGTGAAGGAGCCGTGGTTTAATAAGGAGTTGGAATCCCTTGTTAAATGGAAGAGGGCGGCCTTTGTAAAGATGAGGCGTGAAGGTTCAATAGGGGCGATTGAGAGTTATAAGGTAGCCCGGAAGGACCTGAAGAGAGAGCTAAGAGCAGCAAGGAGGGGACATGAAAGGTCCTTAGTTGGTAGGATTAGGGAAAACCCTAAGGCTTTCTATAGGTATGTTAGGAATAAAAGAATGACTAGGGAAGGAATAGGTCCAATCAAGGATAGTAATGGGAAGTTGCGTGTGGAGGCTGAAGAGATTGGGGAGGCGCTGAATGAATACTTTTCGTCAGTATTCACTCAGGAACAGGACATTGTTGTCGATATGAATACTGAGGCACGAATAAGTAGAATGGATGGCTTTGAGATATGTAGAGAAGAGGTGTTGGAAATTCTGGCAAGGGTGAAAATAGATAAGTCCCCTGGGCCTGATTGCATTTATCCTAGGATTCTCTGGGAAGCAAGGGAGGAGATTGCAGAGCCATTGGCCTTGATTTTTGTGTCCTCTTTGTCTACAGGAGTAGTGCCAGAGGACTGGAGGCTAGCAAACGTGGTTCCCTTGTTCAAGAAGGGGAGTAGGGATAATCCTAGTAACTATAGGCCAGTGAGTCTCACTTCTGTTGTGGGCAAAGTCTTAGAGAGAATTATAAGGGATAGGATTTATGCACATCTGGATAAGAATGATGTGATCAAGGATAGTCAGCATGGTTTTGTGAAGGGCAGGTCGTGCCTCACAAACCTTATTGAATTCTTTGAGAAGGTGACGAAGGAGGTAGATGAGGGGAAAGCGGTAGATGTAGTATATATGGATTTTAGTAAGGCGTTTGATAAGGTCCCCCATGGTAGGCTACTGCAGAAAATACAGAGATATGGCATTGAGGGTGAGTTGGAGGTTTGGATTAGGAATTGGCTCTCTGGAAGAAGACAGAGGGTAGTAGTCGATGGCAAAGATTCATCTTGGAGTGCCGTCACTAGTGGTGTTCCGCAAGGATCTGTTTTGGGACCATTGCTGTTTGTCATTTTTATAAATGACCTGGAGGAAGGGTTAGAAGGTTGGGTGAGCAAGTTTGCGGATGATACGAAAGTCGGAGGAGTTGTAGACAGTGAGGAAGGATATGGCAGGTTACAGCGGGATATAGAGAAGCTGCAGAGCTGGGCAGAAAGGTGGCAAATGGAGTTCAATGTAGCTAAGTGTGAAGTGATTCACTTTGGTAAGAGTAATAAAAAGATGGATTACTGGGCTAATGGTAGACTACTTGGTAGTGTGGAAGAGCAGAGGGATCTTGGTGTCCATGTACACAGATCTCTGAAAGTTGCCACCCAGGTAAATAGTGCAGTGAAGAAGGCATATGGCGTACTGGCTTTTATTGGTAGAGGAATTGAGTTCCGGAGTCCTGAGGTCATGCTGCAGTTGTATAAGACTCTGGTGCGGCCGCTTCTGGAATATTGTGTGCAGTTTTGGTCGCCATACTATAGGAAGGATGTGGAGGCACTGGAACGGGTGCAGAGGAAGTTTACCAGGATGTTGCCTGGTATGGTAGGAAGATCCTATGAGGAAAGGCTGAGGCACTTGGGGTTGTTTTCTTTGGAGAAAAGAAGGTTTAGGGGTGATTTGATAGAGGTGTACAAGATGATTAGGGGGTTAGATAGGGTTGACAGTGAGAACCTTTTTCCGCGTATGGAGTCAGCTATTACAAGGGGGCATAGCTTTAAATTAAGGGGGGGTAGATATAGGACTGATGTTAGGGGTAGGTTCTTCACTCAGCGAGTCGTAAGATCATGGAATGCCCTGCCAGTAGCAGTAGTGGACTCTCCCTCTTTATGGGTATTTAAGCGGGCATTGGATAGGTATATGGAGGATAGTGGGTTAGTGTAGGTTAGGTGGGCTTTGATCGGCGCAACATCGAGGGCCGAAGGGCCTGTACTGCGCTGTATTGTTCTATGTTCTATGTTCTATGTTCTAAGTGCCGTTCTCAGAACCTTTAAAACAAGCAGAAACAAAAACGCGACAAAAATTGCACTCCACAACTAATCCTTTTATTTCGTATTTCATAAAATGCGATACGTTGATAATACAGGTGAGCGTATTAACAGCATCTTTCGAGACTACTTTCAGGGGCCGTGTTTTCTTGCACTCGATCTGACTTCAGCAAAAGCTCCCCTTTGCTGTTCCAGTTTAATCTCGGTTCAGTTTGAAAGTCTCTCATTGATAGCATTCTGCAACGGGACAAAACCCGCGTGGAGTTTTGAAAATAAAAGAAAAAAAAGAACTCAAATGTAAAATCTATCCGTGGGACTCGAAGAGAGGGGACGTTTTCCTTGTTTGCTCTGGGTGAAATTTACGGTTCATTCCCCACCAGGATCGCTCCTGAACTGACCGAGTGTCAGAGCAACGTGGACTGGGGAAGTCGCTGAAACATGTCTCCCGGGTGTGCACTATGCTCTCTCAACAGGCAGGGAAAACAGGGTTTAATCCGAACGCGTTAGAGTTGAAGGTATGGTCAGCGGGCACTCTTAATGTAGGGAACATTTTAAAAAAAGAGATAGCGTCGAGATAAATATCGTTAGTTATACATTCCCAGAATCACTTGCAAACTAAAACGGTTCAACTGTCTCAGGGAAGTTGTGGTTGGCTCTGAAAAGAGCCGTTGGAGTAAAGAGGAACAGGAACACATGAAAGTAGCTGAAAATGACTCAATAGCTTTTAATATGCTCCCTTTCTGTGGACAGGGAAAAGAGGCTGGAGATGAACACACCCGAGGCTGAGGGCAGAGGTCAAAGGCCACTCATTGTGATAAGCCTTACTATTTGCTACACTGGGTCATTTCAGCTCTTCCTAATGTGCTAAAAGGGAATGTGAAACTGGCTGTGATCGAGGTGTATAGGAGCTCAGTGATGCATAAATAAAGACCTGTACCGCAGAGGCCCGTACAGTGCAGTAACAAATAATGCATCATCTATTGACGTTATTACAATGGACCTTTATATGATAATCCATGATAAACACCTCAATCCCCTTGTCTCCCAGTCCTCACTGTGAACCTGGCTGAGTGCAGGGGTTGAAGGGATGCGGATGTTGGATTCTGACTAAACATCCAATATCCATGCGATTAAAACGGTCAATAAAGTCTCTCAATAAAAGGGAAACTAACGGGATATGATCAGGTGCATCCCAGAACTCCGTGGAAATGTAGGAAAGGGATTGCTGGACACATTCCTGAGATAACTGTGATTTCTAAATGCTGGTGTTGGACTGGGGTGGATGAAGTTTAAAAATCCCACAACACCAGGTTTATTTGGAAGCACTAGCTTTCAAAGCGCTGCTCCTTCAGGAGGTGGTTGAAGGAGCATTACTTCACAAACTCGTGCTTCCAAATAAACCTGATGGACTATAACCTGGTCATAGAGTCAGAGGTGACCAGCATGGAAGCAGACCCTTCAGTCCAACCCGTCCATGCCGACCAGATATCCCAACTCAATCTAGTCCCACCTACCAGCACCTGGCCCATATCCCTCCAAACCCTTCCTATTCATATACCCATCCAATGCCTCTTAAATGTTGCAATTGTAACAGCCTCCACCACTTCCTCTGGCAGCTCATACCATACACGTACCACCCTCTGCCTGAAAAAGTTGCACTTTGTGATAACTATTATGGATAGCCATGGGTGAGGTTCCAGAAGACTGGAGGGTGGCTAACGTGATGTTATTACTTCAGGAAGGTGGCAAGGAAAAGCTGGGGAAGAGTAGACCAGTGGGCCAATAGTGGCTATGGGTCATAGAATTCCTACAGTGTGGAAACAGGCCATTTGGGCTAAAAAATCCACACCAACCCTCTGAAGAGTAAACCACCCAGACCCATTACCCTACTTACTCTACATTTACTCTGGATCGATGCACCACACATCCCTGAAGCACTATGGGCAATTTAACATGTCTAATTCACCAAATCTGCACATTTTTGGATTGTGGGAAGAAATCAGAACACCCAGAGGAAACCCACACAGACACGAGGAGAATGTCTATGTGGAGTTTGGACAGTCACCAGAGGCTGGAATTGAACCCGGGTCCCTGGTGCTGTTTGGCATCAGTGCTAACCACTGATCCATCATGTCACCCCATTGTGTGAGACAGGATTAACATGCATTTGGAAAGGCAGTGGTTGATTAGGGGTGGTCTGCATGGCTTTGTTTGTGCAAAGTTATGTCTCAGTAACCTGATTACGATCTTGAAGGTGTGACAAAGAAGATTAATGAATCCAGGGTGGTGCACGTGGTCAATATGAACTTTGGCAAGGTATTTGACAAGGCTCTGCAAGGTTAGATCGCATGGATTCCAGGGAGGGCTAGTCATTTGGATACAAAATTAATTTGGAGTCAGGATAGTAGAAGGGTATTTTTCCGACTGGAGGCCTCTGAGCAGTGGTGTGCTGCAAAGGTCAGTACTGGGTCCACTCATTTTTGACCCTAAATAAGTGATTTGGATGTGAATAAAGGAGGCATGGTTCGTAAGTTTTCCGATGACATCAAGATTGATGTTGTTGACAGTGAAGAAGATTATCTCAGAGTACAGCGGGATGTTGATCAGAAGAGCGAGGAATGGCAGATGGAGATTATGTCAACTAAAAGTGAAGTACTGCATTTTGATATCACAAATTCGGGCAGGGCTTTAATTAAACCTTGAAGTGCAGGTTTATTGTTCCTTGAAAATGGACTTGCAGGTGATGGAGTAGTGAAGAATGCAGTTAGTGCAGTGAGTAGAAGGGTTGTGATATCATGTTGGAACTGTACAAGACATTGATTGGGCAACATTTGGAATACCATGTTCAATTCTCATCTCCCAATTATACGAAAGATGTTGTTAAACTCGAGAGGGTTCAAAAATAATTACAAAGATATTGGCGGGGTTGGAGGGGTTGAGCTGTTGTGAGGGTCTGAATAGGCTGGGGATAATGTCCCCGAAGCATCGGAGGCTGAAGGGTCATTTTACCAAGGTTTATAAGTTCATGAGGGACACGGATAGAATGGACAGCCAAAGTCTTTCTTCCCCCATGGTGTGGGAGTGTTGATTCCCCAATATCTTATCCAGAGTCCAAAATGAGAGGCCATGGGCTTGAGGTGAGAGAGGAAAATGTTTAAAAAGGACCAAAAGGACTTTTTGAACACAGAGAGTGGTGCATATATGGAATGAGCTCTGAGAGGAAGTGGTGGACGCTAGTACATTTACAGCATTTAAAAGGCATCAGGATAGGCAGATGAATGGGATGTGGGCCATAAATCTAGTCCCATTTACCAGCTTATGTTGGATATCTGGTCTAGGAGTCTAAATCAATCAGAATAAGGGCCTCATTTCTTTCACTGATGTCGTGAGTGGCTCTGAAAAGAGCCTTTGGGTTGTCA
Organism: Chiloscyllium punctatum; assembly: GCF_047496795.1. Taxonomy (NCBI): domain Eukaryota; kingdom Metazoa; phylum Chordata; class Chondrichthyes; order Orectolobiformes; family Hemiscylliidae; genus Chiloscyllium; species Chiloscyllium punctatum. Next base: position 47,491,802 of record NC_092761.1, on the reverse strand, counting down.
GAATAAAGAATGGTCTCTTCACCTTTTAGTGGTGTCCCCAGTAGTGGTTTTCTCAAGCAGCAGCATGGCCTAAAGATTAGGCAGCACCCCGCCGTGAACGATGGTCACTCATCCCAGCAGCTTGTTGAGTTTATTGTCATTATGGAGGAGTCAGGGGAGGATGCAGGTTTCTTATTGTCCAGACCAGTGTCACCCACCACTTCAAGGTTGTCAGCTGCCAGATACTCGAGCACCGCAGCCAGATAGACCAGCGCTCCAGCACCCACATGCTCAGCAGAATAACCCCTTCGCAGGAGCCTGTGAAAGTGTTCCTCCAGAAAGTTTGTACTGTACTGGCTTCATAGAAGTTAGCGTATTGCAGTTGCATCAAGTGTGTATGAATCTCAGGAAAAAGAACCTAACATTTTAGTCCTTAAATGCATGAATAAGAAGAATAACTGGCAGATTCTTCAGGATCTGTTTGATCTTCTAAGTGAATGCAGAATTAAGTTTGTTTGTTCCCTTTGCTTGTATACTTTGTGCACTCACTAATTAATTCTCTATCTGTCATTATGTGTTATTCAGTGGGACTGTAGGATTCAGTTTATTGTCCTGCAAAACTCCTCTCATATGTGACAGACTGTCAATAGAGAACTGTCAGAATGTTTTGTGAAGGTCTTGGAAACTAAATTTTAACATAGAGGCCGAAGGTTGTTCTCTGCTGTGCAAATGCACTGATTTTATCTTTAAAAAATGTTATTTTAAAGGAGCCATTCTTTTCATACAAGAGAGATGCCCACATTGGATTGATCAACTTTAATCTACCTACTCTGCATTACTGAGCAGTTTAAATCCTGCCTGTAAAGTAGAAAGCCAGTTACCAAAGTGAGAGAGGAGAGAGTTCTCAATTCATGTCTTCTGTTTTGGCTGGAAAAAGCCCACGCTCTTTGGGTGTTTGTGCCAAAAGGATTAATAGTCAAGTGAAAACACAACAAATTGCAACAGAAATAAATCTATGTTGTTCTTCAGAGTAGAATAGGGGAAAGCAATGGACCTTTGAAAATGTTATAGTGCAGGGTCCAACTAGGACTCGGGATATCACAGTCTGGTCATCAGAATGATACCATTGTTTTTTTCATTATAGGGTGACAATTTATTTTAAGACTGCTTAATCAAAAATAGGTAATAAGGGAAAGCCAGGGAACTATAGACCGATGAGCCTGACATTGGTGATGAGCAAGTTGTTGGAGGCAATCCTGAGGGACAGGATTTATATGTATTTGTGAGGGCAAGGACAGATTAGGGATAGTCCTTATGGCTTTGTGTCTGGGAAATCATGTCGAACAAACTTGATTTCGTTCTTCAAAGAAATAATTAGAGGATTGATGAGGGCAGAACATTAGATGTGATGTATTTGGACTTCAGTAAGGTGTTTGGCAAGGTTCCTCATGGGAGGCTGGTTAGCAAGGAAAGATCTCATGGAATACAGGGAGAATTAGCCATTGGATACAGAATCTGCTCAAAGGTAGAAGACAGAGGGTGGTAGTGGAGGGTTGGTTTTCATATTGGAGGCCTGTGACCAGTGGTGTGCCACAAGGATTAATGCTGGATCCAATATTTCTCGTCATTTATATAAATGATTTGGATGTGAACATAGGTATAGTTAGTGAGTTTACAGATGACACTAAAATTAGAGGTGTAATGGTCAAGAAGAAAGTTACCTCAGAGTAGAATGGACAACTTGATTAGATGGGCAAATGGATTGAGGAGTGGCAGATGGAGTTTAATTTAGATAAATGTGAGGTGCTGCAATTTGGAAAAGCAAATCAGAGCAGGAAGTACACACTTAATGCTGAGATCCTAGGGAGTGTTGCTGAACAAAGGGACTTTGGAGTGCAGATTCAAGTAGAGTTGCAGTGAAGAAGGCATTTGTTATCCTTTACTTTATAGGTCAGAGCATTGAGTATGGGAGCTGAGAGGTCATGTTATGGCTGTACAGGTCATTGGCTAGGCCACATGTGGAATCTCCTTCCTATTGGAAGGATGTTGTGAAATTTGAAAGGATTCAGAAAAGATTTACAAGGATGTTGCCAGGGTTGGAGGATTTGAGCAATAGTGAGATGCTGAACAGGCTCCACAACCACCTGATGAAGGATGTTGCTCCGAAAGCTAGTGTGCTTCCAATTAAACCTGTTGGACTATAACTTGGTGTTGTGTGATTTTTAACTTTGCACACCCCAGTCCAACACCGGCATCTCCAAATCATGATATGTTCATCTTGCCATGTGAATATTTAGGTGCAATCATCAACATGTACCTATCAGTTTCTACTTTGTGAATATCCCCAATATATGAGTGTTAGTATCAATCTGAAACTGTCAGATTCTGCTTAGTATAACAGTAAAGTTGTATCTGTTATTCTCTAATATTTGATTCTTTTTATCAACTGTCTCTGTCAGTTTCCAGATTAGAGTGGCGCTGGAAAAGCACAGCAGGACAGGCAGCATCCGAGTAGCAGGAAAACCGATGTTTTGCCCAAAACCTGCTGTGCTTTTCCAGCACCATTCTAATCTTGACTCCGATTTCCAGCACCTGCAGTCCTCACTTGCTCTGTCAGTTTCCAGATGAAACTGGAGGCTCACTGAAGATGTTACCTGGTATGGTGATGAAACTTCTGAAAGTGAACCTTCCAGCTCAGCGAGCAAACTTACGTCCTTAGTTATCAATTTTTTAACCTGTCAGATTCTGTGACTCTGAGTATAATTATCAAATTGTACATTCTGGATTAGTGGTGCTGGAAGAGCACAGCAGTTCAGGCAGCATCCAAGTAGCTTCGAAATCGACGTTTCAGGCAAAAGCCCTTCATCAGGAATAAAGGCAGTGAGCCTGAAGCGTGGAGAGATAAGCTAGAGGAGGGTGGGGTTGGGGAGAAAGTAGCATAGAGTACGATGGGTGAGTGGGGGAGATAATGAAGGTGATAGGTCAAGGAGGAGAGGGTGGAGTGGATAGGTGGAAAAGAAGATAGGCAGGTAGGACAAGTCCGGACAAGTCATGGGGACAGTTACTGAGCTGGAAGTTTAGAACTAGGGTGAGGTGGGGGAAGGGGAAATGAGGAAGTCCACATTGATGCCTTGGGGTTGAAGTGTTCCGAGGCGGAAGATGAGGCGTTCTTCCTCCAGGCGTCTGGTGGTGATCAAATTGTAAGTATCAGTTTATGCCATCTGAAAGCATGAGTGATGTTCTGCACGTCTTCCTTACAGATTCTGCCCTATGCATGTGAATGAATACATCAGTCCATTGCTGGGTTTATGAACAAGCGAAATCACTTATGGTTTGATACTTGTGACTTTTTTTTTGCTCTGGGAATGCAAGTGTTATTATTCGTCTCCAGCTAGGACTTTGCTTTTCAATATGTGAGATTAATTATAAATCTGTCCCTGTCAGAGCCTGCCGGACAAATATGTAAATGTAGTTGTCAATCAGTACCTGTCAGTTTCTCAGAAGTGAATGTGTGCAGTTCGATGTCAATTTATACCTGTCAGATTTGGCTATGTCAATATGTGAGTGCGATTATCTATCTATGCCTATCAGCTTCTGCTCAATCTGTATATGAGTGTATTAATGAATTTTTATGGTCAGATTTAGCTCTGCGAATATGTGAGTGTACTTAGAACATAAAACAGTACAACACAATACAGGCCATTCAGCTGTCAATGTTGTGCCAAACTTTTCTCCTACTCTAAGCTCAGACTAACCCACATTGTGCTATCTTCCATGTGCCTATCCAAAAGTCACTTAAATGTCCCTAATGTCTCTGACTCGGCTCCCACTGCTGTCTGTGCAATCCAAGTACCCACCACTCTCTGTGTAAAGAACCTCCTCTGACATCTCCCCGAAACCTGCCTCCAATCACCTTAAAATCATGCCACATCGTGACAGACATTTCTGCCATGGCAAAAGGTCTCCGGCTATCCACTCTATCTATGCCTCTCAACATCTTGTACACCTCTGTCAACTCACCCTCATCCTTCTTTGCTCCAATGAGAAAAGCCCTGGCTCCATAACACATGTCCTCCAATCCAGACAGCATCCTGGGAATCCTCCTCTACACCCTCTCTAAAGCTTCCATATCTTTCCTATAATGAGGCAACCAGAACTGAACAAAATATTCCAAGTGTGGTCTAACAGCTGCATGACCTCATGGCCTTTAAACTCAATTCCCCTGCTCATTAAAGCCAACACACCATACACCTTCTTCACAATCCCTTCAACTTGGGTGGCAAGTTTGAGGGATCTATGGACATGGACCCCAAGATCCTCTGTTCCTCCACACTGCCAAGCATCCTGCCTCTAACCCAGTATTGTTCATTCAAATTTGACCTTCTGAAAATGTAGTTACCAAAGTACACCTGCCAGTTTATGCAACATAGCTGTTCAATTTTATAATGTGTCTTGGGACTTGGGTGTGTGTACTTGGGACTTATTTTAATACAGTTTGTGTGTGTGAATATGTGTTTTCTCCCATTTTATCAGACATTGGCTAACAATGTGTGTTTTGAATTCACTTTACTTAATGTTGTATCTATATACATCTCATCTATTCACTAAAGGATTAATTCTGATGTTCAGCATCCACCTTTGTGACTCTTGTCCTGCCTCTGAGCATAGTTTCCTCCTCTGTCAGTATTTAACATCTACCGTATGTAAGGTTGTTGAAACTATGCAACAGAATGATCTATTTGTTTATTTTGTTTCTAAATTTTAAAAAAGGCTTAGAATTAATGTCGATTTACTGCTGATCCCAAGTATCTATTTTAGACCGGGAATAAGTCTGCCCCTTTTCAAAAGCAGTGAGAACATCAATGGCCTATGAATGATGACGTTTATTGGAACTGGGGTAGTGTGCATTGTGAATGGAGGGGAAAAAACTTACATTGCTAACATGGTGCTTGACTCTTGGTTTAAACATATCTCTCTGGAAAGTAGGCTGACTCAATCGGCTATGTGACTGTGGAGTGGATGATCTGCACTCTAGCAGGTGGGAACATACCTGCTGATCATTCATCAAAAGGCATGGTTTGGAGGTGCCTGATGAAGGAGCAGCACTTCGAAAGCTAGAGTTTCCAAATAAACCTGTTGGGCTATAATCTGGCGTTGTGAAATTTTTAGCGTAGGTTTTCATAACTCTACACCAATGGAATGAAATGCAGAAACTGAGCAACAAATGCACAGCACCATGAATCCGGAGGAACCGGAATGCTTACCCAGTTCGATCTCCAGCTCCCAATCCACTAACCACTGAAGAGCACAACAACAGACGCCACTTCAAATGTTTTTACTCGAAACTATTAATCTAGCGCCTCCAATACATCTCATTTACAGGACTGTCACGTTTCCATAATTTCCCTGCACAATGCCAACACACAGTGGGTACAAAAGCTGTATTGTCCTCAGTGTCTAAAGGACTGAAAACCACCAGAATGATCCACAGCAGCTTCTTCCCACTCTGCCTCCCTCAGCAGGCCCACACACAGCCCGAGAAAAGCCTCTCTCTACACCCCAGGCCGCTCACTCCAAGTTCCGGGACCAGTCTCTGCTCCTCTCGGCCTCTTACAGACAGCCCCCGATTCTCCCGGACCTTACCCTGGATCAGTCCTGGTCTCTGAGCCCCCTCTGTGTCCCAGGCTCACATCCCAATGAGCTGCTAGAAGGAACGTGCTGATCTCTCCATTGCAGTGTGTTTCTAACAAGACCCTTCCACTCCCGGAGGGAATACTCCTCACGGACAACCCCTGGGAGGGAGGGAGGGGGGTGGGGGGGGTGAGGGGTGCTCACGCATGCACACCACTGTTCGGGAAGTGTCAGGCTGGCGGGGTGGGAGAGGGACAGCGTTGCACAGGTGCTACTTTCCCAAATGATTCCCTGAAACAAACATCAATCGGTCATTTACCCCAATTCCTCTTACTCCCAGTGGGAACAATGGACCTGGGACTGTGGGGAAGGGACAGAGACCGTTTCAAATTGGGGCATTGCCCCTTAATGAAGATCCAATGTCGCTCATACCCGGGTTACGGTAACAACTCCTCCCTCGGGCGCTCTGAGAGTCTGACGAGGAATTGGAGACGCTGACGGCTCTTCGGTCCATCCATAAAGCTCCTACATTCAGTAAAATTTCGTCTGATCTCATTGATCCATTAAATGTATTATTCCAAGCTCCTGACATTCGTCCGATAAATATTAAATCCTGTCAAATGTACTGGGCGGCATGGTGGATCAGTGGTTAGCACTGCTGCCTCACAGCACAAGGTTCGAATCCAGCCTAGAGCGGCTCTCTGTGTGGAGTTTGCACAATCTCCCCGTGTCTGCGTGGGTTTCCTCTGGGTGGTCCGGTTTTCTCCCACATTCCAAAAATGTGCAGGTTAGGTGACTTGGCCAAGCTAAATTGCCCATAGTGTTAGGCGAAGGGGTGAATGCAGGTGAATGGGTCTGGGTGCGTTGCTCTTCGGCGGGTCGGTGTGGATTTGTTGGGCCGAAGGGCCTGTTTCCACACTGTAAGTAATCTAATCTACTATGCAGAGAGATAGAATAAATTGTACGTTTTTACGAAGGTGGAATGCTACTATTGGAAGGTGTCATATTGTGCAGTGGTAGTCTTCCTAGATGTAGGTCAGGATTCCCGGGTTAAAGTCCCACCTCGTCCAAAAGTTGCTGCTGCTTGAGAGAATGGTTGTTTGAGAATATGCTGCCAATGAAATGGACGCTGCTTTGTCCTGAATGTCTGAAATGTTATGAGCTCATTCAGTGCGGTAAACCACCACACACCTGCCTCACAGCCTGGACCAGGAGAAAGCCTTTGCCAAAATGGGTTTTGCAGAGGGAATCTGCAACTGGATCTGACTGCTTTACACCAACGTTGTCAGCATTGTCTCAATCACTGGGTCGGAATTAGAAAGCTTCCCAATCAGATCCGGAGTCAGGAGGGGCTGCCCAGTCTCTCCTGCTTTAACTGTATGTCGTGGAGAGCCGTTTCGTGAGACGATCAGAAGGATGCGACTCTGAGAGACCATAAGACCTTAAGACATAGGAGTGGAAGTAAGGTCATTCGGCCCATCGAGATCACCATTTAATCATGGCTGATGGGCATTTCAACTCCACTTACCCGCATTCTCCCCGTAGCCCTTAATTCCTTGTGACATCAAGAATTTATCAATCTCTGCCTTGAAGGCATTTAGCATCCTGGCCTCCACTGCACTCCACGGCAATGAATTCTACAGGCCCACCACTCTCTGGCTGAAGAAATGTCACCGCATTTCTGTTCTGAATTGACCCCCTCTAATTCTAAGGCTGTGAACACGGGTCCCAGTCTCCTCGCCTAACAGAAACGGAGAGGGGTGACTATTCCTGGCAGTGGGGCCCGACAGATTAAGGCCTCCCTGTACATGGATGATGTCACTATTTTCTGCTTGGATCTACTGTCAGTGCACAGACTCAGGTGCATCTGTGACCAGTTTGAATGGGCCTCGGGGGGGCCAAGGTAAATTGAGGCAAGAACGAGGCCATGAATGACGGAAACTGGGCTGATCAATTGCCTATCCTCTTCACCGTCAGGGCTGACCACCTGAAGGTGCTGGGTATTTGGTTCAGAGGGGCTGGGGCTTGCGCCAAGACTTGGGAGGAACATGTCACCAAAGTGAGGCAGAAACTAAGGAGATGGGAGAAACAGTTGCTCTCCATCTTGGGTAAAAACCTGGTCATTCGGTGTGAGGCACTCTTTGTTGTTGTATGTGGTGCATGCCTGGCCTATTCCCCAAAAGTGCACCATCACAGTCCCCCTGGCTGTTTCCACTTCATGTGCAGATCAAAGATGGACCATGTCCAAAGAGACACCATGCATAAAATCTGTAGAAAGTGGGAAAAAACACACCAAATGCTACCCTCACCCTCTTTGGCCAATTTTGTGTGTGCCTGCATCAAGATGTGCGTGGATCCCCTCCACACAAACACCAAGTGTCACTACGTACTGAGGTTCTACCTGTCCCCGGTGTTGGGGAAGGATGGACCTGGCCTCACTGCCGTGGAATGCTCAAAGGAGTTGGACTGTTCCGTACTAACTGTCCTTCATGAAGAAACTTGTGAAGAATAACACCTCTGACCACATCAGAGGTGTTGAAGAGAGAGCTAAGAGCAGCAAGGAGGGGACATGAAAGGTCCTTAGTTGGTAGGATTAGGGAAAACCCTAAGGCTTTCTATAGGTATGTTAGGAATAAAAGAATGACTAGGGAAGGAATAGGTCCAATCAAGGATAGTAATGGGAAGTTGCGTGTGGAGGCTGAAGAGATTGGGGAGGCGCTGAATGAATACTTTTCGTCAGTATTCACTCAGGAACAGGACATTGTTGTCGATATGAATACTGAGGCACGAATAAGTAGGATGGATGGCTTTGAGATATGTAGAGAAGAGGTGTTGGAAATTCTGGCAAGGGTGAAAATAGATAAGTCCCCTGGGCCTGATGGCATTTATCCTAGGATTCTCTGGGAAGCAAGGGAGGAGATTGCAGAGCCATTGGCCTTGATTTTTGTGTCCTCTTTGTCGACAGGAGTAGTGCCAGAGGACTGGAGGCTAGCAAACATGGTTCCCTTGTTCAAGAAGGGGAGTAGGGATAATCCTAGTAACTATAGGACAGTGAGTCTCACTTCTGTTGTGGGCAAAGTCTTAGAGAGAATTGTAAGGGATAGGATTTATGCACATCTGGATAAGAATGATGTGATCAAGGATAGTCAGCATGGTTTTGTGAAGGGCAGGTCGTGCCTCACAAACCTTATTGAATTCTTTGAGAAGGTGACTAAGGAGGTAGATGAGGGGAAAACAGTAGATGTGGTATATATGGATTTTAGTAAGGCGTTTGATAAGGTCCCCCATGGTAGGCTACTGCAGAAAATACAGAGATATGGCATTGAGGGTGAGTTGGAGGTTTGGATTAGGAATTGGCTCTCTGGAAGAAGACAGAGGATAGTAGTTGATGGCAAAGGTTCATCTTGGAGTGCCGTCACTAGCGGTGTTCCGCAAGGATCTGTTTTGGGACCATTGTTGTTTGTCATTTTTATAAATGACCTGGAGGAAGGGTTAGAAGGTTGGGTGAGCAAGTTTGCGGATGATACAAAAGTCAGAGGAGTTGTAGACAGTGAGGAAGGATATGGCAGGTTACAGCGGGATATAGAGAAGCTGCAGAGCTGGGCAGAAAGGTGTCAAATGGAGTTCAATGTAGCTAAGTGTGAAGTGATTCACTTTGGTAAGAGTAATAAAAAGATGGATTACTGGGCTAATGGTAGACTACTTGGTAGTGTGGAAGAGCAGAGGGATCTTGGTGTCCATGTACACAGATCTCTGAAAGTTGCCACCCAGGTAAATAGTGCAGTGAAGAAGGCATATGGCGTACTGGCTTTTATTGGTAGAGGAATTGAGTTCCGGAGTCCTGAGGTCATGCTGCAGTTGTATAAGACTCTGGTGCGGCCGCATCTGGAATATTGTGTGCAGTTTTGGTCGCCATACTATAGGAAGGATGTGGAGGCACTGGAACGGGTGCAGAGGAGGTTTACCAGGATGTTGCCTGGTATGGTAGGAAGATCCTATGAGGAAAGGCTGAGGCACTTGGGGTTGTTTTCATTGGAGAAAAGAAGGTTTAGGGGTGACTTGATAGAGGTGTACAAGATGATTAGGGGGTTAGATAGGGTTGACAGTGAGAACCTTTTTCCACGTATGGAGTCAGCGATTACAAGGGGGCATAGCTTTAAATTAAGGGGGGGTAGATATAGGACTGATGTTAGGGGTAGGTTCTTCACTCAGCGAGTCGTAAGTTCATGGAATGCCCTGCCAGTAGCAGTAGTGGACTCTCCCTCTTTATGGGTATTTAAGCGGACATTGGATAGGTATATGGAGGATAGTGGGTTAGTGTAGGTTAGGTGGGCTTTGATCGGCGCAACATCGAGGGCCGAAGGGCCTGTACTGCGCTGTATTCTTCTTATGTTCTATGTTCTATCAGGAAGTGATCAAACGTAGTGTCCTTGTGACGCTTCGGGAAAAGGAGAGGGCCAGTTTACTGCACAGTCTTTCAAACTCATTGCCAGAATACATCATCACCAGAATGTTCAACCAAGCACAAAGACATCCTTTGGCTGGTGTGGAGAAAGGCACTGCCTGTGAGATACTTTATGTACGCTCGGACTCTCTGCCCCACTGCACGCTGCCCTCAAAGCGGCTGTGCAGGTGACCAGATTGTCACACATCTCCTTCTGGAATGTGCCTATGCAAAGGACGTCTGGAGAAGAATGCAGTGGAGTTTGTCGAGGTTTGTCCTGAGCAGTTCCGTGACATGAGACACTGCTCTATGCAGTGTTCGCTGGGATGAACACTGAGATGAATATCAATTGTGCCTGACGGACCATTAACATGGTGAAAGATGCACTTTGGTCTGCCCGAAACCTGCTGGCCTTCCAGTTGAAGGAATTAACCCAGACTGAATGTAGCAGATTGGCATATTCCAAGGTCCAGGATTACATGCTGAGGGACACGCTGAAGCTTGGGGCAGCTGCTGCTAAGGCGCAGTGGGGAAAGACCACCGTGTATGGTCCCTCTGCCGAAGGATAAGAGTGTGTGCATACAGTAGTTGGGCCCTGCTGCCACCTCAGCTATAAGCCAAGAGGTTGTCTGTAAATATAGAGTATGATGGACATGAAAGATTTAAGTTGCCATCTGTAAGTAAAAAGAGTACAGATCTGAGCAAGTTCACGAACTGTCCAGGTACCAAAAACCTATTTTCTAAAACATGTTGTGGTGAGACAGTTTCTTATCGGAGCTGGGTGTTGCAGTAATTTCTGTGATGGGAATATAACCTTGTGATTTTGCAGCCCAAGGCTGCCTTTCTCCAGATCTTGTTGAATTGGGCCGTGATCTGCTCCAGGAGACTGGTACCCTCCCAAACTGTTTTAATGGTGCATTCCGCTGCAGTGTTTTCACTCAGGTTTACAGTGATACATTGGGAATGCTTGATGTGCAATCCCATGGTTCAAATCCAAACTCCTCACTGTATCCACAGCCCCAACTCTCCGTGGTGCTGCATCGGCACTTGTGAGTGACAGAACATGTAGTACTCACCCTGGAAACAATCCTGGTGTGTTACAGCTGAGATAGTCACTGTCCTTCATTCTATTCATTCACGTTCACATTTGGTGATATTTCTGGCCTGTGAATTGTGTGGGTGTGAACATTGTGTAAGACAGACTGAGGAAGAGGGCGGGTGGGTTCGTCCAACCTAGTTATGTTTGTGAGGACGTTCATATCACTGAATCTCCGAGTCTTTCTCGCGCAAATCAGAAAGGTTTTCATTTGAAGTTATCCCCTTGCTCCCCTCCTAAACCCCAAAGGCAGAATTCAAGACAATATATTTGTTGATTTCAAGATTTCAGTCGGAAAGTAGCGACAATGTGAGCACTCAGCTCAGAGAGCGCGATCAGAACAGCAGCAAAATGGGTTTCACACGGAAAACGGAGCTGTCAATTCGAATAAAACCTTTCTGGCGGGAAACTTCCCGTGTCTGGAACAGGAAGATCCAGCCCGAACTGTCTGGAGATGCCGAATTCCACAGGAATTGGAGAGTTTTGGCTGAGTGAGGAACACAGAGGGGCAGAAGGGCAATGGTGTGTCGGCTGATGAAGGGCTTTTGCCTGAAACATCGATTTCACTGCTCCTCGGATGCTGCCTGAACTGCTGTGCTCTTCCAGCACCACTGATCCAGAATCTGGTTTCCAGCATCTGCAGTCACTGTTTTTACCCAATGGTGTGTCGGCGCCGACCGCTCGCTGCCTTGAAGTTGTTCAGTGTCGCCATCAGCAGCTTCATTACTGACCCAGTTCACACACACACACACACACTCACACTCACACACACATACACACTGACACACACACATTCACACTCACACCCACACACATACTCACACACACACACATACACACACACATAATCACACACACATACTCACACACACACACAGACACACACACGCAGACGCACACGCACACATACACACACATACACATACACACAGACACACACACTCACACACAGACGCACACGCACACGCACACACACACATGCACACACATAGTCATACACTTACACACTGACACACACACACATACTCACACACATATACACACACTCACACAGACACACACAGAGACACACACACATACTCACACACATACACACTGACATACACACACACACACAGACACACGCACTCACACACACAGACGCACACGCACACACATACACACACATACTCATACACATACACACTGACACACACACACAGACACAAACATACACACACACATACAGACACACTCACAAACACACACACAGTCACACACACATACACACACATGCACACACACACACTCACACACACACACAGACACACACACTCACAGACACACACACAGACATACACACACTGACACACACACATACACACTGACACACACACAGACATATACACACTGATACATACACTCTCACACAAACACATACACACACGCACTCACACATACACACAAACGCACACACACATACACACACAGACACTGACACACACACTGACACACACTGACACGCACACACCTCTCAGAGAAGAGCTCAGGCCCGATCTAATGATCCCTGTCCCGCCACCCAGTACAGACAGCCCTTTGATGTTCATTGATGTCAACCCTACCCTGATCCTAATCCAGCCCCTCTCCCACCCTCTACAATAAATCAGCGTGAGGTCCCGTTCTCACTGTCATTGACCACCAGCTCAGGGACACTTCCAGTGTTTCCATTTCCCACATTCAGAGAAACAGTGCCTTAAGAGAGGAACACTGGGGCAGAAACCCCGCTTCACACAGAGTCCCCAAGAAATGACTTGGTGGAATTCAGCGGCAGGAGGAGAAGCTGGTATTGAAATGGGAACAGCGGTGTTGTCTTGTTAGAAAGAGCTGAAAATGTGTTGCTGGAAAAGCGTAGCAGGTCAGACAGCATCCATGGAGCAGGAGAATCGACTATTCGGACATGAGCCTTCCTTCAGGAATCCTGAAGACGGGCTTATGACCAAAATGTCGATTCTCCTGCTCCTTGGATGCTGCCTGACCTGCTGCGCTTTTCCAGCAACACATTTTTCAGCTCTGATCTCCAGCATCTGCAGTCCTCACTCTCTCCTCTTGTTCGAGAGGCCGGCACTTGGCGATTAATCGGAACAAACTGTTTTTATGATGCTCTTGTTTTTCCTCTCCATGAACATGAGGCTGAAGTCTGTGGGTTTCCCGCTGAGCACTGAGTTCCCGGCCACTGTGCGGAAAGGTTCAGTTACAGACAGTTCGGGGCTGGGGTGAGCTGGAGGAGGAGCTGGATGGTCAGAGCCATTTCTGGGCTCTGTCTGTCCCTCACTTTCCTGCCGGGACTGTCTCTCACTCTCTGTCCCTTTCTCAGTCAGGGCCCGAGCCAGGCTGTATCATCAGGGAAGGGGAGGCAGCTCCGCTCTCATTCAGCAGCGGTTTGAGTGAAGAAGCGTGATGTCTGGGAGAGGTAAAGGGCCTGGGGAAAGGTAGAGTGAAGCGACACCGCAAAGTGCTCCGGGATAACATCCAGAGCATCACGAAACCAGCCACCCGGCGCCTGGCTCGCCGTGGCGGGGTCCAGCGCATCTCGGGCTCGATCGACGAGGAGAGCCGCGGGGTATTAAAGGGTTTTCCTGGAGAATGTGATCAGGGATATAGTCGCCTACACTGAGCACGCTGAACGCAAGACGGTCCCCCCCATGGATGTGGTGTACACTCTGAAACGCCAGGGCCGCACTCTTTATGGATTCGGCGGCGGAACAAATCCACCCTTTCTCCAGCGGAACCAAAGGCTGTTTTCAGAGCCCACCCCCACCCCTCCCATTGAGAGCGGAGACCTGGTCATGGGTATGGCAGCACACAGGGAGGGTATAATACACTGCAGCAGGTTATTTCAGGTATGATGTATCACAGCGCGACCTGCCACACCGCCCAGACACTAATGTTCAATCTTGGGGGGTTTGTACTTTCTCCCCCCTACCAGGAATGTTACTGTGTTCCGTTTTGATTCTTGGGTTTGCAGATGTTTTAGGCAGGTATTATTTCCAGTTTCCTGTGACTGACAGCAATTGCAAATTGTGTTCGGCCTCCTTATAATCTGGGTAAAATAATGTACTGATGGAGTGAGTTTCTGTAACTTTATCGGGGTACATTGTATTAACGTGCTTCACTCGGAGGGTTTGTTTGATGAACGGCGGTTAAATACTGGGCTGTACAGTTTGTCTGGGCTGTTTTAACACTCCCTCTCTCCTCCTGCCTCTGACAGACATGATCACACAGCACTCCGAGTTTTAAACAATCCCTTATAAAAGGTCAGGTTTGATCATAATTGCTGGCGGTCTGTGTTTTAATCTTTAATTGAATCTCAGGAATACTGAACATGAAATCAGTGGGCTTTTTGAAATTGATACACCGTCATTTCAAGTGAACCAATCGGCCTCCAGGAATCTTCCGGAGCTGCTTCTGGATAGGTATAAAGCGAAGAGTTGCTGCTGTTGCACTGGGTTAATGCAGGTGTCATTGAAGGAAATGAACTTGGCTGAGAATTCAGTAAATACGATCTGCCTGTTGCATTTATGTTGCATGAGTTACATAATGGAATGGAAACAAATTGGCGCCAAATAATCAACCACTTTCTTTCAGATTTGAAAAGCCCGACAAAGGAAGTGGCAGTTTGACGGAGAAGACGCATTTGATTGACTTGCTTTCAGATAACGAAAGTGTACACTCGTTCACCCAATCTCCCCTTCCCCAGTCTCCCTGACTAGATGTTCTACGGACGGTCGGTACAAACTCGATGGGCCGAGTGTCCTGTGTGCTTCGCAGGGACTCCACCAACATTCTTCCCGGGAGCATATTAATATGGACAGTTTTTAAGACCCCTCCTTCCTTGCAAATTGACTCCATATTAAAGTATTGCAGTCTCACAGCTGTTCTGCTTTGCTCTCGGTTCGTTTTGAAAGTTTCTATCTAACAGCAGAAAGCCTCATTCTGTAACCGGACAGACCCCGGCGCGGAGTTTTGGGAATTAAGTAACAACATGTACATTGTATCTGTCCGTGGGACTCAAAGATGGGACACTTCTTTAATTGGCCAGGGGTGAAACCCAGGCTTCATGCCCCACTGGGAGCTGGAGCTCCTGAAATGATCGAGTGTTAAAGAGGAACATGGACCGATCTGAAAATGACTCAGTAAAGGTTTAATGTGCTCTCTGTCAACGGGCAAGGTACAACAGTGGACATGAATTCACCCGAAAATAAACCGCAGAGGGACAGCGCCCACCCGTTATGATCAATTCGTGGCCTATTTGTGGTACTGGGTCGTTTCAGCTATTCCTAATGTGGTTAAAGGAAATGTGAAACTGGCTGTGAACGAGGTGCACAGGGGCTAGGTGACACATGCACAGGACAAGGAATAAAGAGACACAGCACAATAGTAAATAATGCACACCCCACTCCATTACAATAGCAATGTATAATATATCATCATAAACGCCTCAAACTCCTTGCCTCCGAGCTCTCACTGTGAACCTGGCTGACTGCAGGCGGTCAAGAGGATGTGGATATTAGAAAACACACACACTGACTCTCCAATATTCATATTAACAGAGCAATAACTAACTGTTAGTAATCAAAAGGAAAAATCAACCTGACAGTGGTGGGAGTCTAGTTTCTTTCTCTGATATTGTGAGCGGCTCTGAAAAGAGCCTTTGGGTTGTCAGAATCAAGATCAGTCTCTTCACTTTTTCGAGGGGGCGGTTTTCTTGGGCAGCAGCACGGCCTGGATATTAGGCAGCACCCCTCCCTGAGCGATGGTCACCCCTCCCAGCAGCTTGTTGAGCTCCTCGTCGTTGCGCACGGCCAGCTGCAGGTGCCTGGGGATGATGCGGGTTTTCTTGTTGTCCCGGGCCGCGTTCCCGGCCAATTCGAGGACTTCAGCCGCCAGATACTCCAGCACCGCAGCCAGATAGACCGGCGCTCCGGCCCCCACACGCTCAGCATAGTTCCCCTTTCTCAGGAATCTGTGAATACGGCCCACCGGGAACTGCAGGCCAGCCCGGGACGACCGAGACTTCGCCTTGGTGCGCGCTTTCATACCGCCCTTTCCTCTTCCAGACATTGCCCCCTTAATCCCAGAAACACTGTCACCGAGAATACTCCAATCCGCCCACATTGCGCCCTGTTTATACCTTCGGGAGGAATGGTGGGGCGGCCGTTGCTGATTGGTCACATTGTTCAGCATTTCCTAATGTTGTTTCAGTAGCCAATCAGATATTTGCTTCATTGCCCAATCCGGAGGGGGCACGGAGAGGGAGGGCGGAAAACATCAACATCAAATCATCAACCGCTTTCTCTCCAATTTAAAAACCTGTCAATATGTACAAAAAAGGGAATTTTACAAAGTACAATGGATCAATACTTAAGAGATAATTTACTTTAGGTTACAACTATAGAATCTGCCTTTATCTCTTTCCCTTATCTACTTGATTCTCTCCATTTCTGACACTAAGTGCCGTTCTCAGAACCTTTAAAACAAGCAGAAACAAAAACGTGAGACAAAAATTGCACTCCACAACTAATCCTTTTATTTCGTATTTCATAAAATGCGATATGTTGATAATACATCAGACAATATTGCTCCAGGTGAGCGTATTAACAGCATCTTTCGAGACTACTTTCAGGGGCCGTGTTTTCTTGCACTCGATCTGACTTCAGCAAAAGCTCCCCTTTGCTGTTCCAGTTTAATCTCGGTTCAGTTTGAAAGTCTCTCATTGATAGCATTCTGCAACGGGACAAAACCCGCGTGGAGTTTTGAAAATAAAAAAAAGAACTCAAATGTAAAATCTATCCGTGGGACTCGAGGAGAGGGGACGTTTTCCTTGTTTGCTCTGGGTGAAATTTACGGTTCATTCCCCACCAGGATCGCTCCTGAACTGACCGAGTGTCAGAGCAACGTGGACTGGGGAAGTCGCTGAAAAATGACTCTCTCAACAGGCAGGGAAAACAGGGTTTAATCCGAACGCGTTAGAGTTGAAGGTATGGTCAGCGGGCACTCTTAATGTAGGGAACATTTAAAAAAAAACAGAGATAGCGTCGAGATAAATATCGTTAGTTATACATTCCCAGAATCACTTGCAAACTAAAACGGTTCAACTGTCTCAGGGAAGTTGTGGGTGGCTCTGAAAAGAGCCGTTGGAGTAAAGAGGAACAGGAACACATGAAAGGAGCTGAAAATGACTCAATAGCTTTTAATATGCTCCCCTTCTGTGGACAGGGAAAAGAGGCTGGAGATGAACACATACTGGATTCGTGGTGCTGGAAGAGCACAGCAGTTCAGGCAGCATCCAACGAGCAGCGAAATCAACGTTTCGGGCAAAAGCCCTTCATCAGGAATAAAGGCAGTGAGCCTGAAGCATGGAGAGATAAGCTAGAGGAGGGTGGGGGTGGGGAGAGAGTAGCATAGAGTACAATGGGTGAGTGGGGGAGGAGATGAAGGTGATAGGTCAAGGAGGAGAGGGTGGAGTGGATAGGTGGAAAAGAAGATAGGCAGGTCAGACAAGTCAAGGAGACAGTAACTGAGCTGGAAGTTTGAAAGTAGGATGAGGTGGGGGAAGGGGAAATGAGGAAGCTGTTGAAGTCCACATTGATGCCCTGGGGTTGAAGTGTTCCAAGGCGGAAGATGAGGCGTTCTTCCTCCAGGCGTCTGGTGGTGAGGGAGCAGCGGTGAAGGAGGCCCAGGACCTCCATGTCCTCGGCAGAGTGAGAGGGGGAGTTGAAATGTTGGGCCACGGGGCGGTTTGGTTGATTGTTGTGGGTGTCTCGGAGATGTTCCCTAAAGCGCTCTGCTAGGAGGCGCCCAGTCTCCCCAATGTAGAGGAGACCACTTCGGGAGCAACGGATACAATAAATGATATTAGTGGATGTGCAGGTAAAACTTTGATGGATGTGGAAGGCTCCTTTAGGGCCTTGGATAGAGGTGAGGGAGGAGGTGTGGGCACAGGTTTTACAGTTCCTGCAGTGGCTGGGAAAGGTGCCAGAATGGGAGATGAACACACCCGAGGCTGAGGGCAGAGGTCAAAGGCCACTCATTGTGATAAGCCTTACTATTTGCTACACTGGGTCATTTCAGCTCTTCCTAATGTGCGAAAAGGGAATGTGAAACTGGCTGTGATCGAGGTGTATAGGAGCTCAGTGATGCATAAATAAAGACCTGTACCGCAGAGGCCCGTACAGTGCAATAACAAATAATGCATCATCTATTGACGTTATTACAATGGAGCTTTATATGATACTCCATGATAAACACCTCAATCCCCTTGTCTCCCAGTGGCTGAGTGCAGGGGTTGAAGGGATGCGGATGTTGGATTCTGACTATAACATCCAATATCCATGCGATTAAAACGGTCAATAAAGTCTCACAATAAAAGGGAAACTAACGGGATATGATCAGGTGCATCCAAGAACTCCGTGGAAATGTAGGAAAGGTATTTGCTGGACACATTCCTGAGATAACTGTGATTTCTAAATGCTGGTGTTGGACTGGGGTGGATGAAGTTTAAAAATCACACAACACCAGGTTTATTTGGAAGCACAGGTGGTTGAAGGAGCATTACTTCACAAACTCGTGCTTCCAAATAAACCTGAGTTTAGATTACTTACAGTGTGGAAACAGGCCCTTCGGCCCAACAAGTCCACACCACCCCGCCGAAGCGTAACCCACCCATACCCCTACATCTACATCTACCCCTTACCTAACACTATGGGCAATTTAGCATGGCCAATTCACCTGGCCTGCACATCTTTGGACTGTGGGAGGAAACCGGAGCACCCGGAGGAAACCCACGCAGACACGGGGAGAACGTGCAAACTCCACACAGTCAGTCGCCTGAGGCGGGAATTGAACCCGGGTCTCAGGCGCTGTGAGGCAGCAGTGCTAACCACTGTGCCACCGTGCCACCTAATGGACTATAACCTGGTCATAGAGTCAGAGGTGACCAGCATGGAAGCAGACCCTTCAATCCAACCCGTCCATGCCGACCAGATATCCCAACTCAATCTAGTCCCACCTACCAGCACCCGGCCCATATCCCTCCAAACCCTTCCTATTCATATACCCAACCAATGCCTATTAAATGTTGCAATTGTACCAGCCTCCACCACTTCCTCTGGCAGCTCATACCATACACGTACCACCCTCTGCCTGAAAAAGTTGCACTTTGTGATAACTATTATGGATAGCCATGGGTGAGGTTCCAGAAGAGGGTGGCTAACGTGATGTTATTACTTCAGGAAGGTGGCAAGGAAAAGCTGGGGAAGAGTAGACCAGTGGGCCAATAGTGGCTATGGGTCATAGAATTCCTACAGTGTGGAAACAGGCCATTTGGGCTAAGAAATCCACACCAACCCTCTGAAGAGTAAACCACCCAGACCCATTACCCTACTACTCTACATTTACTCTGGATCGATGCACCACACATCCCTGAAGCACTATGGGCAATTTAACATGTCTAATTCACCAAATCTGCAGATTTTCGGGTTGTGGGAAGAAATCAGAACACCCAGAGGAAACCCACACCCAGAGGAAACCCACACAGACACGAGGAGAATGTCTATGTGGAGTTTGGACAGTCACCAGAGGCTGGAATTGAACCCGGGTCCCTGGTGCTGTTTGGCATCAGTGCTAACCACTGAGCCATCATGTCACCCCATTGTGTGAGACAGGATTAACATGCATTTGGAAAGGCAGTGGTTGATTAGGGGTGGTCTGCATGGCTTTGTTTGTGCAAAGTTATGTCTCAGTAACCTGATTACGATCTTGAAGGTGTGACAAAGAAGATTAATGAATCCAGGGTGGTGCACGTGGTCAATATGAACTTTGGCAAGGTATTTGACAAGGTTCTGCAAGGTTAGATTGCATGGATTCCAGGGAGGCTAGTCATTTGGATACAAAATTAATTTGGAGTCAGGACAGTAGAAGGGTATTTTTCAGACTGGAGGCCTCTGAGCAGTGGTGTGCTGCAAAGGTCAGTACTGGGTCCACTCATTTTTGACCCTAAATAAGTGATTTGGATGTGAATAAAGGAGGCATGGTTCGTAAGTTTTCCGATGACATCAAGATTGATGTTGTTGACAGTGAAGAAGATTATCTCAGAGTACAGCGGGATGTTGATCAGAAGAGCGAGGAATGGCAGATGGAGATTATGTCAACTAAAAGTGAAGTACTGCATTTTGATATCACAAATTCGGGCAGGGCTTTAATTAAACCTTGAAGTGCAGGCTTATTGTTCCTTGAAAATGGACTTGCAGGTGATGGAGTATTGAAGAATGCAGTTAGTGCAGTGAGTAGAAGGGTTGTGATATCATGTTGGAACTGTACAAGACATTGATTGGGCAACATTTGGAATACCATGTTCAATTCTCATCTCCCAATTATATGAAAGATGTTGTTAAACTCGAGAGGGTTCAAAAATAATTACAAAGATATTGGCAGGTTTGGAGGGTTTGAGCTGTTGTGAGGGTCTGAATAGGCTGGGGATAATGTCCCCGAAGCATCGGAGGCTGAAGGGTCATTTTACCAAGGTTTATAAGTTCATGAGGGACACGGATAGAATGGACAGCCAAAGTCTTTCTTCCCCCATGGTGTGGGAGTGCTGATTCCCAAATATCTTATCCAGAGTCCAAAATGAGAGGCCATGGGCTTGAGGTGAGAGAGGAAAATGTTTAAAAAGGACCAAAAGGACTTTTTGAACACAGAGAGTGGTGCATATATGGAATGAGCTCTGAGAGGAAGTGGTGGACGCTAGTACATTTACAGCATTTAAAAGGCATCAGGATAGGCATGTGGATGGGATGTGGGCCATAAATCTAGTCCCATTTACCAGCTTATGTTGGATATCTGGTCTAGGAGTCTAAGTCAATCAGAATAAGGGCCTCATTTCTTTCACTGATGTCGTGAGTGGCTCTGAAAAGAGCCTTTGGGTTCTCAGAATAAAGAATGGTCTCTTCACCTTTTAGTGGTGTCCCCAGTAGTGGTTTTCTCGAGCAGCGGCATGGCCTAAAGATTAGGCAGCACCCCGCCGTGAACGATGGTCACTCATCCCAGCAGCTTGTTGAGTTTATTGTCATTATGGAGGAGTCAGGGGAGGATGCAGATTTCTTATTGTCCAGACCAGTGTCACCCACCACTTCAAGGTTCTCAGCTGCCAGATACTCGAGCACCGCAGCCAGATAGACCAGCGCTCCAGCACCCACACGCTCAGCAGAATAACCCCTTCGCAGGAGCCTGTGAAAGTGTTCCTCCAGAAAGTTTGTACTGTACTGGCTTCATAGAAGTTAGCGTATTGCAGTTGCATCAAGTGTGTATGAATCTCAGGAAAAAGAACCTAACACTTTAGTCCTTAAATGCATGAATAAGAAGAATAACTGGCAGATTCTTCAGGATCTGTTTGATCTTCTAAGTGAATGCAGAATTAAGTTTGTTTGTTCCCTTTGCTTGTATACTTTGTGCACTCACTAATTAATTCTCTATCTGTCATTATGTGTTATTCAGTGGGACTGTAGGATTCAGTTTATTGTCCTGCAAAACTCCGCTCATTTGTGACAGACTGTCAATAGAGAACTGTCAGAATGTTTTGTGAAGGTCTTGGAAACTAAATTTTAACATAGAGGCCGAAGGCTGCTCGCTGCTGTGCAAATGCACTGATTTTATCTTTAAAAAATGTTATTTTAAAGGAGCCATTCTTTTCATACAAGAGGGATGCCCACATTGGATTGATCAACTTTAATCTACCTACTCTGCATTACTGAGCAGTTTAAATCCTGCCTGTAAAGTAGAAAGCCAGTTACCAAAGTGAGAGAGGAGAGAGTTCTCAATTCATGTCTTCTGTTTTGGCTGGGAAATAGCCCACGCTCTTTGGGTGTTTGTGCCAAAAGGATTAATAGTCAAGTGAAAACACAACAAATTGCAACAGAAATAAATCTACGTTGTTCTTCAGAGTAGAATAGGGGAAAGCAATGGACCTTTGAAAATGTTATAGTGCAGGGTCCAACTAGGACTCGGGATATCACAGTCTGGTCATCAGAATGATACCATTGTTATTTTCATTATAGGGTGACAATTTATTTTAAGACTGCTTAATCAAAGATAGGTAATAAGGGAAAGCCAGGGAACTGTAGACCGATGAGCCTGACATTGGTGATGAGCAAGTTGTTGGAGGCAATCCTGAGGGACAGGATTTATATGTATTTGTAAAGGCAAGGACAGATTAGGGAAAGTCCTTATGGCTTTGAGTCTGGGAAATCATGTCGAACAAACTTGATTTCGTTCTTCAAAGAAATAATTAGAGGATTGATGAGGGCAGAACATTAGATGTGATGTATTTGGACTTCAGTAAGGTGTTTGGCAAGGTTCCACATGGGAGGCTGGTTAGCAAGGAAAGATCTCATGGAATACAGGGAGAATTAGCCATTGGATACAGAATCTGCTCAAAGGAAGAAGACAGAGGGTGGTAGTGGAGGGTTGGTTTTCATATTGGAGGCCTGTGACCAGTGGTGTGCCACAAGGATTGATGCTGGATCCAATATTTCTCGTCATTTATACAAATGATTTGGATGTGAACATAGGTATAGTTAGTGAGTTTACAGATGACACTAAAATTAGAGGTGTAATGGACAAGAAGAAAGTTACCTCAGAGTAGAATGGACAACTTGATTAGATGGGCAAATGGATTGAGGAGTGGCAGATGGAGTTTAATTTAGATAAATGTGAGGTGCTGCAATTTGGAAAAGCAAATCAGAGCAGGACGTATACACTTAATGCTGAGATCCTAGGGAGTGTTGCTGAACAAAGGGACTTTGGAGTGCAGATTCAAGTAGAGTTGCAGTGAAGAAGGCATTTGTTATCCTTTACTTTATAGGTCAGAGCATTGAGTATGGGAGCTGAGAGGTCATGTTATGGCTGTACAGGTCATTGGCTAGGCCACATGTGGAATCTCCTTCCTATTGGAAGGATGTTGTGAAATTTGAAAGGATTCAGAAAAGATTTACAAGGATGTTGCCAGGGTTGGAGGATTTGAGCAATAGTGAGATGCTGAATAGGCTCCACAACCACCTGATGAAGGATGTCGCTCCGAAAGCTAGTGTGCTTCCAATTAAACCTGTTGGACTATAACCTGGTGTTGTGTGATTTTTAACTTTGCACACCCCAGTCCAACACCGGCATCTCCAAATCATGATATGTTCATCTTGCCATGTGAATATTTAGGTGCAATCATTAACATGTACCTATCAGTTTCTACTTTGTGAATATCCCCAATATATGAGTGTTAGTATCAATCTGAAACTGTCAGTTTCTGCTTAGTGTAACAGTAAAGTTGTACCTGTTATTCTCTAATATTTGATTCTTTTTATCAACTGTCTCTGTCAGTTTCCAGATTAGAGTGGCGCTGGAAAAGCACAGCAGGACAGGCAGCATCCGAGTAGCAGGAAAACCGATGTTTTGCCCAAAACCTGCTGTGCTTTTCCAGCACCATTCTAATCTCGACTCCGATTTCCAGCACCTGCAGTCCTCACTTGCTCTGTCAGTTTCCAGATGAAACTGGAGGCTCACTGAAGATGTTAACCGGTATGGTGATGAAACTTCTGAAAGTGAATCTTCCAGCTCAGCAAGCAAACCTACGTCCTTAGTTATCAATTTTTTAACCTGTCAGATTCTGTGACTCTGAGTATAATTATCAAATTGTACATTCTGGATTAGTGGTGCTGGAAGAGCACAGCAGTTCAGGCAGCATCCAAGTAGCTTCGAAATCAACGTTTCGGGCAAAAGCCCTTCATCAGGAATAAAGGCAGTGAGCCTGAAGCGTGGAGAGATAAGCTAGAGGAGGGTGGGGGTGGGGAGAAAGTTGCATAGAGTACGATGGGTGAGTGGGGGAGGGGATGAAGGTGATAGGTCAAGGAGGAGAGGGTGGAGTGGATAGGTGGAAAAGAAGATAGGCAGGTAGGACAAGTCCAGACAAGTCATGAGGACAGTTACTGAGCTGGAAGTTTAGAACTAGGGTGAGGTGGGGGAAGGGGAAATGAGGAAGTCCACATTGATGCCTTGGGGTTGAAGTGTTCCGAGGCGGAAGATGAGGCGTTCTTCCTCCAGGCGTCTGGTGGTGATCAAATTGTACGTATCAGTTTATGCCATCTGAAAGCATGAGTGATGTTCTGCACGTCTTCCTTACAGATTCTGCCCTATGCATGTGAATGAATACATCAATCCATTGCTGGGTTTATGAAAAGCTAAAGCACTTATGGTTTGATACCTGTGACTTTTTTTTTGCTCTGGGAATGCAAGTGTTATTATTCGTCTCCAGCTAGGACTTTGCTTTTCAATATGTGAGATTAATTTTTAATCTGTCCCTGTCAGAGCCTGCTGCACAAATATGTAAATGTAGTTGTCAATCAGTACCTGTCAGTTTCTCAGAAGTGAATATGTGCAGTTCGATGTCAATTTATACCTGTCAGATTTGGCTATGTCAATATGTGAGTGCGATTATCTATCTATGCCTATCGGCTTCTGCTCAATCTGTATATGAGTGTAGTTATGAATTTTTATGGTCAGATTTAGCTCTGCGAATATGTGAGTGTACTTAGAACATAAAACAGTACAACACAATACAGGCCCTTCAGCTGTCAATGTTGTGCCAAACTTTTCTCCTACTCTAAGCTCAGACTAACCCACATTGTACTATCTTCCATGTACCTATCCAAAAGTCGCTTAAATGTCCCTAATGTCTCTGACTCGGCTCCCACTGCTGTCTGTGCAATCCAAGTACCCACCACTCTCTGTGTAAAGAACCTCCTCTGACATCTCCCCGAAACCTGCCTCCAATCACCTTAAAATCATGCCACATCGTGACAGACATTTCTGCCATGGCAAAAGGTCTCCGGCTATCCACTCTATCTATGCCTCTCAACATCTTGTACACCTCTGTCAACTCACCCTCATGAGAAAAGCCCTAGCTCCATAACCCATGTCCTCCAATCCAGACAGCATCCTGGGAATCCTCCTCTGCACCCTCTCTAAAGCTTCCATATCTTTCCTATAAGGAGGCAACCAGAACTGAACAAAATATTCCAAGTGTGGTCTAACCAGGGGTCTATACAGCTGCATGATCTCACGGCTTTTAAACTCAATTCCCCTGCTCATTAAAGCCAACACACCATACACCTTCTTTACAATCCCTTCAACTTGGGTGGCAAGTTTGAGGGATCTATGGACTTGGACCCCAAGATCCTCTGTTCCTCCACACTGCCAAGCATCCTGACTCTAACCCAGTATTGTTCATTCAAATTTGACCTTCCAAAAATGTAGTTACCAAACTACACCTGCCAGTTTATGCAACATAGCTGTTCAATTTTATAATGTGTCTTGGGACTTGGGTGTGTGTACTTGGGACTTATTTTAATACAATGTGTGTGTGTGAATATGTGTTTTCTCCCATTTTATCAGACATTGGCTAACAATGTGTGTTTTGAATTCACTTTACTTAATGTTGTATCTATATACATCTCATCTATTCACTAAAGGATTAATTCTGATGTTCAGCATCCACTTTTGTGACTCTTGTCCTGCCTCTGAGCATAGTTTCCTTCTCTGTCAGTATTTAACATCTACCGTATGTAAGGTTGTTGAAACTATGCAACAGAATGATCTATTTGTTTATTTTGTTTCTAAATTTAAAAAAGGCTTAGAATTAATGTCGATTTACTGCTGATCCCAAGTATCTATTTTAGACTGGGAATAAGTCTGCCCCTTTTCAAAAGCAGTGAGAACATCAATGGCCTATGAATGATGACGTTTATTGGAACTGGGGTAGTGTGCATTGTGAATGGAGGGGAAAAAACTTACATTGCTAACATGGTGCTTGACTCTTGGTTTAAACATATCTCTCTGGAAAGTAGGCTGACTCAATCGGCTATGTGACTGTGGAGTGGATGATCTGCACTCTAGCAGTGGGAACATACCTGCTGATCATTCATCAAAAGGCATGGTTTGGAGGTGCCTGATGAAGGAGCAGCACTTCGAAAGCTAGAGTTTCCAAATAAACCTGTTGGGCTATAATCTGGCGTTGTGAATTTTTTAGCGTAGGTTTTCATAACTCTACACCAATGGAATGAAATGCAGAAACTGAGCAACAAATGCACAGCACCATGAATCCGGAGGAACCGGAATGCTTACCCAGTTCGATCTCCAGCTCCCAATCCACTAACCACTGAAGAGCACAACAACAGACGCCACTTCAAATGTTTTTACTCGAAACTATTAATCGAGCGCCTCCAATACATCTCATTTACAGGACTGTCACGTTTCCATAATTTCCCTGCACAATGCCAACACACAGTGGGTACAAAAGCTGTATTGTCCTCAGTGTCTAAAGGACTGAAAACCACCAGAATGATCCACAGCAGCTTCTTCCCACTCTGCCTCCCTCAGCAGGCCCACACACAGCCCGAGAAAAGCCTCTCTCTACACCCCAGGCCGCTCACTCCAAGTTCCGGGACCAGTGTCTGCTCCTCTCGGCCTCTTACAGACAGCCCCCGATTCTCCCGGACCTTACCCTGAATCAGTCCTGGTCTCTGAGCCCCCTCTGTGTCCCAGGCTCACATCCCGATGAGCTGCTAGAAGGAACGTGCTGATCTCTCCATTGCAGTGTGTTTCTAACAAGACCCTTCCACTCCCGGAGGGAATACTCCTCACGGACAACCCCCGGGAGGGAGGGGTGGGGGGGGGGGGGGTGTGAGGGGTGCTCACGCATGCACACCACTGTTCGGGAAGTGTCAGGCTGGGGGGGGTGGGAGAGGGACAGCGTTGCACATGTGCTGCTTTCCCAAATGATTCCCTGAAACAAACATCAATCGGTCATTTACCCCAATTCCTCTTACTCCCAGTGGGAACAATGGACCTGGGACTGTGGGGAAGGGACAGAGACCGTTTCAAATTGGGGCATTGCCCCTTAATGAAGATCCAATGTCGCTCATACCCGGGTTACGGTAACAACTCCTCCCTCGGGCGCTCTGAGAGTCTGACGAGGAATTGGAGACGCTGACGGCTCTTCGGTCCATCCATAAAGCTCCTACATTCAGTAACATTTCGTCTGATTTCATTGATCCATTAAATGTATTATTCCAAGCTCCTGACATTCGTCCGATAAATATTAAATCCTGTCAAAAGTACTGGGCGGCATGGTGGATCAGTGGTTAGCACTGCTGCCTCACAGCACCAGGTTCGAATCCAGCCTAGAGCGGCTCTCTGTGTGGAGTTTGCACAATCTCCCCGTGTCTGCGTGGGTTTCCTCCGGGTGGTCCGGTTTTCTCCCACATTCCAAAAATGTGCAGGTTAGGTGACTTGGCCAAGCTAAATTGCCCATAGTGTTAGGCGAAGGGGTGAATGCAGGTGAATGGGTCTGGGTGCGTTGCTCTTCGGCGGGTCGGTGTGGATTTGTTGGGCCGAAGGGCCTGTTTCCACACTGTAAGTAATCTAATCTACTATGCAGAGAGATAGAATAAATTGTACGTTTTTACGAAGGTGGAATGCTACTATTGGAAGGTGTCATATTGTGCAGTGGTAGTCTCCCTAGATGTAGGTCAGGATTCCCGGGTTAAAGTCCCACCTCGTCCAAAAGTTGCTGCTGCTTGAGAGAATGGTTGTTTGAGAATATGCTGCCAATGAAATGGACGCTGCTTTGTCCTGAATGTCTAAAATGTTATGAGCTCATTCAGTGCGGTAAACCACCACACACCTGCCTCACAGCCTGGACCAGGAGAAAGCCTTTGCCAAAATGGGTTTTGCAGAGGGAATCTGCAACTGGATCTGACTGCTTTACACCAACGTTGTCAGCATTGTCTCAATCACTGGGTAGGAATTAGAAAGCTTCCCAATCAGATCCGGAGTCAGTAGGGGCTGCCCAGTCTCTCCTGCTTTAACTGTATGTTGTGGAGAGCCGTTTCGTGAGATGATCAGAAGGATGCGACTCTGAGAGACCATAAGACCTTAAGACATAGGAGTGGAAGTAAGGTCATTCGGCCCATCGAGATCACCATTTAATCATGGCTGATGGGCATTTCAACTCCACTTACCCGCATTCTCCCCGTAGCCCTTAATTCCTTGTGACATCAAGAATTCATCAATCTCTGCCTTGAAGACATTTAGCATCCTGGCCTCCACTGCACTCCACGGCAATGAATTCTACAGGCCCACCACTCTCTGGCTGAAGAAATGTCTCCGCATTTCTGTTCTGAATTGACCCCCTCTAATTCTAAGGCTGTGAACACGGGTCCTAGTCTCCTCGCCTAACAGAAACGGAGAGGGGTGACTATTCCTGGCAGTGGGGCCCGACAGATTAAGGCCTCCCTGTACATGGATGATGAACTATTTTCTGCTTGGATCTACTGCCAGTGCACAGACTCAGGTGCATCTGTGACCAGTTTGAATGGGCCTGGGGGGCCAAGGTAAATTGAGGCAAGAACGAGGCCATGATCGACGGAAACTGGGCTGATCAATCGCCTATCCTCTTCACCGTCAGGGCTGACCACCTGAAGGTGCTGGGTATTTGGTTCAGAGGGGCTGGGGCTTGCACCAAGACTTGGGAGGAACATGTCACCAAAGTGAGGCAGAAACTAAGGAGATGGGAGAAACAGTTGCTCTCCATCTTGGGTAAAAACCTGGTCATTCGGTGTGAGGTACTCTTTGTTGTTGTATGTGGTGCATGCCTGGCCTATTCCCCAAAAGTGCACCGTCACAGTCCCCCTGGCTGTTTCCACTTCATGTGCAGATCAAAGATGGACCATGTCCAAAGAGACACCATGCATAAAGGTCTGTAGAAAGTGGGAAAAAACACACCAAATGCTACCCTCACCCTCTTTGGCCAATTTTGTGTGTGCCTGCATCAAGATGTGCGTGGATCCCCTCCACACAAACACCAAGTGTCACTACGTACTGAGGTTCTACCTGTCCCCGGTGTTGGGAAGGATGGACCTGGCCTCACTGCCGTGGAATGCTCAAAGGAGTTGGACTGTTCCGTACTAACTGTCCTTCATGAAGAAACTTGTGAAGAATAACACCTCTGACCACAAGTCCATCAGGAAGTGATCAAACGTAGTGTCCTTGTGACGCTTCGGGAAAAGGAGAGGGCCAGTTTACTGCACAGTCTTTCAAACTCATTGCCAGAATACATCATCACCAGAACATTCAACCAAGCACAAAGACATCCTTTGGCTGGTGTGGAGAAAGGCTCTGCCTGTGAGTTACTTTATGTCCGCCCGGACTCTCTGCCCCACTGCACGCTGCCCTCAAAGCGGCTGTGCAGGGGACCAGATTGTCACACATCTCCTTCTGGAATGTGCCTATGCAAAGGACGTCTGGAGAAGAATGCAGTGGAGTTTGTCAAGGTTTGTCCTGAGCAGTTCCGTGACATGAGACACTGCTCTATGCAGTGTTCGCTGGGATGAACACTGAGATGAATATCAATTGTGCCTGACGGACCATTAACATGGTGAAAGATGCACTTTGGTCTGCCCGAAACCTGCTGGCCTTCCAGTTGAAGGAATTAACCCAGACTGAATGTAGCAGATTGGCATATTCCAAGGTCCAGGATTACATGCTGAGGGACATGCTGAAGTTTGGGGCAGCTGCTGCTAAGGCGCAGTGGGGAAAGACCACCGTGTATGGTCCCTCTGCCGAAGGATAAGAGTGTGTGCATACAGTAGTTGGGCCCTGCTGCCACCTCAGCTATAAGCCAAGAGGTTGTCTGTAAATATAGAGTATGATGGACATGAAAGATTTAAGTTGCCATCTGTAAGCAAAAAGAGTACAGATCTGAGCAAGTTCACGAACTGTCCAGGTACCAAAAACCTATTTTCTAAAACATGTTGTGGTGAGACAGTTTCTTATCGGAGCTGGGTGTTGCAGTAATTTCTGTGATGGGAATATAACCTTGTGATTTTGCAGCCCAAGGCTGCCTTTCTCCAGATCTTGTTGAATTGGGCCGTGATCTGCTCCAGGAGACTGGTACCCTCCCAAACTGTTTTAATGGTGCATTCTGCTGCAGTGTTTTCACTCAGGTTTACAGTGATACATTGGGAATGCTTGATGTGCAATCCCATGGTTCAAATCCAAACTCCTCACTGTATCCACAGCCCCAACTCTCCGTGGTGCTGCATCGGCACTTGTGAGTGACAGAACATGTAGTACTCACCCTGGAAACAATCCTGGTGTGTTACAGCTGAGATAGTCACTGTCCTTCATTCTATTCATTCACGTTCACATTTGGTGATATTTCTGGCCTGTGAATGTGTGGGTGTGAACATTGTGTAAGACAGACTGAGGAAAAGGGCGGGTGGGTTCGTCCAACCTAGTTATGTTTGTGAGGACGTTCATATCACTGAATCTCCGAGTCTCTCTCGCGCAAATCAGAAAGGTTTTCATTTGAAGTTATCCCCTTGCTCCCCTCCTAAACCCCAAAGGCAGAAATCAAGACAATATATTTGTTGATTTCAAGATTTCAGTCGGAAAGTAGCGACAATGTGAGCACTCGGCTCAGAGAGCGCGATCAGAACAGCAGCAAAATGGGTTTCACACGGAAAACGGAGCCGTCAATTCGAATAAAACCTTTCTGGCGGGAAACTTCCCGTGTCTGGAACAGGAAGATCCAGCCCGAACCGTCTGGAGATGCCGAATTCCACAGGAATTGGAGAGTTTTGGCTGAGTGAGGAACACAGAGGGGCAGAAGGGCAATGGTGTGTCGGCTGATGAAGGGCTTTTGCCTGAAACATCGATTTTACTGCTCCTCGGATGCTGCCTGAACTGCTGTGCTCTTCCAGCACCACTAATCCAGAATCTGGTTTCCAGTATCTGCAGTCACTGTTTTTACCCAATGGTGTGTCGGCGCCGACCGCTCGCTGCCTTGAAGTTGTTCAGTGTCGCCATCAGCAGCTTCATTACTGACCCAGTTCACACACACACACACACACACACTCACACCCACACACATACTCACACACACACACATACACACACACACACAATCACACACACACAGACACACACACAGACACACACACGCAGACGCACACGCACACATACACACACATACACATACACACAGACACACACACTCACACACAGACACACACACTCACACACAGACGCACACGCACACACACACATGCACACACATAGTCATACACTTACACACTGACACACACACACATACTCACACACATATACACACACACAGACACACACAGAGACACACATACTCACACACATACACACTGACATACACACACACACAGACGCACACACATACTCATACACATACACACTGACACACACACACACACAGACACAAACATACACACACACACATACAGACACACTCACAAACACACACACAGTCACACACACATACACACACATGCACACACACACACACAGACACACACACTCACAGACACACACACAGACACACACACACTGACACACACACATACACACTGACACACACACAGACATATACACACTGATACATACACTCTCACACAAACACATACACACGCACTCACACATACACACAAACGCACACACACATACACTGACACACACACTGACACACACTGACACGCACACACCTCTCAGAGAAGAGCTCAGGCCCGATCTAATGATCCCTGTCCCGCCACCCAGTACAGATAGCCCTTTGATGTTCATCGATGTCAACCCTACCCTGATCCTAATCCAGCCCCTCTCCCACCCTCTACAATAAATCAGCGTGAGGTCCCGTTCTCACTGTCATTGACCACCAGCTCAGGGACACTTCCAGTGTTTCCATTTCCCACATTCAGAGAAACAGTGCCTTAAGAGAGGAACACTGGGGCAGAAACCCCGCTTCACACAGAATCCCCAAGAAATGACTTGGTGGAATTCAGCGGCAGGAGGAGAAGCTGGTATTGAAATGGGAACAGCGGTGTTGTCTTGTTAGAGAGAGCTGAAAATGTGTTGCTGGAAAAACGCAGCAGGTCAGACAGCATCAATGGAGCAGGAGAATCGACTATTCGGACATGAGCCCTCCTTCAGGAACCTGAAGACGGGCTTATGACCAAAATGTCGA
The DNA here is from genome assembly GCF_047496795.1 of Chiloscyllium punctatum. Classification (NCBI taxonomy): domain Eukaryota; kingdom Metazoa; phylum Chordata; class Chondrichthyes; order Orectolobiformes; family Hemiscylliidae; genus Chiloscyllium; species Chiloscyllium punctatum. The sequence goes on along the minus strand of NC_092761.1, from coordinate 47,459,522 downwards.
TTCTCCTGCTCCTTTGATGCTGTCTGACCTGCTGCGTTTTTCCAGCAACACATTTTCAGCTCTGATCTCCAGCATCTGCAGTCCTCACTCTCTCCTCTTGTTCGAGAGGCCGGCACATGGCGATTAATCGGAACAAACTGTTTTTATGAAGCTCTTGTTTTTCCTCTCCATGAACATGAGGCTGAAGTCTGTGGGTTTCCCGCTGAGCACTGAGTCCCCGGCCACTGTGTGCAAAGGTTCAGTTACAGACACAGTTCGGGGCTGGAGGAGGAGCTGGAGGAGGAGCTGGATGGTCAGAGCCATTTCTGGGCTCTGTCTGTCCCTCACTTTCCTGCCGGGACTGTCTCTCACTCTCTGTCCCTTTCTCAGTCAGGGCCCGAGCCAGGCTGTATCATCAGGGAAGGGGAGGCAGCTCCGCTCTCATTCAGCAGCGGTTTGAGTGAAGAAGCGTGATGTCTGGGAGAGGTAAAGGGCCTGGGGAAAGGTGGAGTGAAGCGACACCGCAAAGTGCTCCGGGATAACATCCAGAGCATCACGAAACCAGCCACCCGGCGCCTGGCTCGCCGTGGCGGGGTCCAGCGCATCTCGGGCTCGATCGACGAGGAGAGCCGCGGGGTATTAAAGGGTTTTCCTGGAGAATGTGATCAGGGATATAGTCGCCTACACTGAGCACGCTGAACGCAAGACGGTCCCCCCCATGGATGTGGTGTACACTCTGAAACGCCAGGGCCGCACTCTCTATGGATTCGGCGGCGGAACAAATCCACCCTTTCTCCAGCGGAACCAAAGGCTGTTTTCAGAGCCCACCCCCACCCCTCCCATTGAGAGCGGAGACCTGGTCATGGGTATGGCAGCACACAGGGAGGGTATAATACACTGCAGCAGGTTATTTCAGGTATGATGTATCACAGCGCGACCTGCCACACCGCCCAGACACTAATGTTCAATCTAGGGGTGTTTGTACTTTCTCCCCCCCTTCCAGGAATGTTACTGTGTTCAGTTTTGATTCTTGGGTTTGCAGATGTTTTAGGCAGGTATTATTTCCAGTTTCCTGTGACTGACAGCAATTGCAAATTGTGTTCGGCCTCATTATAATCTGGGTAAAATAATGTACTGATGGAGTGAGTTTCTGTAACTTTATCGGGGTACATTGTATTAAGGTGCTTCACTCGGAGGGTTTGTTTGATGAACGGCGGTTAAATACTGGGCTGTACAGTTTGTCTGGGCTGTTTTAACACTCCCTCTCTCCTCCTGTCTCTCACAGACATGATCACACAGCACTCCGAGTTTTAAACAATCCCTTATAAAAGGTCAGGTTTGATCATAATTGCTGGCGGTCTGTGTTTTAATCTTTAATTGAATCTCAGGAATACTGAACATGAAATCAATGGGTTTTTTGAAATTGATACACCGTCATTTCAAGTGAACCAATCGGCCTCCAGGAATCTTCCGGAGCTGCTTCTGGATAGGTATAAAGCGAAGAGTTGCTGCTGTTGCACTGGGTTAATGCAGGTGTCATTGAAGGAAATGAACTTGGCTGAGAATTCAGTAAATACGATCTGCCTGTTGCATTTATGTCGCATGAGTTACATAATGGAATGGAAACAAATTAGCGCCAAATAATCAACCACTTTCTTTCAGATTTGAAAAGCCCGACAAAGGAAGTGGCAGTTTGACGGAGAAGACGCATTTGATTGACTTGTTTTCAGATAACGAAAGTGTACACTCGTTCACCCAATCTCCCCTTCCCCAGTCTCCCTGACTAGATGTTCTACGGACGGTCGGTACAAACTCGATGGGCCGAGTGTCCTGTGTGCTTCGCAGGGACTCCACCAACATTCTTCCCGGGAGCATATTAATATGGACAGTTTTTAAGACCCCTCCTTCCTTGCAAATTGACTCCATATTAAAGTATTGCAGTCTCACAGCTGTTCTGCTTTGCTCTCGGTTCGTTTTGAAAGTTTCTATCTAACAGCAGAAAGCCTCATTCTGCAACCGGACAGACCCCGGCGCGGAGTTTTGGGAATTAAGTAACAACATGTACATTGTATCTGTCCGTGGGACTCAAAAATGGGACACTTCTTTAATTGGCCAGGGGTGAAACCCAGGCTTCATGCCCCACTGGGAGCTGGAGCTCCTGAAATGATCGAGTGTTAAAGAGGAACATGGACCGATCTGAAAATGACTCAGTAAAGGTTTAATGTGCTCTCTGTCAACGGGCAAGGTACAACAGTGGACATGAATTCACCCGAAAATAAACCGCAGAGGGACAGCGCCCACCCGTTATGATCAATTCGTGGCCTATTTGTGGTACTGGGTCGTTTCAGCTATTCCGAATGTGGTTAAAGGAAATGTGAAACTGGCTGTGAACGAGGTGCACAGGGGCTAGGTGACACATGCACAGGACAAGGAATAAAGAGACACAGTACAATAGTAAATAATGCACACCCCACTCCATTACAATAGCAATGTATAATATATCATCATAAATGCCTCAAACTCCTTGCCTCCGAGCTCTCACTGTGAACCTGGCTGACTGCAGGCTGTCAAGAGGATGTGGATATTAGAAAACACACACACTGACTCTCCAATATTCATATTAACAGAGCAATAACTAACTGTTAGTAATCAAAAGGAAAAATCAACCTGACAGAGGTGGGAGTCTAGTTTCTTTCTCTGATATTGTGAGCGGCTCTGAAAAGAGCCTTTGGGTTGTCAGAATCAAGATCAGTCTCTTCACTTTTTCGTGGGGGCGGTTTTCTTGGGCAGCAGCACGGCCTGGATATTAGGCAGCACCCCTCCCTGAGCGATGGTCACCCCTCCCAGCAGCTTGTTGAGCTCCTCGTCGTTGCGCACGGCCAGCTGCAGGTGCCGGGGGATGATGCGGGTTTTCTTGTTGTCCCGGGCCGCGTTCCCGGCCAGTTCGAGGACTTCAGCCGCCAGATACTCCAGCACCGCAGCCAGATAGACCGGGGCTCCGGCCCCCACACGCTCAGCATAGTTCCCCTTTCTCAGGAATCTGTGAATACGGCCCACCGGGAACTGCAGGCCAGCCCGGGACGACCGAGACTTCGCCTTGGTGCGCGCTTTCATACCGCCCTTTCCTCTTCCAGACATTGCCCCCTAATCCCAGAAACACTGTCACCGAGAATACTCCAATCCGCCCACATTGCGCCCTGTTATACCTTCGGGAGGAATGGTGGGGCGGCCGTTGATGATTGGTCACATTGTTCAGCATTTCCTAAAGTTGTTTCAGTAGCCAATCAGATATTTGCTTCATTGCCCAATCCGGAGGGGGCACGGAGAGGGAGGGCGGAAAACATCAACATCAAATCATCAACCGCTTTCTCTCCAATTTAAAAACCTGTCAATATGTACAAAAAAGGGAATTTTACAAAGTACAATGGATCAATACTTAAGAGATAATTTACTTTAGGTTACAACTATAGAATCTGACTTTATCTCTTTCCCTTATCTACTTGAATCTCTCAATTTCTGACATGGAGTGCGGTTTTCAGAACCTTTAAAACAAGCGGAAATACAAGAGCGCCAAATCTGCACTCCTCAACTAATCCTGTTTTCTTGCACTCGATCTGAATTCAGCAAAAGCTCCCCTTTGCGGTTCCAGTTCGGCAGCTGTTCTGGCTTTATCTCGGTTCAGTTTGAAAGTCTCTCATTTGGAAATAAAAAAAACAGAACTCAAATGTAAAATCTATCCGTAGGACCCAAGGAGAGGGGATTTTTTCTTTGTTTGCCCTGGGGGATAATCACGGTTCATTCCCCACAAGGGCTGATCGCTCCTGAACTGACCGAATGTCCCAGAGTAACGTGGACTGGGGAAGTCGCTGAAGAATAACTCCCCGCTGTGTGTTCTATGCTGTGTCTCTACAGGCCGGAAAACAGGATTTCATACGAATGCGTTAGAGACTAAGGAATGCACTGGGTCAGCGGGCACTCATTAATGTATAGCACATGAGTTATACATTCCCAGTATCATTTGCAAACTAAAACGGTTCAGCTGTTTCAGGGAAGTGGTGGGTGGCTCTGACAAGAGCCGTTGGGTTCTGGATGGGTGTGTGTTTCAGTTCAATGCGGTGTTTCACTTGGAGCTGGTGTACTTGGTCACTGCCTTTGTACCCTCCGACACGGCGTGCTTGGCCAGCTCCCCGGGCAGCAGCAGCCGCCACACGGAGGTCTGGATCTCCCAGGAGCTGATGGTGCAGCGCTTGTTGTAATGGGCCAGGCGGGAAGGTTCCCTCGCGATCTGCTCGAAAAGATCGCTGACGAACGAGTTCATGACGCTCATGGCCTTGGAGGAGATGGCGGTGTCGGGGTGAACCTACTTCAACACTTTGTAGATGTAGATGGAGTAACTTTCTCTCCTGGACCTTCACTTCCTCTTGCCGCCCTTCGCTGACACCTTCTTCAACACTTTCTTAGCGGCCTTCTTGGGAACTTGTCCTGTCTCAACCATGTTACCAGATAATGTCAGACACAGACTGAGAGAACCCAGGCCTGGAGCTGGCTATTTCTAACCTGACAGCGTCAGCAATGCAAATGAGGGATGGGGAAAGACCCGTTCCTGATTGGTTAGTGTAGTCTCTCTGTGATTGGTTCTTGTTTGACTCCCAGTGAATCTGTCAGGTTCTGCAATGAAATGTGAAGTGGAACTTGTTTTTATTCCTGTCAATCTGATTGAGGGAGTTTTATTCTGTGTCTCTGACACTGAATAACACTGTGTTATTGGTTTGTACCTTTTGCTCTTTGTTATGATGATGTGGGAGTTTGTGTTTCTAGCTGTACATGCCAGTAACTGGTCTTCTGCACTGACTTTAATTAACAAAAATATCACTTTCTGATAAATCCATACAATTTAACATTGATTCTATCCGGCTTATGACAACCTCTTGTGTCGAAGTGTGTTATTTTGTTTTATCACAGCCTGCGATTTCTGGATTAGCATGAACTGTATTATGCTGCTTAGAGTTTCAGGATTATTGAGGGTTGGTTTGCCCTATCCATCTCATAGAACATAGAACTTGGAAGAATACAGCGCAGTACAGGCCCTTCGGCCCTCGATGTTGCGCCGATCAAAGCCCACCTAACCTACACTAACCCACTATCCTCCATATACCTATCCAATGCCCGCTTAAATACCCATAAAGAGGGAGAGTCCACTACTGTTACTGGCAGGGCATTCCATGAACTTACGACTCGCTGAGTGAAGAACCTACCCCTAACATCAGTCCTATATTTACCCCCCCCCCCTTAATTTAAAGCTATGCCCCCTTGTAATTGCTGACTCCATACGTGGAAAAAGGTTCTCACTGTCAACCCTATCTAACCCCCTAATCATCTTGTACACCTCTATCAAGTCACCCCTAAACCTTCTTTTCTCCAATGAAAACAACCCCAAGTGCCTCAGTCTTTCCTCATAGGATCTTCCTACCATACCAGGCAACATCCTGGTAAACTTCCTCTGCACCTGTTCCAGTGCCTCCACATCCTTCCTATAGTATGGCGACCAAAACTGCACACAATATTCCAGATGCGGCCGCACCAGAGTCTTATACAACTGCGGCATGACCTCAGGACTCCGGAACTCAATTCCTCTACCAATAAGTCCCTTCTATATGAAAATAGGATGTAGTTATCGATCTGTACCTGTCAGATTCTGCTCTATGAATGGGAGAGACAAATAATCAATTTGTAGCTGCTTGAATGTGAGTGATGTTATCTACTGTCCCTGTCAACCCTGCTCCTTGAATGTAAGAGTACAGTTATCAGTCTTTCTCTGATATTTAATGCTATGTGCACGTGTGAGCTTATTTACTGGCCTTTGCCTGTCAGTTTCTGCTGTGCGTATCCGAGAGTGTAGTTATTAATCTGTACCTCTCAGCTTCTTCTATCTGCCAGTTTCAGCTGTGAGAAGGTGTTGTCAGTCTCTACCGGTCAGTTTATGCTTGGTGACTATGCTTGAGAGTTATCCATCTATCCTGGAAGTTTCTGCTATCGGAGAGTGAGTTTAGTCATCAACCTATCCATATCAGTCTCTGCAATATGAATGTGAGAGTGTATGTACTCATCTGTCCCTGACAGTTTCAACTGAGTGAATCTGAGAGTCTCATTATTGGTCTGCACATCAGTTTCTGGTTTTTGAACATGTGAAGGCGTTTATCAAGTTGTACCTGTCAGATTTTGCTGTATTAATGTGTGTGATTATAAGTTTTTCTGTCAGTTTGTGCTAGGTGATTGTCTGAGTGTAGTTTTCAAACTGTACCTGGCAGTTTTTGCTGTGTGAACGTGACAGTCATTATTCAGTTTCTGTTGTCACTGTGTGAGCATAGCTATTAATCGGCATATAGGCGAAAGTGAGGACTGCAGATGCTGGAGATCAGTGTGGCGCTGGAAAAGCCCAGCAGGTCAGGCAGCATCTGAGGATCAGGAAAATCGACGTTTCGGGGAAAAGCCCTTCATCAGGAATGAGGCCAGGGAGGCTCCCAGCCTGTATTCCTGATGAAGGGCTTTTGCCCAAAACTTTTATTTATTTCAAAAATACACTTTATTCGTAAAAAATATTTGGATGATCTGTACAATTGGTGGTGCCATTCATAGATGCACCTTGCATTTCTTTACATACAGAGTTGGGAATTAATCATTTGTATATACAGGTCCGTACGTTTACTATCCATATTCCTAGCTGAGGCTTTAGCGGAGCCCACATACTGGGTGGGCCCCCTGTTCCTCTTTAGGCAGACGGATGTTGCACGATGGCCTTTCCTCATCGCACTTTGGCGGCAGCTGTGTCCCTCAACACGTAGTCCTGGACCTTGGAATGTGCCAGTCCACAACACTCAGCTGGGGTCAACACCTTCAGCTGGAAGATCAACAGGTTTCGGACACACCAAAGAGCGTCTTTCACTGAGTTGATGATCCTACAGGCACAGCTCGTATCGGTGTGCTTCCTGGGGAACAGACCGTAGACCACAGAGCCCTGTGTCACTAAGCTGCTCGGAAAGAACCTCGACAAACACCACTGCATTCTTCATAAACTTCTCCACAAAGGACAGGTGATACGGAACGATCCAACTACTCGGAGCGTTCCGTGGCAGCGAGGCCAGGCACATCCTTCACAACACCGGGGACAGGTAGAACCTCAGTACATAGTGACACTTGGTGTTTGCGTACCAGGATTCCATGCACAGCTTGATGCAGCCACACACAAAGGTGGCCATCAGGGTGAGGGTGGCATTGGGTGTATTTTTTCCCCCGTTGCCCAGATCTTTATACATCGAGTCCCTTTGGACCTGGTCCATCTTTGACCTCCATATAGAATGGAAGATGGCCCAGGTCATAGAGTCATAGAGATGTACAGCATAGAAACAGACCCTTCGGTCCATGCTGACCAGATATCCCAACCTAATCTAGTCTCACCTGTCAGCACCCAGCTCATATCCGTCCAAATCCTCCCAATTCATATACCCATCCAAATGCCTATTAAATGTTGCAACTGTACCAGCCTCCACCACTTCCTCTGGCAGCTCATTCCATACACGTACCACCCTCTGTGTGAAAAAGTTGCCCCGTGGGTCTCTTTTATATCTTTCCCCTCTCACCCTACACCTATGCCCTCTCATTCTGGACTCCCCGACCCCAGGGAAAAGACTTTGTCTATTTATCCTATCTATGCTCCTCATAATTTTGTAAACCTCTATAAGGTCACCCCTCAGCCTCCGATGCTCCAGGGAAAACAGCCCCAGCCTGTTCAGCCTCTCCCTGTAGCTCAAATCCTCCAACCCTGGCAACATCCTTGTAAATCTTTTCTGAACCCTTTCAAGTTTCACAACATCTTTCCAATAGGAAGGAGACCAGAATTGCATGCAATGTTCCAACAGTGGCCTAACCGATGTCCCGTACAGCCGCACATTGACTTCCCAACTTCTGTACTCAATACTCTGACCAATAAAACAAAGCATACCAAACACCTTCTTCACTATCCTATCTAACTGCAACTCCACTTTCAAGGAGCTATGAACCTGCACTCCAAGATCTCTTTGTTCAGCAACATTCCCTAGGACCTTATCATTAAGTCCTGCTAAAATTTGCTTTCCCAAAATGCAGCACATCGCATTTATCTCAGCCCATTGGCCCATCTGGTGAAGATCCTGTTGTAATCTGAGGTAACCCTCTTTGCTGTCCACTACACCCCCAATTTTGGTGTCATCCGCAAACTTACTAACTGTACCTCTTATGCTTGCATCAAAATCATTTATGTAAATGACAAAAGGTAGAGGACCCAGCACCGATACTTGTGGCACTCCACTGGTCACAGCCTCCAGTCGAAAAACAACCCTCCATCACCACCTTTGAGCCAGTTCTGTATCCAAATGGCTAGTTCCCCCTGTATTCCAGGAAATCTAACCTTGCTAATCAGTCTCCCATGGGGAACCTTGTCAAATGCCTTACTGAAGTCCATATAGATCACATCTACTGCTCTGCCCTCATCAATCCTCTTTGTTACTTCTTCAAAAAACTCAATCAAGTTTGTGAGACATGATTTCCCACACACAAAGCCATGTTGACTATCCCTAATCAGTCCTTGCCTTTCCAAATACATGTACATCCTGTCCCTCAGGATTCCCTCCAACAACTTGCCCACTACCGAGGTCAGGCTCACCGGTCTATAGTTCCCTGGCTTGTCTTTACCGCCCTTCTTAAACAGTGGCACCACGTTTGCCAACCTCCAGTCTTCCGGCACCTCACCTGTGACTATCGATGATACAAATATCTCAGCAAGAGGCCCAGCAATCACTTCTCTAGCTTCCCACAGAGGTCTTGGATACACCTGATCAGGTCCTGAGGATTTATCCACCTTTAACCCTTTGAAGACATCCAGCACTTCCTCCTTTGTAAAATATTCATTTAGTATCTCCCCTATTTTCAGTGGCTCCATACAAAGGCCGCCTTGCTGATGTTTGAGGAGCCCTATTCTCTCCCTAGTTACCCTTTTGTCCTTAATACATTTGTAAAAACCCTTTGGATTCTCCTTAATTCTATTTGCCAAAGCTATCTCATGTCCCCATTTTGCCCTCCTGATTTCCCTCTTAAGTATACTCCTACCTCTTTTATACTCTTCTAAGGATTCACTCGATCTATCCTGTCTTTACCTGACGTATGCTTTCTTCTTTTTCTTAACCAAACGCTCAATTTCTTTAGGAGAAAGTGAGGACTGCAGATACTGGAGTACCAGAGTTGAAAAATGTGGTGCTGGAAAAACACATCAGGCAGGCAGCATCCGAGGAGCAGGAGAATCGACGTTTTGGGCATAAGCCCTTCTTTAGTCATCCAGCATTCCCTATACCTACCAGCCTTCCATTTCACCCTGACAGGAATATACTTTCTCTGGATTCTTGTCATCTCATTTCTGAAGGCTTCCCATTTTCCAGCCGTCCCTTTACCTGCGAACATCTGCCTTCAATCAGCTTTCAAAAGATCTTGCATAATACCATCAAAATTAGCCTTTCTCCAATTTAGAACTTCAACTTTTAGATCTGGTCTATCCTTTTCCATCATTATTTTAAAAGGAATAGAATTATTGTCGCTGGCCCCAAAATGCCTCCTCACTGACACCTCAGTCACCTGCCCTGCCTTATTTTCCAAGAGTAGGTCAAGTTTTGCACCTTCTCTGGTAGGTACATCCACATACTGAATCAGAAAATTGTCTTGTACACACTTAACAAATTCCTCTCCATCTAAACCTTTAACACTATGGCAGCCCTAGTTGATGTTTGGAAAGTTAAAATCCCCGACCATAACTACCCTATTATTCTTACAGATAGCTGAGATCTCCTTACAAATTTGTTTCTCAATTTCCCTCTGACTATTAGGGGGTCTATAATACAATCCCAATAAGGTGATCATCCCTTTCTTATTCCTCAGTTCCACCCAAATAACTTCCCTGGATGTATTTCCGGGAATATCCTCCATCTGCACAGCTGTAATGCTATCCCTGATCAAAAATGCCACTCCCTCTCCTCTCTTGCCTCCCTTTCTATCCTTCCTGTAGCATTTGTATCCTGGAACATTAAGCTGCCAGTCCTGCCCATCCCTGAGCCATGTTTCCGTAATTGCTATGATACCCCAGTCCCATGTTCCTAACCATATCCTGAGTTCATCTGCCTTCCCTGTTAGGCCCCTTGTATTGAAATAAATGCAGTTTAATTTATTAGTCCTACCTTGTCCCTGCCTGCCCTGACTGTTTGACTCACTTCTGTTCTCAGCTGTACCCGTCTCAGATCGATCTCTTTCCTCGCTATCTCTCTGTGTCCCACCCTCCCCACCTCCCCCCCACCCCCACCTTACTAGTTTAAATCCTCCCAAGCAGTTCTAGCAAATTTCCCTGACAGGATGTTAGTCCCCTTCCAATTTAGGTGCAATCCATCCTTCTTGTACAGGTCACTTCTATCCCAAAAGAGATTCCAATGATCCAAAAATGTGAATCCTTCTCCCATACACCAGCTCCTCAGCCATGCATTCATCTGCTCTATCCTCCTATTCCTGCCCTCACTGGCTCGTAGCACTGGGAGTAATCCAGATATTAATACCCTCGAGGACCTCCTTTTTAAATTTCTGCCTAACCCTCTGTAATCTCCCTTCAGAATCTCAACCATTTGGCTTCCTATATCATTGGTTCTAATGTGGACAATGACCTCTTGCTGGCCCCTCTCCCCCGTGAGAGCATTCTGCACCCTCTCTGAGACATCCTTGATCCTGGCACCAGGGAAACAACACACCATTCTGCTTTTTCTCTGCTGGCCACAAAAACGTCTGTCTGTACCTCTGACTACAGAATCCCCGAACACAATTGATCTCTTGGAAGCTGACGTGTCTTCATTGCATTCGAGCCAGTCTCAATACCAGAAACTTGGCTGTTTGTGCGACATTCTCCTGAGAATCCATCACTCCCTACATTTTCCAAAACAGCATACCCGTTTGAAATGGGTATATCCACAAAAGACTCTTGCACTAGGTGCCACCTCTCTTACCCTTCCTGGAGTTAACCCATCTATGTGATTGTATCTGAGACTTTCCCTCCTTCCTATAACTGCCATCCATCACATACTGTTGCTGTTGCAAATTCCTCATCGCTTCTATCTGTCTCTCCAACTGACCCGTTCGTTCTGATAAGATTCGCATCCAACAGCATTTATGGCAGATATAATCTGCAGTAACCCTTAAACTCTCTTTAAATTCCCACATCTGACAAGAAGTAGATATCACTGCAAAGGCCATTTTTGCTCCTTCACAATCTACAGACCCAGACAATAACACCGTCTAATTCCTCTACAAACACTGCACCAGGTTAAAATAATAGCTACGACTTATATTTTAAGTTTAATCAAGATACTTATCTCCAAAAACATAATCAAGAAAGAACCCACTGTACTTACAAATAGAGCCTTTCTCTTGGACACACCGAAAACAACAATTAACTTATCTGATTCTGTGTTAGTGAACTTTGCCCAAACCGGTTCTTCCAAGATTAGTTGTGAAATTCACTGTTTCTTAAATTCCCCAGGTGCACTCCGATGTCCAGTGACACATAAAATCAAAAACAGCAAAGGCAGTAACTGTGCAGGTTCTCACTTTCCCTCTCTCCTCTCTCCTACAATTAGCTACACCCTATAACAATGTGAATAGTGAGCTTTAGCTATACCCCTTAACAATGTGGATAGTGAGCTTTAGTTACACGCTTTAACCATGTGGATAGTGAGCTTTAGTTACACGCTTTAACCATGTGGATAGTGAGCTTTAGTTACACCCTTTAACCATGTGGATAGTGAGCTTTAGTTACACCCTTTAACCATGTGGATAGTGAGCTTCAGTTATACCCTTTAACCATGTGGACAGTTAGCTTTAGTTATACCCTTTAACCATGTGGATAGTGAGCTTCAGTTATACCCTATATTGTTGTGGATTCCAACTGCAAATTTTCATGAACAGAATAAAACTTGTCCTGTTCTGGTCTTGGATTCAGTTTGTTTTCTGTCGACATTCAGAAGATCAGTGAAAATTTCTTCATGAAGGTGAAAAACAGCCAAGAAAGGGAAGCTCATCAACCTGCTTGCCCTTTAGGACAATATCTTGGATGTTGAGGTGTCTTTTAGTCATTTTGACAAACTTCAATATTAATGATGCAATTTGTTTTGTTTTCAATGATTGTAATTGTTAGCAAGAGGAGAACCGTTCCAGTGGAGACCTACACTCTGTATAAATGGGGTCTCATTAGGAGGTCTCAGCCTAGAGTATTTCTAAGCGCTCTTGTTTCCAGATGTGTGAAAGTTACTTCTGAACACAGAAATGGGATACATGGATTCAGTAATGATTCAGATCGAAAATGTTTACTATCCAATCCTTGCAGTGTTTGGAGTTCTTAGTGAGCTGCTATCTTATGCTTTACTGTTGTGATTCGGAGTTATTTATGCTACTGTTACAGTCATACTTCTATCGTACCAAATGATTTTTGCAAGGCCATATGTTCTGGTCCACTTTGTGGTATGACGGTGCCAAAACTCTCTGATTGTATTGCTATCATGAAATAAAAACATTATGTGGGATTTAACCATGTGGATAGTGAGCTTTAGTTACACCCTTTAACAATATGGATAGTGAGCTTCAGCTACACCTTTTAACCATGTGGATAGTGAGCTTTAGTTACACCCTTTAACAATATGGATAGTGAGCTTCAGCTACACCTTTTAACCATGTGGATAGTGAGCTTTAGCTGTACCCTTTAACAATGACCATTTCTGAGAGTAAGATATTTTAGTGAATCACATGAACATTTTACTCTATTTACTGTTTGATATTCACATTGATAATAATCATCTTTAATATAACTACCTGAGAGCGTGCTCTATTTTGAAAATTCAGTTTTAGATGCTTATTGTACCCAGTAGATGAGAAATGACATCCTAGATCTGCTGAAACTATTGGCTGAAGTGTTGCCTGAAACAATTTTAAAATTTGTTTTCCTTTTTCTCTCTCCAAGCTAATATGTTGGTGATTATTATTCTGTCCCGAGGAAATTGTGGCCTCTCCAAATGTATTTCTTTCTACTTGGTTGCAATGGCAGCAGCCGACCTCCTGGTCGTTATTGCTGAACCAATATTCTACAGGATTGGTCAGATGTATTTCTATGGCTCATTCCTGTTCATTACTCCGGTGTGTAGTTTTATTTACACCCTGGTTTTCACATCAACAGAGATTTCCGTTTGGCTCACAGTTGCTTTCACTTTTGATCGGTTCATGGCCATATGTTGTGATAAATTGAAAATGAAGTATTGTACAAGGAAAATGGCAGCTGTTGTAATAGGGACAGTGACTGTTTTGGGTTGTTTAGTATCTGTCGCCTGGTATTTCAGATACGAACCCCTGTACACGATTGATAATATTCCCTGGTATTGTATTACAAAAGTGAACTTCATTACTTCGACTGCATGGGCGGGTTTGTCATATTTTATGTGATTTTACTGGCTTTTGTGCCATTCTTCCTACTGTTGATCCTCAATCTTCTGACAGTCAGACGTATTTTAACAGCAAGTAAAATCCGCAGGTCACTCCGGGGTCACCTCAATGGAGAGAATGGCAAGGATCCAGAAATGGAGATGCGAAGGAAATCCATCATATTACTCTTCAGCATATCTGGCAGCTTTATAATGTTATGCATGACGCAGCTTGTATTTTATATTTACCAACGAATTACAAAGGCATATTTTTACTCTGTCACAGATCCCCTTTATTACTTGGAATCCATCGCCAATATGCTTCAGCTTCTCAGTACCTGCACCAACACATGTATTTATGTCCTGACCCAGAATAAATTCCGAGAGCAGCTGAAGACTGCAGTTAAATGCCCTTTTGATATCATCATTAAATTATTGACATTTCTCAAGGAGCTTAGGCAATTGAACTAAATTGATTTCATTTCCATTTGTGCCCTTCCCCAGGGTAATACACATTGGGTGGAAAGTAACGCAACACAGAATGAACTGGCATGTGGTCATGGTATTGCCAATGCAGGTTATGCATCTCCCTGAAAAATATATCACAGTGTAAGTCTTTAGCGAACCTGAATTTGTGGAGGATACCTGCATTTCATGCCAACGTGCAGCTCTGAAACACTCACGCTGTCTTCAATGTTGTTTTGCTGACAGAACTGAAAAAAAAAGTCCTTTTGCACAAACACAACTGGCAGCCTGTTCATTGGATGGTTTACTTGAGAAAAAACATAAAGAAAGGCAGTGACACTTGGTGGGGAACCTGGAACACACTGCCTGTCAGGGTGGGAGATACAATGAAGAAGGATTTAAATGTGCATTTGTGATGGACTTTTGGCCAAGTGCTGGGAAAATGGGATTCGAGAATAGTGAGGTGGTTGTTTTTGACCAGCACGAACGTGCTGGGCCAATAGCCTTGCTCTGTGCTGAAGACCTCTAAATTCAAACCAATGCCCTTTCCAAATGGCTCCTGCTGTTAATATCCTGTGATTGGACCTCCATCAGGATGTTTTACATGACTCACTAATGCTTATTTGATCTCAAATAACAGTAAAACCGAGTGTGCAGTATTCCGGTTTTGAGAAGTCCAGTAGATGAACAACAGAGTGTTCATGGGTAAATCTCCAGTTCCTCAGACACATAAGTGGCCCAAGCAAACAATACTGAAGAGCAGCAGGCTTTCTCTATAGTAGTCTTTCGAGTGATCATAGCTGACATAGTGATCCCTAATGCGCTATACTTTTATCTATCTAATCTAATTACCTATCAGTACAAGACCATAAGATATCAGGACAGAATTAGACCATTTGGCCCATCGAGCCAACTCTACCGTATGATCACAGCTGATATGTTTCTCAACCCCATTCTCCCTCCTTCTCGCATAACCCTTGATCCCCTTACTAGTCAAGAATCTATCTAATCTACTTGTCATTTAGCCCATTCTAATAAAGCTATCGGATTGATGTGTTTTTCTCATGTGCACTTTATTACCTGCTGCAGATATGGTTTATTCGGTGTTTACCATCAAGAAGACAACCAAGCCCAGTGAAGATCTTGTTTCTTCACTGCTGCCATTTAGAGTGTGTGTCTGTGAGAGAGAGAGAGAGAGAGAGAGAGAGGGCTATGTGGTGATTCAACCTGAGGGTCACCACACCTCAGGAGAAGGGAGAGGTTCAGAAGGAGAAGCTTTCAGGGGTAACATCAGCTGGTGTGGCAATTGTACCCACGCTGTTGGCAACGTTTGGCATGTAATGCATAACAAAACCCAGCCATCCAGCCAACTGAGCTACATGGAACTAGCACCACACAGCAGCTAAAACCCAAATGCATGTCATCTGCACAGTTCACTTCTGCCTTTTCACAATGAGGCAAGGGATACAAAGATTCAGATGGCCTGCCTTAGGTGTTACCACATCTGACTCTCCATCTCATTGATCTGAATGCCAATTGCAGGATTTCATCAGTGTTCATTTTCTACATGCGATACTTTGAAGTGTCTGGGTTGATTGGGAGGGACAATCTGGAGAGTGTTGCACTGATATATTTTAAAAGTAGACTAAAACACAGCTACACATCCAAAAGATTCAGCTGCCTCTGTAACATTAGTTAGCCTTTAATGAGTCCAGAACAAATTGTCAAATGTCCCCAAAGAGTTCACTCTGATCTCAGTTTGTTTTATTTTCAAGCAACAGTATTGGTTTCTCCTCCAATGGGAAGAAGGTATGTTATATTTCGAGTCTAAATAGATCATGGTTATTACCACAGAAAGTACAACCAGATTTATTTATACATTGCACCTGGAGAGTAAAACACAAACTATTAATTCTTTTCAGATTAATCAAAGGAAACACCATTGCAAATGGAAGTAAGCCATTCAGCCATTCTAGCCTCCTCTGCCCATTCAGTTAGGGATTATCTAACTCAGTCCCCTGTCCTGCTGCTCTCTCTCCCTTTAGTCCCGAAGAACTCTAACTGACTCCGTCTTGAACACCATTCAATGTTCTGGCCTCAAATGTTTTCTGTGGCAGGGAATTCCCCAGGTTCCCCACTCTTTGGGTGAAGACATTTATCCACATCTCAGTGCTACCAGTTCCTTTCAGAGCGTGACTCCTGGTTCTGGATTATGCACCCCCTCCCCTCCCCCCACCTTCTAGATATCAGGAACTCCTAAGTGTCACCATTTAAATAATACTCTGACCTATTAGTTTTACTTCCAAAATGGATAATCTCACAATTACCAAAATTGTACTTTATCTACCAGTCTTTCGCCCACTCATTGAACCTATTTAAATCTCTCTGCAGACCCTCCACATCCACTGCACAGTTTGCCTTTCCACTCAATTTAGTGCCATCAGCATTATATTACAGTTGGTTCTCTCTCTCTCTCTCTGTTTCTCTCTCTTTCTCTCTCTCTCACTCTTTCTCTCTCTATCTTTCTTTCTCTTTCTTTCTTTTGTTTGTGGGCCCAGCACTGATCCCTATGACACCCCGCTCACCACTGATCTCCAACTAGAGAAACACCCGTTTATCCCAACTCTCCTAGTACATTCCCCGCAACTGTGTGTATCCTTATCTTATGGATGCGTCTCTTATACAGCCGTTGATCGAATGCTTTCTGCAAATCCAACACCCACCTGTTCCCTTCCATCCACCACGCTTGTTACATCCTCAAAGGATGCTGCCTGACCTGCTACACTTTTCCAGCAACACATTTTTAAGCTCTGATCTCCAGCATCTGCAGTCCTCACTTACATTCTCAAAGGACTCCAGTAAGTTTATCAAACAGGGCCTTCCCTTCCTGAATCCATGCTGCATCTGCCTGATGGAACCCTTTCCAACCAGATGTCTCATTATTTCAGCTTTAATGATAGCCTCCAGCATTTTCCAGACTACAGATGTTAAGCTAACAGGCCCATAGTTACCTGCCTTTTGCCTACAGCCGATCTGAAACAGCGGCATGATAGTTGCTGTCTTCCAGTCTGCTGGGATCTGCCCCCAGAATCCAGTGAATTTTGGTAAATTAATACTAACGCATCTATAACTATAACTTCTGCCATTTCTTTCAGCACTCTGGGATGCATTTCATCAGGACCAGGGGACTTCTCTACCTTTAGATACTCAAGTTTGCTCAACGCTACCCCTTTAGTGATAACAATTAAATTGAGGTCCTCACCCCTATTCATATCCTTGACATCATTCTTTGACATGTTAGACACATCTTCCACTGTGAAGACTGACACAAAATAGTTCTTCAAGGTTTCAGCCATTTCAAAATTACCCAATATTAATTCCCCTTTCTCATCTAGTAAGGGACCTATGTCCACTTTAGCCATAGCTTTCCATTCTTTCTATTTATAAAAACGTTTCCTACCTCTTTTTACATTCTGTGCTAGTTTGCATTCATAATCTCTCTTTCCTTTCTTTATTGCTTGCTTCCTGGTTCTTTGTTTTTTTTAACATTTTCCCAATCTTCCTGTTTCCCACTACTCTTGGCTACTTTGTAAGCCTGAGCTTTTAATTGGATGCCTTCCTTGATTTCCTTGGTTATCCAAGGCTGGCTCTTCCTAACCTTGCTATCCTTCTTTTTGGCCAGAATATATTTTCCTTGAGCATTGTGAGAAATATCTTTGAATGTCCTACACTGTTCTTAAACTGTTCAACCATAGAACATGTGCTCCCAGTCTCGTTTAGCCAACTCCTTCCTCATCCCATTAGAGTCTCCTTTGTTTAAGCATAACACTTTGGTTTCAGATGATACTATTTCACCCTCCCTTTGTATCCACAATTTGATCATACTGTCATCACTCTTTCGGAGAGATTCCTTAACTATGAGATCATTAATTTTACTTGTCTCAATATACAGGACCAGATCTGAGATTTGACACTCCCTTGTAGGTCCAGTCACATGCTGTTCAAGAAAGTTACCATGAATGAGTTTTATGAACTCCTCTTCAAGATGCCTTTACAGACTTGATTCAGCCAATCAGTACGCATGACTACTGCTGTTCCATTCTTACATGCACAGAGTTAAAAGTCGCACAACACCAGGTTGTAGTCCAACAGGTTTAATTGGAAGCACACTAGCTTTCGGAGCGACGCTCCTTCATCAGGTGATTGTGGAGGACACGACTGTAAGGCACAGAATTTATAGCAAAAATTTACAGTGTGATGTAACTGAAGTTATACATTGAAAAAACACCCTCGATTGTCTGTTGAGTCTTTCATTTGTTCAAATACCATGGTAGTTTCACTTCTTTCATGTGTAAATCACAAAACCTTTTCTAAAGGTTGCATTCTTAGGTTAGCTGTTAACAATGGGTGATAGCTGGACAATATGTTGAAGGTGTTAGCCCCTTGTGTTCTCTGTCTACGTCATGATGTTTAGATTGATTCTCATCTAAAAAGTGAGATAACGGAGTTTTACATAAATTCTTGCAGTTTTTGAGCTCAGAGTTCTACATGAATGCATGCAGTTTTTCAGCAAAGTACAATGTAGCTCTGCAAGTACAAATTCACCACACAATATATGTGTGCATGTGGGTCTTTGTGTGTGTCTGTGTGTGTGTGTGTGTGTGTGTGTCTGTCTGTCTGTCTG
Source organism: Chiloscyllium punctatum (assembly GCF_047496795.1). Taxonomy (NCBI): domain Eukaryota; kingdom Metazoa; phylum Chordata; class Chondrichthyes; order Orectolobiformes; family Hemiscylliidae; genus Chiloscyllium; species Chiloscyllium punctatum. The sequence continues at coordinate 47,440,868 of NC_092761.1, read as the reverse complement.
TCTGGGGTGGGGATTGTGAGTCTGAGAAAGTGTATGTGTGTGTGTAGTGAGTGCAGAGTGTCTTAAGTCTGTGAGGGGGTGCATATGCAAGTGTGGGAGTGTGTGTGTCTGTAAAGGTGCGTGTGGGTGTCTGTGTGAGCGTCTGTGTGTATGTGTGTATAGGAGTGCCTGTGTGCGTGTGAGAGTGTGTGTGTGTAGGAATATCTGTGTGTGTGTATAGTGCAATGGTGGTCACCTATAGTGTGACATGAACCCAAAGTCCTGGTTGAGGCCCTCCCTATGGGTACCGAACTTAGCTATCAGCCTCTGCTCGGCCACTTTCCTCTGCTGCCTGTCCCGAAGTCCACCTTGGAAGATGGTCACCCGAAGGTCTGAGGCTGAATATCCTGGACCACTGAAGTGTTCCCCAACTGGGAGGGAATCCTCCTGTCTGTTGATTGTTGTGCGGTGCATATACACACATATACACTCACAAACCCCAACCCAGACAGACAGACAGACACAAAGACCCACATATATTTTGAGGGGTGAATTTGTACTTGCAGGGTTGCGTTGTACTTTGCTCAAAAACTGCATGAATTCATGTAAGACTCTGTTATCTCACTTTTTTAGATTAGAATCAATCTAAACATCATGGCACAGACAGAGAACACAGGGGGCCAACACCTCGCTAACACCAATTGTTACAGCTAACTGAGAATGCAACCTTTTGCAAAAGGTATTGTGATTGACACATGAAAGAAGTAAAACATCGAACAGATGAAATACTCAACAGACAATCAAGGTATTTCACAATGTATAGTTTCAGTTACATTACACGTAAATATTTGCTATAAATTCTGTGCCTTACAGTCATGTCCTCCACAATCACCTGATGAAGGAGCGTCGCTCTGAAAGCTAGTGTGCTTCCAATTAAACCTGTTGGACTATAACCTGGTGTTGTGTGATTTTTAACTTTGTACACTCCAGTCCAACACTGGCATCTCCGAATCATACATGCCCAGATATTTCTTGATTGATCACCTGTGCCATTGTAACATTATTATTGGGTGGCCTTAACCTGTCCTACCACCTTCAAGGATCTGCACACAAACACCCCAAGACCCTGTGTTCCTCTGAGCTTCCTCGTGCTCTGTCATTCATTGAGTACTCCCTTGTCTTGCTCCTTTTTCCAAAGTATATCACCTCACACATGTCCAGGTTAGACTCAACCTGGCAATGTTCAGTCCCTTAAGAGTTCAGTGAGTCTATCTTGAGTTAGTTTGCAGTGAAGAGCTAACCTTGATCCTCTTAGTTACCATCCAGTTTATTCACGCGTCCCTTTTTCTGTGATAGTGTCCAAACCCTGGAGAGAGAAGTTGAACAGAATGCCGTCAGGTCAGCAAATGTTCACCATTGATTAAATTGCAAGGTGGATTTTGCATCCTTCTATTAATCCTGAGCTTTTTTCTCTCTCGTTCTTCCAGCCAAAATGAACATCTTTACATGCCCCTTCATCTGCCAGATTCTTGCGCACTCTCACTCAACCTCTCTGCATCTTTATTGTCATATCCTCGCAATATGATGCAGGCTCGAAGGGCTGAATGGCCTACTCCTGCATCTATTGTCTATTGTCTATTGTCTAATATGCATGCCTTACCTATGTCTCTGAGTCACCATGCCTAAATATCTTTTCCCTGTGCAGAGATGGATATGGCACATCTCCCTTTGGAACTTGAACCCGGGCCTCCTTGCTTAGAGGTAGGGACACTACCACTGCTCCACCAGATTCCTAACTTGTAGGCACTGAGCTGTCTGCTGGGGATTCCCATTTTCCCCCTGATACTCACTCCTACTGATAGCCCAACTGACCTCAAGCTCCTGTTTAGCTTCCTGCTATCTTTCAATTCCAACTTCATTCCGATATTAATCAATGGCAGGTTGCCGAGACTGACCCCAGCGAGTATGGGTGGCATGGTGGCTTAGTAGTTAGCACTGCTACCTCACAGCACCAGGGTTCTGGGTTTGATTCCCACCTGTCTGTGTGGAGTTTGCACATCCTCCCTGTGTCTGCGTGGGTTTCCTTCGGGTGCTCCGGTTTCCTCCCACAATCCAAAGATGTGCAGGTCAGGTGAATTGGCCGTGCTCAATTGCCCACAGTGTTGGGTACATTAGTTAGGGGTAAATATAGGGGGGGTAGGTTTCTCTTCAGAGGGGCAGTGTGGACTTGTTGGGCCGAAGGACCTGTTTCCACACTGTAGAGAATCTAATCTAATCTATTGTATCCCATACACCACACTGAATTTCAGCGATCCCTCAGAGGAAGACGATAGAGCAGACAAAACCGTTTATACGAATACTCTGCACAAGTAAGAAGGGTGCCAGAAGACAAAGGTGAGACACTGTGTTCGATTCCGTAGACTGTCTGGTTAAGAGGTATAAGGTAACTCCCTTGTTTAGACAACAAACTTGTCAACCTTGCGATGGAAACCATGTTTCATAAGCTGCCTGACTCCATTCATTTTCAACTAGGAGAAGGTGAGGACTGCAGATGCTGGAGAATCACAGTCATAAAGTGCGGTGCTGGAAAAGCACAGCCGGTCAGGCAGCATCCGAGGAGCAGGAGAGTCTGGGACACACGCACTGATCAACCCCACCACCCTGTGGCCGATCACATCATTTCCCCCTCCCACTCCGCCATAGACATACAAGTCCTGGGCCTCCTCCCTCTCCAAATCCTAGCCACCTAACGCCTGGAGGAAGAACACCTCATCTTCTGCCTTTGTACCCTCCAACCACACAGAATCAATGTAGATTTCAGCAGTTTCCTCATCCCCCCTCCCCCACCTCATCCTAGATCCAACCCTCCAACTCAGCACAGCCCTGTTGACCTGTCCTACCTGCCCATCTTCCTTCCCAGCTATCTGCTCCACCCTCCACTCTGACCTATCACCATCACCCACCTACCTACCTTCCCCCACAACCCCACTTCTCTCCTGTTTATCTCTCAGCCACCTTCCCAAACACCCTGCCCCCACATTCCTGATGAAGAGCTTATGCTTGAAACGTCGACTCTCCTGCTCCTCGGATGCTGCCTGACTGACTGTCCTTTTCCAATGGTGCACTTTTTGACTCCACTCATTTTCAGGCAAGGAAGCTACTTTCCTATCACTGCTTCCATCAACATATTCTGGGCCTCCTGAGTCAAAGGGTTTTTCAATTTATTGAGCTATTTTTGTCTCTGGTGGTCTTTAGGAATTTACTACCTGTCTGTCTCTGCTCTTATGTACATATCTAAGGATTGAGCTTTTGGGTTGATCCACATTTAAGGGCAAGAATATATAATCTGTCCACATCAGTGAATGGAATCTCTCACATTCTTGCCAACCTTGAACAGGAATTGTTGGTCAGAGCTGACAGGCGAGAGCTGCCAAAAGAAATTAGCCAGTTTCAATGGTTACTTTCTAAGAAGAAAGAGCCCTATGAAGTGGGGCATGAACTAACAACTTCTGCCTCTGCAGAAAGAACTAACACTGAGCCGCAAGTCACTGATGTGATGAGGCACGACTGAATTGGAGTCTCTAACTGCCTCGACCAGTGCTTCTGGCAGCTCGTTCCATATACGCACCAGCTTGTGTGAAAAAGGTCCTTTTTAAATCCTTCTCACTTTAAACCTAGACCCTCCAGTTTTGGACTCCCCAACCCTGGGGACAAGACTTCAGCCAGTCACTTCTCTGCATTGTTATTTTATAAACCTCTATAGAGTGCCCCTCAGCCTCCGACGTTTCAGGGAAAAATCTCACAACCCATCCTGCCTCTCCCAATAACTGAAACCTCATAACATTGTTGTAAATCTTTTTTGCACCCTTTCCAGTTTAATAACATATATATGATAGCGAAATGACCAGCACTGTATTCAGTACTCCAAAAGTGGCCATTTAGCCATAACATGATGCACCATCTCCTGTCTTCCCAATCTAGATAATAGATTAGATTCCCTACAGTGTGGAAACAAGCCCTTCAGCCCAACCAGTCCACACCGACCCTCCGAAGAGTAACCCACCCCAACCCATTTCCCTCTGACTAATGTCCCTCACACTATGGGCAATTTAGCATGGCCAATTCACCTAATCTGCACATCTTTGGACTGTGGGTGGAAACCGGAGCATCCGAAGGAAACCCACGCAGTCACGGGGAGAATGTGCAAACTCCACACAGCCAGTCACCCAAGGCTGGAATCGAACCTGGAACTGTGAGGTAGCAGTGCTAACCACTGAGCCACCGTACCTTTCTTTTCTCCCTCCCAACATGGATGGTGGTAGCATCCATTAGTCTCACGAGACCATGGGTCTGTGCCTGGGAAGTCTTGCTTCCATCTTTGTTGGTAGAGCAGTGTCTGTCATGGCCGCAGAGGGCCACATGGGAGTGGCAGTCTCGGCTGCAGTGGCTGCACTAGAAGGTGCTGTCCTCTGAGTGTTGCCTTGCTGCAGTTTCTCGGTGGGTGTGCTCACCTTCAGCAACACGCCTCAGCTTCTCCTCTCCTCTTTTAGACCTCGGTGTAAATCCAGCCTCCAGCCAGAGCGATTGCTTGCAATGTCCTCCCACCTCTCATCGTTCATGTTCAGTCATGTCATGTCACTCTTGCAGACACCTTTGAAATGAAGATGGGACTGCCCTTGTGCTGTCTTGCCAGAGGCCAGCTCCCCATACAACAGGTCTTTTGGAATGCCAATGTCTGACATGCAGTGAACGTGGCCCGGCCAGCAGAGACGGCGTTGTTGGAGCAGGGTGAAGAAGCTGGGTGTCTGGGCATGGACCAGGACTTCATAGTTGGTGCCTTGGTCAGTCCACTTGATGTCCAAGATGCGTCACAGGCTGTGAAGGTGGAATGTGTTCTTGTCTAGAGTCGAGGCTTCAGGTCTTGCTTCTGTAAAGCAGTGTACTGAGGACACAGGCCATGCAGACTGCTACCTTGGTGTGTGTCATCAGCTTTCTGTTCTCCAAGACTCTCTTTCTCAGCCTGACGAATGTTGAGGCTGCTCATCCAATCCGTCTGTTGATCTTGGAGTGTAGGGAGAGACTGTCTGTGATGGTGAAGCCAAAGTATGTAAACATGTGGACTAGCTTGGAGTTGTTGATGGTAATGGTGATAGGGGGGGTGCTCAACGCTTTGACCCAACATGTTGGTCTTCCCAAGGCAGATGGTCAAGCTGAAGTTCCTGATGAAGGGCTTTTGCCTGAAACATCGACTTTCCTGCTCCTCGGATGCTGCCTGACCTGCTGTGCTTTTCCAGCACCACTCTGATCTTGACTCTGATCTCCAGCTGTCCATGAGGCGTTGTAGTTGCTCTTCTGAATGTGTTGCCAGTGCCATGCCGCCGGCAAACAACATGTTCCTGATGAGTACGTGATTTTCTCCTTTAGCCGGGACAGGTTGAACAGCCTCCTGTCCGATCTGGTGTGGAGGTAGACACCATCAGTTGACGTTCCAAGGCTTCAACATGACTGTGAAGGAGATGCCGAACAGGGTGGGGACAAGCACACAGCTCTGCTCCACACTGCTGCGAATATTGAAGGCCTCCAAAGAAGAGCAGTCAAACTGAACGATGCCCTTCATGTCTGTGTGGAATGACTGAACTCCTGAGGGGCCTCGGGGACAACTAATCCTGGCATGGATATCAAACAGGCTGACTCTGTTCACAAGGTCGAAGGCCTTCGTGAGGTCAATGGAGGTGATGTAAAGTGGTTGTCTTTGCTCTCTGCATTTCTCTTGTAGCTGTCGAAGGGAGATGATGATGTCGATTGTGGTGCATTCTGACCTGAAACCACACTGAGACTTGAGATATACCCTTTTGAAGATTTTCTGTAGTCTGTTCAGGCCGGCGGGAAAGAAGACCTTCCCAATGATGCTCAGCAAAGAGATTCATCTATAGTTTTTACAGTTGCTTCTGTCCCCTTTGTCTTTACATCAGATGACAATGTTGCACTTTCTCATGTCTTGCACCCAAAGTAGATAACCTCACACCTGCATCTGCCGTGCATTTTCCCACTCACTCAACCTGTCCAAATTGCACTGAAGCATCAGTGCTGTCTCCTTCACAGTTCACCCTCACTCTGAACTCCGCGTTGGTATAGAAAAGAAAATAATAACATGATGGGTAAGGTTACAATGGAAAGTTACATTTAAGGATGGTGTCCATTGGGATAGGTTTAAGCTATCACTGAGTTATTGCAAATGTAATTTTTTCATTGTATTTGCTTTTGTGTACAGTAATGAGCAAAATTCCAGGACATAAACAAATAAATCTACCAATGTGTAAAAATTGGGGTGGAATCCCATTTATCTGATGCGAGACTGTTATCAGAGAATAAAGTTTGGAGCTTACTCTTAGTGAGGGAACGGTGATGGGAGGTGGAATTAACCAATATATCAATCACAGTCTCCATGGATCGCCAGCATTCCCACCTCCTGATTTTTCCTGATTTTAGGAGCAATTTTCCATGTGGTTGCAGTGCCCCGCTGAAGTTGTTTCACTCCCTGTTATTTTGGACTGTACCAGAGACTCAGCACACAAATTCCTGAATTAAAGCCAATTTCAAATCCGGTTCATTTTTCCACAGGGCGATTACATTCCAAGATGTAAACATAAGATTTAAGACTGCAGTGTTGGCACAAGTAAGTTGTGTGTAGTTGAAATGTCTTATCCCTTAATCTCAGACACTGAAATAAAACTTGAGAACAGTGATACATTGGAAATGGGTCTCACTCGCACACTGTCTGTTTGTCCAAGTGACTACCTGTGATAAGCTACCTGAAGGAGCAGTGCTCTGAAAGCTTGTACATCCCAAATAAGCCTGTTGGACTATAAACAACATTCTTAGGCCTGTACAAGACCAGATCTTAAAATTCATTGAAGACCAGGATGACACTGGTCTCCTTCCTATTGGAAAGATGTTGTGAAACTTGAAAGGGTTCAGAAAAGAATTACAAGGATGCTGCCAGGGTTGGAGGATTTGAGCTACAGGGAGAGGCTGAACAGGCTGGGGCTGTTTTCCCTGGAGCATCGGGGGGCTGAGGGGTGACCTTATAGAGGTTTATACAATTATGAGGGGCATGGATAGGATAAATAGACAAAGTCTTTTCCCTGGGGTTGGGGAGTCCAGAACTAGAGGGCATAGGTTTAGGGTGAGAGGGGAAAGATATAAACGAGACCTAAGGGGCAACTTTTTCACACAGAGAGTGGTACATGTATGGAATGAGCTGCCAGAGGATGTGGTGGAGGCTGGTACAATTGCAACATTTAAGAGGCATTTGGATGGGTATATGAATAGGAAGGGTTTGGAGGGATATGGGCTGGGTGCTGGAAGTAGGACGAGATTGGGTTGGGATATCTGGTCGGCATGGACAGGTTGGATCAAAGGGTTTGTTTCCATTCTGTACATTTCTATGACTCTATTACAGAATAGTCCTTTCACTTTATTGGAGTCTACATCAAAGTATCTACACTAATCTCACTTTACCCCGACTTGGACATTTTCTGGAATCCATCCAATGCTCATCCAAATGCCTTTTCACTTGTGGGACATGGGTGTCACTGGCTGGGCCCAGCACTTTTTGCCCTGACCCTAATTGCCCCCTTGAGAAGATAGTGGTGAGCTGCCTTTCAAACTGCTGCAGTCCATATGCTGCTGGTGGACCAACAATGCCCTGAGGGAGGGGATTCCAGAATTTTCACCCAGCCACACTGAAAGGAAAGTCGATATATTCCCAAATCAGGATGGTGAGTGGCTCGGAGGGCAACTTCAGGGGATGGTGTTCTCATGCAACTCTTTCAGATCAATATAAAATATAATCTGATACTAAGAATAATTCCCGGCAAAGAAAGGGACCAAATCTTGTGTCAGTGAAGTGTTATTTTGAGATCCTCAGCACATTCCAACTGTAGTCTCCATGTGATGCAGTGTTTCCCCTTTTACCACAGGAGGACACTGGTGTAATGGTAACGTTATTGGAATAGTCATCCAGAATCCCTAACAGCAATCTGGGTAACAGGTTCAAGTCCTACTGAGGCAGGTGGTGATTGTGAAGTCAGTAAAACCTGGAATAGAGAGCTGGTTTAATGGTGACCACTGAACCACATGTCTTTTTTTGTCCTGGTTGCAGGAGTCTGTGTTTCATTGACTATATAAAAGTGAGTGTAGCTGGTTTGCACCTGCAGCATTGTCTCTGTGAGGATTTCAAATCTGTTGCTGTGTTGTGAGTGTAATGTAAGGCAGAGTGGGGGCGGGAGGAGGGACAGGGCAATGTGAACTGAACTATTGAGCTGCTGCTATCTCTCAAACCTCCTCCCTTCCCCACTCTAATCTCACAAAGACCTCTCTTGATTTGGTCCACATCTGGAGAGATGTGCTCCAGGTAGAAGGGGCTGGGAACTGACTGGATGAGCTGGGATTTGGGAAGAGAGAGGGGCTTGAGTGACAGACCTAGGGTTTTAAAAACCAGGTTAGAATAGTCCTACTTCCTTTTGCAATCTGGATAGACCAGGAGGTCAGTTTTAGAAAGTTCCTCTGTCTCTGACTGTGTGAAAGAGAGAGAGAGAGAGAGAGAGAGAGACAGAGAGAGTGGGTACCACTAGAATCTCAATGGTTTTTTTAGTTTAGATTAGATTTCATACAGTGTGGAAACAGGCCATTCGGCCCAACAACTCCACACCGACCCTCTGAAGGGTAACCCACCCAGAACCATTTCCCTCTGACTAATGCACCTAACACTATGGACAATTTAATAGCCAATTCACCTAACCTGCACATCTTTGGACTATGGGTGGAAACCGGAGCACCCGGAGGAAACCCACACAGACAGTGGCCCAAGAGCTGGATTTGAACCTAGGACCCTGATGCTGTGAGGCAGCAGGGCCAACCACTGAGCCACTGTGCCGCCCGTACTGTTTGATCCTGTACTGCCCCAGCCCACATTGAAGCAAAGCCCAGGAACAGCATCTGTTCCTCCTGGGAGGCACAGAGTTGAGAAACCAGCGAGAAAGAGAGATGGGACCCATTGTATGTGTCTTTCCTGAAGGTGTCTGACTTCTCCCTTTTTCTCTCACTCTTTGTCTCTTGCTGTCATTTTCTTCCTCTCTTCAATTCTGTCTCTGTCTCCCCCCCTTTCTTTCTTTCTCTCCCTTTTTTTCCCACTCTCAGTCCACACAGACAGCTCTCTGAAGGTGGAATTGAACTGGATCGCTTGCACTAAGAGGCAGCAGTGCTAACCACTGAGCCTCCCTGCTGCCATTGATTGGAAATTGGCTGATGAACAGGAAAGTGAGGGAATGAATGAAGGGGCCATCTTCAGGATTGACAGGCTGTGAATGGTAGGATTCTCCCAAGGATCTGCACAGGAGCCCTTTGCTATTTACAACCAGATCATGATATGAGTGACTCAGAACTATACAACTGGGGCAATGGCAATAGTGTAACATGGGACAAGTAAATCAGAGTCCCATGCTACTTCTCTGATAGCATGGGTTCAAATCAATCAATCCAGAATCGAAAGCTTCTCTCAGCAATGATGGCCAACAAATAATCATTGATTATTGGAAACACCCAGCAGGTTCACTAATACCCTGTACAGAAGGAAATCTGCTGCCCTTACCTCATATGGTCTGCAAGTGACTCCAGACTCACAGCAATATCATTGATACTGCCCTCTGCCATAGCCAAACAAGTTACTCAGCTTGACTCAACCACAGCCCAAATGGAATACAGCCACCAACAAGTGCTCAAGGGGTAATTAAGGGTGAGTAACACTTGATGACCTTGTCAGTAACACTGACATCCCATGAGAGAAAATGACAAGAAAATCGCAGCAACTATTGTGCTCAGAGCATTGAAGGACAACATACTATCTAGGGTTGGGGGAGGAATAAATGGAATATGTGGATGTGAAATTGAGGGTGAAGGGGTCACACTCCAGCCCAGTGTGGAAGCATACATTGTCGCAAAAGAAAGTGGTGATCCTTTGCAGGTAGTTGGGTTAGACTTGGCCACTGATGTCTCATATTCTCAGAAAAAAAAGAGCAACATTCTAAGTTAGTTTTAAACTCCAATCATGAAGTAAACTTTACCACAATACTCCTGTTGTATTAAAATCCTCTACACCCCCATTGTCTAAGGGAGACACAAATCCCTCTTAAATTTGATGAGTTCACAACAAGTTAAATATCTCCTACTTGTTATGACACCAATTGGACAAGTCAGATCTCAGAGTGTTAATGTGGTGCTTAATTGCATGAGGCTGCAGATTGTCCTCAAGAACAGAATACAAGTTAATTACACAAAAGAAGAAATAAATGTTCAAAATGTGTTATGCCTTACCTGGGTGGCATGCTGGAAATCACACCTTCCTGTTCCTGGAGTAGTCCCAAAAGATGAAGGCTTTATAAGGGCAAGGAATAAACCCTAATCTACTTGTCTTTCAGGTTGACAGAAAGCACAGACCACATTGCTGTCCTGAATGATTACATTTTTTGACACTTCCATAGATCCTACCTCCAGATAAATAATTACAAACTGTCAACATATAACTCTACTGCTAAAACCCTAAACCCCCTATAAAATAAACCTCAAACACACATACACTGACACACACACACACACACACACACACACACACACTCACACACTGACACACACACACACACACTCACACACTGACACACACACACATACACACACTCACACACACACTCACTCACACACTGACACACACAAACACACACACACGCACTGACGCACACACACACACACACTGACATGCTCACACACACACACTGAAACACACACACATACATACACTGACACACACACATTCACTGACAAATACACACTCACACATGCACTGACACACACACATTCACTCACACACTGACACCCACACATATACTGACAAACACACACACACACGCACTGACACACGCACTCATTCACACACTGACACACACACATACACTGACAAACACGCACTCACACACGCACTCACACACACACTCACTCACACTGACACACACACACTCACTCACACACTGACACACACAGACACTCACACATACACTGACACACACACACACACTCACTCACTCACACACTGACACACACACACATACACTAACACACACACACCCTCACTCACACACTGACACACACACACTCACTCACACACTGACACACTGACACTGACATACACACAGACACAGACACACACACAACACACACTGACAAACACACTCACATGCACTGACACACACACATACACTGACACACACACACACACACACACACACACACACACACACACACACACACACACACACACACACACACACACACACACACACACACACACACAGGCGGCACGGTGGCACAGTGGTTAGCACTGCTACCTCACAGCGCCAGAGACCTGGGTTCAATTCCTGCCTCAGGTGACTGACTGTGTGGAGTTTGCACATTCTCTGCGTGGGTTTCCTTCGGGTGCTCCGGTTTCCTCCCACAGTCCAAAAATGTGCAGGTTAGGTGAATTGGCCAGGCTAAATTACCCGTAGTGTTAGGGGTAAATGGAGGGGTATGGGTGGTTTGCGCTTCGGCGGCGCGGTGTGGACTTGTTGGGCCAAAGGGCCTGTTTGCACACTGTAAGTAATCTAATCTTAACGCTGACTGACACATACACACACACACAGAGAAAATATAAATGGGTTCATGGATGGAGTAAAGGTCTGGGAAAGCCTTTCAACAGCAGTTGAACGGTCCCTTCTGGACAGAATTCACTGAGATATCACAGCCCCATCAAATCCAATCCTTTAAGTTTTTATGATCCCAGATGATGTTATTACTGTACACCTGAGATCCCAGACTGAAACTTGGCTTGACAGATCACATTTTCTGTTTTTGACGAGGTGGTCTCTCATTATAACACAAGCACACAATGATCCAGACTTGGGTTTAACAGGTTTATTTACTACAATGAATGAAACTATTTGCATTTAAAGATTCTGAAATACAATTAAATGTGGTTAATCCCCAAATCACTACAGAACTCAAAAACACCCTTTCACAAGCACATCTAGAGTCTTCCTCCGGAAAGCCAAATCATAGAATTCTACAGTACAGGAGGCCGTTCAATCCATCGTGTGTGTTCTGGCTCCTGAAAGAGCTACCTAACTAGCCCCATTCTCCATCCCTATCAAATGCACTCGCTTATAAACTCTCCCAATGTAAACAGAAGCCTACTAGTTCTTCAAGACTCTCTCACCAAAATTATGTTATCACTATGACGACAGAAATACTCAATATTAATAGTTAAAACCCTTTCGTTCACCAATCCAGGCTGGAGGACTTGACCCAGAAGCTTTACCTGCTAGTCCCATTCCGCACTCTCCCATTAGCACAGTCTCTCGTTCAGTGATAGCCTTTCCCAATATTCCTTGGCTGAACAAGATTAGAGCCTTTGTTGATAAGAGTTACATGGCGTCAGATTTTTCAGCTTGCACTCATCGGGACTGATGCAGGGATACCAAGTTTCAAAGGGAACAACAATTTATACTGTATGAGAAACAGGGGCTAATTGTTTGGCAACTGATTTCTGATTGGTTGAAATGTTGCTGTGGAGAATAGTCCTGACGAAGGGTTATACCCAAAACATTGAGTTTTCCACCTCCATTGTGTTCCTCCAGCCTCCTACATGTCTATTGTGGATAATACACCAAAGAACAGTTACCTCTTCCCTGTTACTTTCCTTTTAGAAAAGGGATTTGTCACTCCGACTCTCAAACACCCCTACCCCCTCACAATGTCTGTACAACCTCATATGGCCACTTACCTCCTCAGGCGGCCCCTCACCTCCTCACAAAGCCCTCACTCCTCACATGAGAACTACCCCCTCACAGAGCTCCTACCTCTCAATAGCCCCTGACCCCACAGATAGCCCTGGCCCTTTCACATGGCCACTACCCTGTCACAGATCCATCCCAACTAACAGTACCCATCCCCCATCAGTCCCCTTTCACATACCCAAACCCACCCATACACTTCACAGCACGTCCCTTTCAGCCCCATCTCCCTCACAGACCTCCCTTTCATATCGACCTCCTGCTATCTGCCCTCTCACATTCCCTGAGCCCTCCTCAACTGCTCTCTCCCCTCATACTACACAATCACAACCATATGCCCCTCGCATCCCCCAGGCCCTCAATGCCACTCCCTCCAGCTCTTTCTGCATTCACCTCATGCATCCGTCCAGGTACTCCACCCCGCTCCCCATCTCTCTTCTTCTCATCTCATTTCCCACATCCCTCATATCCGTAAACTACTGATAACCCCTCCCTCCATCGACCTCATCCCCTCAAAACTCACAGCCCGTCAAATACGCTTCTTTCTATCTCTCCCTCCTCCACCTTCACATTTCCCTCTGTCTATCTCTCCATTCAGGGGTGAATGGGTGGTTCAAGGTGCAAAGGTCAAAGGATGTCCAATTCAGGAGTATGTTCAAGTGGAGTTAGCAAGACTTTACCTAATGGATGAGATGGTGAGGAGAATGGTCCTTTGTTTTTCAGACACAGCCAGTTCCTTCAAGGGGAATGAGCCCTGCTGTCAGCTAAGGGAAACTTGAAGTAATTCTGGACTTCAGGCTGAATCAATTCAATGTAAATTTGAGGAACCACTGAGAAAATTGTGAGTGCATGAAGCATGATCTTTGAAATGTCCTTCATTCAGGAATTACCACATTGGATGAGGAAAATGACTACTGTCACAGCAACATTTAAAAGAACAATCTGGTCATTAGCTAATCTTCATCTCTGGCTTTAATGAAAACTCCATTGGATTTTTCTTCCCTCAGTTGTGTTATTACACCCAATGTCTCCTTAGTTGTTAACTCTTTTGTTTTGTGAACAAAGAACAAAGAAAATTACAGCACAGGGACAGGCCCTTCGGCCCTCTGAGCTAGCACTGATCCAGGTCCTCTATCTAAATCTGTCACCTATTTACTAAGGGTCTGTATCCCTTTGCTCCCTAACAACTCGTATCTGTAAAGATACATCTTAAATTACACTATTGTGCCCACCTTTACCACCTCTGCTGGCAATGCATTCCAGGCACCCGCCACTTTCTGTGTAAAGACCTTTCTCTCACTTTCAACTTGTGACCCCTAGTAATTGAGATCCCCCACTCTGGGAAAAAGCTTCTTGCTATCCACTCTGTCTATACCACTCATAGTTTTATAGACCTCAACCAGGTCCACCCTCTACTTCTGTCTTTCTAATGAAAATAATCTTAATCTACTCAACCTCTCTTCATAGCTAGTGCCCTCCATACCAGGCAGCATCCTAGTGAAGCTCGTCTGCTCTCTCTCTAAAGCATCCACATCCTTTTGGTAATGGGGCGACCAGAACTGTACGCAATATTCCAAATGTGGTTGAACCAAAGACTTATACAACTGTAACACGAGCAGACAACTCTTGTACTCAATATCCCATCTGATGAAGGAAAGTATGCCATATGCCTTCTTGACCACTCCATTGACATGCATTACCATTTTCAGGGAACAGTCAACCTGAATACGTAGATCTCTCTGTACATCAATTTTCCCCAGGTATTTTCCATTTACTGTGTAGTTCGCTCTTGATTTGGATCTTCCAAAACGCAGCATCCTGCATATGCTTGGATTGAATTCCATCTGCCATTTGTCTGCCCAGTGCTCCAATTTATCTATAATCTTCTGTATTCTATGACAGTCCCCTTCACTATCTGCTACTCCACCAATCTTAGTGTCATTTGCAAACTTGCTGATCAGACCACCTATATTTTCCTACAGCACAGATCCCCGTGGAATACCACGTGTCACAAGTCTCCATTTTGAGAAACTCCCTTCCACCACTGCTCTCAGTCTCCTGCTGCCCAGCCAGTTCTCTATCCATCTGGATCTCATGTTATTTCACCTTCTCTATCAGCCTACCATGGGAACTTATCAAAAGTCTTATGAAAGTCCATCTGCAGCCCTTCCCTCATCAATCAAATTTGTGACTTCCTCAATTAATTCTATTAAGTTGGTAAGAGACGACCTTCACTACACAAAACCATGTTACCTATCACTGATAAGACCATTTTCTTCCAAATGGGAATAAATCCTATCCTTTAGTATCTTCTCCAGCAGTTTCCCTAACACTGACACCAGGCTCACAGATCTATAATTACCTGGATTATCCCTGCTATCCTTCTTAAACAAGGGGAAAACGTTAGCAATTTTCCAGTCTTCCAGAACCACACCCATGTTCAAGGATACTGCAAAGATACCTGTTAAGGCCCCAGTTATTTCCTCTCTTGCTTCTCTCAGTAACCTGGGATAGATCCCATCCGGACCTGGGGACTTGCCCACCTTAATGGTTTTTAGAATATCCAACACTTCCTCCCTCCTTATGATCTGGAGTAATCAAACATTTATCCTTAACCCCAACAACTATCACGTCCCTCTCCTTGGTGAAAACTGGTGCAAAGAACTCATTAAAAATCTGACCCATTTTCTCTGACTCCACTGTCCTCCATTGTCCTTGAGTGGGCCAACCCTTTCTCTAGTTGCCTTCCTGCTCCTTATGTATGAATAAAATGCTTTGGGATTTTCCTTAATCATCTTTGCTTAAGATATCTCATGGCCCCTTTTAGTCCTCTTAATTCCTCGTTTCAAAGTGTTCCTACATTCCCGATATTCTTTCTAAGCTTCGTCTGCCTTCAGTCTCTATGACCTTACGTATGCTTCTTTTTTCCTCTTAGCTTGTCTCACGATTTCACCTGTTATTTGTGGTTCCCTAATCTTGCCATTTCTATCCATCATTTTTTTCAGGAACGTATCTCTCCTGAACTTTAATCGACCTCTCTTTAAAAGCCTCCCACATATTAAATGTGGGTTTCCCTTCAAAAAGCTGCTCCCAGTCTACATTCTCCAGCTCCTGCCAAATTTTGGAATAGTTGGCCTTGCCGCAATTGAGCACTCTTCCTTTCGGACCACTCTTGGCTTTGTCCATGCGTATTTTAAAATTTATGGAATTGTGATCACTATTTCCAAAGCAATCCCCTACTGAAACTTCAACCACCTGACCTGGCTCAATCCCAACACCAAGTCCAGTACGGCCCCTTCCCAAATTGGACAATTTACATACTGATCTAGAAAACCTTCCTGGTTGCTCCATGCAAATTGTGCTCCATCCAGACCTCTTAACACTAAGTGAATCCCAATCCATGTTGAGAAATTAAAATCTCCTATGACCACCATCCTGTTGCTCCTACATCTTTCCATAATCTGTTGGGAGGTCTGTAGTACAGCCCCAACATTTTTACCGCACCCTTCCTATTTCTGAGCTCTGCCCATATTAGAATTAGAATTCCTACAGTGTGTGAGCAGGCCCTTTGGCCCAACAAGTCCACACCAACCTTTTTGAAGAGTAACCAATCCCGCTACCCTATATTTAAGCCTGACTAATCACCTACCCTGTGGACAATTTAGCATGGCCAATTCACCAAACCTGCGCATTTTTGGCTTGTGGGAGGAAACTGGAGCACCCGGAAGAAACACATGCAGACACTGGGAGAATGTACAAACTCCACACAGTCACCCAAGGCTGGAATCGAACCTGGGTCCCTGGCGTTGTGAGGCAACAGTGCTAACCACTGAGTTACCATACCGCCCTACTGTCTTCCATAGTGCCGTTCTCTGACCAGCCTGCAACTCCTCCATCCCTTTTCCCTCCCTCTTTAGCCCACCTGAAGCATCAGTATCCTGGGGTATTTCATTGCCAATCATGTCCTTATCTCAACCAAGTCTCAATAATAGAACTTTCACTCTCGATTTAAGAGCATAGAGGGATCAATTTTAAATAGAGACCTGGAACCAGACAGCACAGAAACACATCCAACTTGTCCATGCCAATCAAATTTCATTTGGCCCATGTCCCTCCAAATCTTTCATATTCATGTACCTGTCTAAATTTCTTTTAAACATTTTAACTATAACCCCCTCTACTATCTTCCTCTGGAAGTTTATTCCACAAAAGAACCACCCTCTGTGTGAAAAATGTGCCTCTCAGGTTCCTGTTAAATCTTTTCCCTCTCACCTTGGTCCCAGTTTTGGACCCACCCATGCTAGGGAAAAGCCTATTGCCACTTACCTTATTTGTTCCCCTTATGAATTTATCAAACTCTATAAGGTCACTTGCAACATGCCAATGAAAAGAGTCCTAACCAATCCAGCCTCTCCTTCTAACTCAAACCCTCCAGTCCTCACAACATCCTGATGAATATTTTCAGGATGAACTCCAATTTAGTAATATCCATCTTGCAGCAGGACCTAACCTGCACATTTTTGGCCTGTGGGAGGAAACCAGAGCACCCAGAGGAAACCCACGCAGCGAAACTGTACACAGTACTCCAAACGTGGCCTTACCAGCATCCTGTACAAATTCAACATAATGTTCCAACTACTGTACTCAATGGGGATGAGCAATGACCTCACGGCATGGTGGTTCAGTGGTTAGTACAGCTGCCTCACAACACCAGGGGCCTTGGTTCGATTCCAATGATGGGCAACTATCTGTGTGGAGTTTACACGTTCTCCCCGTGTCTGTGTGGGTTTCTTCCAGGTGCTGATTTTCTCCCACAATCCAAAGATGTGCAGGTTAGGTCAATTGGTCATTTTAAATTGCTCCTGGGAACAGGATTGAAGGTGACAAGGTGAGCTTGGAGAGGACATGAGGGGGGTAGGAGAGAATTTCAGGAGAAATTGGAGTTTTGGGCTAGGGAAGAGGGGATTATTGAAGGAACGTTGACCCAGTGGAGAATTGGAAGGGGGGGATCCAACAGAGGATTGAATGCATCTATCCAGTTCTGAGAGAAGTTTAATCAAAATTGAAAAATGTTTATAATCACAATGGAGAGAAGAATATCTCTCACTGTTGGAGAAAATGGTGAGGAAGGATATATATAATTAAACACAGATAGAAACATCTCAGAGTGATCAACACTATGAGCTGACATGACCTTCAAGAAACTCCAAGACATTATCAAAGAGATTGCAAACTAATCCTTCAGGATGATAAGTGCAGATTTTCGGAAGGTAAATTGGCATTTTGAATGATTCTCTTGAACTGCGTTGTCCCCACACTGAGTGTGTCTCATTCTGCCACAGTTCAAACATTCCCATACCCAGCCTCCTTGTCAACATTGCAGTTTGGGTCAATATAACCTTCCCGATGTCCACTGATGGAATGAATCAATTTCATTTCCACACTTTTACTCTGAAATAGAAACAGAAATGAGGGGAGTGGCAACCAGAGAAAATCAGCATTCCATATTAATCCCAACAAAAGATTATACTCATCATTACTGAATGGGGTTTAATTATTGATAGTGAATGATGTGGGATTGATTATCGATACTGAACGGTGTGGGGATTGATTATCGATACTGAACTGTGGGGGATTGATTATCGATACTGAACGGTGTGGGGAGTGATTATCGATACTGAACTGTGGGGGATTGATTATCGATACGGAACAGTATGGGGAGTGATTATTGATACTGAACGGTGTGGAGATTGATTATCGATACTGAACGGTGTGGGGAGTGATTATCGATACTGAACAGTGTGGAGATTGATTATCGATACTGAACGGTGTGGGGAGTGATTATCGATACTGAACGGTGTGGGGATTGATTATCGATACTGAATGGTGTAGGGAGTGATTATCCATACAGAGCGGTATGGGGAGTGATTATTGATACTGAACGGTGTGGGATTGATTATCGATACTGAACGGTGTGGGGAGTGATTATTGATACTGAACGGTGTCGGGTTTGATTATCGATACTGAATGGTGTGGGCAGTGATTATCGATACTGTACAGTGTGGGGATTGATTATCGATACTGAACGGTGTGGGGATTGATTATCGATACTGAACGGTGTCGGGTTTGATTATCGATACTGAACGGTGTGGGGAGTGATTATCGATACTGAACGGTGTGGGGAGAGATTATCGATACTGAACGGTGTGGGGATTGATTATCGATACTGAACGGTGTCGGGTTTGATTATCGATACTGAACGGTGTGGGGAGTGATTATCGATACTGAACGGTGTGGGGAGGGATTATCGATACTGAGCGGTGTGGGGAGTGATTATCGATTCTGAACGGTGTGGGATTGATTATCGATACTGAACGGTGTGGGGAGAGATTGTCGATATGGAACGGTGCGGGATTGATTATCGATACGGAACAGTGTGGGGAGTGATTATCGATACTGAACGGTGTGGGGAGAGATTATCGATTCTGAACGGTGTGGGATTGATTATCGATACTGAACGGTGTGGGGAGAGATTGTCGATATGGAACGGTGCGGGATTGATTATCGATACGGAACAGTGTGGGGAGTGATTATCGATACTGAACGGTGTGGGGAGAGATTATCGATACGGAACAGTGTGGGGATTGATTATGGATACTGAATGGTGTGGGGATTAATTATCGATACTGAACGGTGTGGGAGTGATTATCGATTCTGAACGGTGTGGGGATTGATTATCGATACTGAGCGGTGTGGGGAGTGATTATCGATTCTGAAAGGTGTGGGATTGATTATCGATACTGAACGGTGTGGGGAGTGATAATTGATATTGAACAGTGCGGGGATTGAGTATTGATACCGAAAATTGTGGGGTTTAATTATTGACACTGAACGGGGTTGATTTTGATTCTGAACAGCGAGTGGCGAATTCTCCTCCAAGTTATTTACTATCCTAATTTGTAAATATATCAATGCTACTTCTAAATCAATGCCTCATGCTTGGTAATTAGCCATGGTGATGACTATTTTTTGAATTTCTGGCTTCTGCGTATAGCAGTGAAATATTAGGAAGAGCAGAGAAGAAGGATATTGTTTATTTTTTACAATTCATCGGGGGAAAGGCACCTTCCTGGCTGGCTGAGTTTTTATTGACCATTCCTATTTACCTTCGGACAGTGATGCTGAGCACCTTCATAAACCAGTGCAGTGCATGTGTTGTAGGGAGACCCAAGATGCCAGTAGGTAGGGAATTCTAAGATTTTGACTCTATATCACAGAAGAGTGATATATTTCATCTGCAGGAAGTGAGGACTGCAGATGCTGGAGATAAGAATCGAAATGTGTGACACTGGAAAAGCACAGCAGGTCAGGCACCATCCAAATGCAACATTCCTGATGAAGGGCTTCTGCCAGAATTGTCAACTGTCCTGCTCCTTGAATGCTGCCTGATCTGCTGTACTTTTCCAGTGCCACACTTTTCAACTTGTATATTTCCAAGACAGGGTAGTCAGTGAATTGGAGGGTATCTGGGAGATGGTGGTGTTTTAGAATATCTGCTGCTTTTGTGCTTCTCAGTTGAAGTGGTCATGGGAGGTACTGTCAAAGGAGATTTGGCAAATTTCTGCAACGCATTGACTTGTTGATTCTGCTTCCTGCTACATGGTGGAGGGAGTGAGTGTTTGTGGACTTTCCAATCAAGCTTGCATTGTCCGAAATGGTGTCAAGCTTCTCGAGTGTTTTCAGAGTCACTAATGGTGCTGAACATTGTACAACCATCAGTGAGCATCCCAACTTCTGACCGTGTGATGTAGGGGAGGTCATTGATGCAACAGCATAGATGGTTGGTCCTGGAACACTCCCCTGAGGAATTTGTGCAGAGATGTCCTCAGGCAGAAATTATACACCTTCAACAACCACAGACATTTTACTCTGTGTCATACATGACTCAATCGAGCCGAGAATACTCCCCAGTTCCTATTGATTCCAGTTTTGCTAGGGCTCCTTCATATCACAGTTGGTCAATGCAGCTTTGATGTCAAGGGCTGTCTATCTACACTCCTTTCTGGAACCCAGTTATTTTGTCCATGTTGGAAGCAAGAGGGTGACAGGTGCCTGAAATGTGCTGCCAGGCGATGTGGTAGGAGCAGATATGACAGCAAATCTTAGATAGAAACATGATCAAGCAGGAAATTGAGGATCCAAGGATTAGGACAATCGATGTGTTGGGCAAAAGCCCTTCATCAGGATGGATCGTTTCACTAATAATTCTAACAAGCAGCAAGAACCTACACACTGATGCCTATTCTGCTTTTTCAGTCCCAGACTCTCGACTCTGATCTCCAGCATCTGCAGTCCTTACTTTAGCCTCAGAACTCAAGGATCCAGAACATGAACTTCCTGAGGAAGTGGTGGATGCAGACAAAATTACAAGCTTAAAAAGACATTTAAATAGTCATATGAATAGGAAAGGCCAGGAGGGAATGGACCAGATGCAGGCAAGTCAGACTAGTTCAGTTTGGGATTATGTTTGGCATGGATTGGTTGGAGCAAAGAGGTAAAAACAAGGACTGCACATGCTGGCAACAAATTACGGGGAGTGTTAGATTGCAGAGTGGTGTTTAGTGCTTAGATTGTCCACTTGTGTAGCAACAACAGCGTTAGGGAGCAGAAATTAGTCAGGGGCCAGAGAGCCAACATATACACACATAGTAGGGATGCTTTTGGTCTAGTTTGTGACTATATGTTGGTCTGGGCTTAGTGAGGGTACATCACCTCATCACAGGTGATGTACAGCTTGGGCTGTAGGTTAGATAGTTGGTGGAAGCAGCTAAATTGCCCAGTGAAGTAAGAATAAGGCTCATTGGAAAATAGAATACTCTCAATAATGGGGCAATGAGTTTACAGATAAGACTGACTGAAACAGCACAGACGTTTCAGGACGTGGCAGTGTCAGCAGTTACAGGAGCAAGAGATGGAGGTCCAGACACACTTCAAGAAATAGCCCACAAGAAGAGAAACAAGAATGATGTTGAGGAAATTACTTAGTCTGAGACTTCAAGTCTTGTTTGAAAAAGCTTTATTTTTCATGAATTCATGGAGAGGCTGTTACAGTCTTCACTGCCCAACAGCACTCTCACGAGCAGAACACTTGGCCTATATACACAATGATACAAACAACCTTGCTAACATTCTGCATTCAAGTAATGTGGAATACAATAATTCAAGGTAAAGACAAGCACAGTGCCTACTCCCTTTATTATTGGATGTTACCCAAAGACAGAGGAAATAATGAGCTCAAGATACACTCCCGATATTTCATCAATTTATAATTACACAACCTCAGTCTTTATCTCGAGCAGCATTTTTCCACAAAATCTGAGAGCTAAGATACCTTTTACCTTGGTCAAGTATCCCATCATGCAGCAGTATGCCAAGTTCTCACTCCTTCCACAAGTCTGTCCTTGCTGATCAAAACTAAGCTTAGGATTCCGGCACATCCCAAAATGGGGGCGAATATCCTTCTGGAAAAGGTGATATTCTTAAACAAGCTTATTCATCATAGAAGTAGTCATGGGGTAGGGTCTGGTGGATGATCACCAGTTTTGGAGCAGAAAATGGGATGGGAACAAACTCTACACAGCAACAGCATGCAGTTCTCCATCTGATACGAAGTGTCAAGAGTATGATAGCAAAGATGACAAGCCCAATGACTAAGGAGGATCTCCACTTACCCAGGAGGGTGAGATCTAAAGACCATCCAGATACAAAAGAGGAGCTTAATTTGTTGATATCTATGTGAATGTGAGTCTCTAAATCGGAGACATGCTTGGAATGATCTGGTATGTAGGTAAAACATTCCCATTCAATAACAACACAAGTGCCACCCTCCTTGGATCACAGAAAATTCAAGACCAAGTGGTTCTGAAGGGCCACTATTCTAAATGCGAGTAGCTCTGCAGTGATCTCAGTCAGGGCCTCAGCAGGATAATTGACAATGGCTTCCAACACTGTTTTCAATTTGCTCAATCCTTGGGAACACAGACAGATTTCAATAGGAGGAGAAGGCATCCTCACCCAGGCGAGGAATCCAGTGAGGAATCTCCTTGGCTTCACAGGTGAAGGTTTGCCCTCCAAGAGTCTAATGCTAGGTACTACATATCCCATATAACATGTCACTGTCCAGTCTGAGGAAAGCCAAGGATAGGCCTTAAAATGCAAATAAAAATAGGTACCGTTATAGGGGGTTACTTTGGACTCTCCACCCCTCCACAACTTGGGACCCAGATCCTTCCACAGGGAACCTGATGTCTCATTAAAAACACAAGGCCAATTAAATGAAAAGTGACCTTGGCTCATTAACTGTTGGACAGGTTCAATCCAGGGGATAATGAAAGAACATTGACGAGGTGCCATATAAGTGCCAGTAGAGATGGTCCCACATCATGTGAAGCAAATGGTATCACTAACGGTGTAGTTAAGGACTACAAGAAAAGGGGGCATATGGGATCTGTTATGGTTGGGTTTGTACCAATCTCGGAATTGAGCCACATTATACCCCACCGACTTCCACTCCTGCACATCCTCAGAGTTATCAGGTTTGCCTGAAGTTTCAGCGTATTAGCCATTTGACAACTTCAGGCCAGCTGAAGGATACTGGCCACTAAGGGATACCCCCTGTGAATGGGTCGGCATGTGGGCACATACCCAACAGTCAGTTTCTTTTCCCACCATACGGGTGCTTTGATAGGCCAACTACAAAAACATATTATGGTGTATTGATTGTCTTAGTTGCTTTGTTCTCACAACAGAGGGGAAGGCGTTCTTCTGAGCCATACTCTCTGGCTCCCAAGGCTTCTCTAAAAGCTGAAACGAGACTCCAAGCGCCAGTACAAGGGGTTCTGCCCAGGGACACTACACATGGAAAAATACATTCAGCCTCCCCGACCCCGCATTGACAAACCCGCTGTGTCACAAAAGAATTGGTATGAGATCGTGAGCAATTCAGATCATATCTCTGTCTGACAAAAGCCTGTGACCTGCCTCCGCCTTTCACACACTTACTAGAAAATCCTTTCAGTTTCCATATCTTCCCCTGCAGCGGATTCCTTGTGGGTAACGATAGCCCGTCACATCCCCAAGAAGAGCCACAAGGGAATCCTGAAAAATCCGCCAGACAGCAGGAGGCTTAACTTACTAGAACCAACATTGCAAAGTATCTGGTACTCGTTTTGACCTCCCACTGTAGTGGAGGAAAGATGGTTAACCCTCCCCAGACCTTGGCTCATTCTGTACATTAACAGTGTTCAAGCATGACACACATTGCATGATGTCATCATTACAGAACTGATGGGTACTTCTGGCAAACCCATCACAAGGCCATACCCCTCTAGTTTCAGTCCTTTATAGGCTGAGGAGGCCCAGGAATTGTATCCACAAGGTTCACATCATTTGCTTTAGTTGTTGTTGCCATGTTGTTTGTGGTTATGTACCTTACAGTTGGTCACGTGTGACCACTCTTTACATCCTTCCAATCTAACTGCAGTAACACTTGGTATGGTCAGTAACACTTGGTATGGTCAGTAACACTTGGTATGGTCCCTTCCACCATAGGAGAAAGACAGCCTTTGTTAAAAGACACCAAGTCAAAAAGGGTGTGTGTTTGACCTACACCCTAAAACTCAACCTGAGCTACAAACCTTCACAAACCTTGCATTGACCATGGGGTTTTAGCAAGGCCTCTATGACCTTTAAATGATTAGCCCAGGTTGCTTTGCTCAGGGCTTGGGCGTACTGTAAGGTTTTCTCATCTACCCACAGCATGGCTTTTTCCGACATAGACAGAGGGGGTCAGGTGCTGGTAGTAATCAGTCTTCCCATAAGAGTGTCAAACAGGGTTCGCCCAATGGTTCTGTTAACCTTGTTTCGGTGAGTGTACAGGGTAATAAGCAAGGCTTCAGGTCACTTTGGTCCAGTTTCCTGGCAAGTCTTTGCAAAGGTATTTTTCAGCATCCCGTTAGTTCGTTGCACTATTCCCGAGGGCTGGAGCTGATAGGGGATACAAACCTTCTATACAAATCCCAATACTGCACACAGTGCTGTTGTTATCTTCCCAATAAAGTGGGTACCCTGACTCTACTCATTTGTCCCAGTATTCCAAATCGGGGGATGATATCTTTCATAAGATATTTTACGACTCTTTGGGCCTCATCCTCTCTTGTGTGAAATGTCTCTATCCATCTAGGTAACATGTGAACTGTGACCAGTATGCATTTAAACCCTCCTGAGGGAGTCAAATGAACAGAATTGACCTTCAAGTTCCCAAATAGGCCTTCAGGGATAGTTAGATGATCAAAATGTGCAGGTGCTCTTCATCTATTGTACTGTGGCAAAGAATGAATGCTTTGGCTATTTGTTTTGAGGTAGTAGATATGCCGGGAGCAAACCATTGTTGCACCATTTGATGGATCATCCCTCCTTTTCCTACATGCCCCTGCCCATGCACCAGCCAGGCATGGGCATAGAGGAGAGTAAGCGGACAGACTACTCTACCATCAGGATGCCACCAATAACCAGAGGTATCAAGGGAGCATCCAGCCCAGAACCCATGGTCCACCTCTGCAGCTGCGTTCTGTGCCTGGAGAGCTGCTGTAAGGTTGACGGTGGAGGGGACTGCGCGTGCCCTTTTGGCTTTATGGGTGGCAACGTTGCCATGGGATACCTCATCCCTCGAGGTAGTATGAGCTTCACATTTGACAACCACGACACGTACAGGGTAAAACACTGCCCACAATAGACTGCCAATGAGAGTCGTGCATTGAATAGGTTTACTGGATGAGGTAATACTTGCACAATTTTTCCAGAGTGTACTGAAGTCATGGACAACCCCAAAGACAAAAGAGGTATCCGTATAAATGGTAACGGATTTTCCCATGGCAAGGATATATGCACGGGGAAGGACAAAGAGTTCAGCCACCTGGGCTGAAGTCCCAGATATAAGTGCACACGCCTCTATTATTTCGAAGGAAGTAACGATTGCGTAACTGGCAAGGGAGTGCTCATTGGAAGGACACATGGATGAGGTAGCAATGAATGGGACAGGGTGAGGAATGTGGAGCGTTACAGGGACTTTGCATGGGACGCAACACTCCCTGAGAGAGCAGAGCATCAATAACAGGCCGAAAGCCTATTTCAGCATCAGGGGGCGAACTACATTGACGGACGCAAGGGAAAACCACACCAGGATGGACAGTAACATCACCACCACATGATTTTTATGGAGTGAACACAAGGAAGAGGGGACAGATATTAGGAGTGGTGGGGGGCATACAGTCATGAGGCTGATACCAGGGAAAAATCATTGGCCATTGGGCAGATGGGAGACAAATGCAACCGGCCTCATCAGAAAATACAGTAATCCAAAAGTTCCCTCAATGGGTCTCATTTCGAGATTCACCGCAGGACAAGGATTGGATCATAGGACCAGTTTCCTCAGGCCGATGCAGGGACTTAACAGAGACGACATGGGGCACTTTGTTGGGGGACCCTACACTAACAAACATGATTGGTCAGAATCAAGCTGGACAGAAGCACTTTAGCCATGGGACTGAAATAAACTCGCCCATTGACCTGCAGTGACCCTGACTGACTTAAACAATGGGCCTTGAGACTTACATATACTTCAGGAACCAGACAGTGGGGAAAAAGAGCGATGCGCTGGGTGGTTTCTGGAGAGAGGGTTATAAGGAGTAGGCGATGGAGAAAGCAGGTATCAGAGCTTTCTTCTAGTCCATTTTCAGGGGGCGCAAGACAGGGTCAGCAGGGTTGTTTTGTAGTTGCCTGCAGTACAATACAGCCTGTACAGTTAACCCCTTGTGGCATCCCTATTGTGTAGTCTGGAAGGGGTCCATGAGTGTAAAAGTTGGGGCACGCACAGAGAGCTGAACTCCTGCAGTTATGGGGGAAGCAACCAACTGCACCCAACAATCTCTAGCCCAATGACTCTTCCGGCTACACCGATGGCAAATGTCATTATTCTTGGACCGAACCAACCCATATCCCCCATCTAGCCGCAGTGGGTGGTATCTTCAGGGCCTTTTGTTATAAGATTGGTGATACTGGACAAATTAGCATTTGCGACCCTCAGACCTCTTATTGAATAGACCTTGTCAGTCCATATTAGTGAGGGAGTTAACTACAGCCCCCAATTCCACTGTTGCTAGGTGAGATTGGTAAGCTTGAAAGCATGAGCTATCTGGGACTCAGCATAATTTAACAGAGTCTATACTACCAAAGGATGGTTTTCTTCCAGAGGCACGCCCGTGGACAATTCCCACATGTCCTTAAAACGAAAATCAACAAAACGGTTCCCCTTTCTGCTGACGGTGTTGAGTGACCTCCCCAAAGTTGCTCTTCTGCCTGGCCCCATTTGAGGTGACCTGCATAGCTCAGTTCCAGAGCCACTGGTCCTGGGGGATATTTCCCTGACCCTGCTGCTCCTCTGTGGGTTCCTGTATCTCATCCCCACTTTCCCCAGCCATGACTGAAAAGGAATTCTGAACAGTCGTCTGGGAGGTGCCATGAAACAAAGAACAAAGATCAAAGACAATTTACAGCCCAGGAACAGGCCCTTCAGCCCTCCAAGCCTGAGCTGATCTAAATCCACCGTCTAAGCCTATCACCCAATCTGTATCCCTCTGCCCAGATGCACCTTAAATGAAACTACCATGCCTGCCTCTACTACCTCTGCTGGCAACGCGTTCCAGGCACCTACCACCCTCAGTGTGAAGTACTTGCCGTGTGTATCCCCCTTAAACTTTTCCCTCTCACCTAGAACGTGTGACCTCTCATTATTGAACATCCCCGGGTCAGGGGTCAGAAATCTGGCAGGTTAGCACCAGCCAGTTATGGAAGGGGATTGGCTTCTTCGATGGGTTAGGAGCCTCACTGATCATGCCAAGCTCAGACGGGAAACCAAGACTTCAGGACAGTTGTATCACTGAATATCAGAAGTGCAGTTGAGTGATGGCAGGGGTGGAACGAGAAGGTTTATTTGTATCAGAGGGAGTGGAGAGTGTCTCAGATGCCATATCCGGGTGACGTATGTTAGTCTGACTGTGAGTCTGCACCATCGTGGGTTGGATAGAATCAGGTGGGGCTGTAGGCAGGCCAGTTGCATTGACTACATCCTGGTCATGAGGAGGTTGAAGAGTTTGGGGCTGCTGTTCTCTACCAGGAGGATGTTCTCTGTAACTGTATCCTCCTGAAATTCAAGTCAGGGATACAGCTCCATCGAGGCACTGGAAGGTACTCCTTCTGTGCACCAGCATCTTTCTTAGGGTTAGATTTGGGAGGTTGATGATGCTTAGAGTAGGGCTCATGCCCGAAACGTTGATTCTCCTGCTCCTTGGCTGCTGCCTGACCTGCTGTGCTTTTCCAGCACCACATTTTCAGTTCTGATCTCCAGCATCTGCAGTCCTCACTTTCTCCTAGATGCTTAGCAACTGCTAACCATTTAACGAAACAATGCATCACATAACATTTGTCCCAGTGGGATCGCTACCTCCTTCCTCACTGAATTCTTGCCAACCCATTATTTTACTCAAAGAGCCTCCGACAGGCCAACGGCCCTAGAACCATCCGTAAAGGTCATTACGAAAGGGAATGATGTACCCGGAATCACGTGTTTCACAGAGCAACATATCCACCAATGATCCCGGTGGAACGATGGGGTCTCCTACCTGTTGTCCTGATCTGATCACCTTCCAATGTCTTTGTATTTTTCACTTTTCCATCCTTGGGCCATCTGGGTGCCTCACGCCCGCGTTCACGGAGAAAAAGTGACCGTTGGCTTGATTTCCCATTTCGGTAAGCTACAAAGAGACATTACCCGCCAGAAAGGGAACAGAAAAGCTGCCACCATGCCCGCGTGCAGTAATCTACAATCAATGCTCACTGGTGTTCCTCTTCCATCCACAAGGTGTCGAAGCCTTGAGTCTATTTCAACTGCGTAGCTACCACTTCTTAGTCTCTCTCACTGCCCTGGTAAGTTTATTCTTCTCCCTTATCTTGCCTCACCCTTTCAGTAGTTTTGGCTCAGCTGGAGTCACCGGCCAGACACCAGGCAGCCTCTACGCTAACCCCCACCCCACCCCAGCATGAGGGAGCACTGGGCCCAGTCCCCCTTTCAGCTAGAACTCTTCTGCGCACTATTTTCTCCTTCACTTTTACAGATCCTGTATTAATTGGGATCCTGCCTGTCTAAGGCAGATTATGTTGAGGAAATTACTTAGTCTAAGACTTCAAATCTTGTTTCAAGAAGCTTTATTTTTTGTGAATTCACAGAGAGGAATCCACAGTCTCCACTGTCTAACAGCCCTGTTTCTATTCTGCGGTGAACAGTTGGCCTATATTTATACAGTGGTACAAACAATCTTGTTTACATTCTGCACTCAAGTAATGTCGAATACAATAATTCAAGATAAAGATAAGCTCAATTCCTACTCCATTTGTGCTTTGATGTTGCTCAAGGACAGAGAAAATACTGAGCTCAAGATGCACTCCCTATATTTTGTCAATTTATAATGACACAACCTCGGTCTTGAGCAGTATTTTTCCATGAAAGCTGTTGGCTAAGATACCTTTTAACTTGGTCAAGAATCCCATCATGCAGCAATACGCCACGTTCTCACTATTTCCACAAATGGAAATGGCGTGGGGTAATGAGAGGGCAGGATGGAGTGTGGGGGATGCAGGATCAGTCAGTAGCACCACACTGTGTAAGGCAAACATTATTAACAGCACATCATGGTCTGGCCCACAATGGGAGGGATAAAATGCAATATCAGATGACCCACTTCTGGTGTGGCCTGGAATAGGGAGAGATATCGCAAGACTCTGTTAAAGATGTGTAGTCTGCATGCAGCATGAACCCAAGAAAGCAACCGTGACAATTGAACCACCGGCCGAGACTCAGGGGCTATGGGAAAAATCGCAGATGGATTTTACGGGATCATCCCAGGGAATGAAATATTGCTTGGTCTTAATAAGCAGGATTACTTGGTGGGTGGAAGCAATTCCTGCAGGGACTGGTCAGCAAGAGCACTCACAGGAATACTGGCAGAACAGATTATCCTGAGGTGGGGTGGGGGGGGAGGGGGGGGTACTCCTGCACGATAGGGTTTGATCGTGGGATACATCTTACAGGGTGAGGACTGAAGCAGGTTTGTGCCCTGTTAGGCATTAAACAGAAATTCCATCTCCCATACCACCCCCAAAGCTCAGGAATGGAAGAGTGGATGAATTGGACACTAACAGCTAGTCTGACTAAAGCCCTGTTAGAGACTGGGCCACGCAGCTTGCAGTGGATGGGGTAGGAGGAGGACCAGAGATGCGCATTAACAAGGATAAGTTTAAACAGTTTGTGAAAAAAATGGCAAAGCGGATGCTTAAGCTGAGAGAAGACTTGGCAGATTGGCAGAGAATCAGGGAAAGGGAGCACAGAAACATCCTGCCCGATCCAGGAGATCAGGGAATGGTAAAAATATTACTGTAAGGTGTGGGACAGAGACCACGATGAATTGGACCATAGGGGGTAGTCATTACAGGTGATACATGGGCTTTAGCAGATATCCAAGGGGGCAAGGGGAGCTGAAGTGAGTCACAGAGTATTAGAGTTGTACATTTTGGAAACTGACCCTTCAGTCCACTTCATCCATGTTGACCAAATATCTGAAATTAATCTAATCTCATTTGCCTCACTGATCCCAGTTGAAGTCATATGAAGCTTAAACATGATAATTAACCCTTTACAGACTGGTGACCATCATCATTATCTTCTTCAGGAAAGGACAATGAACTCTGAGAGCAATGGAGACCAGGGGAAGGGAAGTCTGGTAACGCCATGGTAACAGGAAAACTAAATTGTGAATCTCGAGTAGGCCAGTAAGCATTTGTTTGATGGCAATATGGAAGGGCGATGCTGGCTGTGGCAGTCCTATTCCACCCAGCCATGTGGAAAATAGATTTCAGAAACAGAGATGGTCAGTTAACATGGATCCTAACAAGTATCATGAGCTCAAATCAGGGGTTTAGGGCATCAGTCAGTGAAATGTACGTCTGGAGAAAGTGTTGTGAAAAATGTTTTCTGTGTCCAAAATATTCAATACTGCCGTGAGTTGTAAACCCTGCATTTAGTATAGGTATGGGTCTGAAAGGGGGAACATTGAAATGGTCAGTAAATGGTTTAAGCAGATTGCACAATGGTCCCCTTTACAGAGGATGTCCGAAGTCTCCAGAGTTGATACTAATGTCACCATGACATGTGAAAATGTGACCACGATCCTAAGTCCAGAGAGGAGAACCGAAATGTACTAAAGGCCAGCAGCATCTCTGGGAAGGGTTAGTTGTGGAAGATACAGGACAAAGTGTGGCTCTTGTGCTAGGATATAAGTAGGTTTTGAGCTGGTAGATGGTCAAAGTACCCGAATGGTGTTCCATCACCATGAAACAATTGCTTGCCCACCTGTTAAGCTCACAGTTGGGTAGGACAGAGGTTATGTCAGAGAAAGGCTTCAGGAGGGAAAATGGAGGATTGTTAGAAATGACAGGTGCAGGTTACACATCAGACTCTGTCTCTCCCTCTCTCTCTCTCTCTCTCTCTCTCTCTCTGAGACATGCAGAGACATGCATACACAAAAACAGAAATTGCTGGAAAACTCAGCAGGTCTGGCAGCATTTGTGGAGAGAAATCAGAGTTAACATTTCAGGTCCTGTGACCCTGCCTTATAACGGATGGCAGCTGGAAAATGTTGGTTTTTATGGAGAAGATGCTTTTGTGCTGAAGACCCTCAAGCCAGGTCCAACTCATCTCCTGCACTTTGCCCCTCATACCCTCTCTTCCCTCTCACGATAGCAGTTGGGTTTGCCTTGTCTTCACCTACCATCCCACCAGCACCAACATCCAGAGGATGATTAGCCAACACCTCCAGCAGGATGCCACCATTAGACACATAATCCCCTCCCATCCCTTGTTCGCTGTCCACAGGAACTGTTCCCTCCAAAACACTCTGGTCCACTTCTCCTTCACTCCCAACACCCCCTGATAGTTCCACACTTCCCAAGTCAAGCAACATTTTACCTACCCTCCACTCAATCTAGTCTACAGCACTTGCTACTCAAGTGTGGTCTCCTCTACATTGGGGAAATGAAGCATAGACTGGGTGACCTACGTTCTGTCTGTAAAAAAAACTGGACTTCCAGTTGCCTGCCACTTCAACACGCCACCCTGTTCCCTGGCTAATGTCTCTGCCTCAGGCTCGGTACAGCTCAGCGCAAGCTTGTCGAGCAGCACCTCATTTTCTTCTTGGGAACTTGACAGCCTTCAGGGCTTAATACCGAGTTTAACAATTTTCAGGCTTAAGCCCTCCTATAATCTTACCCCAATTCCCCACACACCAGGCCTTGTTATCACTGTTTGCAACACACAACCCATTGTTAGCCAATAACAATCCCCATTCCCAGCTATTCACCACCCTAAACTGATTGTGATCCTTTGCGTGTTCAACTGCCCTTTTCTCTATTGTGACACTACTCTTCCCTATTGTTCACTTCTTATTCCCTCACCACAGTTTATCCCCTTCATAAAAAGCACCATTTTCCCAGCTGCCATCAGTTCTGAGGAAGGGTCACAATGGACCCGAAACCTTAACAGTGCTTTCTCTCTACAGATGCTGCCAGACCTGCTGAGCTTTTCCAGCAGTTTCTGCTTGTGTTTCGGCTTGACAACAGTTCCTTGAGTTTTATTAGAGACATGTACAATCTATGCTTGCTGGCTGTTAACAATGATCTGTACTAATCTGCTGAAATTAGATACACACCAAGTCCCTCATTGGGTAACTGATGAGCAATTGAGAGAATGGGTAGGAGAAAATATACCCCCAGGACACTTTAGGAGCTTAACTCTTGCCAGCAGAGTATTGAGCATCATGAACGCTGATGAAAAGGGATATTGTATAGGGGTAAGTGCTACATATCCTCAAACATGCGGACAATCACACATACCATGAAAGGACATACCACTAAGAGACCTTCCATATCACCTGATTATCATGAATATTACCAAAAATGGAATTGACTTAATGAGGTGTCTCCAAGGAGGGGATCACTGATAATGTCCAGAGGAAATGACCAGGTAAAGTCTTAGAGGTGGTGGTATTGTGATGTAAGACAATTGTACACTACTTATTTTACTGGTGATCAGATGGTTCTTTGTTGTAGCATGCCCTGATCAGATCAGTGCATTACCAACCTACAGCAGCCAGCTATTATCAGAAGGGACAAAGTGATGCAACTTGAACAGATGTAACCCTGCTCTCAGTAACCTGACCGAGAGTCTCACAACGAATGGACAGACCCTGTCTAAGCTGGTAAGACAAGCAGTGATTAATCTCACCATCCAACAAACTGGTGCAGTTTTAGAATGAATACAATACATGGCAAAGGAATTACCACCGATCCTGCATGTGACGGCAGATTGGGTAAAGGTCATGGAAAGAGCCAA
This sequence comes from Chiloscyllium punctatum, assembly GCF_047496795.1. Classification (NCBI taxonomy): domain Eukaryota; kingdom Metazoa; phylum Chordata; class Chondrichthyes; order Orectolobiformes; family Hemiscylliidae; genus Chiloscyllium; species Chiloscyllium punctatum. Next base: position 47,407,451 of record NC_092761.1, on the reverse strand, counting down.
AGAAGTTATTCATCAATGGTCAGCACATACCAAGGAGATTATACCTCATATAGATCAGGCTGACAGTGCATCTGAAAAAAACAAGCTGAATGAATCAGATTTGGGACTCAATACCCAAGTACACCCATGGATCAAGATCATAACTCCTGTAACTATAGTAACACGATTTGTAATTTAGATTGTGTTGGTAACACTGGTCTGTATGATCATTTGAAGTATCAAAGAATGATAACACGGGACCCCCCCCCCACCCCCCCACTACTGGTTATGATAGCAGAGGTAGCAGGTATGTCCCATAAGTTACATACGCTCACCTGGTGTCTGGGCCAAGGGACTTGTGGGGGAGGTGGTTCTTGCAGCTACCTATGACTAAAATTGACTTAAAATAGCTGCCAGGGTTTTTTTTAGTTAACACAAGATGGCTCAAAGGGGTTGACAGTTACATGCAGCAGATGCTCAAAGCCAGACTTATGGCCTTTATACAGGGTCACTGGATAAGATAATGAAAGGTCTCAGTGAGAGAAGACAGGGCAGTGTCATCAATGAGGCGTCTCTGATATTGGAGGCACAGATGAAAACTGAAAAAGAATCTCCATGAAGGCTGGTATCCCATCACCAAGTCACCTTTTACTGACCCATGCATAGTACATGACACTGACCCAGCTAGCTCAGAGCCTAGAGTGAGCAGAACCCCTCGCATTCCTGTTTATATCTGTCAGCCAGGACTCCTTGATTGGTTAACAGCCCCAATCAGGGAACTCAGATTCCATGGAGTCCATCTGGCCGGCCACATTATAATCACTTCAGGAGTGAGCAACAATTTCCATCTGCTCAGAATCTAAAACTCAGGAGAATAATCTAAAATCTGCAAACAGATATTACAGGGAGGAAATTTGGAAACATTTTAACCCATAAAGATGTTTAGTACATTCTGCCACCAATCAGAAATGAATCCTAGATTAATTGATCCATGTGAACTATGTTTGTCAGTTTTGTTTTAATCAGCACAAGCAGTAAGGAATATGAGGCAAAGGCAGCTAAACTAAGGAATGCTGCAGAATTGCTGTAACTAACTTACATTGTGGAACATGGTCAAAGGGGGTAAATAATCTTTTCTTCTGCTTGTTCCTGATGTGCTTCCTCATGATGGCACAATGCTCCTGTATCAATTGACACTTATGAAAGAGAATTGCCACAATAGCCACTCCCTGAGTAATCTTCCATTCCTTTTTGGAATGACTATTTAATATTTGTGGCTGTGCATGTTAGTCCTGCCTGTAACAGAAACCATATTGTCCTCCCTTGCCCCATCACACACTTTCATATTGTGTTCATATTGATTGTATAAGGCCACCCTTTTGCCTTCTATTTCTTAGAGAAACAATCAGCAACCTTCTCTTTCTTTAGTGACAGGGAAACCCTCGCAATAATGGCTCCATAATGCTAGTTTTTATTTTGCCAATTCTGCATTGCCTCTTTGGCCTGTTAGCCTGAGATGCTGTATCAGTCAAATCTGTTCGCTCAAGGTATTGTAATATGTTGTGGTTTCATATCAATAAAAGTTTCCATAGACATGAAGTACTCAGTGTCATATGACAAAGAGGGGGTTCTGTGATCTGATAATCACTTAATTAATATACACAATACAGTGAAGGCAACCCTGAAACAATGAAATCTAGAATTGACACTGGTCATATTACAAAGGACAGAGCCATTGCTGGAAAATATATGCTGCAATTATCATTACCTGACAAGTGCAAACAGAATTCTCCAGCCTGTTGTTTTTTTAAATTTTCAATTCAATTGCTTCATCATTATGAATCACAGAAGGGATTTAGTTAGGCTGTCGTCATCCGCTCAGTTAGACAGAAACAATCTAATTTTTACGCCTCTATGTAAACTCAATGGCCCATGTCTAACCCACTGTACATAAATTACCAGTTGCAGGCATATATACCTTCAGAACAGATTTCAGAGAATTGGCAGGAGAGAATGATTGATACACTTGAACAGGTTGAAAAAATATACAACACCATTATTGCTGTTATTGGTGTTCCTGGTAAGTGTGGGTAATAATTGATGGTCTTTAAATATGCTTTTGTTTGTGTGGGTCCGTCTGTCCGTGTGTGTCTGCCTGTGTGTGTGTGTGTGAGAGAGTATGTGCGTACATCTGGTGGGTGAAGATTATCCCTACTTTTCAGATTTATACTGGAACATGGTGTTCCACTGACCAGCTTTGTATATGCATTCAGCAAAATATTTTTTCTTGAACTCAAGTGTCCTGAATTGCTAATAGAGTTTTTTTTCTTAATTATGTTCTAGTGAATATAAAACTCTATTTTTTGTTAACTTCCTGTGTATACTGAATAACCATCTGTCTGTGCTGAAACATTTTGCATCATTGACTCAGATCTTAGCTCAGTCAGCCCTTATGATGAAGGAATAGCTGAGAATTTTTGTTACTGTCAAATTATATTGAGTGTGGTTGGCCAACAGGAGGGGAACACCTTGCAATAGTATTTGTGTATTAACCACATTTCCCTTTGTCGAACAGTACTGAGTGCAGGTTACCCACTGGTGTGAAATGTATTCAATTTCTCCAATACTGCTTGGTTTAGTATAGACATGAGGTTACGATGGTACCAGGTTGCAGATGATTGATTTCTCATCCACAGATTTTCATTCTTGTTCAATGAAGGTAACAATGGGCAATTTAAGATTTTATTTTAATAGTTGGGTATCAGAGGGACAGGAATTGTTGTTGGATGGTCCGGGGCTCAGATGTTTCAAAAGGAAGAGGGAGGGAGGTAAAAGAGAGAGGGGCGTGGCATTGCTCATCAGAGATAGTATCACAGCAGCAGAAAGGGAGGTCATCAAAGAGGCTGGAAGTCAGAAAACAGGAAGGGAGCAGTCACTTTGTTGGGAGCTTTCCACAGACCCCCAAATCACAACAGAGACCAGGAGAAGCAGATGGAGGGACAGATTTTGGAAAGGTGCAGAAGTAACAGATTTGTTGTGGGTGACTTCAACTTCGCTAATATTCATGATTTGGAGGAGTTGGGTTGGGCTGGGGTGGACAAAGGTAAAAAGTGACAACCACCTGATGAAGAGGCAGCACCTCGAAAACTAGTCCTTCCAAATAAACCTGTTGGACTAAAACCTGGTGTTGTGTGATTTTTAACTTCGTGAATATTGGTTGGAAGCTTTTGAGTGCAAATAGTTTGGATGGAGCAGATTTTGTCAGGTATGTTCAGGAAGGAATCAACAAGAGGGAAGGCCATATTGGATTTCATGCTTGGCAATGAACCAAGTCAGGCATCAGCTCTCTCGGTGGGAGGACATTTCAGTGATAGTGATCACAACTCCCTGACCTTTACTATAGTCATGGAGAGGGATAGGAGTAGATGGCTTGGGAAAGTATTTAATTAGGTGTGGGGTTATTATAGTGATATTAAGCAAGAAATGTGGAGAATAAATTGTTCTCCGAGAAATGCAGGATGGAAATCTGGAAGTTGTTTAGGAAGCTCTTACTGTGAGTGCTGGATAGGTTTGTCCCACTCCAGCAAGGAAAGGTTGGTAGGGTGAAGGAACCTTGGGTGACAAGGGATGAGACAGGGCTCTAGAGAGTTACAAGGTAGCCAGGAAGGAACTGAAGAAAGAGCTGAAGAAGTGCTAGAAGGGGACATGAAAAGCCTTGGCGGGTAGCATTAGCGAAAACCCCAAGGCAGTCTATACTTATGTGAGGAACAAGAGGATAGCCAGAATTACAGTAGATGGCCAGATCTGGGATAATGAAGGAAAGTTATGCCTGGAGTCGGAGGAGGTGGGGAGGTCCTTAATGAATACTTTGCTTCAGCATCCACTAGTGAAAGGGACCTTGTCATTTGTGAGGATAGTGTGAAACAGGCTGATATGCTCAAACATGTTGGTGGTAAGATGGAGAATGTGGTGGAAATGCTTTTAAAAATAAGGATATTTAAGTCCCCTGGGCCAGACGGGATATAACCAAAGTTGCTACCGGAAGCAAGGGAAGAGATTGCTGCATCTTTGCTGATAATCTTCGCATCCTCACTGCCCACAGGAGTAGTACCAGATGATTGGAAGGTGGCAAATGTTATTCCCTTGTTCAAGATGGGGAATAAGGATAACCCTGGGATTAAAGACCAGTCAGTCTTAACCACTAATCTGTGGTGGATAAATTATTGGCGAGGATTCTGAGAGACAAGATCTATGTTTATTTGGAAAAGCAAAGCTTGATTAGAGATAGTCAGCTTGGCTTTGTGAAGGGCAGGTCATGCCTCACAAGCCGTACAGAATTTTTTGAGGATGTGACAAAAGACATTGATGAAGGGAGAGCAGTGGATGTGGTGTATATGGATTTTAGCAAGGCGTTTGATAAGGTTCCCCAATGTAGGCTCATTCAGAAAGTAAGGAGGCATGGGATATTGGGCAAGTTAGCCAGCTGGATATAGAATGGGCTGCCCTATAGAAGGCAGAGTGTAATAGCAGATGGAAAGTATTCAGCTTGGAGCTCGGTGACCGGGGTATTCCATAGGTATCTGTTTGGGGGCCTGCGCTCTTTGTGATTTTTAGAAATGACTTGGATGAGGAAGGGGAAGTGTGGATTAGGAATTTTGCCAATGACATGAAGGTTGGTGAAATTGTGGATAGTGTGGAGGGCTGTCGTAGGTTACAGGGAGACGTTGACAGGGTGCAGAATGGGCTGAGAATTGACGAATAGAGTTCAACCTGGAGAAGTGTGAGGTGATTCACTTTGGAAGGTCAAATTTGAATGCAGTGTACAGGGCTAACTACAGGATTCTTGGCAGTGTGGAGGAACAGAGGGATATTGGATCCCTAAAACTTGCGAGCCAAGTTGATAACGTTGTTAAGAAGGGGTGTGGTGTGTAGGCTTTCATTAGCAGGGGGATTGAGTTTAAAATCATGCAGTCATGCTGCATCTCTATTAAGCCTTGGTTAGATCATACTTAGAAATTTGTGTCAGTTCTAGTCCCCTCATTATAGGAAGGATGTGTAAGCTCCAGAGAGAGTGCAGAGTGTATATGAATTTTAGTAAGGCGTTTGATAAGGTTCCCCATGGTAGGCTACTGCAAAAAATACGAAGGTATGGCATTGAGGGTGAGTTGGAGGTTTGAATTAGGAATTGGCTGGTTGGAAGAAGACAGAGGGTAGCAGTTGATGGTAAAGGTTCATCTTGGAGTGCAGTTACCAGCGGGGTTCCGCAAGAATCTGTTTTGGGACCATTGCTGTTTGTCAGTTTTATAAATGACCTGGAGGAGGGGCTAGAAGGTTGGGTGAGCAAGTTTGCGGATGATACGAAAGTCAGTGGAGTTGTTGACAGTGAGGAAGGATGTGTCAGGTTACAGCGGGATATAGATAAGCTGCAGAGCTGGGCAGAAATGTGGCAAATGGAGTTCAATGTGGGTAAGTGTGAGGTGATTCACTTTGGTATGAGTAACAAAAAGATGGGGTACTGGGCTAATGGTCGGATACTTGGTAGTGTGGATGAGCAGAGGGATCTTGGTGTCCATGTACACAGATCTCTGAAAGTTGCCACCCACGTAAATAGTGCGGTGAAGAAGGCATATGGCGTACTGGCTTTTATTGGTAGAGGAATTGAGTTCCGGAGTCCTGAGGTCATGTTGCAGTTGTATAAGACTCTGGTGCGGCCGCATCTGGAGTATTGTGTGCAGTTTTGGTTGCCATACTATAGGAAGGATGTGGAGGCACTGGAACGGGTGCAGAGGAGGTTTACCAGGATGTTGCCTGGTATGGTAGGGAGATCCTATGAGGAAAGGCTGAGGCACTTGGGGTTGTTTTCATTGGAGAAAAGAAGTTTTGGGGTGACTTGATAGAGGTGTGTAGGATGATTAGGGGTTTAGATAGGGTTGACTATGAGAACCTTTTTCCACATATGGAGCCAGCTATTACAAGGGGGCATTGCTTTAAATTAAGGGGGGGTTGGTATAGGACAGATGTTAGGGGTAGATTCTTTACTCAGCGAGTCAAGTGTTCATGGAATGCCCTGCCAGTAGCAGTGGTGGACTCTCCCTCTTTATGGGCATTTAAACGGGCATTGGATAGGCATATGGAGGATAGTGGGCTAGTGTAGGTTAGGTGGGCTTGGATCGGCGCAACATCGAGGGCCAAAGGGCCTGTACTGCGCTGTATTTTTCTCTGTTCTTTGTTCTATGTAGAAGATTTACCAGGATGCTGCCTGAACTGGAGCATATATCGAATGAAAAAAGTCTGAGGGTGCTGGGGCTTTTCTCATTTGAGCGGAGAAGGATGAGAGGAGACTTGATAAAGGTGTACAAGATAATGAGAGACATAGATAGACTGAATAGCCAGAGACTTTTACCCCGAGAGGAAATGTGTATCATAAGGGGTGTAATTATTAAGTGATTGGAGGAAGGTTTAGGGGAGATGTGAGAGGAAGATTCTTTACACAGAGAGTGGAATGCACTGCCAGCAGTGGTAGCAGAGTGAGAGACATTAGGGACATTTAAGCGACTCTTGGAGAGGCACTTGGATGATAGTAATGAAGGGTATGTTGATGAGTTTGATCTTAGAGTAGGATAGAGTAGCATTGATGGCTGAAGGATCTGTACTGTGCTATACTGTTCTATATTCTTAGAATCACTGTTACTTTAATATTTTTGCTAATAAGCACATTAAGGGATTCAATGTTAACTACTCGCTGACAATTAAAACATTCATGGCAATACTCCTATAATAGGAGAGAGTGAGGACTGCAGATGCTGGAAATCAGAGTTTAAAATGTGGTGCTGGAAATGCACAGCAGGTCAGGCAGCATGCGAGGAGCAGGAGAAACCCCGAAACATCGATTCCCCTGCTCCTTGGATGCTGCCTGACCTGCTGTGCTTTTCCAACATCACACTCAGTACTCTTACAGTAGTCAAATTACCCATGCAATGACATGTTTTTCCCAGTATAGGGGCAGCATGGTTAGCACTGCTGCCTCACAGTGCCAGGGATCCTGGTTTGATTCGAGCCTCTGGCAACTATTTGTGTGGAGTTTGCACATTCATCCCGTGTCTGTATGGGCTTCCTCTGGGTATTGCCCTAAATGTTTGAATTTCCAGCGAGTAGTTAACATTGAATCCCTTAATGTGCTTATTTGCAAAAATATTAAAGTAACAGTGATTCTAAGAATATAGAACAGTATAGCACAGTACAGACCATTCAGCCATCAATGCTACTCTATCCTACTCTAAGATCAAACTCATCAACATACCCTTCATTACTACCCTTCCTCCCCCAAGCTGAAGGTATGTAGGTCAGGTGAATTGGCCATGCTAAATTGCTCATAGTATTAGGTGTATTAGTCTGGGGTTAATATAGGCTATAGGTATGGTCTGGATGGGTTGGTCTTTGGAGGGTTGGTGTGGACTTGTTGGGCCAAAGGGCCTCTTTCATACTGTAGGGAATCTAATCTAATTAAATAATAATGTTATCTTTTTTTATGTACATGGAGACGCTCCAATCTCTCAGCCATAAGTGTATCTTTTTCTCTCACTAAAATATTGAGTGAAGCTTTTGTTTTATTTCTTGCTCATTCCACTTCTGGAAGTAAGATTGGATAAACCAGTCCTTAAATAGGAGTCAACCAACTTTCATGTAGGCTTTCACTCTTTCAGGTATAACTCAATGAAGTGTCCCTCTGAGTTCAGGTAAGTGTAACTGAAGTACAAATGTGCTGTCTTTTCACAATAATGATGTCAGTCCCAGAGCCATAAATGATAATGGTAAACTCTTAATAATGAAATGCTTGGTTCATTGAATAAACTATTTTAATACATCCAACTGCTTGAATGATCTGTTTGTACTAATGGTGAACAAATATTCTCCCAATGTCAACTTTGATGAAACTCCATTTATCCTCATTCAGCAATTTGCAAAATAAAATGTTAACAGGCAGCTTGTTGAATGTTTTAGCGTTATCCCCAAACTCAGTTAAAGTCGTGACCTGTATGTGTGGCGTCTTACCAATTAGGAAAGAAAGTATGTAACATGAACATAATGATGTTAATTGTCTCTTTACGATTTGTATTCACATAATTTAATATTAGTGAAATCAGAACTTCCCTGTTGGAGAACAAACTCTTATTTATAGTAGAGTGTTCCTTCTGTTACCTTTGGGTTAATGTTCACCTCCTTCCTGTCCAGGAGCCCAGGCCACAAAGTCCTTCTGGTTGAAATAACTAAGTAATTCTACTTCTGTGAATTTAATATGTTCACTTCTCTCGTCCTAAAGAGGTCCCCTGTGCATTTGTCAAGTCTAGACATAAATTCAGTGACTGAGTTGTTGACCATTCGATGCTCCTTCAGCACATGATCCTTATTCCTTCAGCAACTGCCTCTCCCCTTCCAGTTTTGCTCTAAAACCTACTTATGCTTACATTTTCTTTTGCTGGATCTCGAACAAAATTGTACTGAATATCTATGAAAAAACCTTACTTTAATCTGGCACTTCATTGTCTGGCCATCCTTGAAATTTCAAATAGTGAGAAAAATTGCTTCTGCATCTCTTCAGTGACCCAGTTTTCAAAGTCAGTGAGTGCTGGTAGATCATAGCTAAAGGTTACCTTGCATGGTGCCAGTCACATTGAAATAATGCAGCCAATTCTCCTTTTCAATAACATTGCATCTTGACACTGTTAAAAGGAAAAGAAAGAAGGTTGTATCACGCCAGTGTGGAAATTTACATTTTAAAAAGATTCTCTTTACTCTCCCAAATCAATGAATTTTAAGGGTAAGTATCCAATCTCTATTCTCTGGACTCAGATGTGGTGATTGTTTTATAAGTAATTTAGTGCCTCTTTCCTCTTGTCTTTCTTACAGTTAACTTAGTTGCGATTATGATCCTGTCCCAAGGGAAATGTGGACTATCCACGTGTACTACATATTATCTCGTGGCTATGGCAGCTGCAGATCTTTTGGTCATTATAACTGATGTCATACTGTCACAGGTGACCCATTATTATTTTCCACGATCTTTTCTGGAAATCACTCCTGTGTGTAGTTTTCTCACTCTTCTAGTTCATGCATCAATAGATTGTTCAGTCTGGTTCACCATCACTTTCTCCTTTGACCGATTTGTTGCCATTTGTTGCCAGAAGCTGAAAACTAAATATTGTACAAACAGAACTGCAGCTGTGGTTCTAGCATCAACCTGGATTCTGCTCAGTTTAAAAAATATTCCTTTGTATTTTGTAATTGAACCCAAAGAAATAATAGACAATGTGTCATGGTTTTGTGATTCAAAAGCAAGCTATTATACTGAGCCAGGATGGGTGGGTTTTGATTGGTTTGCCACAGTTTTAACCCCATTGCTTCCATTTGCTTTAATTTTATTGCTCAATGCACTGACAGTCAGACACATCTTGGTAGCCAGTCGAGTCCGTAAGCGACTGAGGGGGCAGTGTAAGGGAGGAAATCACAAAGACCCAGAGGTGGAGAGCAGACGGAAATCAGCAATTTTACTATTCAGTATATCAGCCAGCTTCATACTGCTGTGGTCAGTGGCTGTTCTACATTTTTTATACTATAATATTACAGGAACAAATCCAGAACATTATGAGGGCTCATTATATTTATTTCAGCAGGCTGGATTTATGCTGCTGGGTTTGAGTTGCTGCACCAATACTTTTATTTATGGGGTGACTCAGTCAAAGTTTAGAGAGCAATTCATGAATGCACTCAAATATCCATTGTTGTCATTTGTTGAATTAATCAATAAAGTAAGGAACTGAGCACAAGCTATCCTGTTGTTTCCAGTCATTGAATGAAATGTGTAGCCCAATTCCACAGAATGAGTGATACCAGGAATTACTAGTATTCTGAAATGTTGAACAATAGCAGAACAATTGCATGCTTTAGGAAATAGCATGATTTTCTTTAGTAATGTTTAGAGCTGAAAATGTGTTGCTGGAAAAGCGCAGCAGGTCAGGCAGTATCCAAGGAACAGGAGAATCGATGTTTCGGGCATGAGCCCTTCTTCAGGAATTCAAGAATTTAATAATGTTTATACCATTTTGTTTGTGGAAGGACATTGTGACTTTTGCTCTCTGATTCAGCTATTTTGTACTGAAATGGATTTCCCATTTCTTTTGTAATTAATTCATCTCTTGCTAGGTCAATACATCTGAGTTACAGTTCAGAGGCGTAAATCACCAGATACATACAATGTAGAATTTGGCTGTATAAGACAAATGTGCAGTTCTTCTGTTATGAAGGACAGTTATATTAGACTCCAAATGTCAACTCTATTTCTCTCTCCACAGGCATTCACAGACCTGCTGAGTTTTGTCAGCACTTTCACTTTTATAACAGATTATGGAAAATTTGTTCTATTATTCCATGCTTTTGTCAATGGTCTACAGAATACTCCAATTCAACCATTTTCTTGATCTTGTCGATATGTTTCCAACTTTCTGCTAATGAATTGAAAGTTATGTGTTTCTATCATACCACGTGGCAGTGAGTTCCACTTTGTAACCTCTTGGCTAATGGAACATTTTTCTCCTATTGCTCTATTGTATCTATTAGTCATCGTCTTGTAATTCTGGTGTCTCACTTTCGAAAACAAGGGACCAAATACAAACATTTGCAATCTTTTTAGACAGCTGTGAACTCTCTGATGTGCTGTCATCTTGGAAATCTTTTATTCTGCTTTTTCCAGTGGTTCTTTACCTTTGCGTTCTGCAGTATGAGAATCAAAGGTATAAACTCTAATTTACAGCTGACACTGATGTTCTATTATGATAATATAACTTCAACTCTTTTCTTTTTCAATTTTGCACAGATGCAAATAAATCATGAATGTATTTTGATATTTATTGATGACTTGGCTGTTCAGCAAAGTGAAGACGCAAAAGTGTTTCTATCTGCACATGACCTCCCTCCTTCAGCTGTTCTGTTTCTGAAAGTCATTCTAATTTGTGGCCCTGTCTTCCACACAAATGTCCTTAACTCACATTTACAGGTGATACTTTATCTTCTAGAAACCTGTCCAATCTGAATGGTTGCTGAATTTTGATTGAAGGATAAATTCCTTGAATAATTGGACCATACTGTTTGTTATAAAATATGTGAACTCAAGTTATACATCTCCAAATGAACCTTTAAAAAAACCTGAAGCATTAAAGACAACATTTATATCTTCATGCTGTATCTTGCCTTTGGAAGGCAGTGGTTCTGCTATTAATTGTCGGATGGTTGGACTCTTTTATCACAATATCGTGTTTCTTTTATCTCTATTGAGACCATCAGACCATTGGGAGAAGGAGAAGAATTAGACAATTTAGCCAATTGAATCTCTTCCTTCCTTCAATAAGCTCATGGTTGCAGTGATAATCGTTAATCACACAGTTTGCAGTACTGACCATATTAACCTTTTACGAATTAGAAATCTGATTAGCTTAAATTTCCATATACTTCATAACCTTGTTCAAACTGAATGGTGCTGAATGTATATTGATTATTTGCGATTAAAAGAGCATTTCTTTGCATAATTGGACTATGCCATTAGTTACAAAGTATTGGAACTAAAGTTATTGATCTCTAAATGAACCATAAAAAAAAGACACCGAGGACTCTGCAGCCTTCTACATTAAAGAATTCCACAGATACACTCTGAGAGAAGTTTGTTTAGAACTTAGAACATAGAACAGTACAGCACAGAACAGGCCCTTCAGCCCACGATGTTATATCGACCACTGATCCTCATGTATGCACCCTCAAATTTCTGTGACCATATGCATGTTCAGCAGTCTCTTAAATGTCCCCAATGACCTTGCTTCCACAACTGCTGATGGCAACGCATTCCATGATCTCACAACTCCCTGTGTAAAGAACCCGCCTCTGACATCCCCTCTATACTTTCCTCCAACCAGCTTAAAACTATGACCCCTCGTGTTAGTCATTTCTGCCCTGGGAAATAGTCTCTGGCTATCGACTCTATCTATGCCTCTCATTATCTTGTATACCTTAATTAGGTCCCCTCTCCTCCTCCTTTTCTCCAATGAAAAAAATCAGAGCTCAGTCAACCTCTCCTCATAAGATAAGCCCTCCAGTCCAGGCAGCATCCTGGTAAACCTCCTTTGAACCCTCTCCATAGCATCCACATCTTTCCTATAATAAGGCAAGCAGAACTGGACGCAGTATTCCAAGTGCGGTCTAACCAAAGTTTTATAGAGCTGCAACAAGATCTCACGACTCTTAAACTCAATACCCCTGTTAATGAAAGCCAAAACACCATATGCTTTCTTAACAACCATGTCCACTTGGGTGGCCATTTAATTGATCGATGTACCTGCACACCAAGATCCCTCTGTTCCTCCACAGTGCCAACAATCTTATCCTTAATCCTGTACTCAGCTTTCAAATTCGACCTTCCAAAATGCATCACCTCACATTTTTCCAGGTTGAACTCCATCTGCCACCTCTCAGCCCATCTCTGCATCCTGTCAATGTCCCGCTGCAGCCTACAACAGCTCTCTATACTGTCATCGACACCACCAACCTTTGTGTCATCTGCAAACTTGCTAACCCATCCTTTAATCCCCTCATCCAGGTCATTAATAAAAATTACAATCAGTAGACGCCCAAGGACAGATCCTTGTGGAACACCACTCACCACAGACTTCCAGGCAGAATACATTTCTTCTACTACCACTCACTGTCTACAGTTGGCCAGCCAATTCTGCATCCAGACAGCCAACTTCCCCTGTATCCCATTCCTCCTGGCCTTCTGAATGAGGAGATCATTCATGGGGAACCTTATCAAATGCATTGCTGAAGTCCATTTACACCACATCCATAGCTCGACCCTCATCCACTTTTTTAGTCACATCCTCAAAGAACTCGATAAGGTTTGTGAAGCATGACCTGCCCCTCACAAAGCCGTGTTGACTGCATTTAACCAAGCCATGCTGTTCCAGATGGTCATAAATCCTATTCCTCAGAATCCTTTCTAACACCTTGCGGATGACAGGTATGAGACTTACTGGTCTGTAATTGCCAGGGATTTCCCTATTTCCTTTCTTGAAGAGAGGAATTGCATTTGCCTCTCTCCAGTCCTCAGATACAACTCCAGTGGAGAGCGAGGATGAAAAGATCTTTGCAAGTGGTGAAGCAATTGCATTTCTCGTTTCCCAAAGCAGCCGAGGATAAATCTGGTCTGGGCCTGGCAACTTGTCAATCTTAATGTTTGAAAAAATTTTCAGCACATCAGCTTCCTCTATCCCTATCCATTTCAGTATGCACAGCTGTTCTTCAAAGGTTTAATTCACTACAAAGTTTATTTTTTTCGTAAAGACAGAAGCAACAAACTCATTTAGAGCTTCCCCTACCTCCTCAGACTCCACACACAAGTGCTATCCCTGATCGGCCCTACTCTTTCATTGACCATTCTCTTATTCCTCACATAAGTGTAAAATGCCTTTGTGTTCTCCCTAATCCTTTCTGTCAAGCCTTTCTCGTGCCCCTTCCTGGATCTCCTCAGACCATTTTTGAGCTCCTTCCTCGCCTGCCTGTAATTCTCTAGAGCTGAGCTTGACCCTAACTTCCTCCACCTTATGTATGCTACCTTCTTCCTTTTGATGAGAAGCTCTACCACTCTGGTCATCCAAGGTTCCTTTACCTTACCCCTTCTTGCCTGTCTCAGAGGGACATATTTATTCATCACTTGCAAAAACTGTTCCTTAAACAGTCTCCGCATGTCTGTACTGCCTTTACCATGGAACAATTGCTCCCAATCCATGCTTCCTAACTCATGTCCAATCGCATCATAGTTTCCTCTTCCCCAATTAAATATCCTCCCATTTTGCCTAATCCTCTCCTTCTCCATAGCTATGTAGAATGTGAGGCAGTTGTGGTCACTGTCACCAAAATGCTCTCCCACCACAAGATTTGATACCTTCCCCGGTTCGTTTCTGAGCACCAAGTCCAGAATGGCCTCTCCCCTCATCGGCCTGTCAACGTACTGAGTTAGGAAACCCTCCTGAACACACCTTATAAAAACAGCTCCATTCAAATCTTCTGCTCGAAGGAGGTTCCAATCAATATTGGGAAAGTTAAAGTCACCCATTACAACAATCCTACTACCACCACACTTTTCCAAAATCTGCCGACCTATGCTTTCTTCCATCTCCCTGCTGCTATTGAGGGGCCTGTCGTAAACCCCTAACGAGGTGACTACTCCCTTGCTGTTCCGAATTTCCACCCATAGCCACCTTGCTGATATATATAGTCACTGCTTTCCTTCCCAGCTGCCTCTCTGGTCCCCGTCACTTCCCCCACTGCTCCCGCTCCTTCTATGAAAGGGAAAACACTGCTGTCCGCTACCGGTAAGTAATTTTAAAAAAAACTGCTTTACCTTAGCTGCAGTCTAGTTGTTTTAAACCTATTTTCTACCCAACCTGCTCAGCAATGTGGAGACACACCTCTAAAGCAGGTGGGAGTTGAACCAGGGCCTAGTGGTTCAGAGACAGGGGAGAAGTCCCTCTTCATCTCTGTTTTAAATAGGAAACACCTTGCAGAGATTACACCTACTGACCCTATAACTGCCTGGAATGAGAAATAATATTTCCACATCTGCCTTGTAATGTGTCCTAAGACTCTGAGAGGTTTCTATAGGGTAGTCTCTCATTCTTCTCAACTCCAGTGTGTATAGGTCCACATCTACCCAACCTTTCCTCATCAGATAGTCTCTTCATAACTGGGTTCAACCCAGAGTTCCTTCCCTGGACTGTCTCCAATGCCAATATGTACTTCCTTACAGAAGGGGCACATAGCATTTCACAATATTCCAATTGTCATTTAATTAGTACCTGATATAATTATAGTGAGATCGACCTATTTTTATACTCCATTTCTTTTCAAAAATTGGCCAGTGCTTCTTTGCTTTTTTAGTGCTTGCTGAACATGGATGTTACCTTGTTTTCTTCATTTAAAAAATATTCAGCTTGTCCATTTTTCCTGTCAAAGTGCATGACATCACATCTTCCCATATTCCATTTTATCTGGAATGCTTTTGGCCACTTATCTGTTCCCCTGTGCACTTGCCATCCAATCTATATTTGTTCCATCTGTAACATAATCTCCTTCCTATTTTAAATGAAGGTGTTACATTGGAAACCTGCCAATCATAGAGAATAGAACAGTACATCACAGGAACAGGCCTTCAACTCATTGCATCTGTGCCAACCATGATGCCATGGCAACCAACTCCATCTCTCTGCTCATGGTGTTACCCTTCTTAAACGTTGCTACTGGAACCACTTCTCCAACCTCTCCAGGCAGCGTGTTCTAGACACCCTCTGTTTAAAGAACTTGTCTTTTACATCTTAATTAAAGTTTCCACCTCTCACTTAAAACGATACCTCTTAGTGTTTGCCATTGCCTCCCAGGGGAAAGGACTCCGATTACCCACGCTATCTATCCCTCTCACAATTTTATGTACTTCTATCAGGTCACCCATCAGCCTCTGTACTCCTTTGAATAAAAAGGAAGTTGTGAAACCTGTTTGAGCTGATACACTCCAATCCAGCTCACTGAGTGATAGTTCCCAGGACTTTTCTTTTTCTCTTTGCAGCCCCTTCTTGAAAGTTTCTGCTCTCCTTTGAAATTCTCTCACTGACTGGTCGCTATGTTATTTCAAGTTGTTGCATCTGTTCCAACTACTCCAGACCATCCTAAAACAGGCTCCCTGTGGTCTCTCTGTTACTGACTGAGAGTGCCCTCATACAAATGTAGGTCAGTATTTCATTCAATACAAGGTCCAGAGGAGATCCATTGTTAGGTGGGGCTTCTTCAGAGTGAATATGAATGTAGCTATAGAAATGTGGGGAAGTGTGAGGCAATGTATTTTGGCAGGAATGTAGAGTTGCATCTAAACTCAAATCAGCCACGATCTTACAGAATGGCGAGCAGGTTCGAAGGGCCAAATGGCCTCCGCTTGTTTCTTGTGTGCATGTTTGGTAGACAGGCCTCTGGTTAGTTACCTACTAACAGCTCAAAATTCAATTGTACTGACTCTCAGCTGGGTCAGGAAACTACAAACCAATGGAATATTAGAGGGTCCAATGTAACCAGGACACTGTTAGAACTTTACTGAGAAATAATATCCAGTGCCCAGTAAAAGATGTAAACCCAGACAAATACATGCTCCAATTTACTTTTGACAATGGATAGGAGGTATATGGAGAATTAACACATAAAGGATTGTTCGCAGCTTGAAAATGTAGAAGTGGAGAATATCATTTCTTGTTTGTTTGGCTTCACTGTTGTGAAGTTGAAGGTGTGTACTGTACCTTTAAAAGAGAGTGAAAGTTGTTTTGGCAGTGAAAGAATGCAGGCAACTGTCATGTGACTGACTAGCAGTCTCAAAATGGACTGGAAAATTGAAAATATGCAACAGTTGGTGTAAACTAAATACCTCAGTTGTTTTGACAAGCAGTTGAATTTAAACCATCAGTTTAAATTATGCCCCAGGAGACGAAAACCCAATCTAACTTGAATTTTACTGTTTTGCCAATATCTGATGTTTGGGATATAAATAAGGAGGCATTTTGAGAATTAGCCAGAGAGAATGACAACCTGCCATCTGGAGTGACAACCTGCCATTCAAAACATTCCTTATCGAAGGTATTTTTTTCATGTGAAACATCTTTGTTACAAAAGACTGATGACGAGCCAGGGAGATCCACAGCTAGAGGAAGACAGACAACAGAGACAACAACCGCTGTGTGGTTTTGAAAATTAAGTTGATGTAATTTTAACAAGGGCTTTTATTGGACCAGTACGTTGTTATCATGTGAGATGTAGGTAACAAGTATTTAAGGGAAAGGAGCTTTAGCGTTGTAAATACACCTTGTGGTTGTTGTTTAATGCTCACTTTTAGAGTTAAAGAATAAATTGATATGCTTTAATGCTTAAATTGATATGCACAGTGGTTAGCACTGCTGCCTCACAGCGCCAGAGACCTGGATTCAATTCCTGCCTCAGGCAACTGTGTGTGTGGAGTTTGCACATTCTCCTCGTTTCTGCATGAGTTTCCTCCGTGTGCTCTGGTTTCCTCCCAAAGTCCAAAAAATGTGCAGGTTAAGTGAATTGGCCACACTGAATTGCCCATAGTGTTAGGTGAAGGGGTAAATGTAGGGTATTGGGTCTGGGTGAGTTGCTCTTCGGAGGGTCGGTGTAGACCTGTTGGGCCGAAGGGCCTGTTTCCACACTGTAAGTAATCTAATCTAATCTCATAGTGGAATTTGAGGAGTTCTCTGTAACTCATACGTTAACAGATTACAAGGTAAACTTTTCTGCGTGTTTGGATAAATCAACAGAGGGGTTCACTGTCACGTTGTAACAGGTTTAACATCACACAACACTAGCTTAAAGTCCAACAGGTTTATTTGAAAGCACTAGCTTTCAAAGCACTGCTCCTTCATCAGGTAGTTGTTGTAACAGCACATTGTAACAAACTTTAAAAATATGGACTTACTTTGTCCGAACCACGAGGTTTTTCTGAACCTGTATGCAGTGCATTAAACCTGAAGGGTGAGGGATACTAGAGGAAAAAGTCTTCACAATATCACAGTATTACAACTGGATGAACAAATCGAGATTGTTTCTTCCTTTCTCGTTCAAAGGCAATTTTGAAAGAATCTACGTTTGCCATCTCCATGTAACTATGATTCACCTGAAACTCTTAAAATGCAGAACAGCATTTTTCTGATTCTAACTTTCAGAGATGCCCTTCAGTGAGCTCCTCCAGAATTCTCAAAATGTCATTCATTTTGCCTTCATTCTCCTCTGCCTTCATGCCCTCTGCCTTCATTCCCCAATTAAATGACTTCACCTCAGACAGGTGGATCATTAAGAATGATAAGAAGAAGAACATGAGAACATACAAGAACTAGGAGCAGGAGGAGGATGTCTGGCCCTTCAATAAGATCATGGCTGATCTTTTCGTGTCTTCAACTCCACTTACCCATCCTCCCACCATAACCCTTAATTCCTTTACTGTTCAAGAAATTAGTTATCTTTGTTTTAAAAACATTTACTAAGGAAGCCTCAACTACCTTAGTGGACAGGGAATTCTACAGATTCACAACCCTCTGGGTGAAGACATTCCTTCTCTATTCAGTAATAAATCTGCTTCCTATAATTTTGAGGCTATGCCCTCCTGGCTGAGTTTCACCCATCAGTAGAAACATCCTTTCTACTTCTAGCTGATCGATTCCCTTCATAATTTCATATGTTTCTTTGAGATCTCCCCCACCAGATTCTTCTAAGTTCCAACGAATATAATCCCAGTCTACCCAGTCTCTCCTCATAAGCCATCCCCCCTCAACTCCAGAATCAACCCAGTGAACCTCCTCTGTTCCAATCTTCAGCCACGTCCTGAATCAAACCCGGTACTACAGCCATGTCACTTTCCTCAGCACCTGCCCTCCTCCTACCACACTTTCATCTCCTCCCTTCACCCCCGTAGTGTCCGTATAGTCTTTACTGAGTTTTGAGAAGATTTGTAGCTCAGGTTGAGGTTTTGGATGCAGGTTTTCTCACTACGCTGGATGGTTCATGTTCAGACGTTTCGTCACCATACTTGGTAACAACATCAGTGAGCCTCTGGACGAAGCATTGCTGATCTTCCTGCTTTCTATTCATGTATTTTGGTTTCTTTGGGTTGGTGATATCATTTCCCATGGTGATATCATTTCCTGTCATCCTTTCTCAAAATGCCCACAGTACTCCAGATGTGCCCTCGCCAGCACCCTATCCAGCTGCAACATAAGCTCCCTGCTTTTAAACTCAATTCCTTTAGCAATAAAGGACAAAATCCCATTTGCCTTCTTAATTACCTGTTGCACCTACATGCCAGCATTCTTTTGCTCAGATAGAAAGTTTATTTCATTTCTGTTCCTGAGTACAGCCTTCATTCACTGATACAGATTCAATGCTTCCAGGCTAACCTATGAGACACAACCTGTTTCTAGTGAGTGTCTTCAGTCAGTGAGGAGGAGAGTGGGCCTGTGGGACCTCAGTATGCAGCATTCAACCCATGGTAGCAGTGCAGTGGGGAAAGCTCCTCTTGTGAATTGGAGGAGTCCATTCAGCACACTGTTCCAGGCCAGTCACAGAGATCCAGGAAATCTGTAGTCGAACCTGGAAAATCCATGGATTGAAGAAGGAAGAACAAGAGAACAGGGTCAAGCTGATGAGGTCAGCAGCATTTCTGTCACTAACTCCGTGTCACATTTTATTTTCTGCATCATAACATGACAAACCACACCATAACCCCATACTTCCGCCCCACCAGGCAAACTTGAAAATGTGATATGCTTCTCTCAAGTACCATGAGAGTACATTTCTAACACAACAGGTGGCTCAGTTTGGCACCAGTGCTGTGTACACTGGGAAGAACCAGGAGCAGATCAACACAAATCCAACTGGAGAGGACAGATCTGTTTAAGGGGAGTCAGTGTGGATTAAAAATCAAACAACTGTTTCGGATTAAAAAGAATTGTTGATTAATGAAGACAAAGCCGTGCAATGTGTTTCACAAATTATTGCATAAGAAGCTGGATGAAAACTAAAGCAAGTTTAGTCAATGGTTCAGCTTTGCCATGGAGAAGTAATGTGTTAGGACAGAACAATGCTGAGTGATTATAAATTACTGCAACTTGCAGGTAGCAGAAGGTTTTTTTAATGCAAGGTTATGGTATTTCATTCTCATTTGTTTTGCTGTGTACAAATGATATTCAAATATACAAATAAAATCGACATATGCTTTGATGCCAAGTGTTGATTTGGTGCAGATAATCAGGATGATATCGGTCAACTGCTTCGGTGCACAGATAGGGTCACAATAATATTACCGGGGAGATAGCAGAAAGTGTTGGAGGGAATTTATCAGACTGAAGGCTGCAGTAACGGAGTTTGGCAGGAAAGATTAAAGAAGGGCACCATCGACTGAAGTGGAGAGTTTTAAGTGTGAACAGGATCATGTACATTGGTCTTTTAATGTGACAAGCTGTGCTGAAGGGGGAATTAGCAAACATCTCGGATCTTAGATATTACAAGTGACGCATTGAGTTAAAACAAAACAGAAAATGCATAAAGAGAGAAAAGTTCTGTTCCTGTAAATCTGAAATATAACCTCAGCAGGTCTGTGATGAGAGAACTCAGACCCATTTCTCCCACACCAGTCTTTGAGTCTCAATGTCACTCCCTCATCTGATTGGCCCAATGCCAATGCTGTTCCAACCCCAACCCCACTATCAAACAGCAGACAAGGGAGGCACGGTAGTAGTTTGGTGCACCGACCTTTACACCTCTGAGGCTAAACGCCAGCTCGCGGACACCTCCTCCTACTGCCCCCTTGACCATGACCCCACCTCCCACCACCAAACCATCATCTCCCAGACCATCCATAACCTCATCACCTCAGGGGATCTCCCATCCACCACCTCCAACCTCATAGTCCCACAACCCCGCATGCCCGTTTCTACCTCCTGCCCAAAATCCACAAACCTGACTGCCCCGGCCGACCCATTGTCTCAGCCTGCTCCGGCCCCACCGAACTCATCTCTGCATACCTCGACACGGTCCTGTCCCCCTTAGTCCAAGAAATCCCCACCTATGTTCGGGACACCATCCACGCCCTCCACCTCCTCCATGATTTTCACTTCCCCGGTCCCCAACGCCTTATCTTCACCATGGACATCCAGTCCCTGTACACCTCCATCCCCCATCACGAAGGGCACAAAGCCCTCCGATTCTTCCTTTCCAGCCGTACCAACCAGTACCCTTCCACTGACACCCTCCTTCGACTGACTGAACTGGTCCTCACCCTGAACAACTTCTCTTTAGAACATAGAACATAGAACATAGAACAATACAGCACAGAACAGGCCCTTCGGCCCACGATGTTGTGCCGCACTTCTATCCTAGATTAAGCACCCATCCATGTACCTATCCAAATGCCACTTAAAGGTCTTTCCAATCCTCCCACTTCCTCCAAACCAAAGGAGTAGCCATGGGCACCCACATGGGCCCCAGCTATGCCTGCCTCTTCATAGGATATGTGGAACAGTCCATCTTCCGCAGCTACACTGGCACCACCCCCCACCTTTTCCTCCGCTACATCGATGACTGTATCGGCGCTGCCTAATGCTCCCACGAGGAGGTTGAACAGTTCATCCACTTTACCAACACCTTCCACCCCGACCTCAAATTCACCTGGACCGTCTCAGCCTCATCCCTCCCCTTCCTAGACCTTTCCATTTCTATCTCTGGCGACCGAATCAACACGGACATTTATTATAAACCGACCGACTCCCACAGCTACCGAGACTACACCCCCTCCCATCCTGCCCCCTGTAAAAACGCCATCCCATATTCCCAATTCCTTCGTCTCCACCGCATCTGCTCCCAGGAGGACCAGTTCCAAAACCGTACCACCCAGATGGCCTCCTTCTTCAAGGACCACAATTTCCCCCCAGACGTAGTCGGCGATACCCTCCACTGCATCTCTTCCACTTCCCGATCCTCCACCCTTGAGCCCCGCCCCTCCAACTGCCACCAGGACAGAACCCCATTGGTCTTCACCTACCACCCCACCAACCTCCATATACAGCGTATCATCCGCCATCATTTCCGCCACCTCCAAACGGACCCAACCACCAGGGATATATTTCCCTTCCCTCCCCTATTAGCGTTCTGAAAAGACCACTCCCTCTGTGACTCCCTCATCAGGTCCACACCCCCCACCAACCCAACCTCCACTCCCGGCACCTTCCCCTGCAACCACAAGAAATGCAAAACTTGCGCCCACACCTCCCCCCTTACTTCCCTCCAAGGCCCCAAGGGATACTTCCATATCCGCCACAAATTCACCTGCACCTCCACACACATCATTCATTGCATCCACTGCACCCGATGTGGCCTCCTCTATATTGGGGATACAGGCCACCTACTTGCGGAACGTTTCAGAGAACACCTCTGGGACACCCGGACCAACCAACCCAACCACCCCGTAGCTCAACACTTCAACTCCCTCTTCCACTCCACCAAGGACATGCAGGTACTTAGACTCCTCCATCGCCAGACCATAGCAACACGACGGCTGGAGGAAGAGCGCCTCATCTTCCACCTAGGAACCCTCCAACCACAAGGGATGAACTCAGATTTCTCCAGTTTCCTCATTTCCCCTCCCCCCACCTTGTCTCAGTCAAATCCCTCGAACTCAACACCACCTTCCTAACCTGCAATCTTCTTCCTGACCTCTCCGCCCCCACCCCCACTCCGGCCTATCACCCTCACCTTGACCTCCTTCCACCTATTGCATTTCCAACGCCCCTCCCCAAGTCCCTCCTCCCTACCTTTTATCTTAGCCTGCTGGACACACTTTCCTCATTCCTGAAGAAGGGCTTATGCCCAAAAAGTCGATTCTCCTGCTCCTGAGATGCTGCCTGACCCGCTGCGCTTTCCCAGCAACACATTTTCAGCTCTGATCTCCAGCATCTGCAGTCCTCACTTTCTCCCCAATGCCAATTTACACTTGGTATAGATATTAATCCAGATATCTGAGGGTCAGCTTCTTCATTAGATACTGAGGCCTTGACAGTGATGAGGCAGGACCTTACTTCCTGCCTAGCATATGTTGTCTGTATCTACACAGATCAGTAAGATGCCCATCTCATTGCAAACATGTCTTCAGTCCTGACCATACATCCTGAAACCCAGCATGGGAAGGGAACACAGCCTCCTGGACTCACGTTCTTTGTTGTAAAAAGATTCCTGTGACTATATTACCCCCTACTACCATTGCACTGTTTCTGGTTTCTTCCACTTGACCTTCTGGTGTCAAGGTCAAATCACTCTTGCCAAGGATGATGCTCCTGAACTCCTGCTCTCTGAGTCCCCCATCCAGACGTCACTCAATATCACACTCTCCAGTCTGGACACTGACCAAATCAGACAACCTCACCCTCCAAGGTGTGACAGCCTCCTGATGCAAATTATCCAGTGAACATTCCCCGACCCGATGGAACATGGTGTCTGTATTCCATCCACAAGCTCACAGGTTGCAGCTGTGACACGTTTCTCATGCTGCTGGCTTTGATATGCTCCATTTAATTGGTTATTTTTCTCAATTGAAGTTATATTTACATTTGTTTTCACCATTTAACTTAGTTGACAAGATTCATCTGCTCCGAACAGAAGGGATCCATCAGGCACAGTTTTAGAGGAGCTGTTCCTTTAAGGAAATAAGGCCAATTCCATTTTTACCCCCGCGGAGATCTTGTCAAATCTTCCTTAAATGTGGGAATCTCCAGTCTTAAACTGTACGTTTCAAACTAATAACAGACACAAACAAAAATAGGATTTGCCCAAAAGTTTGGATTCTCTTGTCCAATACTTCTTTCTCCCGGTAAAACCTTTCCTTATTCAGACAAACTGCCTCTCTTCGAAGATTGAGGGTGGTGGTGGACTAGACATTGTGCTCTGTTCACTGGAACTCCAAGGTAATCATCCAAGTATCAACACGGCAGATGGTGAAATGTAAATTGAAAATAAAAACACTGCAATAAAAAAAACTAACCACACAACAACTCTGAATTGACTGGAATGTCCATCCGGGTCATGAATGTTTCTCAGGGAAGGCTAACTGCCTTTTTCACTTGGTCTTGGCTCCATGTGACTCCAGACCCATAGCAATGTGTGGCTGACTCTGACCTGCCCTTTAGGTGATTAGTGGTTGACAGTAATGCACATGGGAGTGCATTCCACCACATGGGAGTCGGAGTGACACATTCTTGGCAGTGTGGATGTGCAGAGGGATCTTGGAGTCCATATACATAGGTCCCTGAAGGTTGCCACTCAGGTGGATAGTGCTGTTAAGAAGGCATACGGTGTGTTAGGTTTCATTGGTAGAGGGATTGAGTTCTGGAGCCGCAATATCATGCTGCAACTATACAAAGTGCGGCCACACTTGGAATATTGTGTACAGTTCTGGTCGCCCCATTACAGGAAGGATGTGGAAGCATTGGAAAAGGTGCAGAGGGGATTTACCAGGATGTTGCCTGGTCTGGAGGGAAGGTCTTATGAGGAAAAGCTGAAACACTTGGGTCTGTTCTCATTGGAGAGTAGAAGGCTAAGATGATCAGAGGATTAGACAAAGTAGACAGTGAAAGTCTTTTTCCTTGGATGATGACGTCAGATTGTACGAGGGCATAGCTGCAAATTAAGCAGTGTTAGATTTAAGACAGATGTCAGAGGCAGATTCTTCACTCAGAGAGTGATAAGGCCTGCCAATGTAGTTAACTCAGCCACATTAGGGAGATTTAAACAATCCTTAGATAAGCACATGGATGACTTTGGGATAGTGTAGGGGGACGAGCTGAGAATAGTTCACAGGTTGGCGCAACATCGAGGGCTGAAGGGCCTGTTCTGTGCTGTATTGTTCTATGTTCTATGTTCTCAAACAGCCCCAGCCTATTCAGCCTCTCCCTATAGCTTAAATCCTCCAATCCTGGTAACAAAAAGATTTCCAAAAGGCTGGAAATATTTGACTGAACCATGTTACAGTCTTTTGTGTCACAGGGAGGCCATAATTGAACGCATTATTCCAAAAGTGGTTTAACCAATGTACTGTACAGCTCCAACATGGCCTCCCAACTCTGATACTCAAGTTCTGACCAATAAAAGCAAACATACCACTAACCTTTCTCATTATCCTGTTCACCTGCAACTCCACTTGATGTGGATGTTGCTCAGCAATTACCTGTTCCAATTCATAAATAGGTGGACTTTGCAGGGTGTGTGCTCTACTAGATACAGGTCTACGAGGCCTACAAGACCTCTTACTCAATTTCGGCGTAGTAGGGCTCCTTTGCTTTCTCAAGTCCACATACCAACAACAAACTACAATGACTTGCCAGCCAAGGTCCTGAAGAAAATATTAATCATTTGGCGAAGGCTTGACTTTGTTTTGGCGTTTTGCTGTGGGCTGACCTTGAGTCCCTCTGTTCAGAACATGCCCTGAGTGTGGCTCTACAATTACCTTCACACAAGTGGTATTCTGCACGTTCAGTTGAATTAGCGAGGATATCCACTTCCAGAATACCCTGCAACTCCTTTCCTCCACTTGTCACATTTCCCAATCACTAATGTCAGTTGTAGTGCCCTGTTTGAACACCCAGTTGGCCTTCAGCTGGAAGGTGCTTTTGCATATTTACATCATTAATCCCACATGCCAACCAGTCTCTCAGCATCTCATCTGGGATTAAGTTGAAGTCATCTTAACCGAGTCAAAGATCCCAAAACAGTTTAAATTTAGTTGTGTTCTTTCTTAATTGTGTTTGATGGTGATGGAATATGACATACTGCCCAGAATCAAAAAGTATAGTGCTGGAGAAGCACAGCCAGTCAGGCAACATCTGAGGAGCAAGAGAGTTGACGTTTTGAACATGAGCCCTTCAACAATTTCTCCTTCCAATCCTCCCACTTCCTCCAGACCAAATGGGTAGCCATGGGCACCCACATTGGGCCCCAGCTATGCCTACCTCTTTGTTGGTTATTTGTAACAGTCCATCTGTAACTACACTGGCACCATTCCTTACCTTTTCCTAACGTTACATCGATGACTGTATCAGCATCACCTCATGTTCCCACAAGGAGTTTGAACAGTTCATTAACTTCACGAACATCCTCCAGCTTGACCTCACATTCACCTAGACCATCTAAGACACCTCTCTTTACTTCCTGGACTTCTCCATCTCCCTTTCTATGGGGAGATGATGGCCTTGTCTCGGGAGGTGAAGGCCTCCTGGTATTATCGCAGGAATATTAATCCACAGACCCAGGCCATGTTCAGGGGAGCCTGGTGTGAATCCTGCCAAGGCAGATGGTGGAATTTGAATTCAACAAAAATCTGGAATTGAGAGTTTAATAATAACCATGAATCCATTGTCAATTGTTAGAAAACCCCACCTGGTTCTCTAATGTCCTTCAAGGAAGGAAACTGCCATCTTTACCCGGTCTGGCCTCCAGGTAATTCTAGACCCACAGCAATGTGGCTGGCTTTGAACTGCCCGCTGGGCAATGAGGGATGGGCAATAAATGCTGGCCTAGCCAGCGATGTCCTCATTCCATAAATGAATGTAAGAAATATTCTGGCGACTAAATCAACACAGACATCTACTTCAAACCCATCAACTCTCACACCTACCTGGACTACGCCTCCTCCCATTTTGCCTCCTTTCAAAATATTATCCCTTATTCCCAAATCCTCCGCCTCCACCGCATTTGTTCCCAGGAAGACCAATTCCGCTATAGAACATTCCAGGTAGTCTCCCTCTTCAAAGACCGTAATTTCCCTTCCAAGTGGTCAGCAATGCCCTCCAGTGCATCTCCTCCACTTCCCAGACCTTTGCCCTTGGACTCCACCCCTCCCGTCACAACATGGATGGAACGCCCCGGTCCTCAGTCCACCCCACCAACCGTCAGATACAACGCATCACCCTCAGCCATTTCTGCCACCTACACCCACCACCAGGGAGATGTTTCTCTCCCCACACCCATTTGCATTCTGCAGAGACCATTCCCTCACTACTCCCTTGTTAGTTTCACGCTCCCCCCCCACCATCCCTCTTTCCATTTATTGCACCTTCCCTTGCCACCACAAGAGGTGCAAAACCTGTGTCACACCTCTCCGTCACCTCGATCCAAAGCCCCAAATAATCCTTCCACATCCAATAGAGATTTACCTGTACTTCCACTCACCTCATTTACTGTGTCCATTGCTCTCGACGTGGTCTCCTCTCACAGGGGAGACAGGGCACCAACTTGTGGAACATCTTGGTGCACGGTGGCACAGTGGTTAGCACTGCTGCCTCACAGCACCAGAGACCCGGGTTCAATTCCCGCCTCAGGCGACTGACTGTGTGGAGTTTGCACATTCTCCCCGTGTCTGCGTGGGTTTCCTCCGGGTGCTCCGGTTTCCTCCCACAGTCCAAAGATGTGCAGGTCAGGTGAATTGGCCATGCTAAATTGCCCATAATGTTAGGTAAGGTGTAGATGTAGGGGTATGGGTGGGTTGCGCTTCGGCGGGGCGGTGTGGACTTGTTGGGCTGAAGGGCCTGTTTCCACACTGTAAGTAATCTAATCTAATCTCTGGGACACGCACACTAAATAAGCCCATCACCCATTGGCCAAACACTTTACCTCCCCCTCCCACTCAGACAAGGACATGCAAGTCCTGGGTCTCTTCCACCGCCAACCTCCAGCCACTCGAGGACAAACACCTTATCTTCCATATTGGGACCATCCAATCACATGGGATCAATGTGAATCTCACCAGTTTCCTCATTTCCCCTCCCCTCACTTTATCACAGATCCAGCCCTCCAACTCGGCACTGCCCTCATGAACTGTCCTACCTGTCCAACTGCCTTCCCACCTATACGCTCCACCCTCCACTCCAACCTATCACCATCACACCCTGCCTTTACCCAGTTACCTTCCCCCCAGCCCCACCCTCTCCCATTTATCTCTCAACCCCCTCGGGCCAACCCCTCATTCCTGATGAAGAGGTAATGCTCGAAACGTCGATTCTCCTCCTCCTCGGATGCTGCCTGACTGGCTGTGCTTTTCCAGCACCACACTTTTCGACTCTGATCTCTAGCATTTGCAGTCCTCACATTCTCAATAGTGTCCAGAATGTCTAGGAAGAGTCAAGTTTAAAGTAGCAAAACTATCAATATGAATTTTAGCTTTCAATGACTGGCGACAGGATGGAGAGGGATCAATGGTTCAGTTCTGGAAGGTACTGTTCCTCTTGAGTAGCAAAAACAGAAAAGATCAGCCATGGAGACTTGTAATCAAGAGAGGCTGAGTCATTAACTTTGTGAGTGGGAATAGAGAAACTGACTGAAGACAATTTTATTTTTTTCAAACATTATTTAATAATATCTGAAATGAGAGACCACAGTCATCAGTTTAAATTCAATATCTTTCTTCAAATGCAGAAGATGACAGTCAGATACCTTAAAATGATGCTTTCCTTAAAACAAAATAGTTCGTTGGAAATGGGTGCTGCCTCTTAGACCAACATTTACTGCCCATCAGTAATTGATCATAGGCCAGTCCTTTCGGTCTGGAGTCACATGTGGGTCAGAACAAGTTTTTGTTTATTTTTCGTCAAACTGCAATGGTGAACCAAATGGGATTTTACTAAAATCGATAGCCATTACACGATACCCAATAATGTCAAAGAGTCATAGGGTCATAGGGATATATAGCATGGAAACAGACCAGATATCCCAACCCAATCTAACCCCACCTGCCAGCGCCCGGCCCATATCTCTCCAAACCCTTCCTATTCATATACCCATCCAAATGCCTCTTAAATGTTGAAATTGTACCAGCCTCCGCCACATCCTCTGGCAGCTCATTCCATACACATACAACCCTCTGCGTGAATACAGTGCCCCTTAGATCTCTTCTATACCTTTCCCCTCTCACCCTAAACCTATCTCCTCTAGGTCTGGACTCCCCGACCCCAGGGAAAAGACTTTGTCTATTTATCCTACTCATGCCCCTCATAATTTTGTAAACCTCTACAAGGTCACCCCTCAGCCTCCGACGCTCCAGGGAAAACAGCCCCAGCCAGTTCAGCCTCTCCCTATAGCTCAAATCCTCCAACCTGGCTACATCCTTGTAAATCTTTTCTGAACCCTTTCACTTTTCACAACATCCTTCCAATAGGAAGGAGACCAGAATTGCAGGCAATATTCCAACAGTGGCCTAACCAATGATGTGTACAGCCACAACATGACCTCCCAACTCCTGTGCTCAATACTCTGACCAATAAAGGAATGCATACCAAACGCCTTCTTCACTATCCTATTTACCTGTGACTCCACTTTCAAGGAACTATGAACCTGCACTCCAAGATCTCTTTGTTCAGCAACACTCCCTAGGATCTTACCATTAAGTGTATAAGTCCTGGTAAGATTTGCTTTCCCAAAATGTAGCACCGTGCATTTATCTGAATTAAACTCCATCTGCCACTTCTCAGCCCAATGGCCCATCTGGTCAAGATCCTGTTGTCATGTGGGGTAACCCTCTTCACTGTCCACTACACCTCCAATTTTGGTGCTATCTGCAAACTTACTAACTGTACCTCTTATGCTCGCATCCAAATAATGTCACTTTCCATTCTGTTTTTTTGGGCAGACTGACGTGGAGAGAGCTTAATGGACATTCAAAACGTGACATGTGTAAAACAATTTACTCAGCAAATACCAGCCACTAAACCCAACAGAAAATCAGGAAATCATTTATCAAAATATACAGAACGTGGAAGTTTCGAAAATAAAACATGAGCGCAGCAAAATAAAAACTTATGCACATGACATGAGGGGTGCCATTTATGTTGCTAGAATATAATGTGCAAGGTTTGGGAAGGTTTGTAGCTCAGTTTGAGGTTTAGGGTGTAGGTTTGCTCGCTGAGCTGTAGGTTTGATATCCAGACGTTTCATTACCTGGCTAGGAAACATCATCAGTGGCGACTTCCAAGTGAAGCGAAGCTGTTGTCTCCTGCTTGCTATTTATATCTTTCTCCTGGATGGGCTTCCTGAGGTTTGTGGTGATGTCATTTCCTGTTCATTTTCTGAGGGGTTGATAGATGACATCTAGATCTATGTTTGTTTATGGCGTGGTGGTTGGAGTGCCAGGCCTTGAGGAATTCTCTGGCATGTCTTTGCTTTGGCTGTCCCAGGATAGATGTGTTGTCCCAGTCGAAATGGCGTTTTTTTTTCATCCATGTGTAGGGCTACGAGGGAGAGAGGGTCATGTCTGTTTGTGGCTAGCTGGTGTTCGTGTATCCTGGTGGCTACCTTTCTTCCTGTTTGTCCTACGTAGTGTTTGTGGCGGTCCTTGCATGGAATTTTGTAGATGACATTGGTTTTGTCCATGGGATGTACTGGGTCTTTTAAGTTTGTTAGTTTTTGTTTGAGAGTGTTGGTGGGTTTGTGTGCTACTAGGATTCCGAGGGGTCTTAGTAGTCTGGCTGTCATTTCTGAGACTTCTTTGATGTAAGGTGGTTAGAGTTTCTGGCTGTGTTTGGTCTGTTTGTCGTGGTTTGTTCTTGAGGAATCTGCGCACTGTATTTTTTGAGTATCCGTTCTTTTTGAATATGTTGTATAGGTGGATCTCCTCTGTTTTCCAAAGTTCGTCTGTGCTGCAGTGTGTGGTGGCACGTTGGAATAGTGTTCTGATACAGCTTTGTTTGTGTGTGTTGGGATGGTTGCTGGTGTAGTTAAGTAGCGGACCCAGATTTTTGGTTTGCTGGTTGGTAAGGCTGTTTGTTCTAGTCTTTGCATTATCGCTTCTGCTATGAATCCTGATAGATGACACCTTTGTCATCACAAAACGAAACAAGATAGAAGAGACATTTAACATCATCAACAACTCCCTCACAGGCATAAAGTTCACCAAGGAGGAAGAAACCGACAACAAACTCGCATTCCTGGACGTCACGATCGAAAGAACGGACAACGGAGAACTACAAACCTGCGTATACAGAAAACCGACAAACACTGACCAAATACTTAACTCAACCAACAACCATCCCAAGATGATGTTACCTAGCCAGGTAATGAAACGTCTGGATATCAAACCTACAGCTCAGTGAGCAAACCTACACCCTAGAATATAATGTACTTGTGGGTTCAGTTTTGGAACGAGTGAGATATGAGTTTAAGTCCATCTGCATGAAGGGTGACAAGTGATATGTTAGTCTTTCTGCAGCCATCATTTCGTACCATTGTGTCAGAAATTACCTCACTGGGGCGACACTGGTGGGATATTGAAAGATATTGATTTTCGCTTCACTGGTCCCCAGCGCCTTATCTTCACCATGGACATCCAGTCCCTGTACACCTCCATCCCCCATCATGAAGGACTCAAAGCCTTCCGCTTCTTCCTTTCCCGCCGTACCAACCGGTACCCTTCCACTGACACCCTCCTTTGACTGACTGAACTGGTCCTCACCCTGAACCACCGCATCTCTTCCACTTCCTGCTCCTCTGCCTTTGAGCCCCGCCCCTCCAACCGCCACCAGGACAGAACCCCACTGGTCCTCACCTACCACCCCACCAACCTCCATGTCCAGCGTATCATCCACCGTCATTTCCGCCACCTCCAAACGGACCCCACCACCAGGGATATATTTCCCTCCCCTCCCCTATCAGCGTTCCGAAAAGACCACTCCCTCTGTGACTCCCTCGACAGGTCCACACCCCCCACCAACCCAACCTCCACTCCCAGCACCTTCCCCTGCAACCGCAAGAAATGCAAAACTTGTGCCCACACCTCCCCCCTTACTTCCCTCCAAGGCCCCAAGGAATCCTTCCATATCCACCACAAATTCACCTGCACCTCCACACACATCATTTACTGCATCCACTGCACCCGATGTGGCATCCTCTATATTGGGGAGACAGGCCGCCTACTTGTGGAACATTTCAGAGAACACCCCTGGGACACCCGGACTAACCAACCAACCCAACCACCCCGTAGCTCAAAACTTCAACTCCCCCTCCCACTCCACCAAGGACATGCAGGTCCTTGGACTCCTCCATCACCAGACCATAGCAACACGACGGTTGGAGGAAGAGCGCCTCATCTTCCGCCTGGAAACCCTCCAACCACAAGGGATGAACTCAGATTTCTCCAGTTTCCTCATTTCCCCTCCCCTCACCTTGTCTCAGTCAAATCCCTCGAACTCAACACCGCCTTCCTAACCTGCAATCTTCTTCCTGACCTCTCCGCCCCGCCCCACTCCGGCCTATCACCCTCACCTTGACCTCCTTCCACCTATCACATTTCCAATGCCCCTCCCCCAAGTCCCTCCTCCCTACCTTTTATCTTAGCCTGCTGAACACACTTTCCTCATTCCTGAAGAAGGGCTTATGCCCAAAACGTCGATTCGCCTGCTCCTTGGATGCTGCCTGACCTGCTGCGCTTTTCCAGCAACATATTTTCAGCTCTGATCTCCAGCATTTGCAGTCCTCACTTTCTCCTTGGATATTGAAAGATAATTTGTATTGTGAGCATTTTATGATCAATGAAGGCAATCCTTGACGTGCATTTGGTGGCTTTTGGTTTTGAAGAAGAAAGATTTTCCTCTGAAATGTAAACATAGATGGTGAAGTATTTGCAACAATTCATGGGCAGACAAGAAGACTGTATGCAGACTAACAGATTCTTCTCCAGAAAGGAGTTAATTTAGAACAATTAAAAACAGAGTTATCCTACTGTAAGAAAATTCCAGATGAGACGTCTTCGGTTATAAATCATTTGATGCTCAGAATATTCAGGCTCAATTGTGTCAAGGGAAAGGAGAACAATCTCTCAAGACGACAAAGTGAATGAGACACTGAGGTCGACAGTTAGCTGCATGTGTGATACAGAATGAAACTTTCTCCAAGGTACCTGAATACTGGAATGTGATAACTTTGTGACAGTGGGGAGTATATTTTTGCCATGTGTTTTGAAAATTTTCAAATGATGTTATATGTGAAGAGCAGAGGTACTTCGTCATTCTTGTTGTTGCCTTGAGTAAGACTTTCCTGTTTCATTGCTAACACCAACGATGCAGAATTGGACACTTATCTTTCAATGAAAGGCTACCATGTTAAATGAGAAGATAAAATAAACCTGATCCAGATTGCTGCTTTGAATCTGAGTTGTCCAGAAGAAACATCATTTGCGTTCCTAGTAGATCATTTCTGAGGTGAATGAAATAAGGATGTGAGAGGAAAGGTTAATGTGAAATAAAACTGAAATGAGGCAGACAAAATGTGAGTGGACTCGTTTACAATACAACACAGATTAATGGAATCCAATCTCCCTCATTCCAAACGACCTGTTGATGTTTTTGGAATCTTGCTTTATTTCTGTGGACGTTGCAATGTTATACCTTTTTGAACAAATTAATATTAAACCTACATCAGTTGAAGATTAAAAATCTTATCTCAATATTATGGCAATCCAAAAGAAAACAATGCCCAATGGAAAATAAGCCGATATTGCTCTTCATATTTTCACACAAACAAACATTGTTCACACAAACCATTTGATGGAAACCTTCTCCTCAATACTGCCCCATGAAAGCAGGTGGACATGATACTGTCTTTGAGATTGTCATCAATTCATTTTCAAAGTAAAGACTCTGCTGATTGAAATCAGTGGATATTTTACTGCGTAAATGAACTGTCCCCTGAACTTTGACTGAGTTACTCCATAAATAAATGCATTTGTGCAGCAACTCAAACTCAGCAGCATAAATCCAATTCTTTCAAATACGTGCCAACTGTTGTTGTAAGATCTGGGATCAATTGCTGCAATTCGATAATATAAGAAATTGATTACATAGGGTGACCAAAGAAGTATGAAGCTACTAGATATGGTGAACAGTAAAATCATTGACTTTCTTCTGCTGTCCATCTCAGGGTCTTCCTTGTTCTGACCCCTCAATCCTTTACGGATCCGATTAGCCACTAAAACGTGTCGGACTGTCAGAGCATTGAAGAGCAACACTAAAACAAATGGGAGTAATGGTGTTAACACCTTATCAAGCCAGTCATAAACCATCCACCCGGGTTCAGTAAAATAGCTGGGCTTCATTTGACAAGACCACTGAACATTGTCAACCACAATCTTAGGCTCCCGTGTAATGAAAATAGGAACATTTTTTACAAAGAACAGAGTGGAGGTTGTTGATAGAATCACAGCAGCTGTTTTCACAGTGCAATATCTCAGCTTCAGGTTCTGGCAACAAATGGCCACAAACCGATCAGCAGAAAAAGCGACGGTGAACCAGACAGAAGAGTCAGAGCTCAGGAAAAGCAGGAAATTGATCATAATGCAGGCAAATGTGCGCTGCAGGAAGGATCCCTGGTAAAAGTAATTATTCAGCTGATACAATATAACATCAGTGATGATGACCATCAGATCTGCTGTTGCCATGGCCACGAGGTAATGAGTCGTGCACCTGGAAAGCCCACATTTTCCCAGGGACAGGATCATAATCGCCAGTGCATTAACTGTAAGAGGAAGTACGGAAATTAGTTTAGAAATTGCAGGTTAAACAGTATTCAATATGAATTGAGATGGCAATGATTAGGTTTTAGCATACAATGGTCAAGAAGAATAACAGAATGTAAAAATAATCTCAATTTTGGAACAGTGGCCTCCTCTAAAAAGTGATTATATCCAAGCACCTACCAATGAGGGGACCTCAAACTGGGGATTGGAAAGTGGGACAGTGGTGTGTGATCACATGGATGGTAAGGGATATCCATTGAGAAACTGAAATGTGGTACAAAATAAATGGGATCATTAATGAACATGAAGATAACCAAAAGAAGCAGTAGATTGTTCAGCAGTTTAACAATGTGTACCTTTAAAAAGAAAAGGCATAAAGAAGAATTCATTCACATGATAAAGAGATTGATAGTGATCTCAGGTGTTTGTACAACAGCCGCTGGTTCTGTTCAGATGTAAAAACAAAGGACAAACGAAATATATTCCTTGCAGGAAGTGAGGGAGGTGAGGAAGCTGAGTCAGAGCTTCAGCAGAACCAGTCAGCTCATGGGAGATATTGGTCAGTAGCTTACCATGGAAACTGAAATGGGAAAGCTGGGAATAGGTGAGCACGAATCAAGGTGGGAACGCGAGGGGGAATTTCAAGGCAAATTTGAGATTACTTTCATTCAGGACCAAAGAACAAATTGACAACATTGACAAAGTAGGAGGAAAAATGTCATGTTTTAGCTCTTCCTCAATGGGTTCAACTTGTACTGGCTCACACAATCACATCTCAGCTTAAAGTGACAAGATTATTTAAATAGTATGTTATTTACAATCATTTCATTGGTAGCAGGGATGAAGCAGGACACTGCTCATGTGAAAATGTACACAGCTGGTCAGGAAGTTGCCCTTTCCAACAGGAATGGGGGTTTCAGGGAACTGAGGTAAGAAATTACAAGTGGGATCTACCAGTCTGAGCTTCTGGAGAGATACTGACCACGTGATGAACTTTGTGTTGACAGCAACTAAGGATAAATTCATGAAAAAAAACTCAGACATTGAAATTACAAATGAGGAAGTAAATGGCAACCTAACCAAATATGTAATGAATTACAAAGACACAGTTTTTGTTGAAAGTAAATGTACATATCAATGTATGAAGCAAACACAGATAATGCTGGAGAACCTCAGCAGGTCTGACAATATCTGTGGAGAGAGAAACATTGGTAAAATTTCGACTTCTTCTGAACTGTGTATGTGTTTTGTATGTTTCTGTCCATGTTTGTTTCACATTTCCAGCATCCGCCATATTCTGCTTCTAAACACATGGAGCAAAATGCAAACCAAATGCTGCCATCAATTTGGACAGTAAACTAATAAAAACAGTGACGTTTGGCATAAAATTGAAACTGCAACTTAATTATCAGTCACTCAGCACACTGTGTACAGTTCTGAAATCATAATGCAGAATCATGCACTCTGACACTTGAGAAGCTGCAAATCATTATAGAGGAATAAATACTCACTGATAGATTATAACGATCTGGACAGACTGAAGAGATTGGATGTTGTCTTACTAAAGGAGGAAGGATGTGAGGTACTGGAGAAAGGTCAGAGGAGGTTCACCAGGTTAATTCCCAGGATGAAAGGGCTGACTTAATGGGAGCATTTGAATAATTTGGGCTTGTACTCGCTGGAATTCATAAGAATGAGGGGGAGTCTGATCGAGGTGTATGATAAACTAACTGGGGAGAAAGTGAGGACTGTAGATGCTGGAGATCAGAGTCGAGAGTATGGTGCTGGAAAACCACAGCAGGTCAGGCAGAATCTGAGGAGCAGGAGAACTGACGATTCAGGCATAATAGCTTCATTGGGAGCTGAATGGTCTGCTCCCATTCCTGATTCCTGTGTAAATTGCTCATTGACAAATACCAATCAAAGCACTTTAAAGCCATTCAAAGAATGATTATATAAATATAGCTTAGTTAAGTTTCCTTACAAAGGGATGCGATCATGAAATGGAAAATGGTAGATTAGATACGGCAATCGTGAGGAATTACTTTCATAAGAAAGTTTTGAGAACATTGTCCTTGCTTACACATGGAGTTATTAAGACAAGTTGTTTCGAGAAATGTGAGGGAAGGTTTGATATTTGAAGCAACAAAGCATTGAAACAAAAAAAATGCAGATCGCATTCGAGCAGGATTTGGAAGTTCTCAGATGGAAGTAAACAACAACAGAAGGAAAGTTGATGGGAATTAGTTTCATTGTTGTAATTTGCTCCTGCACTGTCAATTAATTGCAAAGATACTTGTTAAATTAGAATTGTGCACATTAAAGTACATCATGTGCTAAAAATCTGCAATATTGATTTCATAATTACAAATCTGATCTCTGCTAAGATGAGATAAAACTACAATGATGTATTATTCTGTTCTGTATGTGTCTTCTGATACAGTGAGCAAGGACAGCATGCCGTGAAGGTTTCTCGTGTGGGGAGAGTGTGAGTAACGGAGAGGAATTGGCCAGTCAGATTTTATTTAGTTGCAGAGGTAGAGTGATCAATAACTATGTCCCGTATTCATTTGGTATAATAGACAAATCCTTAAAGACAGCATTTACAAACTATTGATTATGAAGATGTTCTTGAGAAATGGGATTAATCAACTTCAAACCAATCTATGCTACATTTCAAATCACTAATTATGTTGAAGATTCAGTCCTGGTGATGTTTAACTCACTGGGATGAGGAAATGTTGGTGCTCCTTCCTTGAAACTATTCATTGAAAGACAACCATATTTGTTCAAAACTCAAATCCACTTTGCAGGGGATTACATTTGTTAAATAAGAAAAAGACATCCTTGCATGTGATCAACTCAGTGTGATCCACCCACAACAGATCAAATCAAAACTAGCAAAAATCCTGGTCATCCCCAATGAAGGCAGTGCTGACTGACCCACAGTTAACCCAGTTCGACAGTGGCAAATACTTCCAGCGAGATATAACCTCCTGAGGTATGGTATTCCACAGCACAGATTCATGCAACGCCCAAAGTTACACTGAAGGGAAGCAATGGACAAGCAGCATTACCACAGGTAAAAACAAGGACTGCAGATGCTGGAAAGCAGGGTCTAGATTAGTGTGGTGCTGGAAAAGCACAGCAGGTCAGGCAGCATCCGAGGAGCAGGAAAATCGACGTTTCAGGCAAAAGCCCCTGATCAGGTATTACCACAGGACGAGTAATCCAGAGAGCCCGGTAATGGGGAGCTGGCATTGAATCCTGTCGAGCTTCTGGTTGAATTTGAATTCAATGAAAAGAACTCTGGAATTAAACGTTTAATGATAACCATGAATGAATTTTTGGAAAAACCCATCAGCTTCACTGATGCCCTTGAAACAAAGCAACTCCCATCCTTACCTGGTCTGGCTGACAGGTGACTCCAGACCCACAGCAATGTGGTTGACTCTGAAACTGCTCTCTGGGCAAATAGGGATGGGAAATAAATGCTGACTCTCATTCCATGAACAAATTTTAAAAATGCCTTACCAGGGACACCGATAGCAGCAATTGTGATGTAATATACTTTATCAACAATGGTGAACAACTCCAGCATTTTGCATATGAAGGATCTGTTCGTGGGTGTTGAAGCCAAAACCTCTGAATTAAACACAGTATTGCTGTATTCAGGGACATGGTGTTATACTGTTTCAGATTCCCAGGGGAATTTTCAAGTTGCATCATTGCTATTTCAGTTTTGGTTGGGAACATATATTCCCACAGAGATATTAAGTCGCTAATTAGAATGTTTCAGTTCTGAGACCTCAGAGGAAAACACCAAAGAGAAGCCTTGCAGCTTGAGTGACCCAATAATAGGACAATCCCTGTGAGTGATGGATTGGAGAAATCATTGAGTCAACAGTCATAAAACATGGAAACAGACCCTTTGGTCCAACCCCTCCATGCTAACTAGACATCCCATTCTGACCTCGTCCCACTTGCCAGCAGTTGGCTCACATCCCTCTCAACCCCTCCTATTCATGGACCCATCCAAATGAGTTTTAAATGTTGTAATCGCGCCAGCCTCTTCCTCTGTATTGGTTTACCAGGATTATAGAATCCCTACAGTGTGAAAACAGGTTATATGACCCAACAGGTCCATACCTACCCCTGAAGAATATTCCACCCAGACCCATTCCACTCCCTATTATGTGTCTTTACCTCTGATTAATGCACCTAGCCTACACATCACTCGGCACTATGGGCAATTTAGTATGGCCAATTCACCCAATCTGCACATCTTTGGACTACTTCCTCTGCCAGCTCATTTCAAACATACATCACCTCTCCGTGTGAAACAGTTGCCGCTCTTTCAAATTTAAACCTTCAAATCTTTTCCTCTCACCTTCAAACTATGCTTTCTCACTTAGGTGTCCCCTACCCCCGGGGAACAATGACTTCACCTCTTCAACCTAACCATGCCCCTCATGATTTTATAAACCTCTATAAAGTCCCCCATCAGCCTCTGACACTCCAAGGAAGAACTAGTGGGAGTCTGTCTATCCAGTCCCTCCTTATAACTCAAACCCTCCTTGCCCCGGTAACATCCTTGTGAGTGCCAATGGCCTAGGGGCAGAAATGTGGCTCAGTGGTTAGCACTACTGCCTCACAGTGCCAGGGACCTGGGTTCAATTCAAGACTGAGGTGACTGTCTGTGTAGAGTTTGCTCATTCTTCCCGTGTCTGCATGGGTTTCCTCCCACAGTCCAAAGATGTGCAGGTTGGGTGAATTGGCCATGCTCAATTGCCCATAATGTCCAGTCATGTGTAGGCTGGATGCATTAGACAGGGGTAATGTCAAGTCGTAGGGTAGGGGAATGGGTCTGAGTGGGATACTCTTCAGAGGGTCGGTGTGGACTTGTTGGGCCGTATAGCCTGTTTCCACACTGTAGAGATTCTATAATCCTGCAAAACAAATATAGACGTCGCTGGAAAATCTCAGCAGCTCTGGCAGCATCTATGGACAGAAAGCTGAGTTAACATTTTGAGTCCAGTGACCATTCTTCGCGCATCCTGTAAAACCTTCCATGCACTCTCTCCTGTGCTTTCATATCATTCCTATAATATGGATTCCAGAACCGCACACAATACTCTCGCTGTGGCCCCGCCAAGGCTTTCTATGATTCTGACATAACCTCCCTGCTCTGAAGCTCTATGCCTTGACTAATCAAGGCTATGGGGAGGTGATAACCTAGTGGTATT
This sequence comes from Chiloscyllium punctatum, assembly GCF_047496795.1. Lineage (NCBI taxonomy): Eukaryota > Metazoa > Chordata > Chondrichthyes > Orectolobiformes > Hemiscylliidae > Chiloscyllium > Chiloscyllium punctatum. The sequence continues at coordinate 47,368,043 of NC_092761.1, read as the reverse complement.
ATCACTTGACTATTAATCTAGAAACCCAGAATACTGTTCTGGGGACCTGGGTATGAATCCTGCCACAGATGGGGGAATTTGAATTCAATTAAAAAAATCTGGAATTAAGGGTCAACCGATGACCATGAAACCATTGTCAATTGTTGGAAAAACCCATCTGGTTCACTAATGCCCTTTCGGGAAGGAAATCTGCCATCCTTACCTGGTCTGGCCTACATGTGACTCCAGAGCCACAGCGATGTGGTTAACTCTCAGCTGCCCTCTGAAATGCCCCAGCAAGACACTCAGTTGCATCAATTGTGAGAAAAAAACAACAAAGAAATGACCGTGGAACCAGAAAAGACAACAGGTAAAACACAAACAGCCCTGTCGACCATGCGATGCCCTCCTTAACAACATCTGGGGGCTAGTGCTGAAAGTGGGAGAGCTGTCTCACAGACCAGTCAAGAAACAGCCTGACACAGTCATTCTTACGGAATTAGACCTTACACATAACACCCCAGACACCACCATTACCACCCCTTCACTGGTAGGACAGACCCAGCACATGGGCAAGGAAATCTCTGACTGGTTATCATGTACTGTTCTCCTTTGGCTAATGAATCAGTACTCCTCCATGTTGAACAACACTTGGATGAAGCCCTGAAGGTGGCAAGGATGTAAAACGTACTCTGGCTGGGGGATTTCAATGTCCACCATCAAGAGTGGCTCGGCAGCAACATTACTGATCGAGCTGGTCAGGTCCTAAAGGATTTCACTGATGGACTGGGTCTGTGACAGGCGGTGAAGGAACCAAGGGGGGAATAAGAACATACTTGACCTCATCCTTATTAATCTGCCATCTGCAGAGGCATCTGTCCATGACTGTACAGGTCAAAGTGACCACTGCATTGTCCTTGTGGAGATGGAGTCTCGCCTTCACATTGAGAATAACCTTCATCGTATTGTGTGGCACTGTCACCGTGCGAAATGGAACAGACTTTGAACTGATCTAGTAGCTCAAGCCCAGGCATCCATGAGGCACTGTGGGCCATCAACAGCAGCAGGCCTGTACTCCAGCACAATCTGTAACCTCATGGCCTGGCACATCCCCCACTCAACCATTACCATCAAGCCTGGTTCAATGGAGAGTGCAGGAGGGAATGCCAGGAGCAGCGTCTAGCATTACTAAAAATGAGGTTTCAAACTTGTGAAGCTACCAAACAGGATTACTGGCATGCTAAATGGCACAGACAGAGCTAAGTGATCCCACAACCAAGGGATCAGATCTAAGCTCTGCAGTCCTTCCACATCCAGTCGTAATGGTGGTGGACAATTAAACAACTCACAGGAGGTGAAGGCTCCACAAATATCCCCACCCTCCATGATGGAGGAGCCCAGCTCATCAGCACAAAGGATAAGACTGACGCATTTGCAGCAATCTTCAGTCAGAAGTGTTGAGTGATTGATCCATCTTGGGCTACTCCAATGTTCCCCAGCATCACTGATACCAGTCTCCAGCCAATTCGATTCACTCCACGTGATATCAAGAAATTGCTGGAGGCACTGGATACTGCAAAGGCAATGGGCTCTGATAACATTCCAGCAATAGTATTGAAGACTGGTGTGACAGAACTTGCCACGCCCCTCACCAAGCTCTTCTCGTACTGTTCCAAAACTGGCATCTATCCGACAATGTGAAAAATGGCCCAGGTACGTCCCGTAAACAAAAAGCAGGACACATCCAACCCAGCCACTTTCCATCCAATCAGTCTAATCTCCATCATCAGTAAAGTGATGGAAGGGGTCATCAACCGTGCTATCAAACAGCACCTGCTCAGTGACCCCCAGTTTGGGTTTTGCCAGGATCACCCAGCTCCTGATCTCAGTACAGCCTCGGGTCAAGCCTGGATTCAAGAGCTGAATTCCAGAGGGGAGGCGAGAGTGACAGCCTTTGACATCAAGGCCATATTTGACCAAGTATGGCACTAAGAAACCCTGGGGATCAGGGGGAAACATTCCACTGGTTCGAGTCATACCTGGCACAAAGGAAGATGGTTGTGGTTGTGGAGGGACAGTCATCTCAGCTCCAGGACATTTCTGTTGGAGTCACTCAGCGTAGTGTCCTCGGCATAAACATTTTCAACTGTTTTATTAATGACATTCCCTCTGTCATAAGTTCTGAAGTGGGGATCTTCACCAATAATTTCACAGTGTTCAACACCATTCGCGACTCCTCAGATACCGGAGCAGTCTGTGCTCATATGCAACAAGATCTGGACAACATCCAGGCTTGGGCCTACAAGTGGCAAGCAACATCCGGGCCACACAAATGCCAGATAATGACCATCACCAGTAAGAGACACTCTCACCACCGGCCCTTGACATTCAACAGTATTACTATCACTGAATCCCCCACTGTCAACATCCTTGGGTTTAACACTGATCATAAACCCAACGAGACTAAACACCGGTTAGAAGAGCATGTCAGAGGCGAGGGATACTGCGGTGAGGAACTCACCTCTTGACACCCCAAAGTCTATCCACAATCTACGAGGCACACGTCAGGAGTGGGATGGAATACTCCCCACTTGGCTGGATGGGTGCAGCTCCGACAGCACTCAAGAGGCTTGACATCATCCAGGAGAAAGCAACCCGCTTGATTGGCACCACATCTACAAACATTTAATTCCTCCACCACTGTTGTTCTGTAGCAGCAGTGTGTACTATCTACAAGGTGCACTGCAGAAATTCACCAAAGATCCTTAGGGAGCTGCTTTCAAGCCCATTAACACTTCCACCTTGAAGGACAAGGGCAACAGGAACTTGGGAACACCACCAGCTGCAAGTTCCCCTCCAAGTTATTCACAACCCTGCCTTAGAAATAGACCATCGTTCCTTCACCGTCGTTGTGTCACAATCCTGGAATTCCCGCCCTACCGGCATTGTGAATCATCCCACCACAAGTGGACTGCAGCGATTCAAGAAGGCAGCTCACCACCACCTTCTCAAGGGCAAATAGGGATGGGGCAGCCAGCGATGCCCAACTCCCACAAATGAATATTAAAAATATTAAGGTGATTGGAGGAAAATGTACTGGAAATGTCAGTGATAGGTTCCTTACACAGAGAGGGGTGGGCCTGTGGAATGTACTGCCAGCAGTGGTAGAAGAGTTAGATACATTAGGGACATGTAAGTAAATCTTGGATAGTCACATGGATGCTGATACAATGCAGGTTGTGTGAGTTCATTTGAAATTAGATAGTTTAAGTGGTCAGCATAACATCGAGGGCCAAAGGGCCTGGATTGTGCTGTACTGTTCTTTTTCTATGTTCTGTTGATGTACAGCACGGAAACAGGCCCTTCGGTCCAACTCGTCCATGCCGACCAGCTTTCTTAAACTAACCTAGTTCCATTTGCCAGCACTTTGCCTATATCCCTCTAACCCCTTCCTTATTCATATATCCATCCAAATGTGTTTTAAATTTTGTAATTGTACCAGCCTCCACCACTTCCTCTGGCAGCTCATTCCATGCACGCACCACCCTCTGCATTAAAAAGTTGCCCCTTAGGTCCCTTTTAAAAATGTTCCCCTCTCACCCTAAACCTATTCCCTCTACTTCTGGACTCCCCCAGCCCAGGGGGAGTTTACCAATTTACTCTAAACATGCATCTCATGGTTTTGTAAACTTCCATAAGGTCACCTGTCAGACTCCGATGTTCCATGGAAAACAGCCCCAGCCTATTCAACCTCTCCCTTTAGATCAAGTCCTCCAACCCTGGTAGCTTTCTGGAGTTCTGGGTTGATCCCATGTATTGAGATCAAAACTTTGAAAAACTTCACCTAACTTGGAGTGACTGGGTATTAACTTTGTCTGGTAAAGGTACCACGGGGCACAACTGTGTAGGCACATTACCAAAACGATATGGGTGTGGGCGGCACGGTGGCTCAGTGGTTAGCACTGCTGCATCACAGAGACCCGGAACCCGGGCAACTGTCTGTATGGAGTTTGCACATTCTCCCCGTGTCTGCGTGAGTTTCCTCCGGGTGCTCCGGTTTCCTCCCACAGTTCAAAGATGTGCAGGTTAGGGTAAATTGACCATGCTAAATTGCCCGTAGTGTTAGGTGCATCAGTCAGGGGTGAATGTAGGGGAATGGGTCTGGGTAGCTTGCTCTTTGGCGGGTTGGTGTGGACTTATTGGGCCGAAGGGCCTGTTTCCACACTGTAGGGAATAAAATCTCATCGAATATTGGACATTCTAAATTGACCGACAAACAGTGAAATCAAGCCAAACAGAAAATTGGTCAAATTAAATTAAACAGCAATCAGCAGGTATTGGTGACAGAGAACAGTGGAAATGAAGGTCAAAGAGGTCACATAGGTTTAGTGGAACCAGTTCTAACCAGCCTGAAGATTGTCTGACAACCTAATGTCCTTTTTGTGCCTGAGGGCACTTGGAACCTCCATCATGAAATCATTGGCCAAGGACCACGGAACATTGTGGAAGGTCCAGGATGAGGGGAATAAAAATACCCACCTGGAAGGTACACCCTCATTGAAGGCTGACATCAAGACTCCTGGGAGAAGACCATGAAGCAACCCAATAAGGCCCAGGAGAAGATCTGCCCTGACAGGGAGACCCACCTTCTTGGAAGAGAACCAGTCCTCGGTCAGAGAGGAAGGAGATTCCAACGGCCCAGCTCAAACATGTGGATCATTGCAGCTAATATCCTTTCTCAGTTGGATAGAGCTATGTAGAGAGTAAATATTGTGGGAATTTGGGAATTATTCACAGAGTAGTGTTAACGTTGTGAATAAAATCGAGTTGAACCACGAATCAAATTCTGTTTCCCTTTGTCTGCATCACTGACAATACACTTGGGTAAGGAGTTTTTAACACTCAAACTAATCGAAGTGTCTGAAGTACAGCCAGTATTTGAGACTTGCCTGAGCCAGGATTGGTAGACGTAATGTTAACAGTGTCACATGTTCCCCTCATGTCCCTGTTGCCAGGAATAAGTTACCGAGTTAATGCAGTGGAAAATACTCTGAGTGAATCAGACATTAGCTGATGGATAATATTTGATGCAACATTGCTATTTGTTTAGCTGTAACTTATATCCTCCCCTGACTGTCTCTTCTGCCAGACTGGAGTCACCTTCCACTCTGTCCATGTTCAGCAGCATGACTAACTTAGGGCTAACTTAAGCATGAAGTTAACCTAAATGTGGGGCAGCGGGGCAGATCAATGGTTACCATCCCGAATAGCTCCTTCACTTGGTTATCTCAAATCTGTGCTTTCTCCTGAACAAATCCCACAATCATTCTATAACTGACCAACTTTTAATGCGGCATTTCCCCAAATTCCTCTAACTCCAGTAAGTGAAGTCTACGCAGAGATTAACCTGCTTTTCTGTAAGCTCTTTGTAGTTGACTCTCTTAACGCTCCTCTGCCGTCACACAGTTCCTGTTTGAGGGCTCTGTGCGCTGTGTTATTTTCCATGAGTTCATGGCTGAGCTGTTGTGCCACAATCCAAAACAGCTCTGTATAACAGATAGGATTTGTACAATGTTGCACCATGACAGCTGTCTGTTCTTTGCCTTTCTCAATAGTACAGACCCATTTCCTTAATACTTTGATCACTTGATATTTCTGGGGTAATTGTTTTCGAAATATTTCCACATCCTCCACAATCTTCGTAATCTCATTAGCTTTCTGAACACAATGGTCTGCTTTCTTAATCGATAGAAACATCGCTTTGTTAGAAACATCTCACCGGTGGGTTTGGTATTGTCCACAGTGTTTACTTATATCTCTAAATTCCATTATTGGTTTACCTTTACTTAATAATGAAATGACAGTTTCCCTAATAATCTATTACTTAGCCATCCTGTATCTCTCACATGATCATAAATGTATTTACCGATGACAGCATACTAAATGTGCTAACCTATGACCTATTTATGTGTATGTCCACGTACTCTTAACATGCACAATGATCTTTAGCAGTTCTCCAAACTTTGTTCATCACTGTGTTTCTTTCTATTTGTCTCAAGTCTACCATATCAATAAACAGGCTTGCAGTCAGGTTTTTGCTAAAGAATTTTGCTTTAGTTCTGTTTGTGCCATACAGGAACATATTTGAAGACATGATGAGTGTTTCAGAGCCATACATTTGGCGCAAAATGCGGGTATTCCCGACAAATTTGGGTCTGCTGAATAAGTCTTACACTGAGTTATGTTTTTCACAGATATGCATAACCTGCATGGGGAGTATCATAAACAGATGTCAGTTGGGTCTATGCTGCATTACTTTCCACCCAGTGTATATTATACAGGGGAAGGGCACAAATGGAATGTAGTAATGAAATGAATTTAGTTTGATCATCTAAATAACTTAGCCTTTCATGAAATTTTGCCAATTCATAATGAGGTCAAAGGGGTATTTAACTGTAGTCTTCAGCTGCTCTCGGAATTTATTCTGGGTCAGGACATATATACATGTGTTGCTGCAGGTACTGAGAAGCTGAACCATATTGGCAATGGATTCCAGGTAATAAAGGGGATCTGTGAGAGAGTAAGAATATGCCTTTGCAATTCACTGATAAATGTAAAATACAAGCTGAGTCACCCATAACATTATAAAGCTGCCAGATATACTGAAGAGTAATATGATGGATTTCCTTCGCATCTCCATTTCTAGATCCTTGCCATTCTCTCCATTGAGCTGGCCACGCAGTGCCCTGCGGACTTTACTTGCTATTAAAATATGTCTGACAGTCAGAAGGTTGAGGAGTAACATGATTAAGAATGGCACAAAAACAATGAAAATGAAATAAAATATGACAAAGCCAGACCATGCAGTCGAAGTGATGAAGCTGGCTTTTGTAATGCAATACCAGGGAATATTATCAATCGTGTACAGAGGTTCATATCTGAAATACCAGGCGACAGATACTAAACAACCCAAAACAGTCACTGTCCCTATTACAACAGCTGCCATTTTCTTTGTACAATACTTTGCTTTCAGTTTTTCACAACATATGGCCATAAACCGATCGAAGGTGAAAGCAACTGTGAGCCAAATGGAAATCTCTGTTGATGTGAAAACGAGTGCATAAATAAAGCTACATACTGGAGTAATGAACAGGAATGAACCATAGAAATACATCTGAGCAATCCTGTAGAATATTGGTTCAGCAATAACAACCAGGAGATCGGCTGCTGCCATCGCAACCAAGTAGCAAGAAATGCATTTGGAGAGGCCACAATTTCTTCGAGACAGAATAATAATCACCAACATATTAGCTTGAAGACAGAAAAAGGAAAACGAACATAAAAAAATGTTTCCAGGCAATATCTCAGCCAATAGTTTCAGAGGATGTAGAATGACACATCTAACTCTCCGGGTTACAGAAAGCATTCAAAACTGATTGTTTGAATAAAAGCACACTCTTAGGTGATTATATTAAAGATAATTCTCATCAATGTGGATATTAAACAATAATGTGAGTAAACTTAGTACAATTTTCACATGATTCACTAAAATATCGCGCTCAGAGAATACTGGAACTTTGTTATATTTAATATTTCCATAAATCATTGCATTAATAGAAATAATTGAAAGAATTGGGCAGCATTCCTCTCCAGGAAGTATTAAACAATGACAGAAAGCTCTTTTGAAATCCATTTACAATGTTAAAAGACAGAACTCTACAATGAGTGATCATCAGTGCAATCCTGTGATGTCTGACATACTGAGAAACAAAACAATGTATCATTCTAATTGACACACTTGAAAGTGAGGTAACCAAAGTGTTAAAAATGTTTAATTTCACAGCCAGTTGGCAAGTGTTATCCTCAGTTAGATAGAGGGGAATATCGGGAGAGGATAGCAGAGAATTCCATTCATTGGTCAATCTGTGAAGTAATTTTAGGTAATGGAACATTTCAGAACAGTCGTAGCTTATAAATACATTGATGTACAGGTTTATTTGCTATCTCAATATTTGACATTGAAGCTATAATTTGTGAATCAAACTTTGAAATAGCTTAGCTTCTCGAGATGAAGCCATTTCTGAACATCATTATTTTATGCATTTTCTAAGCTAATATCTCACCTCAATACAGCAAATGGAGGGAATATTCCAGGAAGTTCACAAAAGTTGGATACAAATGACTTTTAATTCATTAATTTCATTACCGCAATACAATCGTAGAGTTTTGGCACTTTATTATACCACAAGATAGACCAGAAGACATGGCCATGCAAAACTCATATGGAATAACAGAAGTATGATTGTATAGTCACGCAATAAACTCCCGATTCACAGCAGTAATATGAGATAGTGGCTCACCAGTGACTCCAAACAACGCAAGAATTGGATAGTAAACACGTTCTACCTGAATTATTACAGAATGGGCATATCCCATTTCTGTGTTCAGAAGTGATTTCTGTTTGTCTGGAAGTGATAGCTTGTGAAAATACTCTGTTGTGAGATCTCTGAATGAGCCCTCATTTATATGGTGTGTAAGTCTCCACTGGGACAGTTCTCCTGATTATTGCTGTCAAATGGAGAGAAAAACAACAAATTACGTCAGTATTATTGAATTCTTTCTCGAAGATATTTTGGACGACTAAGAAATACTTCAAAATGCAAGACATTGCCTTAAACAGATAATAGCATGATGAGTAGCATTCATTTTCTGGAAGTTGTTTTCAACTTGCTCACACATGCTGACATTTTCACTGACGTTTATGACTTTGGGTGAAAAAAAAATCCCACGACTCCATAAATAGACAAGTTTTATTCTATTCATGGAACTTTGCAGTTCGAATCTACATTTTAAATTAGTGTAGCTGAAGCTCACTTTTGGCTGAGTGGCAGAAATTATTTGGCTGTTTTTACAGGACAGAATGTCACATATCGTGAGGGACATCAGTAACCTATTCGCACTTTAAGCCTGCTCTGTCATTCCATATGATCACGGTTTATCTTCGACCTGAACTCAATCTTTCAGCAATGCAGCTCTCATCCCTGAGGACACATTCACTAGACTTGGACTCAGAACCAAATCAAATCAGCCTCCCTCTGTCTGTATTCATAACACAGTAAAGTGAGAATGTCCATGTACCTTAAAAATTAACCTCAAGGCTTCCTAGTCAGACTAACTGAATGTTCAGTCCCAAACTTTGAGAATAGATGATACTCGATACCAGATAACCGGTTGAAATGGAAAACTTAAACCCAATAACATTTGTTCTCAGATCACATTCTCACACAGAAGATAAACAGACAAGCACAATTAAAGAATCCTTTTTTTAATGTGGAAAATGTCATCTCTTAAACAAGAACAGATATTCCTCGAGAAACTCAGTGGTTCTGTCAGCGTCATTGGGGAGGATGAAACATTAATGTTTTGAAGTAAAAGACTAGGCCCACTCAAGCTTAAAGAAGACAAGTTGAGCCACAGGAAGTGGGAGAGATCCTCAGTGAATACTTTGTGTTGGTAATCACTGAGAAGGACATGACTGATGTTGAGATCAGGGATGATTACGAGAGTACTTGAGAAAATGTCAATGTATTGAAGGAGGAGGTTTTAGGTATCCTAAATTGCATTAAGGGAGGTAAATCCTGTGGGCCTGATGGAATCTATCTAAGGTTATTATGAAAGGCATGGGAAGAAATAGTTGGGCATTAGCGGGTATTTTCACATCCTCCTTGACCACAGGTGAGTTTCCAGAGAATTGGAGATTAGCCGATATTGTTCCTTTGGAAGTAGGAATAATCCAGGAAATTATAGGCTGGTGAGCCTGACATCTGTGGTGGGGAAGCTCTTGGAGAAGATACTGAGGGGAAAGATATCCCCACATTTGGAAGAAAATGGGCGAGTTAGTGACAGGCCGCATGGTTTTTCATGGGGAAGATCATGTGTCACCAATCTGAATTTTTTGAAGAAGTGACCAATGTAATTAATGAGGGAAGCTTCATGGTTACAGTTTATATGGACTTTAGTAGAGTATTTGATATAGTCCCATGTGGCAGACTGGTACAAAATCTAAAATTGATTTGGGATGGGCTGGACAGATAGAGACAAACTGATTTGATCATAGAAGACTGAGGGTAACAATGGATAGGTGATTTTTCAGAATGTAGACAGGTCACTAATAGTGTTCAACTGGGATCAGTGTTAGGTACACTGTTGTTTGTGGTATCTATACATGATCTATGGGAAAATGTGGGTGCTCTGATTTACAGATGCCATGAAAATTGGTGGAGGTGCTGATACTGCCAATTAGAACATAGAACATAGAAAAATACAGTGCAGTACAGGCCCTTAGGCCCTCGATGTTGCACCGATCCAAGCCCACCTAACCTACACTAGCCCACTATCCTCCATATGCCTATCCAATGCCCGTTTAAATGCCCATAAAGAGGGAGAGTCCACGACTGCTACTGGCAGGGCATTCCATGAACTCACAACTCGCTGAGTAAAGAATCTACCCCTAATATCTGTCGTATACCTACCACCCCTTAATTTAAAGCTATGTCCCCTTGTAATAGCTGACTCCATATGTGGAAAAAGGTTCTCATGGTCAACCCTATCTAAACCCCTAATCATCTTGTACAACTCTATCAAGTCACCCCTAAACCTTCTTTTCTCCAATGAAAACAGTCCCAAGTGCCTCAGCATTTCCTCATACGATCTTCCTACCATACCAGGCAACATCCTGGTAAACCCTCTTCTGCACCCATCCCAGTGCCTCCACATCCTTCCTCCTCTCTGAGTGCAGAGTAACAACATTCTCCATGATCAGTAATGTCATTCCTCTGTGTCTTCTACCTCCTTCTCTATCTCGTCTAAAACAACAAAATCCTAGAATGCTGAGCAGACAGTCCTGTCCCTCCCTCAACCAACTCCAGTATTGGCCCCTATATCATAGTCCCATATACTGATCCAGGCTCGAAGCTCATCTGCCTTCCCTATAATGCCCCTTGTGTTGAAATAAACACACTTCAGCCCATCAGTCCCATTGTGTTCATTTACCTGTCTCTGCCTGCCCTTCCTTTCTGATTTCCTGGTCCTAGCATCTACCTTCTCCCCAATCCTTCCATTTCCTGACCTGCTGTTCTGGTTCCTAGCCCCCTGCCACTCGAGTTGAATCCCTCCTGAGTAACACTACCGAACCTCCCTGCGAGGATATTGGTTTCCCTCCAGTTTAGGTACAACCTATCCTTCTTGTACAGGTCAGCCCTGCCACAGAAGTGGTCCCAATGATCAAAGAACCTGAAACCCTGCCCCCTGCACCAGCACCTTAGCCACACATTCCTCTGTCCTATCTTGTATTCCTTGCCTCACTAGTATGTTGCACTGGTACGATCGCAAGGCTTACTACCCTCAAGGTCCTGCTTTTCAGCCTCTTTCCTAACTCCCTGTACTCCCTCCTCAGGACCCCATCCCTCTTCCCACCCATGTGCACAATGACTCTGGCTGCTGATCCTCCCCTTTAAGGATGTCATGAAGCCGCTCAGAGACCCTGTCACCAGGGAGGGAACACACCATCCTGGAGGCTCCAACACAGCCAGAGAAATGCCTGTTTGTGCCCCGAACTAGCCAGTCCCCTCCAACTATCACTCCCTTGGACTCTGCCCGCCCCTGGTTGAAGGCAGAGCCAGTTGTAGTGCCCCAGGCCTGGCTGCTGCTGTTATCCTCCCCCCGAAAGGCTATCCCTCCCAACAGTATCCAACACAGTAAACCTGTTAGAGAGGGGAATAGTCACAGGAGACTGGTGCACCACCTGCCTTCCTCTCCTGGAGGGTGAGGTATGACTCCAACCAGGAGAAAGGGAGGACTGCAGATGCTGGAGATCAGATTCGAGAGTGTGGTGCTGGAAAAGCACAATAAGTCAGGCAGCATTTGAGAAGCAGGAGAATCAATATTTTAGGCATAAGCCAAAGCAATCTCGAACAAGACTCCAACCAGCAGAGAAATTGCCCCATTGGTTCCTCTTTAGCCAAGGTTCCTTTGATGCCACACTCTTTCAAATGAAGCCTTGATGTTATGAGCTGTTCCTCTCACCCTGCCTCTGGAATTCTTTGTCCATGTTTTAACCAAGGTTCTGATGAGTTCCAGACCTAATGGCCCTGGAGGAACCCGAACTGGGCGTCACTGAGCAGCTTATTGCTGAGCAGGTGCTGCTTGATTGAAGCTTCCGTCACTTTGATGATGCAGAGGAGACTGATGGGGCTCTATTTGGCTGGGTTGGATCGATCCTGCCTTTTGTATACCTTGGCAATTTTTGATCGCAGTGTGAAAGCTCCACTGGAACAGACTGACTAGGGGAGGAGCATGTTCTGGAACACAAGTCTTCAGTGGGATTGAAGTTACTCGGTTAATTTAGGATAACTAGTCAGCATGGGCAAGTTGGACTGGAGTGTCCATTTCCATGCTGTATGTCTGTGTGACTCTCTGAGTCTGAACATTGTCAGGGCCCACAGCCTTTACACTATCCAGTGCCTCCCACAGTTTCTTGTTATGAGGTGGAGTGAATCAAATTGGCTGAAGACTGGTACCTGTGATGTTAGTGACCACTGGAGGAGGCTGAGATGCCAATCTGGCTGAAGGTTGCTGTAAATGCTTCAGTCTTATTTTTTTCCCTGATGTGTTGGGCTCTTCCATCATTGAGGATGAGGATACTTGTGCAGCATCTTCCTCCAATGAGATTTTTAAAAACTTATCCCCGACATTTCACAACTGGACACAGTGGGACTGCTTAGTAAAGATTAGATCTGGTCCCTTCGTTGTGGCATCCCTGAACTCTGTCCATCACTTGCTGCTTGTTCTATTTGTGAAGCAAATAGTCCTGTTTGGTAGCTTGACAGGGTGACACCTCAAGCCTGCTGCTGTTCCTGGAATGGTCTCCTGCACTCTCCATTGAGCCAGGGAAATCTCCTGGCTTAATGGGAATGGTTAAATGGGAATCTGCTGGATCCTGAGGTTGTAGATTGCACTACTTCGGTACCTCATGGATGTCTAGCCTTGAGTTGCTGAACTTTTCAAAATCTGTCACATTTAGCACCATTCTTCATACACAACTTGCCTTTTATTGGTTTTCAATCGGTCACTGGGATTCCATGGCTCTGCTCAGCAGAATCTCTTTGTTACATCATCTTTCCTGCTGAGTTCTCCTTATCCCAGTGACTCACCCTCTCCACTGGTACTGCCTCTTCTCAGGGTCAATGGCCTCATTCAACACTTCAGTCTCTGTGCTGATGTTCCTCTTGGTAAGACTGTTGACATACTGTCCAAGATAACTCTTTCTCCCTCTGTTCACTCCACTTCTCTATTAATCTCCCTCTTCCTCTCTCATTCCTCACTAGCTCTTTATTCTTGGTTTCCTGCATCTCCAACTCTGCACTGACACTCTCTGCTCATGTTGCTTTTGTCCCTCAGAATGCACTCAGTCACTTGGCTGATGTTTCATCCTTGTCTTCCTTTCTACCCTCAATCTCTCTGCCTCGCAAACTAAGTTCACTTTCTCTGCTCCTTTTCCTCTTGGTGTCTCACTCCACATTCACTAGTCCCTCACTCTCTCTGCTAATGTTCCTCTTCATCTGTTCCTTTGCAGTCACTGCCTTTGCTCATGATGCCCTTGTCACTCTCCAGTCACTCTCACTGTGATTCTTCCATTTCTCTCACTGTACATTCCACGCCCCTCCTGAGGTTCCTCTCGATCACTCAGCCATCATTCACACCGTGATCATTTTCCCATTTGTCCCTCACTACTGACTCCTTCTCTCGGTGAATGTAATCTTTGGTCGCTAACTGTTCCTTACTCTCTCTGCTGATGTTCTTCTCTGTCTCTGAGTCAACACTGACTGGCTCTGCTCATGTTTCTTCTTGGTCTCTCCCTTTACACGTATGATCGCTATTATTTCTTCTCCGACACTCAAACCCTCTGTTGATATTCCTCTTGGTTTCTCACTCTACACTAACATTGCTGATTTTCTGCTTGTTCCCATTTTCTATGTGGAAGTGTTTTTTTCCTACCATCATCCGCTCATTCTCATAACTGATGTATTGAGTCTCCCATTTTGCACTTCTGATCTCAAATGATGATTCTCCAAATCTCCCACTGACTCCTCACACTGTTTCTGTTTCCTTCCCTTTCTGTCTCTCCGTCTCTGCTGATGTTCCTGTGAAGCCCCCATTTCACTGTCGATCCCATGTGCTGATGTGACTTGTTGTCTCTCGTTCTACACGTAATCCCTTTGCTGACGTTCTTGTTGGTCTCTCACTGTGCACTCCCTTTCTCTCCTGACATTCATTTGGTCTCACTGTGCATTCACTTTCCATACTGACGTTTCACTTGACTCACATCGCACTTAATCTTTCTGCTGATGTTACCCTTGGTCACTCATTCTCTGTGCTGTCTCTCCACTGATGTTCATCTTGATGTCTCACTCTATGTTCACTCTCACTCTCTCTGTTGATAATCCTGTTCGTGTCTCACTTGACATTCAGTGCCTTTGGATAAAGCTCATAAGATATACGTTTGTCCCGCTCCCTTTCACTGTTGGCTTTGGAGCTGTTCAGAATCACACGATTCTCTCCCTCTGCTCTGAAATAAGGTGTGGAATATGCAGCTGCTCAGTATCTTTCATGAACAACTAACCGACTTGTTCTTCTCTAATTCTTGCCCTTATTCTGGTGTCCCCATGGATCTCCTTTCCCATCTCGATGTGCGATGCTTAGCACACATTCCAGATTTTCCTTTCAATAAATGCCAGCTTTGTTACTGCATCCCTTTGTTACTGCTGCTCTGTCTGAGCCCGTCTGTCTTGCTTTGCTGCCTGGCACTGCATTATGGGAAAGAAGAAATGTAGTTTGCTGCAGGCGATATAGAAAGGTAGTTGTTGTAATTGTTAGTGGAGTGTAATTTCTGTAGATGGGGGAGCGGTGGGACATTATACAGACGGTCATGGAATTCTTGTAGCATGTAGTATACTTAAGACTAAGACTTTAATGAATATAGGGGATCTTTTAAAGAAGTAGTTTTAAAGAAAATAGTTTTAAGCTAGGAAATAACTAGGGAGTGTTGTAGCTGACCACAAAAGAAGAAGTAAGGGTATTTTCACAATAAAGCTCATAGTAACAAGACAAAGAATGCAGTCATCCAAGGGCAGCCTGGTACAGAGATAAGGAAAGAGCAAAACAAGTGAAGTAATTATCTTAAGGTTAGTCCAAATAAGGGAATGAAATGAAATAAATGATTATGCTAGGGTAAGAATAGGGAAAGGAGGGGGATGTGAGCCTGCAACACACAAACTGTATAAAAATGATTGCATAACTGGGATCTTTGCACTTTTTGCCAGGCTAGTGGGGTGCCCGGACTTGCAAGTTTGTAATAAATTGTCCTTGTTTCCATGGCTTTGTCTCCGGCTGATTTATAAGTGAGTTTTGTTTCTAACAGCATCATTTTAATGACTCTGCTGATCTCAGGAAAGCAACTATTGAATGGAGACTGACACCTGTGCAGGTTCATGCATTACATTTCATAACTCTTCTTTATTTTATTGAGATTCAGTGTCTAAAGAATGGCAACCCTTGTCCCTATATTAACAATGTGATACACTGTAACTGATACGATCAGTTTATACAATAGCACATTTACAAATCTCTGTCCAGGTCCCAATAACACGGTGGCTTTTCTCACATTCTAATGTCTCTGTTTATTTCCCTTGCACAGTTAACATGATAGCTGTTGGGATCCTAACCCGGGGAAGATGTGACCTCTCCAAATGTGTTTCTCGATACTTGGTGGCCATGGCAGTGGCAGACCTTCTGGTGATTATCCTGGACGTGATACTGCAGTATATCCCACGGACTTTTCATGAAGAATTTTATCAGCTGCGGTACTCCATTCGTGTGTGTAATATTCATGCCGTCCTGAGTTATGCGGCCAGTGATTGTTCTGTCTGGTTCACTGTGGCTTTTACTTTTGATCGATTTGTGGCAATTTGCTGTCAGAAGTTGAAAAGTAGATATTGCACTGAGAAAACTGCAGCTGTGGTGCTGGGAACAGTGACTGCCCTCAGTTGTATAAAGAACATTTTCTGGTATCTTATGTTCACAGATCGATATACTTTCTTGAGCGTTAGTTCATTTTGTCTTTTATCAGGCATGAATGAGAGATCACATTTCTGGATAATGATTCAGTTCCTTCACCATCTTGTGACCCCTGGGGTCCCATTCATTCTGATCCTGCTGCGAAATATTTTCACTGTCAGACACATTCTCAGGAGCAGCAGAGCACGGAGACGACTCTGGGTTCAGGGCAGTGGGGAATGTCCCAAAGATCCAGAGTTGGCTAGTCGAAGGAAATCTATTATTTTAATGTTTGCACTCTCTGCAAATTTCGTCCTTTTATGGTCAATATATATGGTATATTCCATATGGCGGAGAATGTTGTATTTTGGAAATGTGATGATTTATTTGGACAATTTTGTTGACATATTGGGTTCCATGTTGCAGCTCCTGGGCTGCTGCACAAACACTTTTATTTATGCTGTCACCCAGACCAAGTTCAGACAGCAGTTGAAAAAAATGTTTATTTGTCCGTTTACTACAGTTCTTCAGATCAGTAAATAATAATAACTTCAGCCAAAAGGGAATCCGGCAACAATATATTTAATTTCACATCTCCAGCTCGTCAATGGTCCTGTAGCTCTGTCCTAAACCATGTCGTGTGTTCTGCCGCCCTCATTATAATTCACTGTGGGAAAGGAGTGGAACCAGCACAGGTGGTCAATAACATTCAATGCAGAGAGATGGAAAATGGTTCCTTCCATTCCAAAAAAGGAGGGTACAGTATACGCACAGATGTCAGTCGGAAGACTTGTTGGGTGATCCATATGTACTAAGGCTCTCCCCTCATGTTCACAGAAGAAAATGCCATCATTACTCCTCAAGTGAACTCACTCTCAAACCTTTTATTCTCACTGAACAGCTACCTACAAATTTCTTTCTGTTCAGAACCTATCTTTCCTCTGGTGATGTGACTTTTTTTTAGAAAATTAAGTTTTCCCATAATCCTTGTATTTCATTTTTTTTACACCAGAATCTTTTAAAACTTGCTCAGTGACATCGAGCTCTCGGAATTCGAGTTAGAAGCAACTGGGACAGAGATTGTTGACTTGCTCTGTCAGTGTTTCTACAGCAGCAGTGCTCACCAGGTCCTTTCAGCACACCTCAGCCTGACTTTCTCCAGCTTTTCCTTCTGTTTCTCACTTTGTGTTTCCTATTCCCTAAAGCCCCACTTTGGTTAACTCTTGTGATTGCATTACCTTCAGAACTTTAATAACTTTTCATGGATTGAAAGAATCAGCAGTAACTCTTTCAGGAATAAACTTATTCCTGAGTTGAAAGGGACAAGGAGAAACTGGCATAGAGGAATTAAAAGTAACATGTTTATTAACCATCCTGGGAAGGAGATATTGAAACAACATGAACAAGCTGTTTCTTGGGAAGACGAGTATGACATTCCGTCTCTGGAACCTGTTCTGTCATTCGATGAGATCATGACTGATCTGTGGCCTCAATCCATCTATCTGCCTTTGACCATGTCTCTTAATTTTTTTGACGTCCAAAAATCAATTTCAGATTTAAAATTAACAACTGATTTACCACCAACTGCCATATGTGGAAGTGAACACCTACCACACTGTGGATGTTGAAATGTTTCCAAACATTGCACCTGAACTGTCTGGCCCTAATTTTTCAAAGATGCCTTTTTGTATTATGTCCGAGAGGCTCCTAATGGTTTCAATGTGAACATGAGGTTTATGAACAGGAATAGGTTATTTTCCTTCTGAAACGTGCAGATCCAACAACATTGAATGGACATCCAACCTGACCAGGGACATTGTGCCCATGATTGGACAGGCATAGACAACATGTCACCGAATTCAGGATTAACACGGTCGTTCCCGTGAAAGTGGGGTGGGATCCACTGGTGACGATTTTTCTCTTTGTTGGCACTCTGGGCACTGCCCACCAATGCAGCTATGTTGGTATCCAGTCCTGGACACAAGACATAGCTTCTTCCCAGGATATCTTGGAAACCTGTGGATGACCCTGGTTGATTTCAGCCGGTATCTGGTGGTGACCTTTGCCTGGGACAGTCAATCTTGCTCCCCAGTATGTCACCCTCTGCAGTGACCTGGTCTGGTGGGAGCACAAAGGTTTCAACCTGGGTTGTTGGACCTTCCGTTTTCCCCATTCCCACCAGCTGTTTTAGTCTTGCGAAGACAGAGTCATTTTGTGCCCACAGTCTGATGTTGTCAGCAGTCACTGGATGGGTGACTGGGATGCTTAAAACTAGAGAAGGCTCTTCCAGGAGATGCAGCATCGGTGGTATATCTGCCAATGGGAGGTGGCTCAAGGCTTCTGCGTTAGACTCTTGGCTTCCTGGACAGTGTTCTAACTTGGACTTGTATGCGCTGGGAATAAGGGACCAATGCTGGATTGAACCTGAAGCTATGGGTGGCACCGCCTTGTCTTCCTTCAGTCGCCCGAACAGGGATTTGTGATCTTTTACTGTGAAAAATTCCCTTCCGTAACAGTACTGGTTGAACTCCCTCACAGCAATGATTACTGCCAATACTTCCTTTTCTATCTGGGCTTTTTTTGTGTTGAGCATCAGACAAAGTTTTGGAGCATACACTATTGAGTGTAGATAGCAGGAGGTAAATAGACATGCCAAGGATTGTCCGAGTGGTGGATGAAGGAGAAGAGGTGGATGATGTCTAGTGGCAGTCTCTGTGTGACCACCGTTATTCCTCATGGAAAGATCTCCAACACATTCTGGAGACGTCTGAGGTTGTAGACTCAGGGAGGGAGGGAGGATGGAAGGAAGGAACATGTGCAAAAGCAGAAAGAAGAGATCAAAGATAAAAAAGACAAAAGGCGAGGTTACCAGTAATTGGGAGAAAGTTTGAGAGAGACAGAGAGAGACAGCTAGAAACTGAGTGAGAGAAAAAGAGAGGGAAGAGGAAATATCAGACAGATACAAAGACCACTCAAAGGATGATATGGAGAGATTAAGGAGGTGAGATTCAACTGTACAGATGGGCCCAAGGTCTCTTGATGGTCTCTCACACCCACTCTCTCCAATTAGGGACAGACCCTGCTCCAGGGCCTTGTTTTAGGAGAGCTGATCAGGGAGGGAGGGAGGTTAAAGGATCAAAACTGAGATTGAGATTCAAATTCACATATAGAGAAGACAGAAACACACTGGTAATTCCCCCACACCGCTTCCTGCTTGGTCCACAGAGTGAAAGGTACAATGACTGCCAGAACTTGGCTGGAATAACCCCAGGTCTGTAACGTAAAAACCCACCCCTCAGCACAAGCCCTAACTCCTTCAGTCAGCTCCCAGCCCTGTCTACCTGGTACACACCTCTCCCCAGGGACGGAGAACAAACAGAATCATCCCTGTGGGATAATCTATTCTAGTATGAGTGACAGAGAACTCCCAAATTCCACTGTTTCAAGAAAATAACATCAATTTATTTTCTAATTCTAACAGTAAACATTAGATAGCAATTATTCACAAATCTCAGCCCCCATTTCTCTTAAATGTTTTTTGTCTGATTCCAACACTGTAAAAAATATGCTGTTCCACAAGACATTTATTAAAATTACACTAACTTAACCACAAAACCACACAGTCACTGCCTTCTTCTGTGTCTTCACTCTTCCAGCAGCTGATCTCCCTGGGCCCTATCTTTTCACTGCAAATTGGATTTACATGTGAAAGATAACTTTTGACAGAGTGGTTTTTTTTATGATTTCTTTAAGGCCACAGTGTTAGATGGGCATTTAGCTCTCCAGCAGTTTCTCTCTCTATGGCATTTTCTCTCTGACCTGTTTTCAAAATGTCCGCATTCTTATACACCCCCAAATCAGATTGTCTCATTGGTTTTATGTTGGGGAAACAATTAATTCAAATTCAATTGAGTTTTAGTCTCCTGGGACATAATTTAAACTCAAGAGTGTGGTGTTGGAAAAGCTCAGCAAGTCAGGGACCATCTGAGCAGCAGTAGTATTGACATTTTGAGCATAAGCCCTTCATCAGGATATTGTCTGACCTGCTGGTTTTTTTTCCAGCACCATACAATTGACTCTGATCTCCAGTGTTCACTTTCTCCTGGGCATAATTTAAACTGATTGGGTACATTCAAATTGTTGTCAAAAAAGTTATCAAAACACAGGTATCACTGTCACAGCTAAGTTTTTTTAAAATTTTCCAGACACCCTGTGACTGCCATCTCGCTGGATACACAGGTCCTTGTAATCTCTCAGTTCAGAACAACATTCTCTCTCTCTCTCGTAAAGGTACAGAACATGCCTTCAACTTCATAACGGTGCCCATCCTCACGACAAAAGCACTATCACTAGGCACTTGAACACAATATAACCATGAAATACACTTAAACAATTAAATAGAGTTAATGTTGACCCACCAATGGTGATAATAATTCACTTGATAATTTATTCAAAGGCGTGCATTTTCAATTGGAGAAGGTCCAACACCGACCCCACCCCAAACCGATCCAACACCGACCCCACCTCAAAATGGTCCAACACCAATCCAATCCAACACCGCCCCCACACCAAACCGGTCCAACACCGCCCATACCCCAAACCGATCCAACACCGACCCCACCCACAAACTGATCCAACATCACCCCCCACCCCCAAACCGATCCAACACTGACCCCACCCACAAACCGATCCAACACCGACCCCACCCCCAAACCAGTCCAACACCGCCCCCACACCAAACCGGTCCAACACCGCCCATACCCCAAACCGATCCAACACCGACCCCACCCACAAACTGATCCAACATCACCCCCCACCCCCAAACCGGTCCAAAACCGACACCACCCCCAAACAGGTCCTACACCGACCACCATCCTCAAACCGGTCCAACACTGCCCCCACCCCAAACCGATCCAACACCGCCCCCACCCCAAACCGATCTAACACCGACCCTCCCACACCCAAACCAGTCCAACACCACCCCCAACCCCAAACCGATCCAACACCGCCCCCACACCCAAACCGGTCCAACACCGCCCCCACCCCAAACCGATCCAACACCGCCCCCACCCCAAACCGATCTAACACCGACCCCACCCCAAACCGATCCAACACCGACCCCACCCACAAACTGATCCAACATCACCCCCCACCCCCAAACCGATCCAACACCAACCCCACCAACAAACCGATCCAACACCGACCCCACCCCCAAACCGATCCACACCGACCCCACCCCCAAACTGGTCCAACACCGACACCACCCCCAAACAGGTCCTACACCGACCACCACCCCCAAACTGGTCCAACACCGACCCTCCCACACCCAAACCGGTCCAACACCGCCCCCACCCCAAACCGATCCAACACCGCCCCCACTCCCAAACCGGTCCAACACACACACCACCCCCAAACCGGTCCAACACCGCCCCCACTCCCAAACCGGTCCAACACCGCCCCAACCCCAAACCGATCCAACACCGCCCCAACCCCAAACCGATCCAACACCGCCCCCACTCCCAAACCGGTCCAACACCGCCCCAACCCCAAACCGATCCAACACCGCCCCCACCCCAAACCGATCCAACACCGCCCCCACCCTTAAACCGATCCAACACCGACCCCACTCCCAAACCGGTCCAACCCCGCACCCAAATCGGTCCAACACCGCCCCCACCTCAAACCGATCCAACACCGACCCGACCCCAAACCGATCCAACATCACCCCCACACCAAAACCGATCCACACCGACCCCACCCCCAAACCGATCCAACACTGCCCCCACCCCCAAACAGGTCCTACACCAACCACCACCCCCAAACCGGTTCAACACCGCCCACACCCCAAACCGATCCAACCTCGCACCCAAATCTGTCCAACACCGCCCCCACCTCAAACCGATTCAACATCACCCCCACACGAAAACCGATCCACGCCGCTCCCACCCACAAACCGATCCAACACCGACCCCACCCTCAAACCGATCCAACACCGCCCCCACCACAAACCAATCCAACACCGACCCCCCACACCCAAAGCGGTCCAACACCGCCCCAACCCCAAACTGATCCAACACCACCCCCAAACCGGTTCAACACCATCCACACCCCAAACCAATCCAACACCGCCCCAACCCCAAACTGATCCAACACCCCCCCCAAACCGGTTCAACACCACCCACACCCCAAACCAATCCAACACTGCCCCAACCCCAAACTGATCCAACACCGCCCCCAACCCCAAGCTGATCCAACACCAACCCCACCCCCAAACCGGTCCAACACCGCCCCAACCCCAGACCCGTCCAACACCACCCCCACCCCCAAACCGATCCAACACCGCCCAGACCCCAAACCGATCCAGCACCACTGCCATCCCCAAATCGATCCAACACTGCCCCCACCCCAAAACAGTCCAAAACCATACCCACCCGTAAACCGATCCAACAACACACCCACCCCCAAACCGATCCAACACCGCCACCACCCCCAAATTGGTCTAACACCAACCCAACCCCAAAATGGATCCAACACCACCCCCATCCCAAACAGTTCCATCACCGACCCCACCCCCAAACCAGTCCAACACCCCCTCCACCCCCAAACCGGTCCAACACCGACCCCGTCCCCAAACCGATCCAACACCAAACCCCACACCCAAACCAGTCCAACACCCCCTCCACCCCCAAACCGGTCCAACACTGCCGCCACCCCCAAACCAATTTAAACACCGGCCCCACCCCCAAATCGGTCCAACACCAACCCCACCCCCAAACCGATCCAACACTGCCCCCACACCAAACCGGTCCAACACCACCCCCACCCCCAAACCGGTCCAACACCACCCCCACCCCCAAATCGGTCCAACACCATCCCCACCCCAAAACCGGTCCAACACCATCCACACCCCAAAACCAGTCCAACACTGCCCCGACCCCAAACTGATCCAACACTGCCCCGACCCCAAACTGATCCAACACCACCCCCACCACCAAAGCGGTCCATCACCGCCCCACCCCAAACCAGTCCAACACCGCCCCCACCCCAAACCCAGTCCAACACCACCCACACCCCCAACCCAATCCAACACCGCCCCCACCCCCAAACCGGTCCAACACCACCCCCACCCCCAAATCGGTCCAACACCATCCCCACCCCAAAACCGGTCCAACACCATCCACACCCCAAAACCAGTCCAACACTGCCCCGACCCCAAACTGATCCAACACTGCCCCGACCCCAAACTGATCCAACACTGCCCCGACCCCAAACTGATCCAACACCACCCCCACCACCAAAGCGGTCCATCACCGCCCCACCCCAAACCAGTCCAACACCGCCCCCACCCCAAACCCAGTCCAACACCACCCACACCCCCAACCCAATCCAACACCGCCCCCACCCCCAAACCGGTCCAACACCGCACCGACCCCAAACAGATCCAACACCGCACCGACCCCCAAACCAATCCAACACCGACCCCATCCCCAAACCGATCCAACTCCAACCCCACCACCAAACCGGTCCAACACTGCCCCAACCCCAGACACGTCCAACACCGCCCCCACCCCCAAACCGATCCAACACACCCCCACCCCCAAATCGGTCCAACACTGCCCGACCCCAAACCGATCCAGCACCACTCCCATCCCCAAACCGGTCTAACACCGTCCCCACCCCAAAATGGTCCAAAACCACACCCACCTCCAAACCGAACCAACACCGCCACCACCCCAAACCGGTCCAACACCACACTCACCCGTAAACTGATCCAACAACACACCCACCCCCAAACCGATCCAATACACCCTCACCCCCAAATTGATCCAACACACCCATACCTAAACCGATCCAACACCGCCCCCACACCCAAACCGATCCAACACCGCCCCCACACCCAAACTGGTCCAACACCGCCCCGACCCCAAACCGATCCAACACTGACCCCACCCCAAACCAATCCAACACCACCCCGATCCCAAACCAGTCCTTCACCACCCCCACCCAAACCGGTCCAACACCGCCCCCAACCCCAAACCGATCCAACACCGCCCCCAACCCCAAACCGATCCAACACCGCCCCCAACCCCAAACCAATCCAACACCACCCCCACCCCCAAACCGATCCAACACCACCCCCACACCCAAACCAGTCCAACACCGCCCCGACCCCAAACCGATCCAACCCCACCCCAACCCCAAACTGGTCCAACACCACACCCACACCAAACCGATCCAACAACACCCCCACCCCCAAACCGGTCCAACACTACCCACACCCCCAAACCAATCCAACACCACCCCCGCACCAAACCGATCCAACACACTCCCACCCCCACCCCCAAACCGATCCAACACAGCCCCCACCCCAAACCGATCCAACACCGCCCCCACCCCCGAACTGGTCCAACACACACACCACCCCCAAACCGGTCCTACACCAACCCCACCCCCAAACCGATCCAACACCGACCCCCACACCCAAACCGGTCCAATACCGCCCCGACCCCAAACTGATCCAACACTGCCCCTACCCCCAAACTGGTTCAACAACACCCCCACCCCAAACCAATCCGACACCGACCCCACCCCCAAACCAGTCCAACACTGCCCCAAACTGATCCAACAGCACCCCCACCCCAAACCAATCCAACACCGACCCCACCCCCAACCAGTCCAACACAACCCCGCCACCCAAACCGGTCAAACATCGCCCCCACCCCCAAAGTGGTCCAACAACAACCCCCAATCCCGTCCAACACACCACCCACCCCCAAACCGATCCAACACCAACCCCACCACAAACCAATCCAACATCACCCCAGCCCCAAACCGGTCCAACACCGCCCCAAACTTAAACCGATCCAACACACCCCTACCCCCAAACCTATCCAACCCCCCCACCCCCAAACTGAACCAAAACCACCACCACCCCAAACCGGTCCAACACTCCCACCCCCAAACTGATCCAACACCGTCCCCACCCCAAACCGATCCAACAACGTCCCCACCCCAAACCGATCCAACAACGTCCCCACCCCCAAACCGATCCAACACCGCCCCAACCCCAAAACCGATCAACACCGCCCCCACCCCCAAATGGTCCAACAGCGACCCCACCCCCAAACTCGTCCAACACCGACCCCCACACCCAAACCGGTCCAACACTGACCCCACCCCAAACCGGTTCAACACCACCCCCACCCCCACACCAGTCCAACACCGCCCCCAAACTGATCCAACAACACCCCCACCCCAAACCGATCCAACACTGCCCCGACCCCAAACCGATCCAACAGCGACCCCACCCCCAAACCGGCCGAACACCGTCCCCAAACCGATCCAACACCGCCCCAACCCCAAACCGGCCCAACACCGCCCCCAAACCGATCCAACACCACCCCCACCCCAGACCAGTCCGGCACCACCCTGATCCCAAACCGATCCAACATCAGCCCCACCCCCAAACCAGTCCAGCACCACCCCGATCCCAAACCGATCCAACACCACCCCAACCCCAAACCGATCCAACACCATCCCCACACCAAACCGAACTAACACCAACCCCACCCCCAAACCGGTCCAACACCCCCACACCCCCAAACCAACACTGACCCCACCCCCAAACCGGTCCAACGCCAACCCCACCCCCAAACCGAACCACACCAACCCCATCCCCAAACCGATCCAACACCATCCCCACACCAAACCGAACCAACGCCAACCCCACCCCCAAACCGAACCAACACCAACCCCACCCCCAAACTGGTCCAACACCAACCCCACCCCCAAACCAATCCAACACTGACCCCACCCCCAAACCGGTCCAACACCGCCCCCACCCCAAACCGGTCTAACACCCCCCCCACCCCCAAATCTTCCATATGAAACCTGTTCATATATTTACCAGAACTCTTTGAAATCAAATGGTGATGGATAAATAAGGATGGATAATCTATTCCAAGGCAGGTAGGGCTGAAACAGCTGGGATGGGGCTGTGTATTTCTCAGTTTACAGTTACTGCTGATTGAGTCTTCTATCTGGCACTGTGATTACATGTTGAGAAACTCATAGTAGCAGCTCCTGCCATGTCCCCATCACGTTACTTCTTAAACATTTGGTTTTTGAATCATTGGCATGTCTAGCTCATCCCCCATTTTATTGCCCATCTTTGCTGATCTTGTGGGGACTTATTCTTCATGTCAGTTTGTATTTTATATTGATCTTAAGAAGGTACTTGAGCAAATGCTGTTTTTCTTTTGTTCAAAATCAAAGGTACTGAGACTGAACAGTAAAGTCACCATCGTCCCACTCTCTCATAAGAGAGAGAGAGAGATGACTGATGGTGGTTTAACCTGAGGATCACCACGTTCCCTCCTTCTCCCTCACCCAGCCAGAGGGTGTGTGTTTAATACTGGAGGATACTGTGAGATGGTGAGCAGCTGATGAAGGACAGGTTGAGAAGGACAGTCCTTCATTGTAACCTCAGCCAGTACAGGAATTAAACCCATGCTGCAGGCCTCATTCTGTATTACAAATCAGCCTCCACCCCAACTGCGATAACCAGCCTTGAACAGTATGGTGTCTGCCACATTCCTGCAAGAGGAAATTCTGAGAATATGGTTCTTGAGAATATGTCTTTTTGAGAATATGTTTCAACTTAGGCAGAAATTATCAGTCGTGATCGTGAGAAAAACAATATTGATAGATGAAACCCATGAGAGTTGATTACAATTTCTTTTGCAGAGCTAAGTTTTAAGGGCATCAATTAACAAGAAGGTAATAATAACTCTGTCCATGCTTGTGTGGTTCATGGAGACGAACATGCAGGACCTGAAAAAAATGCTCAATCGAAGAGCTTTGAATATTGCAGTGCGTTTTCGAGAGACACTATGGGCTGCAATATCATTCCATTTCCAACAATTAATCCAGACAGTCGACTAAGTTAATGACAAATTCCATTTTGGGGAAAACCTTCAGGCGTCCTTGTAGAGCCGAACATGACCAGGGGAAATTGGGGAGAGAACACATGTTCTGGTTTGCAGCTCATAACTGCCGAGTACTAATTAATGAGACCAATCATTTGATGCCTGCTAATCAATTCAGTCACTGAGACCACTGAAGCAATGGTTTTCCAAATCGCTCACATAGAACGCAACAAACTGTTGCTCCTGTCCTGGTAGGAAATATTGAAACAGTCAAGCAGTTCATTCCCAAACATGGCTGTTGCCTCACTTCCTGTCACCACATGTATTGTCAAGCTGATTTAGCTCATCATACCAATACTGTTGGTGATCCATTGATGAAGGTTTCTGGTAAGTACAGCACTCTTACTAGAATGACTTGGACTCACTGCTGGTCTGCCCTTTGGTTGTTTTTGTTTAGACATTTTCTTTCGATTTATTAATAAATTTCTGTGGAGTAGGTGAGATTGATGCTGGACTCCAAATATTTTGATTTGCTTTTTTACTTTCACGTGTACCAAGGTACAGTGTCTAACGTGCTTTATAAGCAGATATTGCCATACAAATACACCAGGGTAACAGAACAGAAATTAGGGTATGATGTTACAGCTAGGAGGAAGTGAGACTGCAGGTGCTGGAGATCAGAGGAGCAGGATCCAAGGAGCAGGGGAATTGACGTTTCAGGCATAAGCCCTTCATCAGGAAGCTACCTAACCTGCTGTGCTTTTCCAGCACCACTCTCTTAGCTGCAATGTTACAGCTGCTTAGAAGGTGCACAGAGAGAGAGGGACCAACAGGAATAAAGGTCTGATAACCGTGGAAGAAATTGTTCTTGAAACTGTTTTTATGTGTGTCCAAACATATAAATCTATGTATATATCAAATAAATAAACATCTGCTCGGTGGAAGGGGGTATAACTGGGGTGGAATTTGTCTTTAATTTTAGAACACAGAACAGTACAGCACAGTACAGGCCCTTCGGCCCACAGTATTGTGCCGAGCATTTATCTTACCTAGAAGATTTGCTGCTTATTAATCAATTGAATCATTGATAGGAGTGGATATTTCACATCGCTGTGTAACTGCTATCTGAACCCAGACTGAGTTGCCATCTAAATAAGTATTTTTTGCGGCAAGTAATTTTCTACAGCATAAAATCAACTTACAGAAATGTAAAATAAATGATCATCAAAGTAAGATGCAACATCAAAGCAATACAAGCCACAAAATTATGAAACTACTGGAATGGCAAGGAGTAAAGTCACAGCCTTCCTACTGTTCTGCCTTGCTGGGTCATTTGGTAAAAATCACACAACACCAGTTTATCATCCAGGAGGTTTATTTGGAAGCACTAGCTATCGGAGTGCTGTTCCTTCATCAGGTAGCTGTGGAGCAGAACCATAAGAGACAGAATTCATAGCAAAAGACATATATTGATCATTTCAGTTACCTGACACTGTAATCTTTTGCTATAAAATCTGTCTTATTGTCCTGTTCTCCGGCTACCTGATGAAGAATCAGGACTCTGAAAGCCAGTGCTTCCAGATAAACCTGTTGGACTATAACTTGATGTTATGCGATTTTATTTTAAACTTTGTCCACCCCAGTCCAACACTGGCTTCTCCACATCATTTCTGGGTCATTGGAATTCTGACCCTTGTTAAGATTTCTCAGAACCACTATGGACTAGAGTTGTCAATAAAATGGTTTGACTATCAGAGTATTGCCCCTGTTTGTGATGATGATAATTCTCAATGAGGTTAAGATCGAATCAAATGGAGAAAACAGTCATGAAAATGATATACTGAGTGACTGTGATGTGCAGGTATAGAGATAGTCCTATAGGGAGCATAAATAAAAGTTTTCCCAGTTGGACTGAATGCATACATTCCTGTTGCCAATTGTCTGCAATCCGATCAGTATTCATCATTCAAAAGTTATTATTATAACATGTTAAAATATTTCTTTTGTTAGAGCAGTTCTGTTTATTTGACCAACAAAACCCTCTGACTGAACACTGCATTGTAAAAACCAGACTAGGTTTAGTAGCTATGTTTACTTCTTCTCACAGAGATACCCACCATTGATCCGAGGGTCGATATCATTGAATATATAGGCAGGAAATCAAAATCAATAGCACAACCGTGTCACACATTAATTTTAGATAGTTAAATAATCAGACAGCAAAACAAGAGGATAAACTGCTGCCATGCTTTGGAAAGTCAGCCAAAATCATCAAAGACCACTCCCACCCCAGTTACCCTCTGTTTTAATCTCTTCCATCAGGCAAAAGATAGAAAAGCTTTCACACACGTACCAACAAGTTCTAAAACAGTTTCTTCCCGGCTGTTATTAGACTTCTGAATGGTCCACTCAAATCTAATGTTGATCTTGCTCTTTGTGCACCTCCTTCACAGCCATAACTTTGTATCATCCTATAATCTGTGTATGGTATGATCTTCCTGCACTGCACGTAAAGCAAGAATTTCTCTGTATGTGGGTATGTGACAATAACAAATCAAATAGATCTGTTTTATTCATTCATGAGATTTGGGTGTTGCTGTCCAGACCAGCATTTGTTGCCGATTTCTAATCTCCCATCTGCTGATCTCTCTCTCTCTCTCTCTTCTCTCTGTATCACAATCTCGGTCTCTCTCAAAAATAAAGCCATCTTAAGTGCTTATAAGCTAATGTTAAAAGCCTACAGACAAGGTTTGAAGAATCTAAGGAGGGATCTTGATCAAATGTATATTGTGTTTGAAAGGATCAAATGCCATAATTTTGATAAATGGATGAGGGCATTGAAAATAGATCAAACATATGACACTCTTAGAAGGATGATTATTTTGGAGCAATTCAAAAATTCACTTCCTGAAGTTGTGAGAACTATTAGAGCAAAGATAAAGACTACAGGATCAGCAGCAGAAATGGCAGATGATCATGAGATTGACTTATGAACTGTGTTTGGATTCCAACATCAATTTCAATCTGTGAAGGATAGAAGTTGGAGGTAAGAGAAATCCTCGGGTGGTAAGGAAAAAGGAGATCTTGTTGAAGTTCGTTGACCACAGGCTAAAAAGAAAATCCATGAAGGGGCAAGAGAAGTGAAAAAACTTGGGTGTTTTCACTGCAATAAAGTAGGCTGAAGGATGTTGCAGTCTTGGTGGTTTAGAAAAAAACACTGGGGAAAACAGATTGCAACAAACGATGAGCCCATCAATTTTGTTGAAATGGTAAAGGAAAACACAAAGGAAGCTCAAAAATCTGCAAATAAAAAAGTATAACCTGATGAGGGTTGCTTGAGAAGAAAGTACCAGAAATCTTTAAAGAGTTTGCCTGCATGAGTAAGGTTTAGAACACAGAACATTGCAGCACAGTACAGGTCCTTCGGCCCTCAATGTTGTACCGAGCTGTGGAACCAATCTGAAGCCTATCTAACCTACACTATTCCAGTCTCATCCATATTAGAGTGGTGCTGGAAAAGCACAGCAGGTCAGGCAGCATCTGAAGAGCAGGAAAATCGACGGTTCGGGCAAAAGCCCGATTTTCCTGCTCCTCGGATGCTGCCTGGCCTGCTTTGCTTTTCCAGCACCACTCTAATCTCCAGCATCTGCAGTACCCACTTTGCCATTCCCATCCATATGCCTATCCAATGACAAAATTAAATGCCCTTAAAGTTGGCAAGTCTACTATGGTTACAGGTTCTATACTACTCTGAGTATAGAACCTACCTTTGACATCTGTCCTATACTTATCACCCCTCAATTTAAAGCTGTGTCCCCTCGTGTTAGCCATCACCATCCAAGCAAAAAGACTATCACTGTTGACCGTATCTAACCCTCTGATTATCTTCTTTTTCTCAATTAAGTCATCTCTCAACCACCTTCTCTCCAACAAAAACAGCCTCACCTCCCTCAGACTTTCCTTGTGAGACCTTCTCTCCATATCAGGCAACATCCTAGTAAATCTCCTCTAAACCCTTTTCAAAGCTTCCATGTCCTTCCTATAATGATTAGATTTTTTTTTATTAGATTTCTTACAGTATGGAAACAGGCCCTTCGGCCCAACAAGTCCACACCGACCCTCTGAAGTGTAGCCCACCCAGACCCATTACCCCTTCCTAATGCACCTAACACTATGGGCAATTTAGCATGGCCCATTCACCTGACCTGCACATCTTTGTGACTGTGGGAGGAAACCAGAGCATCCGGAGGACAACACGGGGAGAATGGGCAAACTCCACACAGACAGTTACCCAAGACTGGAATCAAACCTGGGACCCCGCTGCTGTGAGGCAATAGTGCTAACCACTGAGTCACCATGACACCCCACATAATACAATGACCAGAACTGTACACAATACTCCAAATGCGGCCACACCAGAGTTTTGTACAGCAGCAGCAGCATGATCTCATAGTTCCGAAACTCAATCCCTCTAACAATAGGACCTAACGCACCAAATACCTTCTTAGCAACCCTGTCAACCTGGATGGCAACTTTCAAGGATCTATACAAATGGACACCGAGATCTCTCTGCTGATTTACAGTGGACCCAAAACAGATCCTTGTGGTGCCCCACTAGTAACTGAACTCTAGGATGAATATTTCCCATCAACAATCACCTTTCAGCTAGCCAATTTCTGATCCAAACTGCTAAATCACCCTCATTCCTTTGCCTCTGTATTTTGTGCAATAGCTTACCATGGGGACCCTTATCAAATGCCTTACTGAAATCCATATACACCACATCAACAGTTTTACTCTCATCCACCTGTTTGGTCACATTCTCAAACAACTCTATAAGGGTTGTGAGGCACGACCTACCCTTCACAAAACTGTGTTGACTATCCGTAATCAAATTATTCATTTCTAGATGATGATCAATCCTATCTCTTATAACTCTTTCCAACACTTTGCCCACATCGAAGTAAGGCTCACTGGCCTATAATTACCAGGGTTGTCTCTACTCCCCTTCTTGAACTAGGGGACAACATTCGTTATCTTCCAGTCTCTGGCACTGCTCTTGTGGACAATGATCACATGAAGATCAAAGGCTCAGAAATCTCCACCTTGGCTTCCCAGAGTATCCTAGAATAAATCCCATCCAGCCAAGGGGATTTATCTGTTTTCACATTTTCCAGAATGGCTAACATCGCTTCCTCATGCACTTCAATCCCACCCATTCTAGTAGCCTGTATCTCAGTATTCTCCTCAACCACATTGTCTTTTTCCAGTGTGAATTCTGACAAAAAGTATTCATTTTTTGTTTCCCCTATTTCCTCTGACTCCACGCACAACTTCCCACTACTATGCTTGATTGGCCCTAATCTGACTCTAGTCATTCTTTTATTCCTGATATACCTGTAGAAAGACGAGAGAGGTTTTCCTTGACCTATTCGCCAATGATTTCTCATGTCCTCTCCTGGCTCTGCTTAGCTCTCTCTTTAAGGCTTTCCTGGTTAACTTGTATCTCTCAAGTACATTAATTGAGCCTTCACGTCTCATCCAAACATAAGCCTTCTTCTTCCTCTTACCAAGATATTCAACTTCTTAGTAAACTGTGGCTCCTGTGCTCGGCAACTTCCTACCTGCCTGACAGGTACATACTTATCAAGGACACGCAATAGCTGGTCCTTGAATAAGCTCCACATTTCAACTGTGCCCATCCCCAACACTTTCCTTCCCCCACCCTTTGCATCCTAAATCTTGCTTAATTGCATCGTAATTGCCTTTACCCCATTATAACTTTTGTCCTATGATATACACTTATCCCTTTCCATCGCTAAAGTAAACATAACTGAATTGCGGTCACTATCACCAAAGTGCTCACCTGGCCTGGTTCTTTCCCCAGTATCAAATCCAATGTGGCCTCGCCCCTTGTTAGCCTATCTACGTACTGTGTCATGAAACTCTCCTGTACACATGGGCAGCAAGTGACCCATCTAAAGTACTTGAACCAAAGCATTCTGAATCAATATTTGGAAAGTTAAAGTCCCCCATAACAACTACCCTCTCACTCTTGTTCCTATAGAGGATCATCTTTGCTATCCTTTCCTCCACATCTCTGGAACTATTTGGAGGCCTTTAGAAAACTCCCAACTGGATGACCTCTCCTTTCCTGTTTCTAATCTCAGCCCGTACAACCCCAGTAGAGGAGTCCTCCAGCATCCTTTCTGTAATTGTAACACTGTCCTTGACTAACAGTGCCCCACCAATCCCTTTTTTTACCATTTTCTCTGTTCTTACTGAAACATCTAAATCCCGGAACCTGCAATAACCATTCCTGTCCCTGCTCTACCCATATCTCTGAAATGGCCACAGCATCAAAACCCATGCTGCACCTTATTCCGGATGCGCCTGGTGTTGAAAAAGACACACATCAAACCAACTGTTTGCCTGCCAGTGCCTTTTTGCGAGCTTGAAATCTTAGTTCTGACTTCATTAGTTATATCCTCCCATATATCGAAAAACAATTTCAGTTCCAATCCCTCTGCCAAATTAGTTTAAACCCATCCGAAGAGCATTAACAAATTTCCCTTCCCAGACATTGGTACCCCTCTGGTTCAGGTGAAGACCTTCCTGTTTGGAGAGGTCCCACCTACCCCAAAATGAGCCCCAGTTTTCCAGGCATCCAAAACACTCCCTCCTGCACCATCCCTGTAAACAAGTGTTCAACTCCTTTCTCTCCCTATTTTTTGCTTCACTAGCACATGGCACAGAGAACAAACTAGAGGTAACAACTCTATTCTACCTCTAAGCTTCTACCCTAGCTCCCTGAATTTATGCTTTAAATCCCCACCTTTATTCCTATCTATGTTGTTGGTGCCTATGTGGACCACGACTTGGGGTTGCTGCCCTCCCCCGCAAGGATTCTGAAAACATGATCAGGGACATCACAAACCCTGGCACCTGGGAGGCAACACACCAAATGTGAGTCCCTCTTGCTCCCACAGAACCTCCTATCTACCCCCCTAACTATGGAGTCTCTAATGACTAATGCTTTGCTCCTCTTCCCCCTTCCATTCTGAGCAACAGGGATAGACTCTGTGCAAGAGATCTGTGCCCATTGCTTACCCCTGCTCAGACGTCCCCACGTGGAGGTCGCCACTGATGATGTTACCCAGCCAGGTAATGAAACATCTGGATATCAAACCTACAGCTCAGCGATCAAACCTACACCCTTACCAATTGGCGCACAGAACCTTGTTTTTGATTAGAGGAGAAGGATGGGTGGGAGACGCTACCTGAGTACTGTTTTGAGTAAAGCAACCACCCAAATTTAAAGCCTCACTTACCCAGCAGTCCTGAGCCTGCTCCTGCTCTTCCTGTACCCAAGGTATATCTTTTACAATTTACCTTCCCGTCGGGCTCTGTTCCTCGCTGTTGCTCCTTCCACTCCAACTACTGCTGAAAAAAAAGTGAAGAAAGTTTACTGGTATGCCAGGAGGAACAGGTAAATAAATAAGAAGTATGAAAAGACATGGAAACACGTTACTCTTTGATGTTAGATGAGGAGATAAGTAATTCAGGTGGAGTATTGCCATAAATGTACGAAGTGGTCAGAATAGCAGTGTCCCCATTACAAAGGTGAGGGTGGAGAGTCTGGCAAAAGTAGTGATGTATTGTTAGGAGTAAGAGAGAAATTCTTGGTCCCAGAAATAGACTTTGCCCTTGGTAATGATATAGCTTGATCACAGCTGGGAGTGATTCCTTCTGTGTTTGGAAAGCCAGTGGAAAATTAGGCAACTGAGGTATTAGAAGAAGTATATCCCGGGATGTTTCCTGACTCTGTGATAACAAGGTTGCAAAACCAAAAGTGGAAATGTAAAGAGAAATCAAAGAGTAAAGATAAGGAAGTTGAAGTTTATGAGATACCAAGTTTGAACAAATGCTTGAGGAAAAAGCAACAAGAACAATTGGAGAAAAAAGTGGATGTTTTTAGTTCCAAGAAAACAACTAAATAACAGAAAGAAGAAAACTAAAGCAATTTATCAAAAATTTGAGTGCATCCCTGAATGTTACTATCATCAAACTGACATTTTGCTGAGGAAATGGAGACCATCACATATTCAGACGGATGAGAAATAGGAAGAAGTTCATCAAATGTATTACTGTGAGTTATAGTAATAAGGTGTACGAGAAGTACATGAATTACTAGTGGGAGGTAAAATACATTTTTATTGGTTTGGATTGTGTAAGGATGTAGTTGAAATTTTCTGGACATACCTTACATGTCAGGTAATTGGAATACCTCAGGCTGTGATTAACCCAGCACCCTTAATACCCATTCCCGCATTTGAGGAACCTTTTACAGGAGTCTTAATCGATTGCTTAGGACCCTTACATAAAACAAATAGTGTGAGTCAGTATTTGTTGACCAGAATGGATATGTCTACAACATTTTCTGGATACAGATTACCCACAGAAATACCATCAGATGAAAGGTCAAATTTGACATCAGTCATTCAAAAAAGTTTTGGATAGCTGAGGAATAAAACAATTCAAAGCCACTGCATGCTGTCCAAAATTGCAGGGAACATTAGGACATGGCATCAAAATGTAAAGACCACAATGAGAGTTTATAGATTATTTACAGTGTGGAGACAGGCCCAACAAGCCCACACCAACCCGCCGAAGCACAACCCACCCAGACCCATTCCCCTACATTTACCCCTTCACCGAACACTACGGGCAATTTAACATGGCCAGTTCACCTTACCTGTACATTTTTGGAGTGTGGGAGGAAACCCACGCAGACACGGGGAGAACGTGCAAACTCAACACAGAGAGTCG
The DNA here is from genome assembly GCF_047496795.1 of Chiloscyllium punctatum. Taxonomy (NCBI): domain Eukaryota; kingdom Metazoa; phylum Chordata; class Chondrichthyes; order Orectolobiformes; family Hemiscylliidae; genus Chiloscyllium; species Chiloscyllium punctatum. Next base: position 47,332,194 of record NC_092761.1, on the reverse strand, counting down.
CCTGAGGCGGGAACTGAACCCGGGTCTCTGGCGCTGTGAGGCAGCAGTGCTAACCACTGCGCCACCGTGCCACCCATATAGTTAAGACTATCCAGAGAATTGGAATCAAGGAATTCTGTTTGTACATTTTGTAATTAGGAATGCATTTAATGAATTAACTAAATTCATTTGAAGTAGTTTGGGGCAAGAGGTGAAAGGACGACTGAAATAAATTAAGAAGAAATTGATGAGTCAGAGTTCTGAGACCACATATTTGTACACTTTCAAATTTTAGGGAAAGGATAAATAGAGTGGGTGAGTTGGCTAAACAGCATTTGAACATAGCACGGCATGTGATGAAACAGGAAGCAGAAAATAAATCAAAAGTGTGTAATTTTGCTAATGGAGGTAAAGGATTAATATTACTCCATGAGACATAAGCATTTAAAGTCAAAAAGTGTGGTGCCACCTTATCCCAGATCCAGTCTTTCAACTCAGCACCACCCTCTTGGACTGTCCTACCTATCCAGCTTCCTGCCCACCGATCCGCTCTCCATCTTCCTTTACAACCTATCCCCATCACCCCCCACTTCCAGCTACCTATCACATTCCTAGCTACCTTAAACCCCAGCCCCAGTGCCTCCAACTTATCTCTCAGCCCCCTTGCCCCCCTCCCCCCCCATTCCTGAAAAAGAGCTTATGCTTGAAATGTCAACTCTCTTGCTCCTTGGATACTACCTGACCGACTGTGCTTTTCCAGCACCACACTCTCGACTCTGATCTCCAGCATCTGCAGTCCTTACTTTTTCCTAGTAGTAAACCTTTAAAGTCAAGGTTTAGTGGATTTTATTGGCTTGAAAGGAAATTAAGGTGACAAGGATACTGTATAGAAAGAAATCTCGCAGAATGTGTCATGTGAACATGCTCAAAAGTTATTTTGATAGTACTGTAGCAACCTAAAAAACAATCTTGATGCCCTGTTTTCTGTTGATTAATGAATACTTTATGAAAATAGATAAAATGTCCTCAGCACCATGTGATCTTGTCTTTGTGGATTAACCTTTTGTGCAGAACCTTTTGAAATTCAAGCTAAATTACATCTATGTAACCTCTTCATTCACTTTGCTTGTTGCATCTTCAAAGAAGACCACCAAATTAGCCAGTGATGATTTACCCCTCATAAAACCATGCAGACTCTGATGGATAGAGTTTTGACTTTGGGCTTGATTACTTGTTTAATGATGGACTCTAAAAATTTCCCAATGTCAGATGCTAAACTAACTGGTCTATTGTTTTCTACTTTCTGCCTCCCTCACGTTTTGAATATTTGAAATATATTAGCACTTTCCAATCTACAGGCTTCAGAATATGGAATGCCTTAGTTTTTCTCTTTGTTTTATTATTAACTTCATTTCTTATCTGTGGATTTTTTTCCCTTTTGTTTAACCTTTCTTCATTACTGAAATATGTATTTGTTGGGAAAAACTCAATGTTTTCTTAAACACCTGTCACTGTTTGTCATTGGTCCAAACTTTTAGTCTTCCTGCCTAGTCACGAGGGCTAAATCTATCCCCATACTTATGTAATTACCTTTGTTTAATTCCAGAGTGCTGTTATGGGACTCCAATTTGTTGCCTTCAAACAGAATTCATAATTCTAGCATACTATGATACCCATTCCCTAAAGGATCAATCACTGAGATACTCAATTAATCCCATTGCATCACACAATCCCAAACCCAGAATAACCTCATCTCTAATAGGTTCTCTGACATATTGTTCTTAGAAACAATCTCTAAGATCTTCAATGAATTCTTGCACAAGGAAACCCCAAACAATTTTCTGTTTCTTGGGCTGTAGCTGTATTTCATTTCTCCATGAATTGAACTGGCTGGGCCTGCCTTTTATTGTACTGTTTCTCATTTGGCAGCGGCACTCCCATAACCTGCTGTTTTAACCCACTGGATCAGCTGTTTGCATGCTGTTTTCTTGCCCAGAAGTATTTATCCCCTCCCCACTGTTTTACATCGTCCGGACCACTTTTTGTACACTTTCTCGTTGTGAGAATGCATTACATTCACCAACGGATTTAACTCACCAGGCATTCCTGTCTCTGTGCTGCTTTTCACATCCCCTCTGCACTCCCTTCCCGTGTAGCTTTATCTTCCTGGGTCTGCTTCTGGCCATGCTGTTTCTGGCTCTAAAGTTGTACTCCTTTCTTTTCCACCCACATTCTTTTAACTCATGGGGGCCTACCTCGATCTGCACTCTTTCCATTCTCAAGCTTTACTCCTTTCCCAGTGAGGGAGACAAAACCTGAGGAATTAAGTTTCTTGTGGAGAAGAAAGTGTTGTGGAATGAGAAGAGTGTATGTTATTGAAATAAGAGGGGATACTGTCCAAGTAGGCTGAGAACACATTACTTCTGGGTACCTCTAGAGAAGAACTGTGGGACAAGGGCATTCAAAATCGAATTGGGAAAACAACAGACCCAAAGTGTTCTCTTTCCTGAGTAATGTAGGAACAGCAAGTGCAGAGAACTCTGGATGTACAGAAATACATACAAGGTTGAAGAAGGAGGAAAATAATGGTTTTTAACAGGTAGAAACAGAAGACATCTACAGAGGCCCAGGTGGAATATTAAAAGCCCAGAGGGGAAATCGAGGTCAACTGGAGAGCAAAGAGGGGCAGAACATTGGGGGATAAGGATGGAGAGAATCCCAAGAAATTGAAAAAGTTTAGAATTGGGAAGATGTTTTACTGCAAAAAAAAACTGCACATTTTGGAAATGTGAAGGAAAAAGAGAAATTGATGAAAAAACCCAGCAAGTGTGAGAGAAAGCCGAGCTCACCTTTCCAAAACGTTTCTGAAACTGCCAAGTTTCTCCATCAGTTTCTGGTTTTGTTATTACTGCATGTTGTTGAGCAGCTCAGAGTGGTACAGAGGTCATTAGATTTCAAGCTGTTGATAAGAACAAAAGATGTTGGAGGTTACGAGCTGGTCAGTTGCGTATATAATTAGCTGCAGGGCAGCGTGTTGTCTACAACACTGTTTTAACTAGGTATGCCTGCATATTCATTTTAAATCATAAACCTTTCTTAATACAATTGAATCGGAATGAGTGAAAAGTCTAAATGAATCATTCTTATTAAACTGAACAAATTCCCAAGTCGCTTCTAATATGAATCACGTTTGTTTCTTGTCCCAGTGGATTATTATGAGATAACTCCTTCAGTTTTTTTCCCTTTATATATTGGTGTCAATGTAAGTGGGAACTTGTCATAGTAGTCAGAGAGATTGTATACTGCAGGAACTATTTCCCTTGGATAGCTAGTGGTAGTCGAGAATGGGGTCACTGTGTAGTTGTGTCCATGCCCCATTTGAGGGGGAAGGAGTATTGAGACATTCAGTAAGAAGGCAGTAATCCTGGATAGGTGCAGAATTCTGCTGCCAGTGGAAGAATACCATGCCACACATTACTTTATTTCTGGTCAAAAGATCATATTTTGATTTTCAGATAAATAACCTCAGAGTGAAACAAGAATAGAAAGCACATAAAAAAAGGACATGTTTTTGGTAACAAATGCATCGGTAATTGTATATTTATGTAATGAGCTTTAGACATTGCCATAGAGTCATAGATTCCCACAGCGCAGAGGCCAGGCCCTTTGGTCCAAACTAGTCCACACCAACCAAAATGTCCATCCACACTAACCCCATTTCCCTGCACTTGTCCTATATCCTTCTAAATCTTTCCTATCCATGTATTAGTCCAAATGACTTTTAAATGTTTTTAGTCTACCAGCCTCGATCACATCCACTAGCAGCTCACTCCATATACGTTCCACCCTCTGTGTAAAAAAAATAAAGTTCCCTTTTTATTGTTCCTTCTCTAACCTTAAGCTGATGCCCTCTCATCCTCAATTCCGTAACCCTGGGAAAAAAGACTAAATGGATTCATCCTATCCTTGGCTTCCATGATCTTGCACACTTCTAATTTGTCCTCCCTTGGTCTCCTACGCTCTAAAGAAAGTAATCCTAGGTTGGCCAACGTATCCCTGTAACTCAGACTGTTGAGTCCTGGCAACATCCTTGCAAATTTCATCTGCATTCTTTTCAGTTCAGTCCTATAGGAAGGTGACCAAAACAGAACACAATACTCCAAGTGTGGTCTCACCAGCATTCCTGTAAAAACGCAACATAACTTCCCAACTTCTGTACTCACTGCCCTGACTGATGAAAGTCAGTGTGCCAAAACCCTTCTTCACTTGTGACTCCACTTTCAGAGAACCATGCACCTGAACGCCAAGGTCCCTCTGCTCTATTACACTCCTTAAGGCCCTTCCATTCACCATGAAACTCCTACCTTGAGTTGACTTTTCAAAATGTGAAGCCTCACACTTATCTATATTAAACTCCATTTGCCATTTCTCCACACACTTCCCCAGCTGATCAAGGTCCTGCTGCAATTTTTGAAGACCTTCCTCATAGTCCATGATACTGCCTATGTAAATGTCATCTGTAAACTTACTAATCATGACAGTCTCATCCAAATCATTGATATGGTTAACAAACAGCAATGGGCCCAGCACCGACCCCTGAGGCACTCCATTAGTCATAGGCCTCTAGTCTGATAAACATCCTTCCACAATTACTTCCTCCTTCCTACCAACAAGCCAATTGTGTGTCCAATTTGCCAGTTCCCCTGGATTTCATGCGATCTAACCTTCCTGAGCAGTCTACCATGTGGAACCTTATCAAAGACCTTACTGAAATCCATATAGACTGTGTCTTTTGCTCTGTCCATGCCATCCTTCCTGTTTACTCCATCAAAGAACACCAACAAATTTGTGAGGCATGATCTCCCACGAACAAAGCCATGCTGACTACTCCTAATCAAACCCTGTCTTTCCAAATGGTTGTATATGTTTTTAGATTAGATTGTTTTCAGTGTGGAAACAGATCCTTTGGTCCAACAAGTCCACACTGACCTTCCGAAGAGCAACCCACCCCTACCCATTCCTCTACATTTACCCCTTCACCTAACACTATGGGCAATTTAGCATGGCCAATGCACCTAACCTGCACATTTTTGGACTGTGGGAGGAAACCGGAGCACCCGGAGGAAACCCATGCAGGCACGGGGAGAATGTGCAAACTCCACACACACAGTTGCCCGAGGCGGGAATTGAACCCAGGTCTCTGGCGTTATGAGGTAGCAATGCTAAGCACTGTGCCACCGTGCCATCCATTATCTCTGAATCTTCTCAACTAACTTACCCACAACAGATGTTAAGTTTGCTGATCTATAGTAACCAGGTTTTTCTTTGAACAAAGGCACAACATTCGCTACTCTCCAGTCTTCTGGGACTTCACCCAAGCCTAAAGGTGATGCAAAAAAATCAGCCAGGGCCTCCATGGTTTCTTTCCTAGAAGCCATGTATGATGTCCAATGAATTAGAACACAGAGCATAGAACAACACAGCCCTCAATGTTGCGCTGACGTGTGAACTATTCTCAGCTCGTCCCCCTACACTATCCCATCATCATCCATGTGCTCATCCAAGGATTGTTTAAATCCCCCTAATGTTAACTACATTGGCAGGTAGAGCATTCCACACCCTTACCACTCTCTGAGTAAAGAACCTGTCTCTGACATTTGTCTTAAAACTATCACCCCTCAATTTGTAGTTACGCCCCTTCATACAATCTGATGTCATCATCCTAGGAAAAAGACTCTCACTGTCTACCCTATCTAATCCCCTGATCATCTTGTATATCTCTATCAATTTCCCCCCTTAGCCTTCTTCTTTCCAATGAGAACAGACCCAAGTCTCTCAGCCTTTCCTCAAAAGACCTTCCCTCCAGACCAGGCAATATCCTCATAAATCTCCTCTGCACCTTTTCCAATGCTTCCACATCCTTCTCGAAATATGGCGACCAGAACTGTACACAATATTCCAAGTGTGGCCGCACTAACATTTTGTATAGTTGCACCATAATATTGCGGGTCCGGAGTTCTATCCCTCTACAAATGAAAGCTAACACACCGTATACCTTCTTAACAGCACTATCAACCCGGTGGCAACTTTCAGGGATCTATGTACATGGACTCCAAGATCCCTCTGCATATCAACACTACTAAGAGTCTTTCCATTGACCCAGTACTCTACCTTCCTGTTATTCTTCCCAAAGTGAATCACCTCACATTTAACTGCATTAAACTCCATTTGCCATCTCTCAGCCCAATCATGCAGTTTATCTAAGTCCCCCAGCAATCCGTAACATTCTTCCACACTGTTCACTACTCCACCGACTTTAGAATCATCTGCAAATTTACTACTCCATCCACCTATGCCTGCATCTCAGTCATTTATAAAAATAATAAACAGTTGTGGTCCCAAAACAGATCCTTGTGGCACACCACTAGTAACTGGGCTCCAGACTGAATATTTTCCATCAACCACCACTCACTGCCTTCTATCCGAAAGCCAATTTCTAATCCAAACTGCTAAAACACCCTCAATTCCATGCCTCTGAATTTTCCCCATCAGTCTACCATGTGGAACCTTATCAAAGGCTTTACTGAAGTCCATGTGTACCATGTCAACTGCCCTACCCTCATCTACATGCTTGGTCACCTTCTGAAAAAACTCAATGAGGTTTGTGAGACATGACCTGCTCTTGATGAAACCATGTTGACTATCTGAAATCAAATTGTTGCTTGCTAGATGATTATAAATCTCATCTCTTATAATCCTTTCCAAAACCTTTCCTACAATAGAAGTAAGGCTCACTGGTCTATAATTACCTGGGTCATCGCTACTGCCCTTCTTGAACAAGGGCACAACATTTGCAACCCTCCAGTCCTTAAGTACTAAACCTGTAGACAATGACAACTCAACTCTCTAAGCCAAAGGCTCTGCTATCTCTTCCTGAGCTTTCTAGAGAATCCTCGGATAGATTCCATCTGGCCCAGGGGACTTGTCTACTTTCACTCCTTCTAGAATTGATAACGCCTGTTCGTAACTAAGTTTGATCCTTTCTAGCCTAATATCTCATACCTCATTTCTCTCCTCTATAATTTCTCCTTTTTCCTGAGTGAACACCAATGAGAAATGTTTGTTTAGCACCTCTCCAATCCCCACAGGATCCACCTTCAACTTCCCACTTCTGTCTTTGACTGGCCTTATTCCTACCCTAATCATCCTTTTATTCCTCACATACCTATAGAAAGCTTTAGGGTTCTCCTTTATTCTATTTGCTAAAAACTGCTCATGTCCTCTCTTTGCTCTTCTTAACTCTCTCTTTAAATCCTTCCTAGCTGATCTATAACTCTCCATCGCCTCATCTGAACCATCTTGCCTCATCAACACATAAGCCTCCTTCTTCTGCTAAATAAGAGATGCAATTTCTGCAGTAAACCACAGTTCCCTTACCTAATTGCTTCCTCCCTGCCTGACAGGGATATACCTACAAAGGCCACGCAATATCTATTCCTTAAACCAGCTACACATTTCCATAACCTGCATCCCCTGCATTTTGCTATGCATCCTAATTTTTGCTGAATCGTATTATAGTTGCCCTTGCCCCATTGGTAAATCTTGACCTGTGGCATGTACCTATCCCTTTCCATCGCTAAACAAACATAACTGAATTATGGTCACTCTCTCCAAAGTGCTCAACTACAACTAAATCAAACACCTGGCCTGGGTCATTACCAAGCACCAGATCCAGTGTGACCTCCCCTCTTGTCAGCCCTTTGACATACTGTGTCAGGAAACCCTCCTGTACACATTGGACAAAAACTGATCCAACTGACGTACTAGAGCTATAACATTTCCAGTCAATGTTGGGGAAGTTAAAGTCCCCGATAATGACCACCCTGTTCCTTTCACTCCTACCCAGAATAATTTTGCTAATTCTCTCTCCTGCCTCCCTGGAACTCTGCGGAGCTCTATAAAGAACTCTAAGCAGTGTGACCTCTCCTCTCCTGTTTCTAACCTCAGCCCACACGACCTCAGTAGACGAGTCCTCGTCAAAAGTTCTTTCAGTCACTGTAATATTATCTTTGACTAACAAGGCCACACCTCCCCCCTCTTTTACCGCCTTGCCTGTTCTTAATGAAAGATCTAAACCCTGGAACCTGCAACATCCATTCCTCACCCTGCTCTATCCATGTCTTCAAAATGGCACAACATCGAAGTACCTATCCATGCTGCAAGCTCACCTACCTTATTTCAGATACTTCAGATATTGAAGTAGACACACTTCAAACCAGCTTGCTATCTGCCAGCACATTGCTGTGACCCTGAAATCCTGTCCCTGTCCTCCCTACTCTTATTCCCCTCTGCACTGCAACTACACTTCAGGTTCCCATCCCCCTGCTGAGCTAGTTTAAACCCACGTGAATAGCACCAGAAAATGTCCCACCCAGGATATTAGTACCCCTCTGGTTCAAGTGAAGACCGTCCTATTTGCAAAGGTCCCACCTTCCCCAGAATGAGCCCCAATTATCCAAATACCTGAAACCCTCCCTCCTGCTCCATCCTTGCAGCCATGTCTTCAGCTGATATCTCTCCCTATTCCTTGCCTCGCTATCATGTGGCAAGGGTAACAAACCAGAGATAACAACTCTGTTCGTTCCAGCTCTCAGCTTCCACCCTAGCTCCCTGAAATCCTGTCTTACATCCCTATCGCTCTTTCTACCATTGGTACCTACATGGAGCACAACGTGAGCCTGGTCACCCTCCCTTCAGGACCCCAAAAATATGATCCAAGACATCACAGACCCTGGCACCTGGGAGGCAACACACCAACCGTGAGTCTCGTTTGTTCCCACAAACATTTATCTGAGCCTCTAACTATTGAGTCCCCAATGACTAACACTCTCCTCCTTTCCCTCCTTCCCTTCTGTGCAACATGAACAGGCTCTGTGCCAGAGACCTGGGCCCAACTGCATACCCCTGGTAAGTCATCCCCCTCAACAGTATCCAAAACGGTGAACATGTTTTTCAGGGGAACGACTACAGGGGAACCTTCCACTGACTGTTTTCTACCCCTTCGAACAGTCACCCAGCTTTCTTCATGCCTTGGAGTAGCTACTTCCCTGTAACTCTTATCTATCACAGCCTCTGCCTCCCAAGTGATCCAAAGTTCATCCAGCTCCCGCTCCAGTTCCCTAACATGGTCTTGGAGGAGCAAGCGTTGGGTGCACTTCCTGCAGATGTACTTGGATGGGACACCAATGGCGTCCCTCACCTCAAACATCATGCAGGAGGAACATTGCTCTGCTAGTCACCTTACCTGATGTGTCCCTGGTCTTTAAGGTTAGAGGGGGTGGTTTGGTGGAAGGCCCTACAAAGGTAGGATCTCTGGTTTAGAAAACACTGGACAGAAATAAAAAGGAGAAGTCCTTACTTTCCTGGAAACCTCTGCTCTCTGACTTCAAATACAAAAGTTCAAATCAGTGACTCACTGCTCCCGGCAGGCCTCTGGTCCAAGCTCCTGCCTCTCGAGTTGCTGCTGTTCCTTTTTGTTGTTGTTCAATATGAATCACAGATGGTGGTGACTTCTTTTTGAGAGATCACAGATTGGTCAGCTGAAAGGTCCATTGGCTGTAGTGCTCCTGCCTGTTCATCACAAGCTATTATGGTTATCTCTGTCATGTCCAACTTAGGTAGATACCAATTTTTTTGCTTCTTTTCTCATTCACGGGAGGAGGGTGTCACTGGCTAGGGCACCATTTATTGCCCATCCTTAATTGCCCAGAGGCAGTTACGACTTAATCACTTTGCTGTGGGTCTGGAGTCACATGGAGGCCAGACCTGGTAAGGATGGCAGTTCCTTTCGCCAAAGAATGTTAGTGAACCAAGTGGGTTTTTTCTGACCATAGGCAATAAATTCATGGTAATCATTAGACTTTAATTCCACATATTTATTGAATTCAAATTCTACCATCTGCTGTGACGGGATTCGAATCCGAGCCCCCCAAGCATTATCTGGATCTTAAGTTCGGTGATAATACCACGAGGCTATCGGCTGTAATCACAACATTACACCTCCATGCCTCTTGGTATAAGAGAATGTGCTTTAACTCTCTATTTAATACATGACCCTGCTGGTGGGTGTACAATGACAAGAACAACTGAAATGTACAACATTTGCTTAGAGCAACAGGTTAGCTGGATAACCGCTACTGCTACCATGTCGAAGGCCTCCTTCATTTGTTTGATCCAAATCTGTACTGTCCACCCACCCAGACCCCAGATCATCCTGTAAATGAATGACTAAATTATACCAGAAACTTGCATAAATCGCATATAGATACATTTAATGTATGTGCATGCCCACCTCATTCCAACTTTTAAATTTAACTTCAAAATTTCTGTAACCATCTTCTCTCTGTTTGTAATTTTCTCAAGTGTACCCTTCATATCAAGCTCACAATCATGTTTGTGCTGAAGAAGTTTTGTTTAATTCTGTAAGGGCTCAAAGACAGAATATTTGAAGATGTGATGGGCTCCTCAGAGCTGTGCATTTGATGTGCAACACAGTTAGCTTCTACAGACCAAGCTCAAGTTCGCTACATAAGATTCATAATGAACTTTCACAGACATACATAATATGCATGGGTTATATCAGAAAAAGATGTGAGTTGGTTCTCTATTGCATTACTTTCCATCCAATGTTTGTAAGTGCATCACTCTAGGGAAAGCCAAGCATGGAAGTATTGAAACAAAATCAGTTTTGTTGCCTAAATACAATTATCTCTTTATGAAATGTCAATAATTTAATGATGAGATTAAAAGGATACTTAATTATGATCTTCAGCTGCTCTCTGAATTTATTCTGGGTGGTGACATAAATACATGTGTTGGTGCAGGTACTGAGAAGCTGAAGCATATTGGCGATGGATTCCAGGTAATAAAGAGGATCTGTGACAGAGTAAGAATATGCCTTTGTAATTCGCTGATAAATGTAAAATACAAGCTGAGTCACCCATAACATTATAAAGCTGCCAGATATACTGAAGAGTAATATGATGGATTTCCTTCGCATCTCTATTTCTGGATCCTTGCCATTCTCTCCATTGAGGTGACCCCGGAGTGCCCTGCGGACTTCACTTGCTGCTAAAATACGTCTGACAGTCAGAAGATTGAGCAGCAAGATGAGGAAGATCGGTAGGCAAATTGTTAAAATTGTATAAAAGATGACAAAACCAGCCCATGCATTCGAAGTGATGAAGCTGGCTTTTGTAATGCAGTACCAGGGAGTATTATCAATCGTGTACAGGGGTTCATATCTGAAATACCAGGCGACAGATACTAAACAACTCAAAACAGTCACTGTCCCTATTACAACAACAGTTTCCTCGGGACAGAATAAGAATCACTGCTACATTAACTAGAACAGAGGAAAAATGAAAACAGTGTTTAAAATAAAAATTCATCGAGAGGATTTTAAAAATCATTAAACGTTTGAAATTGTTTTTTGAATGGAACACATTTCCAGACTTTTTATAAGAATTTATTTACAGCTTTAGAAGTAGGACAGTGGAAAAAAAAACTATCATTAAGACATCTCTAAATCTATTATAAAATAAATTTCTCTGCACAATACTTAGCTTTCAACTTAATGCAACATATGGCTACAAATCGATCGAAGGTGAAAGCAACTGTGAGCCACACAGAAATCTCTGTTGATGTGAAAACAAATGTGTAAATAAAACTACACAAAGGCGTAATGAACAGAAATGAGTCCTGGAAGTACATCCGACCAATTCGATATAATAGAGGTTCAGCAATAACAACCAAGAGGTCGGCAGCTGCCATTCCAAGCAGGTAGCAAGAAATACATTTGGAGAGGCCACAGTTTCCTCGGGACAGAATAAGAATCACTGCTACATTAACTAGAACAGAGGAAAAATGAAAACAGTGTTTAAAATAAAAATTCATCGAGAGGATTTTAAAAATCATTAAACGTTTGAAATTGTTTTTTGAATGGAACACATTTCCAGACTTTTTATAAGAATTTATTTACAGCTTTAGAAGTAGGACAGTGGAAAAAAAAACTATCATTAAGACATCTCTAAATCTATTATAAAATAAATTGCATAATTTCAGCTGGCAGATTCAAAAGTGACGTTAAATAGACTTGAAAATGTTTAATTTCACAAGGCATTCCAATGCAGCGATCTTACCCTCACTGAAGTAGAGAGGAAGTGGAAGTATTGAATTTCATTCACTGGTCAGTATACAAAGATATTTTAGATTACTTACAGCATGGAAACAGGCCCTTCAGCCCAACAAGTCCACACTGACCCACCGAAGTGCAACCCACCCAGACCCATTCCCCTACATTTACCCCTTCACCTAACACTATGGGCAATTTAGCATGGCCAATTCACCTAACCTGCACATTTTTGGGCTGTGGGAGGAAACTGGTGCACCCGGAGGAAACCCACGCAGACACGGGGAGAATGTGCAAACTCCACACAGTCAGTCGCCTGAGGCGGGAATTGAACCAGGTCTCTGGCATTGTGAGGCAGCAGCGCTAACCACTGTACCACTGTACCGCCCACTGATGTAATTTTTCATAGTCTATAAATTCATTTAAATACTGCTTCATCTGGACCATTTTCCTTTGGGAGTACGTGATAATATCTCCTTCCTTCACAAATAAGGTGAGTTATCTCAATATTTGGCAGTGAAGCAACAATCTTTGAATCAAACTTTGAAAATTGTTTAGCTTCACTCGATGAAGCTAATACAGTGTCTGATGATTTGGTGTATTTTCTAAGCATCATACTAATACCTGCAATATGACAAGTGAAGAAAATAATCCAGAAAGATTCAGAGTTGGGCATTAAAGAATTATAATTTCCATATAATGCAGTTGTTTCAAGGCAACAATAACAATAAAAAAAACTTTTGACACAGTAGTGGAAAAATCATATGGAATTATTGTACAACCGTTACTGTGGCACTCTTGACTCTGATTCATAGCAGTAGCAGCTAAGAAAGCGACTCACCAGTAACTCCAAACACTGCAAGAACTGGATAGTAGATATGTTCTATCTGAATCATTCCTGAATACACGTATCCCATTTTGGTGTTCAGAAGTGATGTCTATTTGTCTGGAAATGACAGCTCCTGAAAACACTGTGCTGATACCTGAAAAGCGACCTTGTTTATATGTTTCCACAGGGACAGTTGTTATCAGGTACAGTGCACTGTCATTTGAACAAACAAATTGCATCAGCAGCATTGACATCATTGAAATTGAAATTTTGGAGAGGTAAAATATACATCACAGTCCAGGACTGTGTAAAACAGAAAACAAGGTTCTAAACTTCCTTTTTGTACAATTTCTTTAAATTGCTCATTTGTGCCGAATATTTCACTGTATGAATTTCTGTACACCCCTCACTGAATGCAAGCTGGTGAGTGCTGTAGCAGACAAGTGGGCACGCAGGAAGGAGAGCATCAGCTCCAGCAGATCAACAACCACATATAGATGTGACCTCTGCAACCGGGATCATCACTCCAACATTGGTCTGTTCAGTTGCAAGCGATGTTGCTTCGGTGAAGCAGAAAGCTAGATCAAGGAGGATGCAACCCATGGCAAGCCATGACTGAAAAGGGACCTGCTGGGAGTGCTGGATGGCAGAATGATGTTTAGTAATTACGGTGTATGCTAATGTGGCAATGGCACATTTTATATATTGGAACACTTTGACTGTTTATAACAGCATACCAAAGCTTTTGTAGGTTGAGTGTAATCAACAATAACAGCAGTATTAAAAATGATCATTAATTCTCATATTGTACAACTAGAGTCCTCAGCCAACATACTTTTATGCTTCCACCTCTACTACTGCAAAGTCTTATTCGTCACAAATTCAATAATGGATTTTGTGTCCTAATAGTACTCACTGGGTATTTGTATTGCTACAATGTAAGATTGGATGCCCTAACTGGCATGTAATGAAGAAATCTAATTGTTGACTGATCTCTCCCTCTCAGTCAAAATGTGTGGTGCTGGAAAATCACAGAAGGTCAGGAAGCATTCAAGATGCATGAGAGTTGATGTCTCAGGCATAAGCCCTTTACTCGGAATGTGCCCACATTCCTGATGAAGGGCTTATGCCCAAAGCATTGAGTCTCCTATTCCTCAGATACTGCCTTCCCAGCTGTGCCTTTCCAACATCACACTTTTTATCTCTGATCTCCAGCATCTGCGGTCCTCACTTTCTCCTGATCTTTCACTCTACCCACTCTGGCTTGTGTTATAAATAGTGGCTCGATAGTATGGGACTTCTTTCAGTGGAATGTAGGCGATTGAAGGATGACCTTACAGAGGTTTATAAAATCATAATGGGCATAGATAAGGTGAATAGGAAAGGTCTTTTCCTGAGAATGTGTTAGTTCAAAACTGGGGGGCAACTTTTACAGTGCGAGGAGAAAGATTTAAAAGGGACCTGAGGGGCAGCTTTTTCAGACAGAGGGTGTTCATATGTGGAATGAACAGTCAGATGAAGTGACAGATGCAGGTACAGTTAAAACATTTAAAAGATGTTTAGACAGGCACATGAATGGTAAAGATTTCAGGGTTATGCGTCAAATGCAAGCAAATGGGACTGGTTTAGTTTGGGAAATCTGGACGGCATGGATGAGTTGGACTGAGGTTCTAATTCCATGCTGTATGACTGAGTAAATATTGCAACTACTGTGTGTTTTATACTGAGCATTATACTGAAAGAGTTAAAATTAAGGTTTGCTTAATTAAATTCTGGTTATGTTCCCTGCCTTTGTCCGTCACACAACAGAATGTCTGGGTAAAAGTACTGGGTACGCTTTCTGACTGTTCTTAGAGATGAGAGTTGCATTGCAGAAAGGCTGAGTTCACATAGAAGATAAACCATGATCATACTGAATGCAGAGCAGGTCTAAAATCCAAATAGTCCTTCCCTGATTATTATTATATTGCATTCTGTACTGTACAAACAGACAAACTAATTTCTGGCACACATCCAAAAGTAAGCTTTAATGATGCCCTTTAAAAATATGCATTGTAACAGTGAAGTTTAATTAACAGAATAAAACTAGTCTTTAAATTGTTACAAGAATATAAGAGGATTCTGATCCATGTCCCCAGCTGTCTTCGACACATTGTTCATCAAATAAACATTAAAATGTAATAAGACCTAAACCAAATTCAATAATTCCTTTTCAATGGGAAAGTATTTTCTCCGGTGCATCTTGGGATTTTTTGGAAAGTAAACAAATGGCTGTTTAATTCCATGATCACCTTCCTGTAGCTGTACAGCTCCAACTCCTATGTTACTCGCATCAATTGCAACTTTGAAGGGTTTCAAAAAATTTGGTGCAGCTAAAACAAGTGAGGTGGTTCAAACTGCTTTTAAATTGTCAAATGTCTAATTGCATTGTTCTGACCACCGAAATGATGTGTTCTCCCTCAGTTAGCAGGGCCACTACGCTGCTGAAGTTTGGAAAGAACCTCCGGTAGAATCTACTTCGTCCCAAAACATAAAGCATACCTTTCTTCGAGGTTGATAGTGGTAATTCCTCGCTGGCCTTCGTCTTTGTGTTCCTTGGGGGGGTCAACCTTTCATGACCGATGTTATGTTCCAAGAATGTCACCTATGTCTTTGCAAGTTCTGTTTTCCTTATGCTTATTACCAGTTTTGCTTCTTGTAATCTTTCAAAGAGCTTTGCCAACTGTACCATGTTATCATTTCATGATTCATGAAAGACCATTACATCATCCAAGTAGACTGCACAGTTTCTTAACCCAACCACAACTCTGTTCATGAGTCTTTGGTATGTGGTGAGTAAGTTCTTCATTCTAAAGAGCATCACTTTGAATTGATGTAGCCCATTTGGGGTTACAAACACAGAAATTACTTTCTCTGGTAAAGATACCTGCCAATAACCATGCAGCAGCTTGTCCAACTTTCTCTATACAGTCGTTCAATCTTGGTATTGAATATGAGTCCGATTTTGTTATGGTGTTGACACTGTCTGTATGCTTCTGGTACCAATTCATAAGCACTCAAAATAGCCTATTGACATCTTCATAATTTCTTCACCCTACATCTGACAGCGTTGCAGAAACTTCACTAGCTCTGCCTACCAGCTTAGTCTGAATTAGTATTACCCACAAGTCCTCTGATCTCTCCACCTGCCTAGCCATTTTATTCAAATGAAAGAAAGAAAGTTTCGACATCTTCATCATCAAAATATGACAGTGCTTTAACATATTGTATATATCACTATCTTCTCTCTTCATCTCCATCCTGTTAGCTTGACTTTCCTGACAAAGTTGAAATGTTCAAATTCTCTCTCCTTTTCCCTTTCTTCTCTCTCTTTCTCTTTCCTTTTCTTCTCTCTTTCTCTTTCCTCTCTCTGTCTTTGCTCAGCTCTGAACCTTCTCTCTTTCTCTTTTTTCTCTCTTTTTATCTTTCTCTCTCCCTTTCTTTTTCCTTTCTCTTTCTCTCTCCCTTTCTTTATCTTCTAACTCTATTTTCCTCAACTATAATTTAGATTTTCCTGACTCTACTGTACTTTGTTTCTCTAACACATCTAAGTGCTTGACTAACTCCCTCGCAATTTCAGCTTTACTTTTGCCCCTGGTTAAACCCAATTCTAACCTCTTTGCTAATTCTCCAAGTATGGCCTTTATCTGTCCTTCTAAACTTTCTTGGAAAATTTGGGAATCACCTTTCAACTTCAGCACCTCGTTAGCATTTTTAAGAGCCATTTCTTTCACTTTTAATCTTACCAACCACAAGTAACTAAAATTAAGCAAATTATCTCACTCAAGTTTTATTTAAAGATCTAGAACACTAATTGGCATGTATTTATATCTGCTGGGATGTTGCCTACCCTAAATCTATTCAAATCTGTCCAAATTTCAGCCTGGATCTGTCTAAACCTGTTCAAATCACAGACATGAGTCCTTAAACTGTTGTGACACAGCAATAAACCTTTCTGATAATTAAACCAAACACCTTGCCTCGTAATTTGTTAAAGTATGAGTGACATAGAGCTCCCAAATATCACGATTTAAAGACAAAATATCAAATGTAATCTTTAACTCAAAAAGTCAAATTAAACAGCAACTATTCATAACTCTAAGCCTCCATTGTCTTAACTGCTTGTCATCTGCCTCCATTCCCACAACAATATACTTTTCCAATAGCCATCCATATTAAAATTACATCGAAGTAGTTTCAGAGGCACACAGTGGCTGTTGTTTCCATGTCCTACTTCCTCTAACGTTAGATGTCCCTGAGTCATCTTTGGTCTTTTGCTGCAAAGACGTTTTGTATGAAAAAAGTACCTTTGATAGAGAGTGCTTTTCTGGCAGTTACTCTGTCAATGGCAGTTGGTCTCTCTGGCAAACTTTCAAAATGCCTACTTCTGCATACTGCCAACATCGGATCGTCCCATTGGTTTGGTGTTGGCAAAACAGTAAATTCAAAATAAATTGTGTTTTAGATCCTGGCACATAATTTAAACTGATTGCTATGTTGACAACCATGCAAATTTAACCAACGAAAACTCAGGTATTTCTTCCACAGCGAGATGTTACATATTTTCAATTTTCCAGTCCTCTTGAGACAGGTACCTGCAAGCTCTCAGTACAGTACAGTACCGATGTGCACGGTACAGTATACGCCTTCAACTTCATAACATCTTCCAAACGAACTACAGAAATTTGCCAAATCTCTTGAGACACCACCTTCTAAATCACGAACCATGTCCATCGACAAGAGAAGGTGGGAAAAAAAACATCAGAACACTACCACTGCCAACGTCACTTCCCATTCACTGACTGCCCTGATGTGGAAATACATTTCCCTTCTGTGACCTCACTGTTGAGGTTTGAAACAGGAAAGGAGAGATCACCCTTTTAGGAGTTTTCTTTTGGCCTCTGAATAGTTCCAGGGATGTAGATAGGACAGTAAAAATAATTCTGGATGGGAGGGAGAGTAAGATGGTAGTTGTTATGGGGGCATTTAACTTTCAGAAGATTGACTGGAAATGCTATAGTTTGAGTACTTTAGATGGGTCAGTATTTGTCCAATGTGTGCAGGATGGTTTCCTGACACAATATGTAGACAGACAACAAGGGGCGAGGCCATATTGGATTTGGTACTGGGTAATGAGCACTTGGTGATAGTGACCACAATTCAGTTATGTTTACTTTAGTGATGAAAAGGGATATGTACATACCACAGGGCAAGAGTTATAACTGGGGGAAAGTCAATTATGATGTAATTAGGCAAGATTTATGATGTAGAAGATGGGGAAGGAAACTGCAGGGGATGGGCACAACTGAAATGTAGAGCTTATTCAGGGAACAGCTACTGCGTACCCTTGATAAGTATGTACCGGTCAGGCAGGGAAGCAAGGGAGCTGTGATTTACAAAAGAACTTCAATCTCTTGTCAAGAGGAATAAGGATGCTATGTAAGGATGAGACGAGAAGGCTCAGTTAGGGTGCTTGAAAGTTCCAAGTTAGCCAGGAAAGATCTAAAGAGTGGGCTAAGAAGAGCCAGGAGGGGACATGAGAAGTCATTGGCAGGTAGGATCAAGGAAAACCCGAAAGGTTTCTAAAGGTATGTCAGAAATAAAAGCATGATTGGAGGAGGAAGTGGTAGCCTAGCGTTATTATCACTGGACTGTTCAACCAAAGATCTAGATAATGTTCTGGGACCTGGGTTCGAATTCCGCTGTGGCAGATAGTTGAATCCAAATTCAATGGATATCTGGAATCTACTGACTACTATAAATCCATTACCAATTGTCAGAAAATACCCAATCAGGTTCACAAACATCCTTTGGGAAGGAAATTTGCTGTCCTCCTTACCTGGTCTGGCCTCCATGTGACTCCCGATCGAAAACAAAGTGATTGACTCTCAACTGTTCTCTGGGCAATTAGGGATAGGCAATAAATGCTGCCATAGCCAGTGACACCCTCCTCCTGTTTAAGAAAAAATAAGGTTAGGGCCGATCAAGCACAGTAGTGAGAAATTACACGTGGAGTCCGAGGAGATAGGAGAGGTGGTAAATGTATACTTTGTCTTTTTCCAGTGTGAATATTGATGAAAATGTTGAGAAGAATACTGAGATACAGGCTACTAGACTAGATGGGATTGAGGCTCCCAAGGAGGAGGTGTTAGCAATTCTGGGAAGTGTGGAAATAGATCAGTCAACTGGGCTTGATGGTATTTATTTAAGCTAGGATTCTCTGGGAAGCCAGGAAGAAGATTGCTGAGCTTTTGGCTTCGATCGTTATATCATTATTGTCCACACGAATAGTGGACAATAGAAGACAGGAGACAGTGGATTAGCAAATGTCCCCTTGTCCAAGAAGGGGAATAGAGACAAGCCTGGTAATTATAGACCAGCGAGCCATACTTCGGTTATAGGCAAACTGTTGGTCAGAATCATAAGAGAGAGGAATTATAATCATCCAGAAAGTAATAATTTCATTAGGAATAGTCAACACAGTTTTGCAAAGGTGAGGTCATGCCTCACAAATCTTATTGAGTTCTTTGAGAAGGTGACCAAAATGTCAATGAGGGTAAAGTGGTTGATGTGATGTTATATGGGTTTGAGTAAGGCATTTGATAAGGTTCCCCATGGTAGGCTACTGCAGAAAATACAGAGGTATGGGATTGAAGGTGATTTAGTGGTTTGGATCACAAATTGGCTAGCTAAAAGAAGACAGGGTGGTTGTTGATAGAAAATGTTCATCCTGGAGTTCAGTTAATAATGTGTACACCGCAAGGATCTGTTTGGGTCGACTGCTGTAAGTCATTTTAAAAATGACCTGGATGATGGCGTGGATAAATGGGTTAGTAAATTTGCAAATGACACGAAGGTCGGTGTGGATAGTGCTGAAAGTTGTTGCAGGTTATAGAGGGACATAAATAAGCTGCAGAGTTGGGCTGAAAGGTGGCAAATGGAATTTAAGGTAGAAAAGTGTGAGGTGATTCTCTTTTGAAGGAGCAAAGGAATACAGAGTACTGGGCTTAACGTTAAAATTCTTGGTAATGTAGATGAGCAGCGTGATCCCAGTGTCCATGTACAAAGATCCCTGAAAGTTGCCAGCCAGATTGTTAGGGTTGTTAAGAAGGCATATGGTGTATTAGCTTTTATTGGTAGGGGGAATTGAGTTTCAGAGCCATGAGGTTCTGCACTTGGAGTGTGGCTGCACTTGGAGTATTGTATACAGTTCTGGTCGCTGCATTGCAGGAAGAATGTGGAAGCTTCAGAAAACGTTCAGAGGAGATTACTCGGATGTTGCCTGGTATGGAGGGAAGGTCTTGTGAGGAAAGACTGAGGGACATGAGGCTGTTTTCATTAGAGACATATAAGATAATCAGAGGATTAGCTAGGGTGGATAATGAGAGCTTTTTTTCCCTTGGATGGTGATGGCTCACACAAGGGGACATAGTTTTAAATTGAGAGGTGATATTTATAGGACAGATGTCAGAGGAAGTTTCTTTACTCAGAGAGTAATTGGGGCATGGAACAGTAGTAGATTCGCCACCTTTAAGGGCATTTCAATGATGATTAGATAAACATATGGATGAAAATAATGTAGGTTAGATTAGATTACTTACAGTGTGGAAACAGGCCCTTCGGCCCAACAAGTTTACACCGACCCGCCAACGCGCACCCACCAATTCCCCTACACCTAACACTACAGGCAATTTAGCATGGCCAATTTACCTAACCTGCATATCTTTGGACTGTGGGAGGAAACCAGAGCACCCGGAGGAAACCCATGCAGACACTGGGAGAATGTGCAAACTCCACACAGAAAGGTGCCCGAGGCAGGAATTGAACCTGGGTCTCTAGTGCTGTGAGGCAGCAGTGCTAACCACTGTGCCGCCCTTAGATGGGTTAGATGGGCTTCTGATTGGTTTCGAGCTGAAAATGTGTTGCTGGAAAAGCGCAGCAGGTCAGACAGCATCCAAGGAGCTGGAGAATCGACGTTTTGGGCATGAGCCCTTCTTCAGGAATGAGGAAAGTGTGCCAACCGGCTAAGATAAAAGGTAGGGAGGAGGGACGTCCCTCCGCCCTACCTTTTATCTTAGCCTGCAGTCCTCACTTTCTCCCTTCTGATTGGTTTCACATGATGTCGCAACATTGAGGGCTGAAGGTCCTGTACCGTGTTGTAATGTTCTATGTTCTATTGAACAGTTAGAATTTCCTACCATATGACACTTTATGATGTACCTACAAAACAATTACTGCATTGGCTCATGAAGGAAGCTCATTGTCCCCTTCAGAAGGGGACAGTCAGAATAGTCAATAAAGACACCCTTAACCAGCAGGTATACATCCTCTGATTGAATTAAGGAAAAAGTGAATATTCTGCTCAGCTGTTCATAACATTTATATGCTTTATACTGATGGCAGAGATTTTTTTAAAAGAAATCATTCCCATCCCTAATTTTCTATGATTTGAAGAAATGGTCAGGATAAAAGAGACTTGGAACAGAATTTATTCGCCATGAATTTCTTATGAATCTACTGCCCTTGTCCTAATTGGCAGTGGTCATGGGATTAGAAGTTGCTAATTAATGTGTCTTCGCAAATTTCTGCAGTTGTCTTGTAGTTTATACGTATGGACAGCTTCCCTTCATTGGTGATGGAGAGTGAATGTTTGTTGCAAACAAGTTGCTGGTTCCTTTGCCCGAGATGGCATCAAACCTTTAGAGTGTTGTTGAAGTTGCATTCATCCAGTTAAATGGGGAGTAAACCATCACACTCCTACCTTGTACCTAGAAGCTGTTGGACAGGCTTTAGGGAGTCAGGAGGTGAGTTACCTGCTGGACGATTCTTCAACTCCAGCTTGCTCCTTTCGCTACAGTATTGATATAGCTCATAGATCTTATTGAGAAATGCAACACTGATACAAAGAATCAATTTTTATTTCTGAATTCAGAATATCACATGGAAAGCAGTAATATAGAAATGTGTGATCAAGAACTTCTAGAATCAAATCTGAGGAATTTTGTTTTGTAATCAGGGTGAAATGAGAGAATCTGGGCTGGCAGCTCCTATCGACGGAGAACCTTTCACTCTAACAGTCTGCTACACACGAATCTTTGCGGGCAGGGGAGATAGAAAACCATCCCGTTTGATTCACAGGATCCCCGATAGCAGATTGTGGTGGACCAGTTGCACCAGTCACCCCACGCTGCAATCAATAATTGAGAAAGTAAATGATGAACAATTAATTCAAAGATGGTATCAAAGAAAGATTAAAACAAGAAGCTGAATATGATAGCCTAACTGTTTCAAGACCAATTCTATTTCTTTCCATTTCAAGCGTATAAACTAGTAGCAATTCATTCTTCTGTTCCAGTCAATGCAGATGCTGATGATTTAATGTGCCAGATCGCCCAATGTTCTGAGGAACAGAATGATCTGACCTGATATATTTCCCATCGAAACAAGGTGTCGAGGTAACTTCACTGATCATGAATATACATGGCAGTGCTGAAAGTGTGTTACAAGGAATGTGGCAGCTAAAATGGCAAGAGAGAGCTCCAATAAATACCAAATTATATTTAACAGTTCAAGAGTTATCAGATTCTGTACTTTGAGAGAGTAATTTTATTCTGAGACAAGGGAGCACAACTTGTTCATCATCGGATACCAGCAACTTCAAGCCTGGAACAGAAGCAAGAGGCCATTCAGTTTAACTTTTATTTTGATAAACGAAACATTCAAAACTTCAATACTCATTTTGTGTGGAAATGTAGAAACTGAAGTAGGGCAGCAATTCACAAATTATTTCTTTAGCTTCCAAGTAGAGGGACTGGTTTCCAATAGTTGAAAATCATTCGGGTTACCAGACCAGCCCAGTTCTTCATAGAGTCATAGAGATGTACAGCATGGAAACAGACCCTTCGGTCCAATCCAGCCATACCGATGAGATATCCCAACCCAATCTAGTCCCACCTGCCAGCACCTGGCTCATATCCCTCCAACCCCTTCTGATTAATATACCCATCCAAATGCCCCTTAAATGTTGCAATTGTACCAGCCTCCACCACTTCCTCTGGCAGCTCATTCCATACACGAACCATCCTCTGTATGAAACAGTTGCTCCTTAGTTCACTTTTATATCTTTCCCCTCTCACCCTGAACCTATATCCTCTACTCCTGGACTCCCCATCCGCAGGGAAAAGACTGCCTATTTACCCTATCCATGCTCCTCATAATTTTGTAAACCTCCATAAGATCACCTCTCAGCCTCTGACGCTCCAGGGAAAACAGCCCCAGCCTGTTCAGCCTCTCCCTATTGCTCAAATCCTCCAAACCTGGCAACATCCTTGTAAATCTTTTCTGAACCCTTTCAAGTTTCACAACTTTTTTCCGATCGGAAGGAGACCAGAATTGCATGCAACATTCCAACAGTGGCCTAACCAATGTCCTGTACAGCCACAACATGACCTCCCAACTCCTGTACTCAATACGCTGACCAATAAAGGAAAGCATGCCAAACACCTTCTTCACTATCCTATCTACCTGTGACTCCACTTTCAAGGAGCTATGAACCTGCACTCCAAGGTCTCTTTGTTCAGCAACACTCCCTAGGACCTTACCATGCATTTATCTGAATTGAACTCCATCTGCCACTTCTCAGCCCATTGGCCCATCTAGTCAAGATCTGAGGTAACCCGCTTCACTGTCCACTACACCTCCAATTTTGGTGTCATCTGCAAACTTACTAACTGTACTTCTTATGCTCGCATCCAAATCATTTATGTAAATGACAAAAAGTAGAGGACCCGGCACCGATCCTTGTGGCACTCCACTGGTCACAGGCCTCCAGTCTGAAAAACAACCCTCCACCAACAACCTCTGTCTTCTACCTTTGAGCCAGTTCTGTATCCAAATGGCTAGTTCTCCCTGTATTCCATGAGATCGAACCTTCCTAATCGGTCTCCCATTGGGAACCTTGTCGAACGCCTTACTGAAGTCCATATAGATCACATCTACCGCTCTGCCCTCATCAATCTTCTTTGTTACTTCTTCAAAAAACTCAATCAAGTTTGTGAGACATGATTTCCCATGCACAAAGCCATGTTGACTATCCCTTAATCTAAGTTTTTCTATCAACATAGAAACACAGAATAAGGCAGAATTAGGAGTTAGCAATTTTTATCTTCGAATCTACTCTCTAATTCAATGTGTATGTGGCTGTCCCTGCATCTGAAAATCTTCTTCCTACTTTCCGTCTATACCCTGTGAGGCCTTTAAACACTCTCTTTCAGTCTCTTTCTTAAATATTCTCAGTTATCCGATGTTCACAGCCTTCTCTGGTCGTGAATTCCATAGCTTTGACCACCCTCTGCATAAAGAATTGTTTCTTCATCGCAATCCTAAATTTCTGGCCCAATGATTCCAAGCTCCTAAATGAGGGAAACCTCCTCCCTGCACCTTATCCTGTGCAGCTCGATTAGAATTTCAGATACCTTTTTATTCATTTAAAATATACGGAATACTGGCAAAGTCAAACAAATCTCTCAGACAGCAATTTTGGCATCCTCATATTATACTAGTAAAGATCACTGAGGCAAAAGTGAGCACAACAGATACGGGAGATTAGAGTTGAGACTGTTGTGCTGGTATTCCTGATGAAGGACTTTTGCCCGAAAGATTGATTTTCTTGCTCCTTCGATGCTGCCTGACCTGCTGTGCTTTTCCAGCTCCACACTCTCGACTCAGTCTAGTAAAACCTCGCTATACTGCCTTGACCGCAGGTTTATCCTCTCTGCAGGTAGAAGAAGAAAATTGCACAGAGTACTCCAATTCCAGTTTTACCAAGACCCTGTATTACTGCAGCAAGACATCCCTATTTCTAAACTCAAATCCTCTTGCAATAAAGGCTACAGTTGCCTTCTGTGTCTGTCTGGATTAATGGTGCTGGAAGAGCACAGCAGTTCAGGCAGCATCCAGCGAGCAGCGAAATCAACGTTTCGGGCAAAAGCCCTTCATTCCTGATGAAGGGCTTTTGCCCGAAACGTTGATTTCGCTGCTCGTTGGATGCTGCCTGAACTGCTGTGCTCTTCCAGCACCACTAATCCAGTATTTGATTTTCAGCATCTGCAGTCATTGTTTTTACCTTCTGTGTCTGTCTGTTTATTTTGAATTGACTGATGGACCAAGGTACCCAGATCTTATTCTTTTTGCAAACATTCCTGTTGCAAAGATTCTTGTTGTCTCGAGGAATTAAGGGCTACGGGGAGAATGCGGGTAAGTGGAGTTGAAATGCCCATCAGCCATGATTGAATGGCAGAGTGGACTCGATGGGCCGAATGGCCTTACTTCCACTCCTATGTCTTATGTCTTCACACTGTACAATAACACTTAACATTTATTAATGTTTATAATGCACCTGCCATGTGCCTTTTCAAAAATTCCACATGTCTATCATACTTTGAAGCCTCCTGTCCCATGGACACCAGGGACATTTGAAGTGTCCATGATTTCCCGGGTAGAACAGGATGAACGTATCACTGGTTCAAGCTTATCTTCTATGACTTCCCTTAGATTAATTACTTCATTTAATGGATAAAAAGTACACACTTCCCTACTCCAAACATTCCCACTACCATCACTGTAGTCTCACCAAAGCATAGAACTGATCATTCATTCAAAGGAAACTGATTGATGTTAGTTGAGCTTACAGGTCACCATAGCTCAGGGGAGTAGACAGATGAGAAGTAGAGTCCTTCATAATACATTCAAGTAGTGTCAGCATTGAACCCACTCCCTGTTGGAAAAATCAGCCATGAAACCAACTGAATGAACCATATTTAAAGTGCTATGACACGACGGTGAACCCTTCTGCTAATTATACCAAATACCCAGAAAAGCTCACCTCGCTTCATAATCTGTTAAAGTATGAATGACAGAGAACACCCAATTTCCACTATTTCAAGAAAAATATCATTTTATCTTTAACTTTAAAAGTGAACATTTAACAACAACTATCTAAAATTCAGCCTCCTTTCTCATAACTGCTTGTTATCTGCCTTCACCTCTATACCAAAAAATTACATCAACTTAATTTCAATACCAAACAGTGGTTGTCATCTCTGGTATCCTCTTTCTTTCAGCCGAGATCTTTCTGTGTCGTCCTCTGACTTTTAATACCACAATGTTTCAGATGTAAGCTGTTCCTTTGATAGAGAGTGTTTTGCTGGCAGTTACTCTGTCAATGGCAGTTGGTCTCTGTCTAACTGTCAAACTGTTTGCTTCTTCATATCCCAAACATCAGATCGTCTCATTGGTTCAAGGATGACAAGAACAATAAATTCAAAGTTGATTGGGTTTTGGTATCCTGGTGCATAATTTAAACTGATTGGTGCAATTCGAATTGTTGTCAAAACAACTCAGGTACCTAGTCCACAGCCAAATGTTACATATTTTTGATTTTCCAGTATACTCTGAGACTTGTAAGCTCTCAGTGCAAAATAGCGTTCACTCTTTCTTAAAGGTATGCTTTCAACATCAAAACACGCACCCCCGAAGGAAATAATGAACCATCATAATGAAATGATAGGTTAATTTGTTTTTCTGAATTCTTAAACCTATTACAATGAAATAGATAGGACATTAATCTACGTTCATATTAATTTTTGCACATGCATACATATAAAACATCGGTGTCAGCTCAATCTTATTGATAAATCCTCAGTAATACATTTGCTATCACATTCTTATGACCTGCAACATGTACAGCTTATAAATTAAAATCTGCAACATAAGAATCCAACAATATCATCTCATATTCTTGTCTTTAAATTGTTCCAAGGATGCAAATTGAGTGTGATAGTATACCCAACCGTCTCCAACACATTGTTCATGACATAAATATTAAAATTTTCTAAGACCAGAACCAAACTCAATAATTATTTTTCTATGGTATAATACTTTCTCTGGTGGGTGTAGAGTTTTTTTGAGAAGCAACCAATCGGTGCTCAATTTCCATCGTCACCTTCCTGTAGCAGTACAGTTCCAACTCCTATATCACTAACAGCGATAGCAACTTGGAAGGAGTTCAAAAACATTGATGTAGCTAAAACTGGTGCTGTGGTTAATACTACTTTTAAGTTCTTAAATGCCTCCTGGCATTGTCCTGTCCACTGAAATTTTGTATTCTTCTTCAGTAAACCTGTTAGCAGTGCCACCACACTACTGAAGTTGGGAACCAACTTCTGATAGAAACCGCTTAGTCCCAAAAATCGAAGCTCCTCTTTCTTCGAGGCTCATCATGGAAATTCCTTGATGGACTTCGTCCTGTGTTCCTTGGAGTCAACCCTCTATGACTGACGTTATGTCCCAAGAACAACACCTCTGCCTTTGCAAATTCTGTTTTTTTTAGTTTATTACCAGTTTTGCTTCTCTTAATCATTCAAAGACGTCTGCTAACTGTGCCATATGATCTTTCCATGACTCACTAACGATCACTCTATCCTCCAGATAGGCTGCACAGTTCATTAACCCAGCCACAATTCTGTTCATGAGTCTTTAACAATGTGACTGGTATATTCTTCATTCCAAAAGGCATAACTTTGAATTGGCATTGCCCATTTAGGGTTACAATGCAGAAACCTCTTTCACTTTCACTGATAAAGATACCTGCCAATAACCACACAGTAAGTCCAACTTTGTGATGTAACTGTCTTGTCCATTTTTTCTCTATGCAGTCCTCCAATCTTGGTATTGGGTACGAATCTAATTTTGTTACGGCATTGACCTTTAGATAATCCACACAAAATCATTGAGACCTGTCAGGTTTGGAAACTGACGCAATCGGTGAACTCCCATTGCTCTGACTCAATTTGATAATATCCTTACTGAGCATGGCATCCACTTCCTTCTGGACTAGTGTGGCTTTGAAAGGATTAGGCCTGTAGTGGTGTTACTTTATTGGAACAGCATTCCCTACTTCTACCTCATGCACGATAGCATTAGTCCTCCCCATCTTGTGCCTGCACTTCTCCTCCTACTGCTGCAACAAATCTTTCCTCAGCGTTATTTGCTTTTGAGACAGATAGTTCACTAGCCTATTTCCGCCCCCCCGCCCAAAAGACTTCCTTGTTGTGTAATATATTTTAAGGCAAATCAAACTCCACAACATCTTGATTTGATTCCTCATTCTGCAGTACAGTAACTAACACCTGTTTCTCCAGTTCCTTCTCTCTCTTATAATAAGGTTTCAACATATTCACATGACATACCCGATGCAGATTTTTTTTTTCCCTATCTGGCATCTTTGTCAGATAGTTTACCGAACTCAACTTTTTCTCAATTCCAATAGGGACCACTAACCCTGGATTTAAAGGGATCTGCTACCACTGAGAACAATACTAATAAGTCATCCCTATGGGAAACATCCACATTTCAGAGTTTTTATCTTCCACCCTGCTTAGTTCTATGCTGTGCCCTCTTCAGGTGCTGCTTAGCTAACTCACTTAACCAATTTAATCTCTCCCTCACCTCAGATATATAATCCAAATGTGAGATCACCAACTTCGATCCTGTCAATTTCTTTTTAATTAATTTCAAAGGGCCTCTCCCTTCATGTCTGAACATTACCTCAAAGGGAGTAAACTGATTCTGGATTAGTGGTGCTGGAAGAGCACAGCAGTTCAGGCAGCATCCAAGTAGCTTCGAAATCGACGTTTCGGGCAAAAGCAGGAATAAAGGCAGTGAGCCTGAAGCGTGGAGAGATAAGCAAGAGGAGGGTGGGGGTGGGGAGAAAGTAGCAAAGAGTACAATGGGTGAGTGGGGGAGGGGATGAAGTTGATAGGTCAAGGAGGAGAGGGTGGAGTGGATAGGTGGAAAAGGAGATAGGCAGGTAGGACAAGTCCAGAAAAGTCATGAGGACAGTTACTGAGCTGGAAGTTTAGAACTAGGGTGAGGTGGGGGAAGGGGAAATGAGGAAACTGTTGAAGTCCACATTGATGCCCTGGGGTTGAAGTGTTCCGAGGCGGAAGATGAGGCGTTCTTCCTCCAGGCGTCTGGTGGTGAGGGAGCGGCGGTGAAGGAGGCCCAGGACCTCCATGTCCTCGGCAGAGTGGGAGGGGGAGTTGAAATGTTGGGCCACGGGGCGGTTTGGTTGATTGGTGCGGGTGTCCCGGAGATGTTCCCTAAAGGGCTCTGCTAGGAGGCGTCCAGTCTCCCCAATGTAGAGGAGACCACATCGGGAGCAACGAATACAATAAATGATATTGGTGGATGTGCAGGTGAAACTTTGATGGATGTGGAAGGCTCCTTTAGGGCCTTGGATAGAGGTGAGGGAGGAGGTGTGGGCACAGGTTTTACAGTTCCTGCGGTGGCAGGAGAAAGTGCCAGGATTGGAGGGTGGGTTGTTTGGGGGCGTGGACCTGACCAGGTAGTCGCGGAGGGAACGGTCTTTGCGGAAGGCGGAAAGGGGCGGGGAGGGAAATATATCCCTGGTGGTGGAGTCTGTTTGGAGGTGGCGCAAATGTCGGCGGATGATCTGGTTTATGCAAAGATTGGTAGGGTGGAAGGTGAGCACCAGGGGCGTTCTGTCCTTGTTACGGTTGGAGGGGTGGGGTCTGAGGGCGGAGGTGCGGGATGTAGACAAGATGCATCTTTAACCACGTGGGAAGAGAAATTGTGGTCTCTAAAGAAGGAGGCCATCTGGTGTGTTCTGTGGTGGAACTGGTCCTCCTGGGAGCAGATACGGCGGAGGCGGGGAGTAAACTGAGTAGATTCAATCCAGAAATCTCTAATAGCCAAGAATACAAATGCAATACTGAAAATGTGTTGCTGGAAAAGCACAGCAGGTCAGGCAGCATCCAAGGAACAGGAGAATCAACGTTTCGGGCATGAGCCCCTGAAGAAGGGCTCATGCCTGAAACATTGATTCTCCTGTTCCTTTGATGCTGCCTGACCTGCTGTGCTTTTCCAGGAACACATTTTCAGCTCTGATCTCCAGCATCTGCAGTCCTCACTTTCTCCTACAAGTACAATACCTTTATCCCAATCATTTGAGTGACCCTGACAATATGCTCTAAATATGGTCTCCAGGGTCTGAAGCGACCTTTCCAAAGCTCCCTGGGATTTAGGATGACATACACTTGAGTTAATTGCTGCATACCCAAGCTATCCATGACTTCCTTGAACAGACTAGCAGTAAAAATATACCCTTGCCCACAGAGGCAAAGTCTTAATAGAGATCAGGGACTAACTCCATACCCAGCCCTTTCCGAGGCTATGCACTGTCCTGCAAGTCCTTGACTGTTCTTTTGGGGTTTCCTTTACTACTTTCACAGATTCCAGGGGCTTTACTCCTTTTCTCACATCTTTTCCCACAATGCCTTTTATTTATTAGTATCACTGTGACTGAGGTGTCCCACCTTCTGGCAGTGAAAACATATTTTCCCTTCGCACATCTTAAACTACTGGCCCTGTAATTTTCTGTTTCCCACTCCATTATAGTGAAAACATCTGAGGCCTTTAACTTCCTTTCCATCCTCTTGGGCTTCATTTTTAACCTGTG
Source organism: Chiloscyllium punctatum (assembly GCF_047496795.1). Taxonomy (NCBI): domain Eukaryota; kingdom Metazoa; phylum Chordata; class Chondrichthyes; order Orectolobiformes; family Hemiscylliidae; genus Chiloscyllium; species Chiloscyllium punctatum. The sequence goes on along the minus strand of NC_092761.1, from coordinate 47,301,618 downwards.
GCAAATAATGAGCAGTGTGTTCTATGTTTTGTTGTGTAGGATCGCCCATTCCCCTAATTTCTCTTCCTCACAGGATGAAATTCTTCCTGGAAGCTAAGTTTTGCCTTATGCACCAATGTATGTTCATCTGCCATCTCTGCCACTCTACTCATTTCTTGAACTTTCTGTTCATCCACATGAATTCTTATCATCTCTGGAAGTGAGTTTTTAAACTTCTCTAGCAAAATAATCTCTCTTACAGCCTCATAGGTCTTATGTATTTTTATGGCCTGCGCGAAAATATGAAAATCACTACATTTAATTCTCTTGAACTCAACATAAGTCTGACCTAGTTCTTTCTTTATGTTTCTGAACTGGTGTCTATACGCTTCTGGTACCAATTCATAAGCACTCAAAATCGTGTGTTTGACATCTTCATAATTTCTTGACCCCTCACCTGACAGCGCTGCAAATACCGCACTAGCTCCACCTACCAGATTACTCTAAACTAGCATTACCACAAGTTGTTTGACCACTCCATCCGCCCAGTCAATTTTGCAAATTAAATAAAGAAGGCTTTGACATCTTTCTCATCAAAATGCAGCAGCATGTTCACGTATTTGTATATACCACCTCCTCTTTTCATCCTGTTAACTTGACTTTACTGATTAATTTGCAAATTCTGAAGTTCAGATTCTCTCTTCCTTTCTCTTTCTTCTCTCTCTCGTTCTCTCTCATTTTCATTTCTCTCTTTTTGCTCAGCTTAGAACCTTCTTTCTCTTTCTTTTTCCTCTCTCTATTCTTTTCTTCTCTCATGGCTCTTCTTTCCCATTCGTTATCTTCTAACTCCATTTTCCTCACTTGTAATTTATGTTTTTCCATCTCTACTACACTTGTTTGTTTCTCTGACACATCTAAGTATTTGACTAACTCCCTTGAAATTTCAGCTTTACTTTTGTCTCTGGTTAAATCCAATTCTAATCTCTTTGTTAATTCTAAAAGTATGGCCTTTTTCTGTCCTTCTAAACTTTCTTGGAAAATTTGGGAATCATCTTCAAACCTCTGAACCTCTTTAGCATTTTTAAGAGCCATTTCTCTCACTTTTAATTTAACCAAACAAAAAGAGCCAAAATTAAACAAATTGTCTCACCTACATTTTACTTAAAGATGAAGGACACTTATAGACAAGTGGTTAAAACTACTGGGTTCTTTTGTACCCTAAATCTGTTCAAATCTGTCCAAATCGCAGACTGGATCCGTCTAAACCTGTCCAAGTCACAGACACAAGCTGCAAACTATTATGCCATGGTGGTGAACACTTCTGCTAAACAAACCAAACACACAGGAAAGCTCAACTCGCCGCAAAACCTGTTGAAATATGAATGACAGAGAACTCCCAAATTCGACTATTTTAAGAAAGAAAAACAATTTGTTCTTTAAATCTAAAAGTGAGCATTCAACAACAATTGTTTACAAATCTAAGCCTCCTTTCTTTTTACTGTTTGTTATCTGTGTTCAACTCTACATCAATACACTGTTCCAATAACCATCCATATTAAGATTACACCAACATAATTCAAAACCAGACAGCAGCTGTTGTCTCCGGTGACATCCTTCTTTCGACTGAAGGTCCCCCTGGGTCATCTTCTGTCTTTTACTGTGAAGATGTTTCATATGAGAATGGTACCTTTGGCAGTTTGTCTGTCGATGGCAGTTGGTCTCTGTCTAACTGTCAAAATGTCTTCGACTTTATGCCCCAAAAAGCGGATCATCTCATTGATTCGAGGTTGACAAAAACAACAAATTCAAAATTGATTGGGTTTTAGTATCCTGGAGCAGACTTTAAAATGATTGTTTCATTCCAAATTGTTGCCAAAACAACTTGGGGATCTTATTCGCAGCCAATTGTTACATATTTTCAATTTTCTAGTACACTCTGAGACAGCTAGCTAGTCATGTGACATGTGCTTGTAAGGTCTCAGTGCAAAACAGCATTCACTCTGTCAAAGGTACAGTACATGGCTTCAACAAAACCAATGGAGTTCAATGTAGCTAAGTGTGAAGTGATTCACTTTGGTAAGAGTAATAAAAAGATGGATTACTGGGCTAATGGTAGACTACTTGGTAGTGTGGAAGAGCAGAGGGATCTTGGTGTCCATGTACACAGATCTCTGAAAGTTGCCACCCAGGTAAATAGTGCAGTGAAGAAGGCATATGGCGTACTGGCTTTTATTGGTAGAGGAATTGAGTTCCGGAGTCCTGAGGTCATGCTGCAGTTGTATAAGACTCTGGTGCGGCCGCTTCTGGAATATTGTGTGCAGTTTTGGTCGCCATACTATAGGAAGGATGTGGAGGCACTGGAACGGGTGCAGAGGAAGTTTACCAGGATGTTGCCTGGTATGGTAGGAAGATCCTATGAGGAAAGGCTGAGGCACTTGGGGTTGTTTTCTTTGGAGAAAAGAAGGTTTAGGGGTGATTTGATAGAGGTGTACAAGATGATTAGGGGGTTAGATAGGGTTGACAGTGAGAACCTTTTTCCGCGTATGGAGTCAGCTATTACAAGGGGGCATAGCTTTAAATTAAGGGGGGGTAGATATAGGACTGATGTTAGGGGTAGGTTCTTCACTCAGCGAGTTGTAAGATCATGGAATGCCCTGCCAGTAGCAGTAGTGGACTCTCCCTCTTTATGGGTATTTAAGCGGGCATTGGATAGGTATATGGAGGATAGTGGGTTAGTGTAGGTTAGGTGGGCTTTGATCGGCGCAACATCGAGGGCCGAAGGGCCTGTACTGCGCTGTATTGTTCTATGTTCTATGTTCTATAAAACCAATGAATTGCAGCAGTTTAATTAATAGAAAGTGTAATGGAAATACTGACCTGATACTATTCACTGCTGTCCTCTCTAGGAAATGCATATTAATTTCAACACTCTGCTCACACACTGACCCATGCCAAGGTCTTCCCAGACTGATTGCAGTAATATTTCTTTTTGCACACTCTGCCGAGTCCGATTTAGAGTGATGCTGATTGCTGCATAGTCTACCCCATATTTCTCACTGCTCCGAGAGTGAGGAGAAAATAATCAAACAAAAAGAAACTCTTCTAGGCCTTTCATTTTGAAATGTGAACAGACATTTGGGGCTGGTTCCAGGGGCACCTCCAGTACAACACTTTTTTTTAAAAACCTGTCCAAGTGATTCAGGGAGTATGAGGGAAAGGAAAGGAAGGAGCTCTTAGTCCTGTTTGCACAAGCGTTCCACATACTGTCTCTTTGTACATCACAGCACTGTTCAGCAGCAGCTGATAGAAGACCAAGTCTTGTAGTATCTTTGTTTTATCGACAATTGTTGGATGTGCACTCGGACCAAGGCTGAAACCCACCTAGTTCGCAATAAGTAATTGTTAATGTTGGTCTGCTTCAATCATTTCAAATCATCAATCATCTGTCTACATCCTCAGGTAGCCACTAGAGCATTAGAATATTTGAATATCAAGTTACTTTTGATTGGATTCTTCAATGTTGCTTCAATCTTGGGATCATCTCGATAAGATCAGGAAACCAAATACATAACAGCAGAAGTACAACATTCAGCCCACTTTCTCTAGTCCAGCATACAATTAAATCATGACCATTCTGACAATCCTCAACCACACTTTTCTCCCTTTTCCCTAAAATCTTTTTTTCAATTACTAATTAAACATTGATCTATCTCAGCCTTGAGCATAATTAATGACAGAGCTTCTCCAGTTCTCTGTGGCTAACAGTTTGACAGATTTCCTACCCTCAGAAGAAATCCCTCCTCTCAGTCTTAAATGAGAAACTCCTTGCTGCAAGATTATGTTTTCAGCTCCTCCAAGGGAAAATGGTCTTTCCACATCTACCCTGTCAAGTCCCCTAAGAGCTTTACGTGTTTCAAAATGTTCACCTCCTCATAATTCTAAATTAGCTCTCATCAAACATTCAAACCGCCATGGTCGAGGGCAATACTTTATAAAATATAATTCTATAAAACTGGGCTGCTGTCAGAACTGTAAATAAATTAAATGATCAGATCAGAGAAACAGAAAGAACTCACCTCCATCAGCGAGACTCTGAAGCAAAACCGGGATACTAAAAGCTGATAATCCTTTTATCATCTTCGATTTAGTTCCTAATAATTAGGATCGTATGGTGTGGATGGCAAATACTGAACTCTGGAGTCAGAGAGTTTGAAGCTTTTCAGATCAAACGTACTCTGAATTAAACAAATGCAGAAAAATGTGTAGTAATGGTGACTCATGGTCTGATGGCACTTGTATCATTCGGTACAGTTCCTTCTTTCAAATGACAAGGTTGTGTATGTTGGCTGTGCCCCACATGTAAGAGAAGTCAACAGCAAGTACCAAATGTACAAAGATTAGATTAATTGCATGAATGACAATGATTTTTGTTTTTGTGCACTGAGATTATGACCATGAATCCACAGCAGAGAAATCAATAAAGAAAGTAGCATTTCTTTTAGCAGGAAATGAAGAAGAAACCAAGGAATTATGGGAAAAGTGACAGTGCAGAAGGAGGCCATTTGGCCCATCGTGCCTGCATTGGATACATAATGTCGTCCTTTTTTAATACTTAGTGCCTTTTTCCATATCCAAAACTAAAATCCAATGCCCTCTTGAATACCTCAATATAACCTGTCCCCACCACATTTTCAGTCAGTCCATTTGCGCCCTAGTTACACATTGAGTGAAAATAGTTACTTTTCTCTCACATCATCCTTGCTCCATTCCATGGGGAAGTGATGGCCTGATGGGATTATTGCTGGACTGTTAATCCAGAAACTTGGGGAATGTTCTCGGTTTGAATCCCACCAAATGGTGGAACTTGAATTCGATAAAAATCTGGAAATAAGAGATGATGACCATGAAATTATTGTCGGAAAAACCAATCTGGTTTATTAATGTTCTTTAAGGGAAGGGAACAGCTATCATGTGTTTCCAGGCCCACAGTAACGATTGATAATTGCCCATTGCAAAGGACAGGAAATGCTGGCCTTGCCAGTGACACCATTGTTCTGTGAACGAATAAAAAAAAATTATGTCACTATAATGGGTGGCATGGTGGCACAGTGGTTAGCACTACTGCTTCACAGCGCCAGAGACCTGGGTTCAATTCCCACCTCAGGCGACTGTCCGTGTGGAGTTTGCACATTCTCCCAGTGTCTGTGTGGGTTTCCTCCTGGTGCTCCGGTTTCCTCCCACAGTCCAAAAATGTGCAGGTCAGGTGAATTGGCCAGGCTAAATTGCCTGTAGCGTTTGGTGAAGGGATGAATGTAGGGGAATGGGTTTGTGTGGGTTGTGGGTCGGTGTGAACTTGTTGGGCCAAAAGGGCCTGTTTCCACATTGTAAGTAATCTAATCTATAAACGTATGCCCTCATGTTCACGTTTCTTTTATAAACAGAGACAGTTTCTCTCCATCTACATCTGTGTTCAGGTCCCTCAAGATTTTGAAAACCTTGAAATTCATCCTTCTTCTCTCCAAGAGAATGGTCCCAACTTTTTCAATCTGTCTTTATAGCTGAAGTTGCTCATATCTGCAACCAATCACTTAAATCACTCCTGCATTCTGTCTAATGTATTCATATTGACCTTTAATATGTCACCCACAATTGTATCCAATATTCGAGCTGATTCCCAACAAATGACTTCTACAAGTTCAAAATCATCCCCCTGCTCTTGTGCTTTCTGTCCCTATTAATGAAGCCAACCTCACTATGCTTCATTTACTGCTTTCCCTTCAATAATCAGTGCACAAGATTAATTTAGATAACCATAAATATGAACCATGATTGGCAGGGGAATGGGATTCTCAACAGCAGGGACGCAAGTGTGAGGCTCAAAGGAGATACGGTACTCAGAAACAGTCGGGTAAAGGGACGGGTCAGGCTGGGACACAACAAGGAGCAAGGAATGTCTGTTGGACTAAATTGTGTTTATTTCAGTGCAAGTTGGCTGACTGGTAAAGACAATGAACTCATGGCATGAATAAGTAAGTGGCACTGGGATTAGCCATGACAGAAACATGGCAAAGGGAGGGACAGGACTGGCAGCTTAATGTGCCAGGGAACAGGTACTTTAGGCAGAGGGGAGGTGGTGGAAAGAGGGGAAGGGGGTTGCATTTTTGATTAAGGTGAGTATCACAGCAGTAGTCAGAGATGAAATAACTCAAAGATCGTCCAGTGAGGCTTTGTGGGTGGAGTTAAGAAATAAGAAGGGGATGGTGATGTTATTGGGGTTGTACTGTACGTTCCCAAACACTCAACGGGAATTAGATGAATATGCAGAGAAATTGGGAAGACTTGCAGGAGCAATAGCGTTGTTATTGTATGGGGATTTTAATTTTCCTCATATAGACTGGGACTGCCAGACCATTAGGGACTTCGATGTGGTGGAATCTGTGAAAATGAGTTCAGGAAGGTTTCCTCAAGCAATATAGAGAGGGTCCTTCTCAGGAAGGGGCAAAACTTGACGCATTCATGGGAAAGGATGGGAGGGACAGGATGTACATGTATTTGGAAAGGCAAGGACTAATTAGGGATAGTCAACATGGCTTTGTGTGTGGGAAATCATTTCTCACAAACTTGACTGAGTTTTTTGAATAAGTAACAAAGAGGATTAATGAGGGCAGAGTGGTAGTTATGACCTATCTAGTGTTCGACAAGGTTCCCCATGGGAGACTGATTAGCAAGGTTAGGTCTCACAGTCTACAGGGAGAACTAGCCATTTGGATACAGAACTCACTCAAAGGTAGAAGACAGAGGGTGGTGGTGGAGGGTTGGTTTTCAGACTGGAGGCCTGTGATCAGTGGAGTGCCACAAGGATTGGTGCTGGGTCCTCTGCTTTTTGTCATTTACATAAATGATTTGGATGCTAGCATAAGAGATACAGTTAATAAGTTTGCCGATGACACCAATATTGGAGGTGTAGTGGGCAGCGAAGAGGGTTACCTCAGATTACAACAGTATCTTGACCAGATGGGCCAATGGGCTGAGAAGTGGCAGATGGAGTTTAATTCAGATAAATGCGAGGTGCTGCATTTTGGGAAAGCAAATCTTGGCAGGACTTATACACTTAATGGTAAGATCCTAGGGAGTGTTGCTGAACAAAGAGACCTTGGAGTGCAGGTTTATAGGTCCTTGAAAGTGGAGTCACAGGTAGGTAGGATAGTGAAGAAGGTGTTTGGTATGCTTTCCTTTATTGGTCAGAGTATTGAGTACAGAAGTTGGGAGGTCATGTTGCGGCTGTACAGGACATTGATGAGGCCACTGTTGGAATATTGTGTGCAATTCTGGTCTCCTTCCTATCAGAAAGATGTTATGAAACTTGAAAGGGTTCAGAAAGGATTTACAAGGATGTTCCCAGAGTTGGAGGATTTGAGCAATAGGGAGAGGCTGAACAGGCTGGGGCTGTTTTCCCTGGAGCGTCGGAGGCTGAGGGGTGACCTTATCGAGGTTTACAAAATTATGAGGAGCATGGATACAATAAAGAGGCAAAGTCTTTTCCCTGGGGTCGGGGAGTCCAGAACTAGAGGGCATAGGTTTAGGATGAGAGGGGGAAAATATAAAAGAGACCTACGGGGCAAGATTTTAACATAAGGTGGTACGTGTATGGAATGAGCTGCCAGGGAAAGTGGTGGAGGTTGGTACAATTGCAACATTTAAGAGGCATTTGGATGGGTATATGAATAGGAAGGGTTTGGAGAGAAATGGGCTGGGTGCTGGCTGGTGGGACTAGATTGGGTTGGGATATCTGGTTGGCATGGACGAGTTGGACCGAAGGGTCTGTTTCCATGCTGTACATCTCTATGACTCTAAATAGGGCAGGACAGGTGACGGAGGTGACCGTGGGGGAGCACTTTGGGATCAGTGACCGTAGTTATTTTAACTTTAAAATAGTTCTGGCGAGGGATAAAATTGGTCCACTGGTCCAGCTTCTAAACAAGGGCAAGAAGAATTTTGATGGAATTAGACTGGAGCTTGCAGGGATTGATTGGACCAGATTGTTTGCAGGCAATGGGACCTCTGGCAGGTGGGAGGCCTTTAAAAGTGAGATAACTGGATTTCAAGGTCTATATGTTCCTGTGAGGGTGAAGGGCAAGGTTGGCAGGAATAGGGAATCCTGGATGAAAAAAGATATTGAGGTTTTGGTCAGAAAAAAAATAGGAGGCTTGGCTCAAGTACAGGCAGCTTGGCTCAAGAAAATCCATGGAGGAGTCTAGGGAATTCAGGAGTTTACTGAAGAAGGAAATCAGGAGTGTGAAAAGGGCACACAAGTGAGGTTTGGCTGAGAAGATTAGGGTGAATCCAAAGCAGTATTTTAAGTATATTAAAGGAAAAAGAATAATTAGAGACAGAAGAGGGCCCCTCAAGGACCAGAGTGGACATGTTAATGCAGAACTGCAGGAGATAGGCGGGATCCTCTGTGTTTACCATGGAATACTTTGGGAAGTCTTGGGAACTTAGTGGTGATAACTTGGGGTCAGTTCATATCCCAGTCAAGGAGGTATTGGATGTATTACAAAGTATGAAGGTGGATAAATCTCCTGGTCCTGACCAGATATATCCAAGAACACTGAAAGAGGTAGAGAAGAAATTACGTGGGCCCTGGCTGATATTACTTTCATCATCATTAATCACGGGTGAGGTCCCGGAAGACTGGAGAGTAAGAAATGTGCCATTAGGGCTGCAAAGGAACACGTGGGAACTATAGAACCGTAAGCTTAACATCTGTGATGGGTAAGTTACAGATTAGATTAGATTAGATTACATTACAGTGTGGAAACAGGCCCTTCGGCCCAACAAGTCCACACCGACCCGCAACCCACCCCTACCCCTACCCCTACATTTACATTTGCCCCTTACCTAACACTACAGGCAATTTAGTATGGCCAATTCACCTGACCTGCACATCTTTGGACTGTGGGAGGAAACCAGAGCACCCGGAGGAAACCCACGCAGACACGGGGAGAACGTGCAAACTCCACACAGTCGGTCGCCTGAGGCAGGAATGGAACCCAGGTCTCTGATGCTATGAGGCAGTCGTGCTAACCACTGTGCCACCGTGCCACCCACGACTTGAGACGATTCTGAGGAACAAGTTATATATGCATTTGGAAAGACGGTTTGATTAGGAACTGTCAGTATGGCTTTGGGAGTGGGAGGTCATGCTTCACAAATTTGTTCGAATTCTTTGATGAAGTGAGCAGGAAAGTTGACAAGGTAGATGTAGTCTGTATCAATTTCAGTGAGGCCTTGGATAAGGGTCCACATGATAGGATGCTCTGGAAGGTTAAATTGCATGCAATCCAGTGCAACCTGGCAAATTGAATACAAAATTGGCTTGATGGTAGGAAGCAGAGAGAAATAGTGGGAGGATACTTGCTGGACTGGTGGAGAGCCTCAGGTGTCAGTGCTGGAACCATTACTGTTTGTTATCTCTATCAATGATTTGCATAAGAATGTACAAAGCAGGGTGAGTAAGTTTGCCCATGGCACTAAAATTGGCGGTATCGTGGACAGTGAGGAAGGTTTTCAGAAATTGCAGCCAGATCTTGATCAGCTGGGGAACTGGGCCAAGAAATGGCAAATGGAGTTTAATATAGATGAGTGTGAGGTCTTGCATTTTGGACAGTCAGCTCAAGGTAGGAGTTTCATGGTGAATGGTAGGGCCTGAAAGAGTGTAGTAGAACAGAGTGACCTTGGATTTTCGGTTCACAGTTCTCTGTAAGTGGTGGCACAGGAAGACAGAGCAGTAAAGGAGGCTTTTGGCACAATGACCTTCATTAGTCACTGAGTATAGAAGTTGGGAAGTTACGTTGCATTTGGACAGGTTGTTGGTGCAACTGCACTTGGAACATTGTGTTCAGTTATGGTCACCTTGCTATAGGAAGGATGTTATTAAACTTGAAAGAGTGCAAAAGACATTTAAAAGGATGTTGCCTGAACTCAATGGTCTGAATTCTAGGGACATGTTGGACAAGCAAGGACTTCTTGTCATTAGAGCAGAGGAATGGTTGTTCGATGTTCCAGAAGTTAGACGTTTGAAAAGCAATGGTCGGGTTGGGGGTCGGGGTGAGATACGAGGTAAAACATGTAGGGGGGATGGCATTACTAATCAGAGGTAGTATCAAGTTGCAGAAAAGGAGGTCATCGAGTAGGATTTGTCTACAGAGTCAGTATTTATGGAAGTCAGAAACAGGAAAAGAGCAGTCACTTTATTGGGAGTTTTGAATGGGCCCTCAATAGCAACAGGGAAACGGAGGGGCAGATTGGCAAGCAGATATTAGAAAGGTGCACAAGTAATAAGGTTGTTGTCATGTAAATTTCCTAACATTGATTGGAATCTCCTTAGTTCAAATAGGTTGGATGGAGCATTTGTTGTCAGGTGTATCCAGGAAGAACTCCTGACTCGGTATGTAGATAGGCCGACTAGAGGGGAGGCCATATTGGATTTGGTGCCTGGCCTCAAACTAGGCCAGGTGTCAGAACTGTTGGTGGGACAACATTTTGGTGATAGTGATCATAACTCTCTGACCTTTACTACAGTCATGGAGAGGGATAGGAGCAGACAGTATGGGAAAGTACTTGACTGTAGTAGAGGAAATTACAATGCTATTAGGCAGTGTTCTGGACTAGGCCAGGCCACTCAAAACATTCTTAAGCAGGCAGCCTAGACCATAACTTTGCAATTTGTTTAAATAAGTGTACAGTGAAAATTAGCTGCAGTAAGTTAGCTAGGTTGACTAACAGTTTTTAAAACAGACAAACATTTATTCACAAAATTACACAATGAAACACAAAGAACAGATTAAAGAACCTCTACAGAATTCAGTCTATCCAAACTAGACTTAATTATGCTGTTCTGACTATACACTGTAGACCCAATAAGCAAACCCCTTATACACTGCCAAAGTTAGAAGGGCAGAAGCAGAGAGAGCCTGGGAGCCTGTTTTCACACAGCTCACAGCTGAACTGCTAACTTAACTTCAGTTTTCAGGATGGACCACTCCCCTTTCATTCTACAGGTCACTTCTAAAACATGACCACTTTGGCCTGAAGTCTCATCTGTTAACATGTAAACAAAAGGCCTCTCAAAATCCTTTTTCATCTCTGTACCAAACTAGACACCATGGAGCCGGGAGCTGGTTTATGACCTCTCTGAGAAAACCAAGGACATCGTGTCCTTGAGAAAAGGGACAGCTTTTAGAAACAACAGAACCAGCTTTGTGACAACAGGAACTTACATAAGTTTGAGGAGGCAAGTATCAGACAAGGCTCCAAAGGAAGACAGGAAGGAACTGAGGAATTGACTTAAGGGAGCTGGCATGGGACATGAAAAAGCCTTAACATGTAGGATTAAGGAAAACTTATGTGAGGAACAAGAGGATGGCCAGAGTGAAGTTCAGGTTATTTAGGGATAGAACATCGAACATAGAAAAGTACAGCGCCGAACAGGCCCTTAGACCCATAATGTTGTGCCGAGGTTTAATCCTAATGTAAAATATAATAACTTAACCTATGCACCCCTCAACTCACTGATAGTGGAGGAAAATTGTGTCTGGAGTTGGAGGAGATGGGGAGGTCCTTAATGAATATTTTGCTTCAGTATTAACTAGTGTCAGGAATCTTGTCTTTTGCGAGGACAGTGTGAAGCATATTGATTTGCTTGAACAGGTTGATATTAAGAAGGAGGGTGTGTTGAAAAGTTTGAAAAGCATGAGAAAGCATCAGCTCCCTGGGACAGATGGGATATACCCAAGGTTACGACAGGAAGTGAGGGAAGGTATTGTTGCAACTTTGGCGATGAGCTTTGCGTCCTCATTGTCCACCGGAGTAGTGCCAGATGATTGGAGTGTGGCCAATTTTATTCCCTTGTTCAAGAAGTGGAATGTGGATAATCCTAAGAGTTACAAACCAATCATCTGTTGGAGGCATATTATTGGAGAGTATTCTGAGAGTCAGGATTTATGAATATTTGGAAAACCATAGTTTGATTAGAGATAGTCAGCATTGGCTTTGTGAGGGCAGGTCATGTATCACAAGTCTTATTAAATCATTTGAAGATGTAACAAAACACATTGAAGAAGGTAGACCGATAGATGTGGGCTACATGAACTTTAGCAAGGTATTCGCTAAAGTTTCCCATGGTAGGCTCATTCAGAAAGGAAAGATGCATGGGATACAGAGAAATGTGACTGTTTGGATACAGAGTTGGCTGGCCCATAGAAGACAGAGGGTGGTAGAAGATGGAAAGTAGTCATGATTTGCCATGCTTCACACTCCATATTGAGTTTGACAAGTTCAGACGTGAAAGTCCTACCTGAATTCTTTTTGTTGCTGATAATTCTGATGGAAATTTTGTGAAAACTATACAAGTATGAACTCAGCTGGAATACTGCGAGGGTTTTGGAACCCTTATTTAATGAACATATACTGGCATTGGAGACAGTCCAGAGAAGACTCAGTATGTGGCTAGCAGTTATGAAGAGACCTGTCTCAAGAGGAAAGATTGAGTTAATTGGATGTGTACTCATTGGAATTTAGAAAAATGAGAGGTGATCTTATTGAAACATTCAAGATTCTTAGTGGGGATGACAGAGTAGATGCTGATAGGTGTTACTCTCATGGGAGAGTTTGGTTACAAAGGCATAATCACAGAATAAGAGGTGGCCCATTTAAGATGGAGATGGGGAGGATTTTTTTTGTCTCAAATGGTAATGAATCTGTGGAATTCTTTTCCACAAAAGGTTTCCAAGGCTGGATCATAGTCAAGGATGAGGTCGACAGATTTAATCATTGAGGGAACCAATAGCTATGGGGAAAAGGCAGGAAAGTGGAGTTAAAGCTGTTCAGATCAGCCACAGTCACATTTAATGATGAAATAGACTGAATGGGATGAATGGCCTACTTTGGCTCTTGTATCTTATGGCTATCATTTATCCCTCAAAGAGCAGGTCAGAGGCTTGGAATCCTCTGGCAAGTAACTCGCCTCATGAGCACAGCTCCAACAACACCATCCAGGACAAAGCAGGCTGCTTGACTAGTATGAAATCCACAAACATCCGCTCCCTCCCACCAATGCTCAGTTGTAGCAGTGTGTGCAGTAACTTACACACACTCTCTCTGAGACAAGTACCACACAGTTTGGTGTCGTCACTTACTCACACACCGCCCACTTCAATGACAGACATGGGAATGGTGAATATCTCCTGTACCAGAAAGCATGTCAAATCTCCCATTCTCAGAGGTGGCCATATCCTGTGTTGGAGCTGGATGCAGCTGCACACTGAACCACTGAGGCAGACTGGCCTAGTATACACTCAGGAGCATCCCTCAGTGAGAGAGGGAGCTTAGGGAACCTGGTACCAGCTGCAGTCTGTGCAGCTGGCTGAGATACCTTGACATCCTGGTCAAGTGGAAGAGCTTAAGCAACATTGAACTGTTTGAGATTTACAAACACGTTGCAGTAAAAGATGTGACAGAGAGATATTTGGGAAAAATTTCCAAGAATAAAGTGCTCCATATTTTCACATTTTCTTCATTGTTAGAATGAAGGTAAATTTTAGGGTCTGTTTCTTAACTGTTTTTTTTCTTATAGAATTCCTACAGTGTGGAAAAAGTCCACCTGACTCTCTGAACAGTAGACCACCCAAATCCCTATGGGTTATTTACCCCTGACCAATGTACTTTACCCACAGATTCCTGAACGCAATGGACAATTTAGCATGGCCAATTCATCTAACCTGCACATCTTTGGATTGTGGGAGGAAACCAGAGCACCTGGAGGAAACCCATGCAGACACACGGCTGATACTGGAATTGAACCTAGGTGCCTGTTGCTGTAAGGTAGCAGTACTAACCACTGAGCCACTGTGCCAACCCAAAAACACCACATCCCTTTTACAGAATCCCTGCAGTGTTAGAGCAGGCCATTTGGCCCATAAAGTCCACCCTGATGCACCCTCTAAATGATATTGCAACCCAGACTCATTCCCCCATTACCCTATAACCCACCCCAAGAGACCATAACCATCCAGTGTTGCCGATGCTTCAAACCCATACCATCTTTGGACCTAGAGCCCCCGCACACAGAATGAACATAGAAACTCCCACACAGACCAGGCACTCAAGAGGCTGGATCGAACCCGGGACCCGGGAACCCAGGACGCAGTGGCACTAGCCACTGATCCACAGTAGGATTAGAGAAATGAAAGGATAAGTTTAATTGTTGTGGTTACTTAGACTCATAGAGTCATAGAGATGTACAGCACAGAAACAGACCCTTCGGTCCGACCCGTCAATGCTGACCAGATATCCCAACCCAATCTAGTCCCACCTGCCAGCGCCCGGCCCATATCCCTCCAAACCCTTCCTAATCAAATACCCATCCAGATGCCTTTTAAATATTACAATTGTACCAGCCTCCAGCACTTCCTCTGTCAGCTCATTCCATACACGTACTACCCTCTGTGTGAAAAACTTGCCCCTGAGGTCTCTTTTACATCTTTCCCTTCTCACCCTAATCTTATGCCCTCTAGTTCTGAACTCCCCCACCCCAGGGAAGAGACTTTGTCTATTTATCATATCCTGTAGATGCAATACAACTAGAATGTAAAAGGACAGGAAAGAATAGGAACAGAAGGAAAACATTCAGCCCCTCAAGCCAGTCACACCACTCAATATGGCTGATCAAACTCAGTCCCCTGATTCCACTTTCTCCCCATAGCCTTCAATCCCCTTAGCCCTAAGAACTGTATCCAACTCTTTCTTGAAAATGTTTAATATTTTGACTTCAACTACTTGTGTGGAGAATTCCAGAGGCTCATCACTGTCTGAATGCAGTAATTTCAGTGTTAAATGGCTTACCGCATATCTTTGAACTGTATCCTTGTTCTGGACTTCCCGTCTTAAGGAACCTCTTTCCGACATTTATCCTGGGAGAAAGTGAGGACTGTAGATGCATGAGATCAGGGTCGAGAGTGTGGTGCTGGAAAAGCACAGCAGGTCAGGCAGCATCTGAGGCGCAGGAGAATCAACGCTTCGGGCATAAGGCCTTCATCAGGAATTATATCCTGGAATTACATTTATCCTGTCTGGTTCTGTTGCAATTTTTTTAGGTTTCAATGAGATCTCATCTCTTTCCTCTTAACTCCATTAACTATCACCTAAACCCACCCAGTTCACTGCAGATGTCAGTACTGTCACCCTCGGAATCAATCTGGTAAATGTTCGTTGCACTCCCCCTCCATTGACCAAACTTATACACAATATTCCAGAAATGGTCTCAACAAGGCCCCATAAAATTGCAGCAAGACATCTCTGCTCCTGTACTTTAATCCTGAATCATAGTTGATTGCTTTGTGTTTTGACATCCATGTTCCCAACTGTCTCGTAACCCTTCATTTCCCTGCCAACAGGAAATCTATCCACCTCCGTCGTAAAAATATTGAATGAACACCCCCATGCCTCAGACGGCCTTCTGAGACAGAGTTCCAAAGTCACACACCCCTCTTGAGTTTTCTTTACCATGCTTCTGAAGGGGTGACCCGTAATTTTAAAACAATACCCCTGAGTCCTGGTGTGTCCCACATCCTTTCCATGCTCACCACCCTTGTCAGGACTGTTCACAATCTCATACACATCAGTCAAGACATCCCTCAAAATGTTTGGTGACCCAACTGATTGGTGAGGTCTTACTGTGCACCTAGTGGTTGCTAAGTGACCTGCACGGGATGGAACATTGGAGCCAGGCTGGTCCAAAGCTGCATTTGAACATGACCCATTGGACACAGTCTGGACCAGCCTTGTGGACAGGAAGTCTGATCTTTCCAGATTTCTCATCTCATGAAGTTATAGAGTTGTGCAGCAGAGAAACACGCTTCCATGCCGACCAGGTTTCCCAAAATGACCTAGGCCCATTTGCCTGCATTTGCCCACATCCACCTAAACGTTTTGTATTCATTTATTTGTCCAAATA
Source organism: Chiloscyllium punctatum (assembly GCF_047496795.1). Taxonomy (NCBI): domain Eukaryota; kingdom Metazoa; phylum Chordata; class Chondrichthyes; order Orectolobiformes; family Hemiscylliidae; genus Chiloscyllium; species Chiloscyllium punctatum. The sequence continues at coordinate 47,285,624 of NC_092761.1, read as the reverse complement.
TAATTGCACACACCTCTACCACCTTATTGTGGCAGTTGATTTGATCTACACACCACCCTCTGGGTGAAAAAGTGTCCTCAGGCTCCTTCCCCTCTCACCTTTAACCTATGCCCTCTAGTTTTGGACTCTTCTACTCTGGGGAAGATACCTTGACTATTCATCTTATCTATGCCCTTCATGATTTTATAAATGTCTATCAGGTAACCTCTTAGCCTCTAAAAAGGGGGATAAAAATGCCTATCCAGCCTCTCCATATAAATTAAGCCCTCCATTTCTGCCATCATTCTTGTATTTTAAAAAAAGGCCTCGCCAATATCCTGTACAGCGCAACATGATGTCCCAACTCCTATACTCAATATTCTGACCAATGAAGGCAAGTGTGACAAACACTTTCAACACTCTGTCTATCTATGATGCATTTCAAGGAACTATATACTTGCACTCCCTGGTCTCTCTGTTCAACAACACTCCACTGGGCCCCAACATTAACTTCATAAGTGCTGCCCTGGTACGTCTTATCAAAATGCAACACTCACATTTATCTGAATTAAACATCTGCTACTCCATTGGCCCATTTGATCAAGAGTGGAAAAGTGTGGTACGTAGAACATAGAATATAGAATATTACAGCGTAGTACAGGCCCTTCGGCCCTCAATGTTGCGCCACCCTGTTATACTAATTTGAAGCCCATCCCACCTAAAATAGTCCATGAACGTCCATATGCCTGTCCAATGACGACTTAGGTGCACTTAAACTTGGTGAATCTACTACCGTTGCAGGCAAAGTATTCCATACCCTTACTACTCTCCGAGTAAAGAAACTACCTCTGACATCTGACCTATACCTATCTCCCTTCACTTTAAAGTTGTGTCCCCTCGTGTTTGCCGTTCCCATACTTGGAAAAAGGCTCTCCCTGTCCACCCTATCTAACCCTCTGATTAGCTTGTATGTCTCTATTAAGTCACCTCTCAACCTTCTTTTCTCTCACGAGAACAGCCTCAAGGCCCTCAGCCTTTCCTTGTAAGACATTCCTTCCATACCAGGCAACAGCCTAGTAAATCTCCTCTGCATCCTTTCCAAAGCTTCCACATCCTTCTTATAATGCGGTGACCAGAACTGTACACAATACTCCAAGTGTGGCTGTACCACAGCTTTGTACAGCTGCAGCATAACCTCCTGGTTCCGGAACTCAATCCCTCTATTAATAAAAGCCAAAACACTGTATGCCTTCTTAACAACCCTGTCAATCTGGGTGGCAACTTTCAGGGATCTGTGTACATGGACACCGAGAGCTCTCTGCTCATCTACACTCCCAAGGATCTTACCATTAGCCCAGTACTTTGCATTCTGATTACTCCATCCAAAGAGTATCACCTCACACTTGTCCACATTAAACTCCATTTGCCACCTCTCAGCCCAGCTCTGCATCATATCTATGTCTCTCTCCAACCTACTAAATCCTTCGTCACTATCCACAACTCCACCGACCTTAGTGTTGTCCGTAAATTTACTGACCCACCCTTCTAAGCCCTCATCCTGGTCATTTATAAAAATGACAAACAGCAGTGGAGCCAACACCGATCCTTGCGGAATGCCGCTAGTAACTAGACACCAAGATGAACATGTTCCATCAACTACAACCCTCTGTTTTCTTTCAGCAAGCCAATTACTGATCTAAACTGCTATGTCTCCTACAATCCCATTCCTCCGCATTTTGTATAAAAGCCTACTGTGGGGAACCTTATCGAACACCTTGCTGAAATCCATATACACCACATCAACTGGTTTACACTCATCTACCTGTTTGGTCACTTTGTCAAAAAAGTCAATAGGATTTGTTAGGCATGACCTATCCTTCACAAAACCGTGCTGACTGTCCTGATCAGATTATTCTTTTCTAGATGGTTATAAATCCTATCTCTTATAACCTTTCCAACACTTTACCAACAACTGAAGTGAGACTCACTGGTCTGTAATTACCCTTCACAAGGGAGCCGCATTTGCTATCCTCCAGTCCTCAGGCACTATTCCTGTAGACAATGATGATTTGAAGGTCAATGCCAAAGGCTCGGCAATCTCTTCCCTTGCTTCCCAGAGGATCCTAGGATAGATCCCATCCAGCCCAGGGGACTTGTCTATTTTCACACTCTGCAGTATTTCTAATACTTCTTCTTTGTGAACCTCAATCTCTTCTAGTCTAGATGCAAGTATCTCTGTATCTTCCTCGCCAACATTTTCATTTTCTATAGTGAACACTGTCGAAAAAGTACTGCATAAGCAAAGCAGATCAGGCAGCATCCGAGGAACAGGACAGTCAACATTTCAGTACTTTTAGATAACTATCTTCATTGTCCAATATGTTACTAAGTTTGCTGTCATCTGCAAACTCCTTCATTCATTGAGGATTAATGTTTCCTTCTCAGCCTGGTCCATCACACTCTCAGCAAAAACACACTATCGTCAAGTAGTCAGGATTCATTAAAAACAGTTGAGGTGTCTTGTTTTTAATCGAACAATGGCTTGTGTTCTGTTTCAGTCTGGAATGACAAGTGTATGCAATATGGAGGAAGGCAATGGCCTAGTGGAATTATTGCTATCCTGCTAATCTAGAGACCCAGAAAATGTTGTGGGGACTGTGTTCGAATCCCACCCTGGCAGATGGGGTAATTTGAACTCGGTAAAATCTGGAAATAAGAATCTAATGATGACCATGAATCCATTATTGGTTGTTGAAAAGACCCATCTGGTTCATTAATGTTGTTCAGGGAAGGAAACAGCTGGCCTACATGTGGCTCCAAACCCACAGCAATGTGGTTAACTCTTAACTGCCCTCTGGGCAATAAATTCTGGCTTGACCCATGAATGAGCAAAGCATATTCAAGAGAAGTGTGCCATCCATCGTGATGATTGATGCTTTGATCTCAACTGTGGGATACCTCTGCCCTGCTTCTGCCAATGCTCTTTAGGATGAATACATACCCTCTGACATCTCTCTGAATTTGGAAAAATTTTCACAAATTAGTGTAATTGCTTCAGGAACAATGATAACCTGACATCGGAGGGGTATAGTGATATTGATATGGTGCTGAGAATAATATCACAGTGAAAATTGTTTAAAGCAAATTGATGAGATTATGCAAGCTGAACCAGAAGGGAGAACTTTGGGGAAGATGTATGTATTAGGCTTTTTGATTTGCAATGATCAGAAGATTGTGACATTATTCTGAGCTAGCATGAAAGAGGATTGTGTTTTAATGTACCTTCAGAGAATATATTCAAGTCAGCTTCAGTATTCAATTAGAGCATGCCTCATCTGATTTTAACCTTAACTGCATATTCCTGCATATCACCCAATCACTTTCATCCCCTTGGTCATCAAGAATCTGTCTATCTTTGCCTTAGCAATATTTTCGAGTTTCGGTATCCACTGCCTGTTGTGGAAGGGAGTTCCAAAGTCTCTCAACTTTCAAGAGAAAAAAATACTTCTCTGTTTTAAATGGACTCCATCTTATTTTTAATCTTTGAAATCTTGATCGAAATTCTCCCACAAGAAGAAACATCCTTTCGAGATCCACACAGTCAAGTCAATTCATGGTCTTATCTGTTTCAATTAAGTCACCTCTGACTTTTCTAAACCCCATGGAATACAGGCCAACTCTGTTTAAACTTTCCTCATAAAGTAATCTGCTCAATCCAGTTATGTCGTCTGGCCATTAATGGGGAGTTGTTTCTTCCTGCCTATGCTGTCTGTGCCTCTCATCATTGATACATCTCAATCATGTCCCCTCTCAATTTCCTCTGTTCTGAGGAAAACAACTCCAGTCTGTCCAATCTCTCTTCATAACTGAAACTCTTCAGCTGAGACAACATGCTGCTCAATTTCCTCTGTACACCTCCAGTGCTTTGACATCCCTCCCAACATTGCACTCAGCAAAGTTTTATACAGTATCAGCATAATTCTCAGCAGCACCACAACCGATTAAGATCTTTGGTTTCATGATGAAGGACAGTCTGAGCCTGGGATAGAGCCCTGAGCAGGAGGTCTGCAAAGCATTGTTCTTTCCAGTTGGTAAGTTGATTCTGGTACAGCCTTTCAATGGCTGGGGGATGGACCACTGTCCTGACTTCATTGACAGACCCTGGGCTAACTTGCCCATCTTGTTTATGGGAAGGTTCAGAAGAATGATCCCATGTATGAAGGGACTGCCTTATGAAGAGAGGTTGAATGGATTGGCCCTGTACTCATTTGGAGTTTAGGAGAAGGAGAAAGTGCAGACTTCAGATTCTGGAGGTCAAAGTCAAAAAGGTGTTGCAAAGGAAAAGCACAGCAGGTCAGGCAGTATCCAAGGAACAGGAGAGTTTAGAAGAACGAGAGGCAACTTTCTTGAAATATACAAGATTCTTAGGGAACTTGACAGACTCGATGCATAAATATTGTTTCCCCTTGTGGGAAAGTCTCGGACCAGAGGGTATCACCTCATAATAAGGGTTTTAACTGTCGAATGGCCTACTCCTCGTCATATATTTTGTAGCTGCTATAAGAATTATGCCTTTCTTTTTGGTATCATTCTGCATCACAAACCAGCCATCCAGCCAACTGTGCGACACAACCTCAAGTCAACACAACAATAGTGTGAAGATGGTAAGTTGAAAGACTGTTTTCACAAATGATGATGCATAGGAATAGGGTACAGCAGAGTCAGGGGAAATGAATTACAAAGCAGAAAAGGGTTCATTGGGAGCAAGAGAGAAAAAGTGAATGAGATTCAGAGAGAGAGAATCATCATGTAGAGGCAGTGCAATAGGGATGCTCATTTGGAGACCAAAAGAAGACAGAGGTGGAAAAGTAGCGTGAGGTGCTGGGAATGGGACATAAGAGGCAAGTCGAGAATTAATGGAAATGACTGACAGCATGTTCCAGAGCCCCAGGATTTCAATTGCTATCATCGATGAATAAGGGAGACAGGCATCTGATTTGCACATAGTTAAGCCAATGTTAGCAACAACGTATCGGCTGGTTAAGTCAAGGGGTCATTATTGGTGCCAGGGCACTGGGAGTAGTTCTTGAGGTCTGCTTTCATGAAATGTATGAGATTAGGGAGGTTCAGTCACCGTTAGAGATATGCTAATGGGAACTGGGAGAAAACTAAGTTGGAGAATGAGGAAAATTGGTTTAGAGTTGGTTAACTGTAACCTCCCGTGTGAAGGGGAGCTCACTCAGTGATACCATGTCATGTCTGAAGTAGATATGTAATCAGAAGGGCAAGTTCGAGCTGAAAAATTGGGAAACAAGAAATGATGCTGTCAGCATAATCTCCCAGCCTCTTTTAAAGGTCTAAGCAGAATTGCCATGAGTTTAAACACAGACTGTTGCTATTCTCTCCCCCATCTCCCCACCCCCCCCACCCCCACCACCACCCCCCCCCCCCCCACCCCCACCAACGATGGCCTCAACTGACAGCAGCCTTTTGTAATTCTAATCAAAACTCCACTGCCATTTTAACATTGGTTTTGTACTTCCTAAGTCTGATAAGGAAATGTGGGACATGAATTCAAATCTCATGGATGAAAAATGGGGACAGCTCCATGATACCACTAGAGCCCTCAATAACTTGCTTGTTGTTATTAGTTCTTGAAGAGTAAGAATCAGCTAATCTCTCCTCAAGGATGCAAAAGCAGGTTATAAACCTGGAGGTGAGCACAATTGACAGAAATACTTCCATTTCAGAGATATCAAGGGAAATGATCTTTGAACATTTTGGACAGTCAATCGGTCTGTTAAATATTTGCCTCAAACATGGATCTCTCCATCCAGAAGGCCCATTCCCAAGGGTTAACAACCTTTTTATTGCCCCATGGTTAAGACTAGAAAGGATCCATTATCTCATGGTGTACTTGTGTGTTCATTACATAGGCTGCACACAGCTCAATGTTCAAATATCAGGCTCTCGTACTATTATATCACTGTAGACAATATACAGGCTGCACAATGCTGAGTGTCCGTATATTAGTTATCTCACAATGTAGGTATTGAATTGCGACAGACAATCTAGAACATACAACATAGAATATCTAGAACATGCAGATGCTGGAGGTCAAAGTCAAGAGTGTGGTGCTGGAAAAGCACAGCAGATCAAGCAGCATCTCAGGAGCAGGAGAACCGACTTTTCGGGCAAATGCCCGATATCCGAACATTATACTGCAGTAGAGACCCTTCAGCCCTCATATTGCGCCGACCTTTGAAACCAATCTGAAGCCCATCTATTTTACACTACCCATTATCATCCATAAATTTATCCAATGAGCATTTAAATGCCCTTAAAGTTGGTGAGTCTACTACTGTTGCAGGCATGGCATTCCATGCCCTTACTACTCTCTGAGTAAAGAACCTACCTCTGACATCTGTCCTATATCTACCATCCCTCAATTTAAAGCTATGCCCTTCATGCCATCCATCACCATCCGAGGAAAAAGGCTCTCACTGTCCACCTGATCTAATCCTCTGATCATCTTGTTTGTCTTTATTACGTCACCTCTTATCCTGCTCTCTAACCTCAGCCTCAATTCCCTCATCCTTTCCTCATAAGACCTTCCCTCCATACCAGGCAACATCCAAGTAAATCTTCTCTGAATGCTTTCGAATGCTTCCACATCCTGCCTGTAATGCGGCGACCAGAACTGTATGCAATGCTCCAAGTGTGGCCACACGAGAGTTTTGTACAGCTGCAACATGGCTCTGAAAGTCAATCCCTCTACTAACAAAAGCTAACACATCATATGCCTTCTTAACAACCCTATCATGGATACCGCGATCTCTCTGCTCATCTACACTATCAAGAATCTTACCATTAGCCCAGTACTCTGTACTTCTGTTACTCCTTCCAAAATGAATCACCTCACACTTTTAGATTAGATTAGATTAGATTACTTAGATTAGATTACGTAGTGTGGAAACAGGCCCTTCGGCCCAACAAGTCCACACCGACCCGCCAAAGTGTAACCCACCCAGACCCATTCTCCTACATTTACCCCTTCACCTAACACTATGGACAATTTAGCATGGCCAATTCACCTAACCTGCACATTTTTGGATTGTGGGAGGAAACCGGGGCACCTGGAGACACGGGGAGAATGTGCAAACTCCACACAGAGAGTTGCCTGCATTAAACTCCATTGCCACCTCTCAGCCCAGCTCTGCAGCTTATCTGTCTCACTCTGTAACCTGCAACATCCTTCTGCACTGTCTGCAAATCCACCAACTTTACTGTCATCCACAAATTCACTAACTTATCCTTCAGCAATGGGCCCAAAACAGATCCTTGGGGTAGAGCACTAGTAGACATTTCCCATCACCCACCATCATCTGTCTTCTTTCAGCTAGCCAATTTCTAATCCAAATCGGCTAAATCACCCTCAATCTAGTGCCTCCATATTTTCTGCAATAATTTACTGAGGGGAATCTTATCAAACACTTTACTGAAATCCATGTGCCACATCAACACCTTTATCCTCATTCACCTGCTTGATCACCTTCTCAAGAGCTCAATAATGTTTATGAGGCATGACCAACCCTTCACAAAACAGTGTTGACTATCAAATTATTCATGACTAGATGATTATAAATCCTATCTCTTATAATCCTTTCCAACACTTTACCCACAACCGAAGTAACGCTCACTGGTCTGTAATTACCAAGGTTGTCTCTACTCCCCTCCTTGAACAGGGGGACAACATTTGCGATCCTCCAGTCTTCCTGCACTATTCCTGCAGATAATGACTACGTAAATATCAAAGCCAAAGGCTCTGCAATCTCCTCTCTGGCTTCCCAGAGAATCCTCAGATAAATCCCATCTGGCCCAGCCGTCGTATCTATTTTCACACTTTCCAGAATTGCTAACGCATCCTCTTTGTGAACCTCATCCCTATCTTGTCTAGTAGCCTGTATCTCAGTATTTTCCTTGACAATATTGTCATTTTCATGTGTGAATACGGACAGAAAAAAAATCATTTAACACCTCTCCTATCTCTTGGGACTCCACACACAACTTCCCATGACTGTCCTTGACTGGCCCTAATCTTACTCTTGTCATGCTTTTATTCTTGGTATACCTGGGGAAAACTTTCGGGTTTCATTGACTTCTCATGTCCTCACCTGGCACTTCCTAGATCTATCTTTAGGCCCTTCCTGGCTAACTTGTAATACTCTCAAGCGCCCTAACTGATCCTTCATGTTGCATCTTGACACAAGCCTCTTTCTTCCTCTTGACAAGAGAGTCAACTTCTTTAGTAAACCACTTCCTCCCTGCCTGACAGGTACATGCATATCAAAGACATGCAGTAGCTGTTCCTTCAACAAGCTCCACATTTCAGTTGTGCCTTTCCCCTGCAGTTTCCAGCCCCAGCCTATACATCCTCAATCTTGCCTTATCACATCATAATTGGCTTTCCCCCAGCTATAACTCTTGCCCTGTGGTATATACCCATCCCTTTTCATCGCTGAAGTAAATGTAACCAAATTGTGGTGACTATCATCAAAGTGCACACCTACCTCCAAATCTAACACCTGACCGGGTTCCTTATGCAGTACCAAATCCAGTGTAGCCTTGCCTCCTGTTAGCCTGTCTACATACTGTGTCAGGAAACCCTCCTGCACTCATTGGACAAATCAAATCAAACTATTGCATTTCTAGTCAATATTTAGAAAGTTAAATTCCTCAATAACAACTGTCTTGTTACTTTCACTCCTATCCAGAATCAGCTTCGCAATCTTTTCCTCTACATCTCTGGAACTATTTGGAGGCGTATGGAAAACTCCCAACAGAGTGACCTCTCCTTTCCTGTTTCTAACCTCAGCCCATAGTACCTCTGTAGTCCAGCCCTCATCAAATGTCCTTTCTGCCACTGTAATACTGTCCTTGACTAACAATGCCACACCTTTTAACACCTTCCCTGATCTTACTGAAGTATCTAAACCCTGGAACCTGCAAATACTTTTCCTGCCCCTGCTATCCCCATGTCTCTGAAATGGCCGCAACATCAAAGTCCCAGGTACAAACCCATACTACACATTCACCTACCTTATTCTGGATGCTCCTGGCATTGAAGTAGACACACTTCAAACCATCTTCCTGCCTGCTGGTACACTCCTGCGACCTTGAAATTGCATTTGTGACCTCACTACTCTCAATCTTCTGTACACTGGAGCTACAGTTCAGGTTTCCAATCCCCTGCTGAATTAGTTTAAATCTTCCCGAAGAGCATTAGCAAACTCTAACCCCCTATCCCACCACCCCTCACCCCTCCCCAGGATAGTGGTACGCCTCTACCTCAGGTGCAGACCATCCCATTTGTAGAGGTATCACCTATCCCAGAATGAGCCCCAATTATCCAGGTATCTGAATCCCAACTTCCTGCACCATCCCTGTAGCTACATGTTCAAATTCTCTCTCTCCTTCTTCCTCTCCTCGCTAGCATGTGGCATGGGTACCAAACCAGAGATAACAACTCTTTTCTAGCTCTAAGCTTGCATGCTAGCTCTTTGAATTTCTTCCTTATATTGCCACCCCTTTCCTACCTATATAATTGGTGTCTGTGTGGACCTCGACTTGGGGCTGCTCCCCCTCACCCTCAATGATCCTGAAAGTACAATCTGAGACATCACGGACCCTGGCACCTGGGAGGCAACACACCAACCGCGAGGCTCTCTCGTTCCCACAGAATCTTCTACCTGTCCCCCTAACTATAGAGTCTCAATAGTTGGCAGCTGGATCTGGCAGCTGAATACTGCTATGTGCTCAAATATCAGTTATCCTACACTGTCACCATTGTATTAGTGCACATTGTCTCATTTTGCGTGTGAATGTTGGGTGTGTTTGTTCAAATGAGTGTGTGAATGCATAATACTATGTGTGTGAGCATGCATGTTTGTGTACAGTATCTCTATGAGTGAGCGTGTGCATGACAGTCTGTTTATGTGTATGTGCGCAATTGTGTATGTATATATGCCTGTGATAGAGTGTGTGTCTGTCTGTGTGACAAAGAGTGTTTTTGCATATGTGTATCTCCCTTGTTGTTTAAGTGCATATTTATATCGCTGTGTAAGTTGATGTGCGTTACTGTGTAGAAGTGTGCATGTCTCAATGTATGTGAGTTTATGTGTATGCAAACGTGTTAGTGTCTGTGTGTGTGAATATGTGTGAATCTGCATGTGAATGTATGCGTGTGTGTCAGTGTGTGCAGTCATGCGTGTGTACCTGTGTGTGTTACTGTTTGACTTATAAGTGAAATAGGATGCATCATGGATTCTGTCAGTGTTGTGGGTGTCTGTAATTATTAACTGCAGGATCATCTGTATTATCATACAAAGAGCTTCCATCCTCCAGCAGAAAATCAGTGGAGCTTGAAAACTGTCGTGATTTGGAGATGCAGGTGTTGGACTGGAGTGTACAAAGTTAAAAATCACACTACACCAGGTTATAGTCCAACAGGTTTAATTGGAAGCACGAGCTTTGAGAGCTCCTTCATCAATTGGAAGCTAGTGCTTCCAATTAAACCTATTGGACTATAACCTGGTGTTGTGTGATTTTTAACTTTTCTTCGTTGTTGGTGATGCTGCAGCCAGGCACTGCTGATGAAGTATTGAATCAATGTCTTTCTGTCAAAGGTGAGTCCATCTCTTCTCAAACAGCCTTCACAAATGTTTAGAAGGGCAGATTGAAGTCATTCATTCCCACCCCCCCCACCCCCCAAGACCAAGTTCCATTCCATTGGCTTTAGCTTACAAGAGTCCAAAATCAATCCGTCGACATGTATAATAATTGTACGTGGGAAGCAGGTATTTCTGGCAAAGCCAACGTTTATTGCCCATCCCTAATTGCGTACAGGGCATTTAGAGGTGAACTACATCACTTTGACTCTGGAGTTACATGTAAATCTGACCAGGTAAGGACTGAAATATTCCTTCCCTAATAGACGTTAGTGAAGTAGATATTCCCTCGTTTCACACCTCCACCAACAAATCCTCCCCACCCGCCGCTCTCACCCACTCTCGCCATGACCTATTCTTAATTACATCATAGTTGCCATCGACCAATTGTCTCCTGAGGGTGGCACAGTGGCTCAGTGGTTAGCACTGCTGCCTCACAGCTCCAAAGTCCCAGGTTCGATTCCAGCCTTGGGCGACTGTCTGTGTGGGGTTTGTACATTCTCCCTGTGTCAGCTTGGGTTTCCGCCCACAGTCCAGAGATATGCAGGTCAGGTGAATTGTTTTCCAGATGGATCCTTAGGCTGCCAAACAATTGGACGAATATGCAGAGCTTTAGGATGTACTGAAGGTGAAATCAAGTTGCCTGACACCTGCTTATTGTTTTCCTTTTGCAGCATGGTTGGTCACGGTGGAGTTGTGGGCAAAGGGGAGATACGATGTGGTGTCAGAGAGTTGGTGTTTGACCAATGCGACGGAGAGGTCCATTCTCCAGTGGGTTTGATGGTGAACCAGGGGTTGGGATGGAGCGAGTGGAGCACTGCACATTTGGAGGGGGTGAGGTTGGAGTGGGCGAGAGGGGGGGTGGAGAAATTGAGATGGCTGATGTCATGTCAGCAACCAGCAATGAAGAGGTGTTGGGCAGATACAATGGCCAGTTGGGGGTGACCAACTGAAGTAGGAATGTTGGAGAAGGGTTGGAGGAAGGTTGGGAGTTTTCGTCGAAGAAGGAGGCACAGAGGCATTGAGTACAGAATTTGCTGAGGTGGTCTGCTATGATACATTGTTAGCCAATAATAGTCCTCATTGGCAGCCATTCATTCCCCTGGGTTGACTGTTATCCAGTCCTTTGTTTGTCAAACTGTTCTGTCTTTGAGTTTGATCTCAACTTTTCCCTACTTTTCCCTTACTACTTTTCCCTTCCCCTCCACCCTGTCTTCTGTATTAAAAACAAACTTTTTTCCCAGCTACTATCAATTCTGATGAAGGGTCACTGGTACCAAAATGTTAACTTTGACTTCTCCTCTCAGATTTTCCAGCAGTTTCTGTTTTTGTTTATGAAATTGCAGCATTGGTGGTTTAAGAAAACATCATGAAAAAGATTAGATGAATCAAGATAAGACAGCGGTGTTTATTAACATGGTAAAAGTGATTCTAATGGAAGCTAAAGAGCTGCAAAGGAATACCGCCTGGTCAGGGGTTGGTTAATAAGGAATCTCTTTAAAGAATTTACTTGTGTGGGTAAGGTCTCCTCATGTACCAGAAGGAATAGGTAAAGAAACTAAGATTTAAAGAGATGTAAGAGCAAATCAATGCTTGGTGGTGGGAGGTAAGGAAGTCGAACCAGCTTTGGAAGTATTGTTACCAGATAAGGTGTCAATATGTGGAATTCATGATGAGAAGAGCAGTGTTCCATTATATACAGTCAGGTTGGAGAGTTCAGGGAAAAGTGTTGAGGTGATGCAAGGAGTAATAGAGAAATGCTCTGTTGCAGAGTTACAGCTTATCCTTGGGAATTATGTAGCTGAGTCATGGGTGGGAGATATGCCGACTGTGGTTGAAAAGCCAGTGGAATATCAGACAACTGGAATGTTCCAGAAAGTATATCCCAGGATGTGTCCTGACTGTGTGGCAGCAAGGTCACAGAGCCGCAAGCTGAAGCAGGAGGAGGAATCAAAGAGCTAAGGAAGTTCAATTATCAGAAGCAATACTTGGTTAAATGGTCAGGAAAAAAAAAACAAAAACAGGCAGAGGAAAAATGGATATCTTTATTTCAGGGAAGTAGTTAATTACAGCAAGAAGATGAGGAACTAAGCAGTTGTGTCAAAAAGCAAACACAGAAGATTGAGTGCATTCCAGAACGTTACTACATTCATAATGAAGTCTCGATGAGTGAATGGAGACCATTACATATTTGGGCAGATGAAATATGGGTTGAAGTTCATAGATAGCTTATCAGGCACCTTTTGGTCATAAGGAAAACTGAAGCCAAAATACAAAAAAAATCTGAGATTGGCCTGAGATGTGTTTGAATTTGCCATGTTATAGGAAACCCTCAGGCAGTGATAAAACCAGCACAGTTAAAACATTTTCCAGCATTTAAGGAAACTTTTACATGTGCCTTAATTAATTGCATGGGACCCCTCCCTGAAACAATATTCACTGATCCTAATAGATATGTCTGCTACATTTCTGGAGGCCTTTCTATTGCACAATTTTATGCCTCAATGGATTGTTGAACAGTTACTTTTTTTTTAACTAGATATGGACAACCCACAGAAATACAATCAGATCAATTACATCAACATTATTCAAGCAAGTTATGAATAGCTTCAGCCAAAAAATGCCTACCTTCCAGAATTGCAAGGAGAATTAGAATGGAGGTATCTAACTTCAAAGACCATTTGGAGGACTCATAGATTACCCAGGGGATTGTGATAAAGAAATTCCATTTGTACTTCTTGCAACTAGGGATACCACCTAATTAATTAGTTAAATTCAGTCCAATTGAATCAGTTTTTTGGCATAAGGTAAGAGGACCACTGAAAGTAATTAAGGAAAAATTGATAAGTCAGAGTTCAAAGATCACATGTTTGGAAAATGGGCCAAACTTCAGAAGATCAAATAGAATGGGTGAGTTGGTTAAACAATAATTGAAAGTAACAAAGCATGTAATGAAACAGGGAGTAGACAAGTAATTTGTAGTTTGGCACGAGGAGATACAGTGTTGGTATGACATTCAGTGGTTGGTGAATCTTTAAAAACAAGGTTTAATGGGCTCTAATCAATTTGAAAGGAGATTGAATGAGGCAAGTTATTTATTAAGAACACCAGATAGAAGGAAAAATCACAGAGCGTGTCATGTGAATATGCCAACAGAGTATTTTCATGGGGAAGCTTTTGCAAAAGGAGAACATGGTTATTGTTACATCTCAGTGTGACAATCCACTCTGGACAAATTTGAATTTCATATTCTTCAAATTAAATTGGATAATAAGCGAGTTCTCAAAAATTGAGATAAATTACTGAGTTACCTTCCAGAAGAAAATCAAAATGTCCTGAAGGAGTTATTACAATCACATGGGCAGATATGTGAGAATTGTTTTGGACCAGGCCAGACCCCCTCGAAAAATCTTAAGAAGTTAGCCAGGACCCGAACTTTCTCTGACCTTAAAGGCAAATGTGAAGTAGATATTCCAGGTGTGATATAGTTGGTCAAACCACTCAGCTTTAAGCAAAATATAATTTATTTAAATACTACAGTTGAAAAATGAACAAAAGAAAACGGAATTTTGAATTACAATTGGAAAATGTAACTGATCTGAATTTAAGTAAGCAACTTAAGTAAGGAGCTGTTCCAATCCATTAACATCCCATAAATAACCCCTTGGCAAAAAAGCCAAACTCAAATGGGCGGGAAGGAACAATATCCAACATCTGGCATGGTGGCTCAGTGGTTAGCACTGTTGCCTCACAGCACCAAGGACCTGGGTTTGATTCTAGCCTCAGGTGACTGTCTGTGTGGAATTTGCACATTCTCCCAGTGTCTGCGTGGGTTTCCTCTGGGTGCTCCAACTTCCTCCCACAGTCCAAAGATGTGCAGGTTAGGTGAATCAGCCATGCTATGTTGCCCGTAGTGTTCCGGGGTGTGTAGGTTAGATGCATTAGTCAGGGGTAAATGTAGAGCAATAGGGTAGTGGGTTTGGGTGGGATACCCTTCAGAGGATTGGTATGGACTTGTTGGGCCTAAGAGCCTGTATCCAAACTGTCGGGATTCTATGGACACCATCTATGAGATTACAGAGAGAAAGTCAGTTAGGAACCACTTGCTGAATCTTGGAATCTTTCTGGCCTGCAGCATCTTGTGACTGCTACAGCTAAACCAAACTAGAAAATAAAAACCTGAATTGGGAGAACGGGCCATGCCCCAGCCGTTGTTAAACTAGGCTCTTCCCAGATCCTTTGGCCTTTGTGTCTTCTCTTAAAAAAGAACCCAAGGACAAAATAACCTTGTTCCTCATCACAGGAATTTTGGAATATTGTGTGCAATTCTGGTCTCCCTCCAAGAGGAAGGCTGTTGTAAAATTTGAAAGGGTTCAGAAAGGTTTTACAATGATGTTGGCAGGGTTGGACGGTTTGAGCAATAGGGAGAGACTGAATAGGTTGGGGCTGTTTTCCCTGGAGCATCAGAAGCTGACACCTTATCAAGTTTTATAAAATCATGAGGGGCATGAATAGGGTGATAAGACAAGGTCTTTACCCCGAGGTGGGTGAATTCAGAACTGGAGGGCATAACCTTAGGGTGAGAGGAGAAAAATTGAAAAGGGACCTAAGGGGAAACTTTTTCACATCGAGGGTCATGAGTGTATGGAATGAGCTGCCAGAGGAAGGAGTGGAGGCTGGTACAATTACAACATTTAACAGGCATCTGGATGGGTACATGAATAGAAAAGTTAAAAATCACATAATACCAGATTATAGTCCAGCGGGTTTATTTGGAAGCACTAGCTTTCAGAGTGCTGCTCCTTCATCAGGTGGTTGTGGAGTTTAAGATTGTAAAACACAAAATTTATAGCAAAAGTTTACAGTGTGATATAACTGAAATTGTATATTGAAAAAGACCTGGCTTCTTTGTTAAGTCTCTCATCTTTTAGAATGAACATGTTTGAGTTCTTTCATAAGTAAATCGCAGAATGTAAATTGCAGAACGTTTTTGAAATGTTACACTCTCAAGTGAACTTTAACAATTGATGTCATGTCGGCCCAGATAATATATTGAAGGTATGAGGTGCCTTGTGTGAGACTATCTGTGTCACAATGGTCAGACTGATTCTAATCTAAAATATGGATTGACCGAATCTGACGTGGATTCATGCAGTTTTTCAGCAAAGTAAAATGGAATTCTGCAAGTGCAAATTCACCCCACAAACTGTGTGTGCGTGTCTGTGACAGCGTGTGTACGTGTGTGAGTGGGAGTGTAAAGGGGTATAAGTCTGTCAGAGGGTGTATGTGTGAGTTTGGGAGTATATGTGTGAGCAAATGAGACAGCGTGTGCGTGAGTGTATGGGTCTGTAAGAGTGTGTGTGTGTGTCTGTGTTTGTGTGTGTATGTGTGTGTGTGTGAGAGAGAGAGTGTCTGTGTGTGTGTATATGCAATGGTGTCACCTGACATGGATTCATGCAGTTTTTCAGCAAAGTAAAATACTCTCTCCACCCTTCAGGCTCTCTCCTGTATTCCTGATGAAGGGCTTTTGCCCGAAACATCGATTTTACTGCTCCTTGGATGCTGCCTGAACTGCTGTGCTCTTCCAGCACCGCTAATCCAGAATCTGGTTTCCAGCATCTGCAGTCATTGTTTTTACTCAATGGGGTCACCTGCAGTGTGACATGAACCCAAGGTCCGGATTGAGGCCCTCCCCATGGGTACCGAACTTGGCTATCAGCCTCTGCTCGGCCACTTTGTGTTGCTGCCTGTCCCGAAGTCCACCTTGGAGGATGGTCACCCGAAGGTCCGAGGTTGAATGTCCCAGACCACTGATGGGTCTCCGAGGGGAGGGAACACTCCTCTGTTGATTGTTGTGCGGTATCCATTCTTCCGTTGCCGTAGCCTCTGCTTGGTCTCACCAAAGTACCTTGCCTCAGGGCATCCTTGCCTGCAGTGTATAAGATAGACAACATTGGCTGAGTCACATGAGTACCTGTCATGTACATAATGGGAGGTGTCCCCATGCATAATGGTGGTATCTGTGTCAACACTCTGACACATCTTGCAGCACCTACCGTGACAGGGTTGTATGGAGTTGTCCTGAGAGCTGGGCAGCTTGCTACAAACAATGATCTGTTTGAGGTTTGGCGGTTGTTTAAAGGCGAGCAGTGGAGATGTGGGGAAAGTCTTGGCGAGGTGCTCATCCTCATTGATAATGTGTTGCAGGCTGCGAAGAACATGGCATAGTTTTTCAGCTCCTGGGAAGTACTGGACAATGCAGGGTACCCTATCGGTTGCAGCACGTGTCTGTCTCCTGAGGAGGTCATTACGGTTCCTTGCTGTGGCACGTCGGAACTGACGGCCGATGAGTTGAGCATCGTACCCCATTCTTATGAGAGCATCCCTGAGTACTTCCAGGTGCCTGACATGTTCCTCCTTATCTGAACAGATCTGGTGTATGTGTAGGGCTTGTCCATAGGGGGTTGGCTGTTTTAATATGTTTTGGGTGGAAGCTGGAGAAGTGTAGCATTGTGAGGTTGTCTGTGGGTTTGCGGTAGAGTGTGGTGCTGAGGTGTCCGTCCTTGATGGAGATGTGTCCAAAAATGAGACAGATAGTAGAGAGTAGTCTCTGGTGAGTTTGATGGTGCGATGAAACTTGTTGATATCACTGTAGAGTTTTATCAGTGAATCCTCACCATGGGTCCATAGGAAGAAAATGTTGTCAATGTACTCGGTTTATAGTGTTGGTTGGAGGGCCTGTGTAGAGAAGAACTCTTGTTTGAACCTGTGCATGAAAATGTTGGCATATTGGGGTGTAAGTTTGGACCCCATGGCTGTTCCGTGTGTCTGGATGAATAATTGGTTGTCAAATGTGAAAATGTTGTGGTCGAGGATAAAGTGGATGATTTGTTGGACAGTGCTCAAAGATTGGCAGTTATTGGTGTTGAGTACTGAGGCTGTTGCCATGATGCAATCATTGTGGGGGATGCTGGTGTAGAGTGCTAAAACGTCTATTTTGATGAGGGATGTTCCTGGTTCGACTGATCTGTGGGTGCTGAGTTTCTGAAAGAAATCCGTAGTGTCGTGAGAGAAGCTGGGAGTCCCCTGTACAATGGGTTTCAAAATGCCTTCAACATAGCCAGAGAGGTTCTCACCCAGGGTCCCATTACCTGATACGATGGGACGTGCTGGTATAGTGGCTTTGTGTATCTTTGGAAGGCAGTAGAAGTCACCTACACGAGAAGTAATTGGGATGAGGGCATGTAGGGAACTCGAAAGGACTCTGGTCCAACCATATGCACTTGATCTGACTTCAGCAAAAGCTCCCTTTGCTATTCCAGTTCAGACCCTGCTCTAGTTTTATCTCAGTTCAGTTTGAAAGCCCCTCATTAACATCAGAAAGCTTCATTCAGACAAATCGGACAAATGCTGTTTGTTCGCTGGTTTGTCATTCCTGAACTGCTCGAGTATCTTTGTCAAATAAACAGAAGCAAAGGCAGGCACAGAGAAAAAAGCACAAACCTAGCAGACATCAGAACATGTTCCACAAAATAAAACAGATCAATGTTGAAGACACAATTTTTCAGCTGTTTCAGGGAAGTGGTGGGTGGCTCTGAAAAGAGCCGTTGGGTTCTGGCTGGGTGTGTGTTTCAGTCCAATGCGGTGTTTCACTTGGAGCTGGTGTACTTGGTCACTGCCTTTGTACCCTCCGACACGGCGTGCTTGGCCAGCTCCCCGGGCAGCAGCAGCCGCCACACGGAGGTCTGGATCTCCCGGGAGCTGATGGTGCAGCGCTTGTTGTACTGGGCCAGGCGGGAAGCCTCCCTCGCGATCTGCTCGAAAAGATCGCTGACGAACGAGTTCATGACGCTCATGGCCTTGGAGGAGATGGCGGTGTCGGGGTGAACCTACTTCAACACTTTGTAGATGTAGATGGAGTAACTTTCTCTCCTGGACCTTCACTTCCTCTTGCCACCCTTCGCTGACACCTTCTTCAACACTTTCTTAGCGGCCTTCTTGGGAACTTGTCCTGTCTTTCCCTTAACCAAGTTACCAGATAATGTCAGACACAGACTGAGAGAACCCAGGCCTGGAGCTAATCGGAGGCATTGGCCTAGTGGTATGATCATTCAGCAATTAATCCAGAAACCCAGAATAGTGTTCTGGGTTCAAATCCTGTCATGGTAGAAACCTAATTCATTTTTTCAAAAATCTGAAATTAATGGTCGACTGATGACCATGAAACCATTTCAGTTATCAGAAAACCCCAACTGGTTCACTTTTAGAGAAGGAAATCTGCCATCCTTACCTGGTCTGGCCTACATGTGACTCCAGAGCCACAGCAATGTGGTTAACTCTCAGCTGTCCTCTGAAATGGCCCAGCAAGACACTCAGTTGCATCAATCGCTAGAAAGTCACAACAAAGAAATGAAACCAGACGGACCACCTGGCATCGACCTTGGAACAGGGAAAGACAACAGCAAAAGCACAAACAGCCCTGTCGACCATGCGATGCCCTCCTTACCAACATCTGGGGGCTAGTGCTGAAATTGGGAGAGCTGTCTCACAGACTAGTCAAGCAACAGCCTGACACAGCCATCCTTATGGAATCAGACCTCACAGATTACCATTCCTGGAAATGTCCTGTCCCATGAGCATAAACCCAGCAGAGGTGGCGGTACAGTGGGATATATTTGGGAGGGAGTTGTCCTGGGAGTCCTTGACATTGACTCCAGGCTTCATGAGGTCTCATGACTTCAGGTTAAACATGGGCAAGAAAAACTTTTACTGGTTACGACGTCCTGTCCTCCTTCGGCTGATGAATCAGTACCTCTCCATGTTGAACAACACTTGGAGTAAGCACTGAAGGTGGTAAGGGGGTAAAACGTACTCTGGCTGGGGGATTTCAGTGTCCATCACCAAGAGTGGCTCGGCAGCAGCATTACTGATCGAGCTGGTTGGGTCCTAAATGATATAACTGCTAGACTTGTGGTGAAGGAACCAACTAGAGCGAAAAACATACTTGACTTCATCCTTATTAATCTCTCAGCTGCAGAAGCATCTGTCCATGACAGTACAGGTAAAAGTGACCACTGTAATGTCCTTGTGGAGATGAATTCTCACCTTCACATTGAGAATAACCTGCACTGTGTTGTGTGGCACTATCACCGTGCTAAATGGGACAGACTTCAAACCAAGACTGGGCATCCATGAGGCACTGTGGGCCATCAACAGCAGCAGAACTTTAATCCAGCACAATCTGTAACCTCATGGCCTGGCATATCCCCCGCTCAACCATTACCATCAAGCCAGGGCATCAACACTGGTTCAATGGAGACTGCAGGAGGGCATGCTAAGAACAGCATCGGCATTACTAAAAATGAGGTGTCAACCTGGTAAAGCTACCAAACAGGGCTAATTGCATGCAAAACGGCATAAACAGCAAGTGAAAGACAGAGCTAAGCAATCACACAACCGATGGATCAGATCTATACTCTACATCCTTCCACATGCAGCAATAGTGGACAATTAAACAACTCACTGGAGGAGGAGGCTCCACAATATCCTGATCCTCAATGATGGAGGAGGCCAACACATTAGTGCAAAAGATAAGGCTGATACATTCGCAGCAATCTTCAATCGGAAGTGCCGAGTGGATGGTCCACCTTGAGCTCCTCCAGTGTTCCCCAGCATCACTGATACCAGTCTCCAGCCAATTCGATTCACTCCACGTGATATCAAGAAACATCTGGAAGCACTGGATACTGCAAAGGCAATGGGCCTTGATCACATTCCAGCAATAGTATCGAAGACGTGTGCTCCAGAAGTTGCTGCTCCCTTGGTCAAGCTCTTCCAGTACAGTTCCAACACTGGCATCTACCCGACAATGTGGAAAATGGCCCAGGCATGACCTGTAAACAAAAAGCAGGGCAAATCCAGCCCATCCAATTACTGTCCAATCAGTCTACTCTCCATTATCAGTAAAGTGATGGAAGGGGTCACCAACAGGGCTATCATTCAGCACCTGCTCAGCAATAAGTCCCTCAGGGTAGTGTCCTCAGCCTAACAAACTTTAGATGCTTCATTAATGACCTTCTCTCTGTCATCGGGTCAGAAGTGGGGATGTTCGCCGATACTTGTACACTGTTCAGCACCATTTGCGACTCCTCAGATACTGAAGCAGTCCGTGCTCAAATACAACAAGATCTGGACAATATCCAGGCTTGATCCGACAAGTGGCAAGTAACATTTGTGCCACACAAATGCCAGACAATGCCCATCACCAATAAGAGACACTCTAACTACCACCGCTTGACATTCAATGGTATTACCACCACTCCCCGCAACCCCCTCCCCCAGCATCAACATCCTTGGGGTTACCAATGACCAGAGATGAAACTGGAGTCATCACATAAACACAGTGGCTAAAAGAGCAGGTCAGAGATGAGGGATACTGCAGCGAGTTACTCAACTCCTGACACCCCAAAGTCTATCCACCATCTACAAGGCACAAGTCAGGAGTGTGATGGAATATCCCCCATTTGCCTGGATGAGTCGAGCTCCAACAACACCCAAGAAGTTTGACACCATCCAGGACAAAGCAACCCGCTTGACTGGCACTACATCTACAAACATTCAATCCCTCCACTCAGTAGCAGCAGTGTGTACTATATACAAGATGATTGCAAAAATTCACCAAAGCTCCTTGGACAACATCTTGCAAATCTGTGACTACTTCCACCTAGTTGGACAAGGGCAGCAGGTACTTGGGAACACCACCACCTGCAAGTTCCCCTCCAAGCCACTCGCCATCCTGACTTGGAAATATACCGCCGTTCCTTCACAGTTATTGGGTCAAAAGCCTGGAATTCCCCCCCCTAATGCATTCTGGGACAACCCACAACAAGTGGACTGCAGTGATTCAAGAAGGCAGCTCACCACCACCTTCTCAAGGGACAAATAGGGATGGGATATCAAGGCTGCCCAGACAGCGATGCCCACGTCCCACAGATGAATATAAAAAGAAGCTGGTTTTTTCCTTGATTGGCAGCATCAGCAACGCTGATGAGGATGGGAGAAAGCCTTATTTGTGACCGAATCTGGGGAAACACATTTGGACAACGTCTCCATTCATCTGAAAGGACACTTTCAATACCCATTCCCATTGGATCCCCCTCACAGCCACAAACTCTTTCTGAGTTCACTTCCCCCTTTCCCATCTCTAGACAGGGAATTTCCCTCCCTCTGTGACTGTGTCTGATCCTCTAACCCTGCTGAGCGGTTCCCATCACACCCCTGTCCCGTTCATAGCTGGACAAGCTGCACTGGTCAACTCTTTGCTACCATCTCTGATTTACAGCTCTGTTAGAATGACTGTGCAGCAGAGATTTTCGAACTTTAAATTTGATTATCATAACATCTTGTAATCATTGTAACCTTTCAGTACCATACCAATGTTATCATTCCCTCATTCCTCCCCCACCCCACACCTTTAACTGCAGCTCCCATCATCTCCACCCCTCCTCCTGAAGAAGGGTTCTACCTAAACTGTTGACTTGTTCACCTCCTGATGCCGCCTGGCTTGCTGCGTTCCTCCAACCTCCTGCGTGTCTACTTTGGATTCCCAGCATCTGCAGTTTTTTTTTGTCTAACTGAAGTTATTCATTGCAGTTTAAAATCAGGCTGAACGACAGTTCCTGCCTTGCACTGCTCCCATTCATCCAGCAGATGGCAGAAGGCCACAATTGTTATTAGAAGTTGTTCTTTGTGTGAATATATTGGGGGGCCAACAGGGAAGGTGAGTCACCACTTAAAGTTTCAAAAAAACTTAGCTCGACGAGCAGAGCCCACCATTTCTGTTCCAGAGGTAGCTCTAACCAACAAGGACTCCTCGTGTGTTGTTAAGGTAAGGCTTTTCAATTTATATTTCTGTGTATCATGTGATTGATTAAAAGTTGAATTGGTTAACTGAGTAAGACTGCAGCTGAAAAATACTAGAAATTATTTAACTCATAAATTTGTATAAAGTAATGAAATAAGTAGAGATGGATGGACAGGTGAAGTGCTGTAGCTGTACGATGAGGGAGCTGGCTGATCCCATTGTGAACGGCAGTGACCACATCTGCAGCAAGTGTTGGTTCTGGATCAGAATTGATGATCTGGAATCTGAGCTTCAAACACTGCGACACATCCAGGAGGGGGAGAGGTCCTGGATGCTTTGTTTCAGGAGGCAGTCACACCTGGTAGATTAAGTAATTCACATTCAGTTAGTGATCAGGGACATCAGAGCGGGACTGTAAGTGAGGCAGGTAGGGGGAAGCTGAGTTCAGGAGTGCAGGAGCCTCAGCCCTTGACCTTGCCCAACAGGTATGAGATTCTTGCTCCCTGTACGAATAAGGGAAAGGGCTGTGGACAGGATGAGCCAGCTCATCACGGTACTATGTTGCAGAAGACCATTCGGTGGGGGGGTGGGGGGGGGGGGAGAGAACAAAGACAGGTAGCTGTTATAGGGGATTCTATAATTAGGGGGACAGATAGTATCCTTTGCAAGCCAGATCGGGAGTCCCACATGGTGTGTTACCTGCCCAGTGCCAGGGTGCAGGACATCTCTGACCGGCTTGAAAGGATATTGAAGTGGGAGGGGGAGGATCCAGTTGTTGTGGTCCATGTCAGGACTAACAACGTCAACAAAGCTAGGGTGGAGGACCTGTTTGGGGATTATCAAGCACTAAGAAGGAAATTGATGTACAGTCATAATCTCCAGATTACTGCCTGAGCCACGTGCCAGTTGGCGTTGGGATAAGAAAGTTAGGGAAGTAAACACATGGCTGAGGGATTGATGTCGGAAAGAGGGATTCCATTTCATGCAGCATCGGCATCAGTTTTGGAACCATGGGGATCTGTATCGATGGGACAGTCTCAACTCGAACTGATCTGGAGCCAGTGTTCTAGCTAAAAGGATAAATAGGGTGGTCAGGAGAACTTTAAAATTCTGAGTCAGGGGAAAGGGAAAAGGAAAGCGAGAGGGATCGTGGAGTTAAATGGAAAGATGAACAGCAGGATAACACGTGTGCAGGTGGATTTCAGCTCGATGCAGACCAGGAATGCAGCAAAAAGGAGCAATAACTTAGGACATCTTATGATTTTCAATGTCTCTAATAATGATAAGAAAGTTAGCACTTTGCATAGTATTCGTAACAAAGTAAATGAATTAACGGTATGAATCATCGCAAATGATTATGATGTGGTAGGCATCACAGAGATGTGGTTGCAGGGGCTTCAGGATGGGCAGTTAAACATCCAAGGATTTATAACTTCAAAAAGACAGGGAGGTGGGCAGAGGGGGTGGGGTTGCCTTGATAGTTAAGAATGAAATTAAACCTATGGCACTGAATGACATCGGGTCAGATGATGTGGAGTCTGTGTGGGTGGAGTTGAGGAACCAAAAAGGCAAAGAAATACCATAATGGGAATTATGTGCAGACCTCACAGCAGTGGTCAGGACCAGGGGTGCATGATGTACCAGGAAATAGATAGGTTATGTCAAAAAGGCAAGGTCAGGGTGATCATGGGTGACTTCAATATGCAAATTGACTGGGTGAATAATGTTGCCGGTGGATTGAAAGAAAGGGAATTCATGGAATGCTTACAGGATAGCTTTTTGGAACAGCTTGTGATGGAGCCTAAAATGGAGCAGGTTATTCTGGACTTAGTGTTATGTAACGAGCCAGACTTTATAAAAGATCTTAAAGTAAGGGAACACTTAGGAGGCAGCGATCAGAGTTCAGTCTGCAGTTTGAAAGATAGAAGGCAAAATCAGATGTAATCAGATGTAATACAATCAAATAAAGACCATTACAGGGGCATGAGAGAGGAACTGACGAAAATCGACTGGAAGCAGAGCCTAGTGGGTAAGACAGTAGAGCCACGATGGCAGAATGTAATTGAAGACAGTACAGAAGTCCCAAAGAAAAGAAAGATTATTCAGGGCGGGGGGTGGGGCAGGGTGGCGGTGGGGGAGGGGGGGAGTTGGTGGAGGGGAATAGACAGCCATGGCTGACAAAGGAATCCAGGAAATGTATCTTAGAAAAAGAGAGAGCCTATAAAGTGGCTAAGATTACTGGGAAATCAGAATATTGGCAAGGCTACAAAACAAACAGAGGATAACAAAGAGAAATAAGGAAGGAGAGGATCAAATATGAAGGTAGTTGAGAATGTGATGCTGGAAAAGCACAGCCAGTCAGGCAGCATCCAAGGAGCAGGAGAATCGATGTTTTGAACATTAGCCCTTTATCAGGAATGAGACTTGTAGGCTGAGGGTCTGAGAGATAAATGGGAGGTGGGGTGGGGTTGGGGAGTAAGGTCACTGAGGAAGTGTTAGGCAGATAAAGGTGAGGGAGAAGGTGATAGGTTGGGGAGATGGAGTAGATAGATGGGCAAGGTGATGGACAGGTCAGGAGGACAGTGCCAAGTTGGAGACTTGGGACTGGGATGATGTGGAGGTGAGGGGAAATGAGGAAACTGTTGAAATCCACATTAGTGCCGTGTGGTTGCAGGGTCCCACAGTGGAATATGAAGCATTCTTTCTCCAGGCGTCAGGTTTGGCGATTGAGGAGATCTAGGACTTGTATGTCCTTGAAGAAGTGGGAGAGGGATTTGAAGTGTTCAGCCAAGGGCTGGTGGGATTGGTGGTTGCAGGTGTCCCAGAGATTTTCTCTGAAACAATCCGCAAGAAGGCACCCTGTATCCCCGATGTAGAGGAAACCACGTTGGGTGCAACGGAAACAGGAGATGACATTGGTAGAGGTACAGGTAAATATCTGTCGAATGTGGAAGGATCATTTGGGGGTCCCATCTATCCGCTCCACCTCCACTTTCACTTTTTGTGCCTTCTTGCAGCAAAGCCCTTTGAAATATCTGAGCAATACAATTTTTTTGTAGACCAGATGTTTGTGCACTTAGATCAATATTCAACACGAGTGAAAAGCATGAAAAAAGCTATATACAAAATAAAAGGTAAAGCACAGTGACATGCATAAAACACCATAAATGAAAAACTGGGGTGGAAAAAAAGTGAAAGCAAGAATTAAGAGCCATAAGACATAGGAGCGTTCAGTTTGTAGCTGATTTGATAGCACTCAACTCCACTCTGTTACAATTCCCATAATCCTAATTGCCTTAATAATAGAAATCTGTCTACTGGGCTTTGAATATACTTAACAACCCTGGCCTGATGGCCCTCTGCTGTAAAGACTTTGATGAAATCACCAAACTTTGAGAGAAGAAATTCTTCCTCATTTCTGTCTTAAATGAGCAACTCCTCTCTGAGATTATAACACTCTTCCACAAGGGAGAGTCTGCTCAGAATCTTGCATATTCACACAGAGAGTAGTACGTGTATGGAATGAGCTGCCAGAGGAAGTGGTGGAGGCTGGTACAATTACAGCATTTAAGAGGTATTTGGATGGGTATATGAATAGTAAGGGTTTGGAGGGATATGGGCCGGGTGCTGGCAGGTGGGACTAGATTGGGTTGGGATATCTGGATGGCATGGACGGGTTGGTCCGAAGGGTCTGTTTCCATGCTGTACATCTCTATGACCAGCGCCTTCTAACAAACAGCAAGTACATTCTCACTGCCGGAGTGGAGAATGTCCTTTCCCATGACCGTGTGCAGATTGAGCTCACTGTTAGTTTGATTCAATTTCCAGAGAGGTATGTTCAAAACAAGAGCCAAATACCAGGAAGGAAATGCAAGTTTATTGTTTTATTTCCTTCCATTCATAATGCACACCAACCAATTTCCAATAAGTTGTCATTTATAGCCCATTGATATTTTGAAGGGGACAGACCGAATCCTCATCCATGATATATACTCAGCAAATAAATCAAATCTACATTTATTAAGAGCATATTTAAAGTAATGAATAAGGTTTAAAATAGCAATTCTACTATGACATGGATTTGACAAAAGTACATAAAATAGATGTTAAATACAGAGATAGAAGGAAGCTGAGCTCACAGATAGGATGAGAGTTATCAAAAGTTTTTTTAGATTACTTACAGTGTGGAAACAGGCCCTTCGGCCCAACAAGTCCACACCGCCCCGCCGAAGCGTAACCCACCCATACCCCTACATGTACATCTACCATGGCCAATTCACCTAACCTGCACATCTTTGGAGTGTGGGAGGAAACCGGAGCACTCGGAGGAAACCCACGCAAACATGGGGAGAATGTGCAAACTCCACACAGTCAGTCGCCTGAGGCAGGAATTGAACCCGGATCTCCAGCGCTGTGAGGCAGCAGTGCTAACCACTGTGCCACCGTGCTGCCCAAAGTAAAGAAGTAAAGAACAAATCACACTTTAATTTTGTTTACTAATAACTGCAAAGGATAGAATTACACCTTTATCCCATACATAGACCCAAAAAATCAATAAATGACTTCCATACACTAAAACGGAAACAGCTGGAAAAATTCAACAGGTCTAGCAGTGTGTGTGTGAAGAGAAATCAGAGTTAATTCTTTTGGATCTTCAGCCCATTCAGTTTGCACTGGTCAGGAACAACCAGCGAACAATTCTATCATTATTCTGTTTCCATAAATGAATCACAGCGGCAGAAGCGATGTCATTGTTTTCTTTATCCCAACATTATCCCTCAGTTTCTTCACCTTGCGGAAATATTAGATTACTCACAGTGTGGAAACAGGCCCTTTGGCCCAACAAGTCCACAATGACCCACTGAAGCGCAACCCAACCTACATTTACCCCTTCGCCTAACACTACAGGCAATTTAGGATGGCCAATTCACCAAACCTGCACATTTTTGGACTGTGGGAGAAAACCGGAGCACCCGGAGGAAACCCACGCAGACACGGGGAGAATGTGCAAACTCCACACAGTCAGTCACCTGAGGCGGGAATTGAACCCGGGTCTTTGGCGCTGTGAGGCAGCAGTGCTAATCACTGTGCCACCGTGCTGCCCTCTGCCACCATGCCGGTATATACCTTTCTTTTCAAATTTGGTTAATTGTTCTTCAAAGGACCTTGTTTTCCTCTTGATCCTCCCTTTGAAGTATTGCACAAAACACACACAAACCTGATGTCATTTTATCAGTATAATCAAATAATTATCTTTCAAAACAGTGGAGAAAGACAGATTTAACCAAATCAGGAGAATTTATCAAGCTGCTTACTTTGTTTTTATTTACAAGAAGATTCCAACAGTGTTGTTTCTTCAATAAATATAGTTTCACTGTTCCAAATTTCTCCCCTTCGTGAATGAATATAAAGGTCTTCCTGCCTTTCTCCTCTCCATCATAAAACAACACAAGCATACCAGGAAAGGAAAGCAACAACACTGTACACGGCTGGATAATGTCCCAGCTACAAAAGAAAGGGCAAGTGAATGAGCCAAATCTCATTCCTTTATTGGGATCACTGTGGTCAGTCAGCCACAATACAGTTGATTTGTTCATTGCACTTTCTCCTTGACACTAACAGAGAAAATTAACATCTGCCTTTACTTCAAAAGAATTGTCACTATGCATGGTTATCATGGGTCTATTAAGTTTAAATTTTGTTATGGAGAGGGATAAAACTGGTCCACTGGTTCTACTGCTACACTGGGGCAAGATGAACTTTGATGGAACAAGACAGGAGCTTGTAGGGATTGATTGGAGAGGTTTGTTTGCGGGCAAAAGGATCTCCAGCAAGTGGGAGGCCTTTAAAAGTGAGATAGCTAGAGTTCAAGGTCTGTATGTTCCTATGAGGGTGAAGGGCAAGGTTGGCAGGAGAAGGAACCCTAGATGACAAGAGATATTGAGGCTTTGACCAGAGAAAAGAAGCAGGCACGGCTCCAGTGCAGGCAGCAGGGATCAGGGAATGTATGTAGGAGATACAGGAGTTCACTGAAGAAGGAAATCAGGCAGGCAAAAAGGGGACGTGAAATAGCTTTGGCTGAGAAGATTAGGGTGAATCCAATGAGGTTCTTTAAGTATATCAAAGGAAAACAATATCTAGAGGGAGAGAATTGGGCCCCTCAAGGAACAAAGTGGACATGCATGTGTAGAACTGCAGGAGATGGACGAGGTCCTCA
This sequence comes from Chiloscyllium punctatum, assembly GCF_047496795.1. Lineage (NCBI taxonomy): Eukaryota > Metazoa > Chordata > Chondrichthyes > Orectolobiformes > Hemiscylliidae > Chiloscyllium > Chiloscyllium punctatum. Next base: position 47,256,838 of record NC_092761.1, on the reverse strand, counting down.
ATGAATATTTCTCCACTGTATTTACCATGGAAACAAACATGAAGACTTGGGAACTTCGGTAAGTTAGTGGGTACAGTCTATTTCACAATAGAGGAAGTGTTGGACATATTAGAATGTGTGAAATTGGTTACATAGTTCACATGATTGTAGAAAGTGGAAGGTAATAGTGGAAGGATACTTGTCAGACTGGAGGCCTGTGACTATTGGAATGCCTCAGGGGTCGGTGCGGGCCCATTACTGTTTGTCGTCTATATCAATGATTTGGATTAGAATGTACAAGGCATGTAGTTTGCAGGTGTCACCAAACAGGCGGTATTGTGGACAGTGAGGAAGATCATCTGAAATTGCAGCAGGATTTTGATCAGCTGGGGAAGTGGACCAAAAAATGGCAAATGGAGTTTAATAATGATAAGTGTGACTCGTTGACAATAAACTGAATCCCACGGTCCCATTAAATAGCGCATACTGATGGATGGAGAATTAATTCCAAAAAAGTGTACAAACTGTGCAAGAACATGGAACAAACAAAATTAATTCTGCATTCACGCAGAAGATCAAACAGTTGCAGAATGTGCCAGTTATTCTACTTTTTCATGTATTTCAGGGCTGGATGGAAACTGATGATTTCTTGACACAACAAAGAGTGTCATGAGATGATGTCAGTGCACAGTGAGTACAGAATAATGTGCAAATACTGCCGGGTTAAAAGAAAAAAGCTGAAAATAAAACATACAAAATTACTCTTTTCTATGTTTCCATTTTCTTTTTTCTCTTGCCTCGTCCAAAAGAATATAACATCACAAGCCACAAAGGTCACATGGTTGACGGCTAGACTTTCATTAAAATTGTTAAACAGGACAGGGTGTGTGTGAGATACTTCAGTCTGAGTATATGAATGCACTTCCTATAGGATTTACATGCATGGTATCAGCTTGATCAGAAAGTAAATTCTCATTGTTCACTGCAAGAGAAAATACTGAAACTACTGCATGATGTCGAATGAATTCCAGTAAATTAGCCCAATTTGAATTGCAGGTTAATTACTCTTCCAAATATCTCACCATGATTTTGATTGGAGATGGAACAAATGCTGCTTTCAACAAATTGGAGGAATTAGAAAGCAGGCCAAATTTCAGACTGAAACAAATGTTGCAATTTAATTTGTTTCCAGAGAAGTAGGGATTCAAAAGCAGGACACTTCTCATACAAAAATGACTGAAATGAGACTTTGTTGTTAAATGGACCAAAGGACGTGCCAAAAAAAACAAAGTCTCCTCCATTCAAACAGAAATACAAGTGACATTGGATACAAAATGAAGAAACTCTCAAATTGTGCTAAATGTTAGATTCCTTCAGTGCCCAGCAGTGGCTGATATAGACTACTGTACTCTGCACACATAATATTAAAAAGAGACTGAGCACAATTAAATTAAGCCTCGTGGAAAAGAGAAATGCTGGAGCATACCTATTCTGTCAATCACATAGGTTCAGTGTGTTTTTGCAGAGTTCATACAGAAAACTAAACTGAAATCCCACATGGAAAGACAGGACTAGTATCTGGTAAATATACATTCTCCTACCATGAAGCCTCCACCACCAGCTCCCCCACGCCCAATCCCCCAAACCACCGTCAATTCTTAAATCACAAAATGCAGAAGAAATTAAGACCCAGCTTCAAAACCTGAACAACCACTATCACTGAATGAATCACACAGTAACAGAGAATATTAGTGGCTGGCAGAGAATTAAGCTAATTTGTTACACTAGTAGAAACAGACAAGTACAGATTGATACCTACACTCACTCACATTGCAGAAATAGACAAAAAAAATTGATGATGACAATGATGTTCATAAGAGCACTCACACATTCACACAGCAGACGCTGGCAGGTACAGATCAACAATTAAACTCATTCACACAGCAGAAACTGGCAGGTACAGATCAATAATTGTGAGAGGTAATTTCGGTGCAAACTTTAAGATGTGCCTAGACCACAGACTGATCTATAATAAAAGACAAAACTTTTGCTTCTTTTCTAAAACATTAGACTTTTGCTTTTTTAAAACATTTTGTATACTCAAAAGTAAAATAGTTTAAAATAGTGTATGCAGTTTGTGAGCAGAGTAAAAACAAACAGGCCCTTGATTGATGAAACCATAAACACAGGCAGGGAAGGATGAGTCCTTGACTGATAAGACTACAGGGGAAGAAAGACAGCACCTCTAGGAACATGGGAGGCATTTATTGCAGACTTTGTGATAAGGGTGCAAATTGGAGAATAATGATGTTTTTAAGAATGTGAACCTCATGGCTCGTTAAGAGCCAGGAAGGGGAGGGTCTGGAGACATTTGTTGCAGACTTTGTGATAAGGGTGCAAATTGGAGAATAATAATGTTTTTAAGAATGTGAACCTCATGGCTCGTTAGAACCAAGGAGGGGAGGGACTTGTGCTGTATATAATGAGAAACTTTGTAAGCCTCAGCGCGCCTTTTACTCAGAAGGGTGCCCATTTTTGCAGACTTGCTAATAAACCTTTGTTTTCCTGAATTTGTCTAGAGCGATTATTAAGAAGCGATTTTCGTTTCTAACAACTTGGGGGCTCATCCGGTCAACACTCCGGCCGCAAGGGGAGCTGAGGAAGGACATCGGAGAAGGTGCACCCTGCCGATTTCGGCAGTCCCTGATTCCTTGCTTGTCGCCCCGCGCGGCTTGAGCGAGTGATACCCGGGAGGCTCAGGAAAACAAAGGAGGGGTGTGGCCGAGGCAGTGGGGACGGTTAACGATCGAGTAATTTCGGTGCACCGAACCCAGGTAAGAAAAAACCTGCGGGGACCGTGTTTCCGGAGACCTGGGGACCTACGGGGTGCCTGTGGATTTTTCTACAGAGACGTGGGACTCAGGTATCTAGAGGCCGGGGCTCGCCTGTGAGGGATTTTGCAGAGACCGTGTTTGAGGAGGAACGTGGACCTACGGGGTGCCTGTGATCTGTGTCACAGAGACGTAGGACACAGGAATCCAAAGACCGGGGGTGCCTGCAAAGGAACCTGGGCGATCACGGGACTGAAGGTCCGGGAATTGGCTAAATTGTGATAGATTATCACGGGATAATACGAGAAATACAAAGTCCTCGGCAATGGGAAATAGGGGATCCAAAGCGATTAAGGGAAGGGTAGGCTTAAACAGGGACAATGACACATACCCCGGGGTACCTGACGATAGTCCGTTAGGAAGAATGTTAAATAATTGGAATCAGGGTGGGAGAAAAGGAAAATCTAGAAGGAAGATGGTAAAATACTGTGAAAAGTGGTCCCAGAAACCTATTCAGGGCGACTCAGTGTGGTGGCCTAGCTTCGGTACTGACGAAGACTGGGTCCGGCAAGCTCTCATTTTATATGTCAATTCAAAACCTGATGATAATCTGGAAGAAAGTGATTATGCCTTTTGTTGGCTACCGGTTACGATATCTTGCCAAATGCAGGCAACTAATGAAGACTCGAGAAGGCAGAAAGAATGGGAACCTTTAGATCACTTACCACCGCCCTACGTGACCCCGTCTGCCCCACAAAATGTTCCTTCGGGTGACGATGAGTCAGAGGAAGGGGAAGACAATGGGGGGAATCACAGGCTACCTCAGGGGTACAGACCAGATCTTGAGCTGGAAGGGGTCACGGACAAAACCCTACCTCAATTGCAATAATGAATCCACTCCGGGAAGTGCCCATGGGGGGCGAGGAAGGAAGGACGGGATATGTGAACGTTCCCTTGACGAGTACTGAAGTACGAAATTTCAGGAGGGAGATGAAGGGTCTACTAGAGGACCCCATGGGCCTGGCTGAACAATTAGATCAGTTCCTGGGTCCGAATACTTACACGTGGGAAGAGATATGTTCCATCATGAAAACATTGTTCTCTAGCCAGGAACGTCAGATGATACGACAAGCTGCGCTCTTGGTCTGGGAGAAAGAGGGGGGAGAAGGAGGGGAGCAGAAGTTTCCCCTCACCGACCCCGAGTGGAATAAGAACACGGAGGAAGGACGGCGCAACATGAGAGACATGCGGGAATATTGGATAAAAGGAATAAGACAGGCAGCCCCGAAGGGGCACAATTTTACCAAGGCCTTTGGTAATCATCAAAACCCGGAGGAGACCCCTACGGACTTCCTAGACAGGATTAGGAAGAACTTGCAGCAGTTCGCTGGGGTGGACCCTGAGACGGACGTGGGGCAACAACTCATACGGGTAGAGTTTGTATCAAAAGCCTGGCCGGACATACGAAAGAAGTTAGAGAAAATGGATGATTGGGATAGTAAATCTCTAAGTGAACTACTACGGGACGCTTAAAAGGTGTTTGTGAGAAGGGACGATGAGAAGCAGAAGAAGGCGACAAAGATAATGATGCAAACGGTGCAACAAATGACAGCTGGAAGGAGGGAAAAGGGGGAGCCGTGGCAGAAACAGGAAAGGGGAGAGTCGTGGCAAGAGCAGAGGAAAAGAGAACCATGGCCGGAACAAAGGAAGGGTGGAGGAGCGCGAGACCGCGACAGGGAAACGAAGAGGATACTCAGATGTTACTACTGTAATGAAGAGGGACATTTTAAACGGGAGTGCCCCCGCTACAAGCGGGAGGTGCGGTCGTACGCACTGATGGAGGAAGATTAGGGAGGTCGGGGGTTCCTACCCTTGGGGCAAAAGGACTATAGACAGGAACCCCTGGTAAACTTGAAAGTAGGACCCCAAGGATCGGAGATCACATTTATGGTGGACTCGGGAGCCGAAAGATCAAGTATAATCCAAATACCCCCCGGCACCCGAGCAGGAGGAAAAGTTATGGGGATATCTGGAATTGGAGGACAGAAATTACAAGTCCCAGTGGTGGAGGACGTGGAAATTGGGTATGAAGACAGAACTACTAAACGAGACCTCCTTCTACTGCCATCGGCGGGGTTTAATTTGTTAGGAAGAGACTTGCAGGTCAAACTAGGGATCGGAACGGTACCAAGTAACGGGGAAATGGTGGTAAGATTGTTCGCCCTCACCGAAGAAGATGATCAACAAATAGACCCGGAAGTATGGTACCGAGAAGGGAACAGAGGGGGTTTAAACATCAAACCTCTCCAAATCACCATGTTACCAGGAAGAGGCCCCGTAAGAAGGAAACAGTACCCGATTGCTATGGAAGGACGGGAGGGGTTACAACCTGTGATAGAAAGATTAATCACAGATGGACTACTGGAGGAATGTATGTCCCCTTTCAATACTCCAATACTCCCTGTGAGGAAGCCGGATGGGACATATAGGCTGGTGCAAGACTTGCGGGGGTTGAATGAAGTAGTCCAGGCTAGGTACCCGGTGGTACCCAATCCCTACACGTTAATGAGTAAAATTTCCCCGAACATGAATGGTTCAGCGTAATAGATCTGAAGGATGCCTTCTGGAGTTGCCCCCTTGACGAAGAAAGTCGGAACCTTTTTGCCTTTGAATGGGAGAGTCCCTCCACAGGACAAAAGCGACAGTTAAGATGGACGGTCTTGCCGCAGGGATTCACGGAGTCACCCAACTTGTTTGGACAAATACTGGAGCAGATCTTAGGAGGATTTCGGTGTAACGCGGAGAATCAATTGCTCCAATATGTCGATGATCTCTTGCTCTCAGGACCAAGAGAGGAGGAGGTACGGGCAGACACCGTTGCCCTGCTGAACTTCCTGGGGAAACAGGGCCTACGAGTCTCCAGGACAAAACTCCAGTTTGTGGAGCAAGTAGTAAGATATCTGGGCCATCAAGTCAGTAAGGGGCATCGCCGTATCACGCCAGAACGAATATCAGGGATTACGGGTATGCCAATACCCAGGACGAAGAAGGAAATCAGACAATTCCTGGGGCTAGTAGGATATTGCCGGATATGGATTGAAAGTTACACCACTTTAGTAAAATTCTTGTACGACAAACTGGGACAAGAAGGACAAAAGGTGGACTGGTCAGATGAGGAGGAGCAGCGATTTAATATTATTAAAAGTAAACTGATCCGAGCTCCAGTATTAGCTTTACCCACCCTGAAGGAACCATTCCAGTTATATGTCAATAGCGCCGGCGGAATTGCCCAGGGCGTGCTTACCCAGCTGCGGGCAGGGAAACGTCAGCCAGTTGCATTTTTGTCAAAAATGTTAGATCCTGTCTCATGTGGATGGCCGACCTGTATACAAGCAGTGGCAGCTACGGCAATGTTAGTGGAAGAGGCCCGAAAACTTACCTTTGGAGGAAGGATCACAGTATATTCCCCACATTCGGTTAGTGCCATACTGGCTCAGAAGGCTCACCGCTGGTTAACAGACTCTCGCATCCTGAAGTATGAGACGATGAAATGCTGTTCGGATTACCATATTGGAGTAAGGTTGATGGATGTCCCACTTTACAAGGGGGAGATGTATTTGTCAGAAACTATTTATTGGCCTTATCCCGTTCTTTTGCAGAACTCCGGAGATTGGGTACTTGTTAAGACCTGGAAGGCCGAAAAGCTCCAGCCGCGGTGGGAAGGACCGTTCCTGGTTCTGTTAACAACTGAAGCAGCTGTTCGGACGAAAGAAAAAGGGTGGATCCACGCATCAAGGATAAAGGGGCCTGTTCCGCCTGAAGGAGAAAGCACTTGGACATGCGAGCAAGGGGACAAACCGTTGGTGGTAAAACTGAAAAGACAGCAATAATGAACTCTACTTGGACTGTATTGGTGGGGATATTGATCAGTTTACTCCTGTATGTGGGGGAGGGTGAGGGGAGATGTGACAAATGTCGAACTATAGTAAGACTTGGGATTCGAATCTACACGGGATCATTTGTGTCCCATTCCTATGTGGACGATTGGTGTTATGATGTGAGTGCACCCCATGAATGTTGGGAGGGCGGAAGACCCTATTATCAGGTGTATAATAAGGGATACGGTGGCAAAATCCGTGGATGCCCTATAAATGAGCGCTGGGTATGTATTAGCAAAACTGGAAGGTGGGACCCATCTTCCGTGTTGCTCAGAGAGCAGGTTGACAGAGTCAAGGAGACCAGGGTACAGAACACTGATCGGGGGTTGGGAAAAGAGCAAGACCGTCAAAGAATGGTCGTGCTCTCTAAAATGCCATCTGTATACGAACAGGTAGAAGAAAAGATTGAACTCCCTGATATTACACAAAACCTGTTTATTGATCTCACCTCTAGAATAGCCACTGTTTTAAATGTTAGCAATTGCTGGGTTTGTGGGGGGCCGCATATGTCAGAACAATGGCCGTGGACTGGCCAAAGCTTAGACATAGGGGAATTGCTGCAAACCACTTGGACTCATGTCAACGAAAGGAAAAGCCAGGGGTGGAGACTGACAAATAGCCCTGAGGGCCAGTTCTGTATTGAAGGCAAGGGGACCGTGGAGGTAGGGATTAGTCCCTGTCAGAATGTATTGGATGCGACCACGCGAGTATGGTGGCCTGAGGATATTACTTGGTACATTGCAAACCGAGATCATGGCTCGTGCGTTCCATTACGTACTGATTCCTCCTCTGACAAGCTGGGGGCTGATTACTGGAATTGCAGTGGTCCTGATCCTTATGAGGGCGTCCCTGTGGTAAAGGAGCTGTGGGATAACGTTGTGAGGCAGGGAGGGCCTGCTCCAGATGGCCTATTTTGGATATGCGGTAATCAGGCATACTCCAAACTGCCCATGGGATGGGCTGGGGTATGCTTCCTGGGTCTAATACGACCTGCGTTCTTCCTATTACCCCGGGAGGAAGGCGACGATTTGGGAATTAAACTCTTTGACTCCCTCCGTAGGTCGCCAAGGGATATCCAAGTCGGTGATTGGGGGGATGAGTGGCCACCGTCCCGGATTATTGAATACTACGGGCCAGCTACATGGGCACAGGACGGATCATGGGGATACCGTACTCCTATCTATATGTTAAATCGTATTATCAGGCTCCAAGCAGTCGTAGAGGTCATTACTAACCGGACTGCCCTGGCCCTGGAGTTGCTGGCTAAGCAGCAGAATCAGATGAGGGCTGCTATATATCAAAACCGACTTGCCTTGGATTATCTGTTGGCCTCGGAGGGGGGCGTGTGCGGGAAGTTTAACCTGACTAACTGCTGTCTAGAAATTGACGATAATGGTAAAGCGGTTTTGGAAATTTCCGATGAAATTCGGAAATTGGCCCATGTGCCAGTACAATCTTGGCGTCCTCTTAGTGGCATCGGATTGTGGGGTGGTCTCCTAGGTGGTAGTTGGTGGCACACGGCGCTACTGATGGTTGGGGGGGTTGTGATTCTTCTTCTCGTATTACCCTGCCTAATTCCCTGTATTCAGCTTCTAATTCAGAAAAATATTTCCCGACTCCAGGCAGTGGTGTTTCCACAACATGGGACACGGGAACTTAAAGTGATGTTGCTGCGAAAGACCAAAGATTTCCCGGGCCCTTAAGGAGGGGGGGTTTATCTTGGTCTAGGCACATCTTAAAAAGAGAAAAGGGTGGAATTGTGAGAGGTAATTTCGGTGCAAACTTTAAGATGTGCCTAGACCACAGACTGATCTATAATAAAAGACAAAACTTTTGCTTCTTTTCTAAAACATTAGACTTTTGCTTTTTTAAAACATTTTGTATACTCAAAAGTAAAATAGTTTAAAATAGTGTATGCAGTTTGTGAGCAGAGTAAAAACAAACAGGCCCTTGATTGATGAAACCATAAACACAGGCAGGGAAGGATGAGTCCTTGACTGATAAGACTACAGGGGAAGAAAGACAGCACCTCTAGGAACATGGGAGGCATTTATTGCAGACTTTGTGATAAGGGTGCAAATTGGAGAATAATGATGTTTTTAAGAATGTGAACCTCATGGCTCGTTAAGAGCCAGGAAGGGGAGGGTCTGGAGACATTTGTTGCAGACTTTGTGATAAGGGTGCAAATTGGAGAATAATAATGTTTTTAAGAATGTGAACCTCATGGCTCGTTAGAACCAAGGAGGGGAGGGACTTGTGCTGTATATAATGAGAAACTTTGTAAGCCTCAGCGCGCCTTTTACTCAGAAGGGTGCCCATTTCTGCAGACTTGCTAATAAACCTTTGTTTTCCTGAATTTGTCTAGAGCGATTATTAAGAAGCGATTTTCGTTTCTAACAATAATTAAACTCATTCACACAGCAGACACTGGCAGGTACAGATCAATAATTAAACTCATTCACACAGCAGAAACTGGCAGGTACAGATCAATAATTAAACTCATTCACACAGCAGAAACTGGCAGGTACAGATCAATAATTAAACTCATTCACACAGCAGAGACTGGCAGGTAGAGGTCAATAACTAAAATCATTCACAGGAGAAACAGGCAGGTATGGATCAAAAATAAAACTCATTCACACAGCAGAAACTGGCAGGTATGGATCAATAATTAAACTCATTCACACAGCAGAAACTGGCAGGTACAGATCAATAATTAAACTCATTCACACAGCAGAAACTGGCAGGTACAGGTCAATAATTAAACTCATTGACACAGCAGACGCTGGCAGGAATCGATCAATAATTAAACTCATTCACACAGCAGACACTGGCAGGTACTGGTCAATAATTAAACTCATTCACACAGCTGACACTGGCAGGTACAGGTCAATAATTAAACTAATTCACACGGCAGACATTGGCAGGTACAGGTCAATAATTAAACTCATTCACACAGCAGAAACGGGCAGGTACGGATCAATAATTAAACTCATTCACACAGCAGAAACTGGCACGTACAGGTCAATAATTAAACTCATTCACACAACAGAAACTGGCAGGTGCAGAAAAATAATTAAACTCATTCACACAGCTGACACTGGCAGGTCCAGATCAATAATTAAACTCATTCAGACAGCAGAAACTGGCAGGTATGGATCAAGAATTAAACTCATACACATAGCTGAAACTGGCAGGTACAGATCAATAATTAAACTCATTCACACAGCAGAAACTGGCACGTACAGGTCAATAATTAAACTCATTCACACAGCAGAAACTGGCAGGTACAGATCAATAATTAAACTCATTCAGACAGCAGAAACTGGCAGGTATGGATCAATATTTAACTCATTCACACAGCAGAAACTGGCAGGTACAGATCAATAATTAAACTCATTCACACAGCAGAAACTGGCAGGTACAGATCAATAATTAAACTCATTCACACAGCAGACGCTGGCAGGTACAGATCAACAAGAAAACTCATTCACACAGCAGAAACTGGCAGGTACAGATCAACAATTAAACTCATTCACACAGCAGAAACTGGCAGGTACACATCAATAACTAAACTCATTCACACAGCAGACGCTGGCAGGTACAGATCAACAAATAAACTCATTCTCACTGCAGAAACTGGCAGGTACAGATCAATAATTAAACTCGTTCACACAGCAGAAACTGGCAGGTACAGATCAATAATTAAACTCATTCACACAGCAGAGACTGGCAGGTAGAGGTCAATAACTAAAATCATTCACAGGAGAAACTGGCAGGTATGGATCAATAATTAAACTCATTCACACAGCAGAAACTGGCAGGTAAAGGTCAATGATTAAACTCATTCACACAGCAGAAACTGGCAGGTCCAGATCAATAATTAAACTCATTAACAGGAGAAACTGGCAGGTATGGATCAATAATTAACCTCATTCACACAGCAGAAACTGGCAGGTACAGGTCAATAATTAAACTCATTCACACAGCAGAAACTGGCAGGTACAGGTCAATAATTAAACTCATTCACACAGCAGACACTGGCAGGTACAGGTCAATAACTAAAATCATTCACACAGCAGAAACTGGCATGTATGGATCAATAATTAAACTCATTCACACAGCAGAAACTGGCAGGTACGGATCAATAATTAAACTGATTCATACAGCAGACACTGGCAGGTACAGGTCAATAATTAAACTCATTCACACAGCAGAAACTGGCAGGGACAGGTCAATAATTAAACTCATTCACACAGCAGAAACTGCCAGGTACAGATCAATAATTAACCTCATTCAGACAGCAGAAACTGGCAGGTACAGATCAATAATTAAACTCATTCACACAGCAGAAACTGGCAGGTACAGATCAATAATTAAACTCATTCACACAGCAGACACTGGCAGGTACAGGTCAATAATTAAACTCATTCACACAGCAGAAACTGGCAGGTATGGATGAATAATTAATCTGAATCACACAGCAGAAACTGGCAGGTACACGTCAATAACTAAACTCATTCACACAGCAGAAACTGGCAGGTACAGGTCAATAATTAAACTCATTCACACAACAGAAACTGGCAGGTACAGATCGATAATTAAACTCATTCACACAGCAGAAACTGGCAGGTACAGGTCAATAATTAAACTCATTCACACAGCAGACACTGGCAGGAACAGGTCAATAACTAAACCCATTCACACAGCAGAAACTGGCAGGTACAGATCAATAATTAACCTCAATCACACAGCAGAATCTTGCAGATACAGAAAAATAATTAAACTGAATCACACAGCAGAAACTGGCAGGTACAGGTCAATAATTGAACTCATTCACACAGCAGAAACTGGCAGGTATCGATCAATAATTAACCTCATTCACACAGCAGAAACTGGCAGGTACAGGTCAATAATTAAACTCATTCACACAGCAGACACTGGCAGGTCCAAGTCAATAACTAAACTCATTCACACAGCAGAAACTGGCAGGTACAGATCAATAATTAACCTCAATCACACAGCAGAATCTGGCAGATACAGAAAAATAATTAAACTGAATCACACAGCAGAAACTGGCAGGTACAGGTCAATAATTGAACTCATTCACACAGCAGAAACTGGCAGGTATCGATCAATAATTAACCTCATTCACACAGCAGACACTGGCAGGTACAGATCAATAATTAAACTCATTCACACAGCAGACACTGGCAGGTACAGGTCAATAATTAAACTCATTCACACAGCAGACACTGGCAGGTACAGGTCAATAATTAAACTCATTCACACAGCAGAAACTGGCAGGTACAGATCAACAATTAAACTCATTCACACAGCAGACACTGGCAGGTACAGATCAATAATTAAACTCATTCACACAGCAGAAACTGGCAGGTACAGATCAACAATTAAACTCATTCACACAGCAGACACTGGCAGGTACAGTGCAATAATTAAACTCATTCACACAGCAGACACTGGAAGATACAGATCAATAATTAAACTCATTCACACAGCAGAAACTGGCAGGTACAGATCAATTATTAAACTCATTCACACAGCAGAGACTGGCAGGTACAGATCAATAATTAAACTCATTCACACAGCAGAAACTGGCAGGTATGGATGAATAATTAATCTGAATCACACAGCAGAAACTGGCAGGTACACGTCAATAACTAAACTCATTCACACAGCAGAAACTGGCAGGTACAGGTCAATAATTAAACTCATTCACACAACAGAAACTGGCAGGTACAGATCGATAATTAAACTCATTCACACAGCAGACACTGGTAGGTATAGGTCAATAATTAAACTCATTCACACAGCCGAAACTGGCAGGTATGGATCAATAATTAAACTCATTCACAAAGCAGAAACTGGAAGGTACAGATCAACAATTAAACTCATTCACACAGCAGAAACTGGCACGTACAGGTCAATAATTAAACTCATTCACACAACAGAAACTGGCAGGTACAGAAAAATAATTAAACTCATTCAAACAGCAGAAACTGGCAGGTACAGATCAATAATTAAACTCATTTAGAAAGCAGAAACTGGCAGGTATGGATGAAGAATTAAACTCATACACATAGCTGAAACTGGCAGGTACAGATCAATAATTAAACTCATTCACACAGCAGAAACTGGCACGTACAGGTCAATAATTAAACTCATTCACACAGCAGAAACTGGCAGGTACAGATCAATAATTAAACTCATTCACACAGCAGAAACTGGCAGGTATGGATCAATATTTAACTCATTCACACAGCAGATGCTGGCAGATACAGATCAACAATTAAACTCATTGCCATAGCAGAAACTGGCAGGTACACACCAATAACTAACCTCATTCACAGAACAGACGCTGGCAGGTACAGATCAACAATTAAACTCATTCACACAGCAGAAACTGGCAGGTACAGATCAATAATTAAACTCATTCACACAGCAGAAACTCGCAGGTTTACATCAATAACTAAACTCATTCACACAGCAGACGCTGGCAGGTACAGATCAACAATTAAACTCATTCTCACTGCAAAAACTGGCAGGTACAGATCAATAATTAAACTCATTCACACAGCAGAAACTGGCAGGTACAGATCAATAATTAAACTCATTCACACAGCAGAGACTGGCAGGTAGAGGTAAATATCTAAAATCATTCACAGGAGAAACTGGCAGGTATGGATCAATAATAAAACTCATTCACACAGCAGACTCTGGCAGGTACAGGTCAATGATTAAACTCATTCACACAGCAGAAACTGGCAGGTTAAGGTCAATAATTAAACTCATTCACACAGCAGACACAGGCAGGTACAGGACAATAACTAAACTCATTCACACAGCAGAAACTGGCACGTACAGGTCAATAATTAAACTCATTCACACAGCAGAAACTGGCAGGTACAGATCAATAATTAACCTCATTCACACAGCAGAAACTGGCAGGTTCAGATCAATAATTAAACTCATTCACACAGCAGAAACTGGCAGGTAGTGGTCAATAATTAAACTCATTCACACAGCAGAAACTGGCAGGTACAGATCAATAATTAAACTCATTCACACAGCAGAAACTGGCAGGTACAGATCAATAATTAAACTCATTCACACAGCAGACAAAGGCAGGTACAGGTCAATAACTAAACGCATTCACACAGCAGAAACGGGCAGGTATGGATCAATAATTTACCTCATTCACACAGCAGAAACTGGCAGGTACAGGTCAATAATTAAACTCATTCACACAGCAGACACTGGCAGGTACGGATCAATAATTAAACTCATTCACACAGCAGAAACTGGCAGGTACCAGTCAATAACTAAACTCATTCACACAGCAGAAACTGGCAGGAACAGAAAAATAATTAAACTCATTCACACAGCAGAGACTGGCAGGTACAGATCAATAATTAACCTCAATCACACAGCAGAAACTGGCAGGTACAGAAAAATAATTAAACTGAATCACACAGCAGAAACTGGCAGGTACAGGTCAATAATTAAACTCATTCACACAGCAGACACTGGCAGGCACACGTGAATAACTAAACTCATTCACACAGCAGAAACTGGCAGGTACAGATCAACTATTAAACTCATTCACACAGCAGACACTGGCAGGTACAGGGCAATAATTAAACTCATTCACACAGCAGACACTGGCAGGTACAGATCAATAATTAAACTCATTCACACAGCAGAAACTGGCAGGTACAAATCAATAATTAAACTCATTCACACAGCAGAGACTGGCAGGTACAGGTCAATAATTAAACTCATTCACACAGCAGAAACTGGCAGGTATGGATGAATAATTAAACTGATTCACGCAGCAGAAACTGGCAGGTACAGGTCAATAATTAAACTCATTCACACAGCAGAAACTGGCAGGTAGGGATCAATAATTAAACTCATTCACACAGCAGAGACTGGCAGGTATGGATGAATAATTAAACTCATGCACACAGCAGACTCTGGCAGGTACAGGTCAATGATTAAACTCATTCACACAGCTGACACTGGCAGGTTAAGGTCAATAATTAAACTCATTCACACAGCTGACACAGGCAGGTACAGGACAATAACTAAACTCATTCACACAGCAGAAACTGGCAGGTACAGATCAATAATTAACCTCATTCACACAGCAGAAACTGGCAGGTTCAGATCAATAATTAAACTCATTCACACAGCAGAAACTGGCAGGTAGTGGTCAATAATTAAACTCATTCACACAGCAGACACTGGCAGGTACAAGTCAATAACTAAACTCATTCACACAGCAGACACTGGCAGGTACGGATCAATAATTAAACTCATTCACACAGCAGAAACTGGCAGGTACCAGTCAATAACTAAACTCATTCACACAGCAGAAACTGGCAGGAACAGAAAAATAATTAAACTCATTCACACAGCAGAGACTGGCAGGTACAGGTCAATAACTAAACTCATTCACACAGCAGAAACTGCCAGGTACAGATCAATAATTAACCTCATTCACACAGCAGAAACTGGCAGGTACAGATCAATAATTAAACTCATTCACACAGCAGACAAAGGCAGGTACAGGTCAATAACTAAACGCATTCACACAGCAGAAACTGGCAGGTACAGGTCAATAATTAAACTCATTCACACAGCAGACACTGGCAGGTACGGATCAATAATTAAACTCATTCACACAGCAGAAACTGGCAGGTACCAGTCAATAACTAAACTCATTCACACAGCAGAAACTGGCAGGAACAGAAAAATAATTAAACTCATTCACACAGCAGAGACTGGCAGGTACAGATCAATAATTAACCTCAATCACACAGCAGAAACTGGCAGGTACAGAAAAATAATTAAACTGAATCACACAGCAGAAACTGGCAGGTTCAGATCAATAATTAAACTCATTCAAACAGCAGAAACTGGCAGGTACAGGTCAATAATTAAACTCATTCACACAGCAGACACTGGCAGGTACAGATCAACTATTAAACTCATTCACACAGCAGACACTGGCAGGTACAGGGCAATAATTAAACTCATTCACACAGCAGACACTGGCAGGTACAGATCAATAATTAAACTCATTCACACAGCAGAAACTGGCAGGTACAAATCAATAATTAAACTCATTCACACAGCAGAGACTGGCAGGTACAGGTCAATAATTAAACTCATTCACACAGCAAAAACTGGCAGGTATGGATGAATAATTAAACTGATTCACGCAGCAGAAACTGGCAGGTACAGATCAATAATAAAACTCATTCACACAGCTGAAACTGGCAGGTACAGGTCAATAATTAAACTCATTCACACAGCAGAAACTGGCAGGTTTGGATCAAAAATTAAACTCATTCACACAGCAGACACTGGCAGGTACGGAACAATAATTAAACTCATTCACACAGCAGAAACTGGCAGGTACAGGTCAATAATTAAACTCATTCGCACAGCAGAAACTGGCAGGTACAGATCAATAATTAAACTCATTCACACAGCAGAAACTGGCAGGTACAGGTCAATAATTAAACTCATTCACACAGCAGAAACTGGCAGTTACGGATCAATAATTAAATTCATTCACACAGCAGAAACTGGCAGGTATGGATGAATAATTAAACTCATTCACACAGCAGAAACTGGCAGGTACAGATCAATAACTAAACTCATTTACACAGCAGACACTGGCAGGTACAGGCCAATAATTAAACTCATTCACACAGCAGAAACTGGCAGGTACAGATCAATAACTAAACTCATTTACACAGCAGACACTGGCAGGTACAGATCAATAATTAAACTCATTCACACAGCAGACACTGGCAGGTACAGGTCAATAATTAAACTCATTCACACAGCAGAAACTGGAAGGTACAGATCAATAATTAAACTCATTCACACAGCAGACACTGGCAGGTACAGGTCAATAATTAAACTCATTCACACAGCAGAAACTGGAAGGTACAGATCAATAATTAAACTCATTCACACAGCAGACACTGGCAGGTACAGGTCAATAATTAAACTCATTCACACAGCAGAAACTGGCAGGTACAGGTCAATAATTAAACTCATTCACACAGCAGAAACTGGCAGTTACAGATCAATAATTAAACTCATTCACACAGCAGACACTGGCCGGTACGGATCAATAATTAAACTCATTCACACAGCAGAAACTGGCAGGTACGGATCAATAATTAAACTCATTCACACAGCAGAAACTGGCAGGTACAGATCAATAATTAAACTCAAGTCACACAGCAGACACTGGCAGGTACGGATCAATAATTAAACTCATTCACACAGCAGAACCTGGCCGGTACGGTTCAATAATTAAACTCATTCACTGCAGAAACTGGCAGGTACAGGTCAATAATTAAACTCATTCACACAGCAGAAACTGGCAGGTACAGATCAATAATTAAACTCATTCACACAGCAGAAACTGGCAGGTATGGATGAATAATTAAACTCATTCACACAGCAGAAACTGGCAGGTATGGATGAATAATTAAACTCATTCACACAGCAGAAACTGGCAGGTATGGATGAATAATTAAACTCATTCACACAGCAGACACTGGCAGGTACGGATCAATAATTAAACTCATTCACACAGCAGAAACTGGCAGGTACAGATCAATAATTAAACTCATTCACACAGCAGAAACTGGCAGGTATGGATGAATAATTAAACTCATGCACACAGCAGACACTGGCAGGTACAGATCAATAATTAACCTCATTCACACAGCAGAAACTGGAAGGTACAGATCAATAATTAAACTCATTCACACAGCAGAGACTGGAAGGTACAGGTCAATAATTAAACTCATTCACACAGCAGAAACTGGCAGGTATGGATGAATAATTAAACTGATTCACGCAGCAGAAACTGGCAGGTACAGATCAATAATTAAACTCATTCACACAGCAGAAACTGGCAGGTTTGGATGAATAATTGAACTCATTCACATAGCAGAAACTGGCAGGTACAGATCAATAATTAAACTCATTTTCACAGCAGACACTGGCAGGTAGAGGTCAATAATTCAACTCATTCACACAGCAGAAACTGGCAGGTATGGATAAATAATTAAACTCATTCACACAGCAGAAACTGGCAGGTACAGATCAATAATTAAACTCATTCACACAGCAGAAACTTGCAGGTATGGATAAATAATTGAACTCATTCACACAGCAGAAACTGGCAGGTACAGATCAATAATTAAACTCATTTTCACAGCAGACACTGGCAGGTACAGGTCAATAATTAAACTCATTGACACAGCAGACACTGGCAGGTATAGATCAATAATTAAACTCATTCACACTGCAGACCTGGCAGATACAGGTCAATAATTAAACTCATTCACACAGCAGAGACTGGCAGGTACAGATCAATAATTAATCTTATTCACACAGCTGACACTGGCAGGTAGAGGTCCATAATTAAACTCATTCACACAGCAGAAACTGGCAGGTACAGATCAATAATTAAACTCATTCACACAGCAGAAACTGGCAGGTACGGATCAATAATTAAACTCATTCACAGCAGAAACTGGCAGGTACAGGTCAATAATTAAACTCGTTCACACAGCAGACACTGGCAGGTATGGCTCAATAATTAAACTCATTTACACAGCTGACACTGGCAGGTACAGATCAATAATTAAACTCATTCACACAGCAGACACTGGCAGGTACAGATCAATAATTCAACTCATTCACACAGCAGAAACTGGCAGGTACAGATTAATAATTAAACTCATTCACACAGCAGAAACTGGCAGGTACACGTCAATAACTAAACTCATTCACACAGAAGAATCTGGCAGGTACGGATCAATAATTAAACTCATTCACACAGCAGAAACTGGCAGGTACAGGTCAATAATTAAACTCATTCACACAGCAGAAACTGGCAGGTACACGTCAATAACTAAACTCATTCACACAGCAGAAACTGGCAGGTACTGATCAATAATTAAACTCATTCACACAGCAGACACTGGCAGGTACAGGTCAATAATTAAACTCATTCACAAAGCAGACACTGGAAGGTACAGATCAATAATTAAACTCATTCACACAGCAGAAACTGGCAGGTACAGGTCAATAATTAAACTCATTTCGAAAGAAGAAACTGGCAGGTATGGATCAATAATTAAACTCATACACACAGCAGAAACTGGCAGGTACAGGTCAATAATTAAACTCATTCACGCAGCAGACGCTGGCAGATACAGATCAACAATTAAACTCATTCACACAGCAGAAACTGGCAGGTACACGTCAATAACTAAACTCATTCACACAGCAGACGCTGGCAGGTACAGGTCAATAATTAAACTCATTCACACAGCAGAAACTGGCAGGTACAGATCAATAATTAAACTCATTCACACTGCAGAAACTGGCAGGTACAGATCAATAATTAAACTCATTCACATAGCAGAAACTGGCAGGTATGGATGAATAATTAAACTCATGCACACAGCAGGCACGGGCAGGTACAGATCAATAATAAAACTCATTCACACAGCAGAAACTGGCAGGTACAGGTCAATAATTAAACTCATTCACACAGCAGAAACTGGCACGGTACAGATCAACAATTAAACTCATTCACACAGCAGAAACTGGCAGGTACAGATCAATAATTAAACTCATTCACACAGCAGGCACTGGCAGGTATGGATCAATAATAAAACTCATTCACACAGCAGAAACTGGCCGGTACGGTTCAATAATTAAACTCATTCACTGCAGAAACTGGCAGGTACATGTCAATAATTAAACTCATTCACACAGCAGACACTGGCAGGTACGGATCAATAATTAAACTCATTCACACAGCACAAACTGGCAGGTACAGATCAATAATTAAACTCACTCACACAGCAGAAACTGGCAGGAATGGATGAACAATTATACTCATGCACACAGCAGACACTGGCAGGTACAGGTCAATAACTAAACTCATTCTCACAGCAGAAACTGGCAGGTACAGATCAATAATCAACCTCATTCACACAGCAGAAACTGGCAGGTACAGGTCAATAATTAAACTCATTCACACAGCAGAAACTGGCAGGTATGGATCAATAATTAAACTCATTCACACAGCAGAAACTGGCAGGTACAGATCAACAATTAAACTCATTCACACAGCAGAAACTGGCAGGTACACGTCAATAATTAAACTCATTCACACAGCAGAAGCTGGCAGGTACAGATCAACAATTAAACTCATTCACACAGCAGACACTGGCAGGTACGGATCAATAATTAAACTCATTCACACAGCAGAAACTGGCAGGTACACGTCAATAATTAAACTCATTCACACAGCAGAAACTGGCAGGTACAGATCGACAATTAAACTCATTCACACAGCAGACACTGGCAGGTACAGATCAACAATTAAACTCATTCACACAGCAGACACTGGCAGTTACAGATCAATAATTAAACTCATTCACACAGCAGAAACTGGCAGGTACAGATCAACAATTAAACTCATTCACACAGCAGACACTGGCAGGTACAGATCAACAATTAAACTCATTCACACAGCAGACACTGGCAGGTACAGATCAACAATTAAACTCATTCACACAGCAGACACTGGCAGTTACAGATCAATAATTAAACTCATTCACACAGCAGAAACTGGCAGGTACAGATCAATAATTAAACTCATTCACACAGCAGAAACTGGCAGGTATGGATCAATAATTAAACTCATTCACACAGCAGAAACTGGCAGGTGCAGGTCAATAATTAAACTCATTCACACAGCAGAAACTGGCAGGTACAGATCAATAATTAAACTCATTCACACAGCAGAAACTGGCAGGTACAGATCAATAATTAAACTCATTCACACAGCAGAAACTGGCAGGTATGGATCAATAATTAAACTCATTCACACAGCAGAAACTGGCAGGTGCAGGTCAATAATTAAACTCATTCACTGCAGAAACTGGCAGGTACAGGTCAATAATTAAACTCAATCACACAGCAGACACTGGCAGGTATGGCTCAATAATTAAATTCATTCACACAGCAGACACTGGCAGGTACAGGTCAATAATTAAACTCATTCACACAGCAGAAACTGGCAGGTACAGGTCAATAATTAAACTCATTCACACAGCAGACACAGGCAGGTACAGGTCAATAACTAAACTCATTCACACAGCAGAAACTGGCAGGTACAGATCAATAATTAAATTCATTCACTGCAGAAACTGGCAGGTACGGATCAATAATTAAACTCATTCACAGCAGAAACTGGCAGGTACAGGTCAATAATTAAACTCATTCACACAGCAGACACTGGCAGGAACGGATTAATAATTAAACTCATTCACACAGCAGACACTGGCAGGAACGGATCAATAATTAAACTGATTCACGCAGCAGAAACTGGCAGGTATGGATGAATAATTAAACTCATTCACACAGCAGAAACTGGCAGGTACAGGTCAATAATTAAACTCATTCACACAGCAGAAACTGGCAGGTATGGATGAATAATTAAACTCATTCACACAGCAGAAACTGGCAGGTACAGATCAATAACTAAACTCATTTACACAGCAGACACTGGCAGGTACAGGCCAATAATTAAACTCATTCACACAGCAGAAACTGCCAGGTACGGATCAATAATTAAACTCATTCACAGCAGAAACTGGCAGGTACAGGTCAATAATTAAACTCATTCACACAGCAGACACTGGCAGGTATGGATCAATAATTAAACTCATTCACACAGCAGACACTGGCAGGAACGGATTAATAATTAAACTCATTCACACAGCAGACATTGGCAGGTACAGGTCAATAATTAAACTCATTCACACAGCAGAAACTGGCAGATATGGATCAATAATTAAACCCATTCACACAGCAGACACTGGCAGGTACGGATCAATAATTAAACTCATTCACACAGCAGAAACTGGCAGATACAGGTCAATAATTAAACTCAATCACACAGCAGAAACTGGCAGGTACAGATCAATAATTAACCTCATTCACACAGCAGCAACTGGCAGGTCCAGAAAAATAATTAAACTCAGTCACACAGCAGAAACTGGCAGGTACAGGTCAATAATTAAACTCATTCACACAGCAGAAACTGGCAGGTCCAGAAAAATAATTAAACTCATTCACACAGCAGACACTGGCAGGTACAGATCAATAATTAAACTCATTCAGAAAGCAGAAACTGGCAGGAACAGATCAATAATTAAACTCATTCAGATAGCAGAAACTGGCAGGTATGGATCAATAATTAAACTCATACACACAGCAGAAACTGGCAGGTACAGATCAATAATTAAACTCATTCACACAGCAAAAACTGGCAGGTATGGATCAATAATTAAACTCATACACACAGCAGAAACTGGCAGGTACAGATCAACAATTAAACTCATTCACACAGCAAAAACTGGCAGGTATGGATCAATAATTAAACTCATACACACAGCAGAAACTGGCAGGTACAGATCAACAATTAAACTCATTCAGACAGCAGAAACTGGCAGGTACAGATCAATAATTAAACTCATTCACACAGCAGACACTGGAAGGTACAGGTCAAGAATTAAACTCATTCACGCAGCAGACACTGGCAGGTACGTGGCAATAATAAAACTCATTCACACAGCAGAAACTGGCAGGTACAGGGCAATAATTAAACTCATTCACACAGCAGACACTGGCAGGTACAGATCAATAATTAAACTCATTCACACAGCAGAAACTGGCAGGTACAGATCAATAATTAAACTCATTTACACAGCAGAGACTGGCAGGTAGAGGTCAATAACTAAAATCATTCACAGGAGAAACTGGCAGGTATGGATCAAAAATAAAACTCATTCACACAGCAGAAACTGGCAGGTACAGGTCAATAATTAAACGCATTCACTCAGCAGAAACTGGCAGGTACAGGTCAACAATTAAACTCATTCACACAGCAGACACTGGCAGGTACAGATCAATAATTAAACTCATTCACACAGCAGAAACTGGCAGGTATGGATCAATAATTAAACTCATTCACACAGCAGAAACT
Source organism: Chiloscyllium punctatum (assembly GCF_047496795.1). Lineage (NCBI taxonomy): Eukaryota > Metazoa > Chordata > Chondrichthyes > Orectolobiformes > Hemiscylliidae > Chiloscyllium > Chiloscyllium punctatum. Next base: position 47,233,961 of record NC_092761.1, on the reverse strand, counting down.
GGCAGGGACAGTTAAATAATTAAACTCATTTACACAGCAGACACTGGCAGGTACAGGTCAATAATTAAACTCATTGACACAGCAGACAATGGCAGGTATAGATCAATAATTAACCTCATTCACACAGCAGAAACTGGCAGGTACAGGTCAATAATTAAACTCATTCACACAGCAGACATTGGCAGGTACAGGTCAATAATTAAACTCATTCACACAGCAGAAACTGGCAGGTATGGATCAATAATTAAACCCATTCACACAGCAGAAACTGGCAGGTACAGATCAATAATTAACCTCATTCACACAGCAGCAACTGGCAGGGACAGATCAATAATTAAACTCACTCACACAGCAGACACTGGCAGGTACGGATCAATAATTAAACTCATTCACACAGCAGAAACTGGCAGGTACAGGTCAATAATTAAACTCATTCACACAGCAGACACTGGCAGGTACGGATCAATAATTAAACTCATTCACACAGCAGAAACTGGCAGGTACAGGTCAATAATTAAACTCATTCACACAGCAGAAACTGGCAGGTACAGATCAATAATTAACCTCATTCACACAGCAGCAACTGGCAGGGACAGATCAATAATTAAACTCACTCACACAGCAAAAACTGGCAGGTACAGATCAATAATTAACCTCATTCACACAGCAGCAACTGGCAGGGACAGGTCAATAATTAAACTCATTCACACAGCAAAAACTGGCAGGTACAGACCAATACTTAAACTCATTCACACAGCAGACACTGGCAGGAACAAGTCAAAAACTAAACTCATTCACACAGCAGAAACTGGCAGGTACAGAAAAATAATTAAACTCAATCACACAGCAGAGACTGGCAGGTACAGATCAATAATTAACCTCATTCACACAGCAGAAACTGGCAGGTGCAGGTCAATAATTGAACTCATTCACACAGCAGAAACTGGCAAGTACAGATCAATAATTAAACTCATTCAGAAAGCAGAAACTGGCAGGAACAGATCAATAATTAAACTCATTCACACAGCAGAAACTAGCAGGAACAGATCAATAATTAAACTCATTCAGACAGCAGAAACTGGCAGGTATGGATCAATAATTAAACTCATTCACACAGCAGAAACTGGCAGGTACAGTTCAATAATTAAACTCATTCACACAGAAAAACTGGCAGGTATGGATCAATATTTAAACTCATACACACAGCAGAAACTGACAGGTACAGATCAACAATTAAACTCATTCAGACAGCAGAAACTGGCAGGTATGGATCAATAATTAAACTCATTCACACAGCAGAAACTGGCAGGTACACGTCAATAATTATACTCATTCACACAGCAGACACTGGAAGGTACAGGGCAAAAATTAAACTCATTCACACAGCAGAAACTGGCAGGTACAGGGCAATAATTAAACTCATTCACACAGCAGACACTGGCAGGTACAGATCAATAATTAAACTCATTCACACACCAGAGACTGGCAGGTAGAGGTCAATAACTAAAATCATTCACAGCAGAAACTGGCAGGTACAGATCAATAATTAAACTCATTCACTGCAGAAACTGGCAGGTACAGGTCAATAATTAAACTCATTCACACTGCAGACACTGGCAGGTACAGATCAATAATTAAACTCATTCACTGCAGAAACTGGCAGGTACAGGTCGATAATTAAACTCATTCACTGCAGAAACTGGCAGGTACAGGTCAATAATTAAACTCATTCACACAGCAGAAACTGGCAGGTACAGATCAATAATTAAACTCATTCACACAGCAGAAACTGGCAGGTACAGATAAATAATTAAACTCATTCACACAGCAGAAACTGGCAGTTACAGGTCAATAATTAAACTCATTCACACAGCAGAAACTGGCAGGTACAGATAAATAATTAAACTCATTCACACAGCAGAAACTGGCAGGTACAGGTCAATAATTAAACTCATTCACTGCAGAAACTGGCAGGTACAGGACAATAAATAAACTCATTCACTGCAGAAACTGGCAGGTACAGATCAATAATTAAACTCATTCACACAGCAGACACTGGCAGGTACAGGTCAATAACTAAGCTCATTCACTCAGGAGAAACTGGCAGGTACAGATCAATAATTAAACTCATTCGCACAGCAGAAACTGGCAGGTACAGAAAAATAATTAGACTCATTCACACAGCAGAAACTGGCAGGTACAGGTCAATAACTAAACTCATTCACACAGCAGAAACTGGCAGGTACAGATCAATAATTAACCTCATTCACACAGCAGCAACTGGCAGGTCCAGAAAAATAATTAAACTCAGTCACACAGCAGAAACTGGCAGGTACAGGTCAATAATTAAACTCATTCACACAGCAGAAACTGGCAAGTCCAGAAAAATAATTAAACTCATTCACACAGCAGACACTGGCAGGTACAGATCAATAATTAAACTCATTCAGAAAGCAGAAACTGGCAGGAACAGATCAATAATTAAACTCATTCAGACAGCAGAAACTGGCAGGTATGGATCAATAATTAAACTCATACACACAGCAGAAACTGGCAGGTACAGATCAATAATTAAACTCATTCACACAGCAAAAACTGGCAGGTATGGATCAATAATTAAACTCATACACACAGCAGAAACTGGCAGGTACAGATCAACAATTAAACTCATTCACACAGCAAAAACTGGCAGGTATGGATCAATAATTAAACTCATACACACAGCAGAAACTGGCAGGTACAGATCAACAATTAAACTCATTCAGACAGCAGAAACTGGCAGGTACAGATCAATAATTAAACTCATTCACACAGCAGACACTGGAAGGTACAGGTCAAGAATTAAACTCATTCACGCAGCAGACACTGGCAGGTACGTGGCAATAATAAAACTCATTCACACAGCAGAAACTGGCAGGTACAGGGCAATAATTAAACTCATTCACACAGCAGACACTGGCAGGTACAGATCAATAATTAAACTCATTCACACAGCAGAAACTGGCAGGTACAGATCAATAATTAAACTCATTTACACAGCAGAGACTGGCAGGTAGAGGTCAATAACTAAAATCATTCACAGGAGAAACTGGCAGGTATGGATCAAAAATAAAACTCATTCACACAGCAGAAACTGGCAGGTACAGGTCAATAATTAAACGCATTCACTCAGCAGAAACTGGCAGGTACAGGTCAATAATTAAACTCATTCACACAGCAGACACTGGCAGGTACAGATCAATAATTAAACTCATTCACACAGCAGAAACTGGCAGGTATGGATCAATAATTAAACTCATTCACACAGCAGAAACTGGCAGGGACAGATAAATAATTAAACTCATTTACACAGCAGACACTGGCAGGTACAGGTCAATTATTAAACTCATTGACACAGCAGACAATGGCAGGTATAGATCAATAATTAACCTCATTCACACAGCAGAAACTGGCAGGTACAGGTCAATAATTAAACTCATTCACACAGCAGAAACTGGCAGGTACAGATCAATAATTAACCTCATTCACACAGCAGCAACTGGCAGGGACAGATCAATAATTAAACTCACTCACACAGCAAAAACTGGCAGGTACAGATCAATAATTAACCTCATTCACACAGCAGCAACTGGCAGGGACAGGTCAATAATTAAACTCATTCACACAGCAAAAACTGGCAGGTACAGATCAATACTTAAACTCATTCACACAGCAGACACTGGCAGGAACAAGTCAAAAACTAAACTCATTCACACAGCAGAAACTGGCAGGTACAGAAAAATAATTAAACTCAATCACACAGCAGAGACTGGCAGGTACAGATCAATAATTAACCTCATTCACACAGCAGAAACTGGCAGGTGCAGGTCAATAATTGAACTCATTCACACAGCAGAAACTGGCAAGTACAGATCAATAATTAAACTCATTCAGAAAGCAGAAACTGGCAGGAACAGATCAATAATTAAACTCATTCACACAGCAGAAACTAGCAGGAACAGATCAATAATTAAACTCATTCAGACAGCAGAAACTGGCAGGTATGGATCAATAATTAAACTCATTCACACAGCAGAAACTGGCAGGTACAGTTCAATAATTAAACTCATTCACACAGAAAAACTGGCAGGTATGGATCAATATTTAAACTCATACACACAGCAGAAACTGACAGGTACAGATCAACAATTAAACTCATTCAGACAGCAGAAACTGGCAGGTATGGATCAATAATTAAACTCATTCACACAGCAGAAACTGGCAGGTACACGTCAATAATTATACTCATTCACACAGCAGACACTGGAAGGTACAGGGCAAAAATTAAACTCATTCACACAGCAGAAACTGGCAGGTACAGGTCAAGAATTAAACCCATTCACGCAGCAGACACTGGCAGGTACAGGGCAATAATTAAACTCATTCACACAGCAGAAGCTGGCAGGTACAGATCAATAAACTCATTCACACAGCAGACACTGGCAGGTACAGGGCAATAATTAAACTCATTCACACAGCAGAAACTGGCAGGTACAGGGCAATAATTAAACTCATTCACACAGCAGACACTGGCAGGTACAGATCAATAATTAAACTCATTCACACACCAGAGACTGGCAGGTAGAGGTCAATAACTAAAATCATTCACAGCAGAAACTGGCAGGTACAGATCAATAATTAAACTCATTCACTGCAGAAACTGGCAGGTACAGGTCAATAATTAAACTCATTCACACTGCAGACACTGGCAGGTACAGATCAATAATTAAACTCATTCACTGCAGAAACTGGCAGGTACAGGTCGATAATTAAACTCATTCACTGCAGAAACTGGCAGGTACAGGTCAATAATTAAACTCATTCACACAGCAGAAACTGGCAGGTACAGATCAATAATTAAACTCATTCACACAGCAGAAACTGGCAGGTACAGATAAATAATTAAACTCATTCACACAGCAGAAACTGGCAGTTACAGGTCAATAATTAAACTCATTCACACAGCAGAAACTGGCAGGTACAGATAAATAATTAAACTCATTCACACAGCAGAAACTGGCAGGTACAGGTCAATAATTAAACTCATTCACTGCAGAAACTGGCAGGTACAGGACAATAAATAAACTCATTCACTGCAGAAACTGGCAGGTACAGATCAATAATTAAACTCATTCACACAGCAGACACTGGCAGGTACAGGTCAATAACTAAGCTCATTCACTCAGGAGAAACTGGCAGGTACAGATCAATAATTAAACTCATTCGCACAGCAGAAACTGGCAGGTACAGAAAAATAATTAGACTCATTCACACAGCAGAAACTGGCAGGTACAGGTCAATAACTAAACTCATTCACACAGCAGAAACTGGCAGGTACAGATCAATAATTAACCTCATTCACACAGCAGCAACTGGCAGGTCCAGAAAAATAATTAAACTCAGTCACACAGCAGAAACTGGCATGTACAGGTCAATAATTAAACTCATTCACACAGCAGAAACTGGCAAGTCCAGAAAAATAATTAAACTCATTCACACAGCAGACACTGGCAGGTACAGATCAATAATTAAACTCATTCAGAAAGCAGAAACTGGCAGGAACAGATCAATAATTAAACTCATTCAGACAGCAGAAACTGGCAGGTATGGATCAATAATTAAACTCATACACACACCAGAAACTGGCAGGTACAGATCAATAATTAAACTCATTCACACAGCAAAAACTGGCAGGTATGGATCAATAATTAAACTCATACACACAGCAGAAACTGGCAGGTACAGATCAACAATTAAACTCATTCACACAGCAAAAACTGGCAGGTATGGATCAATAATTAAACTCATACACACAGCAGAAACTGGCAGGTACAGATCAACAATTAAACTCATTCAGACAGCAGAAACTGGCAGGTACAGATCAATAATTAAACTCATTCACACAGCAGACACTGGAAGGTACAGGTCAAGAATTAAACTCATTCACGCAGCAGACACTGGCAGGTACGTGGCAATAATAAAACTCATTCACACAGCAGAAACTGGCAGGTACAGGGCAATAATTAAACTCATTCACACAGCAGACACTGGCAGGTACAGATCAATAATTAAACTCATTCACACAGCAGAAACTGGTAGGTACAGATCAATAATTAAACTCATTTACACAGCAGAGACTGGCAGGTAGAGGTCAATAACTAAAATCATTCACAGGAGAAACTGGCAGGTATGGATCAAAAATAAAACTCATTCACACAGCAGAAACTGGCAGGTACAGGTCAATAATTAAACGCATTCACTCAGCAGAAACTGGCAGGTACAGGTCAATAATTAAACTCATTCACACAGCAGACACTGGCAGGTACAGATCAATAATTAAACTCATTCACACAGCAGAAACTGGCAGGTATGGATCAATAATTAAACTCATTCACACAGCAGAAACTGGCAGGGACAGATAAATAATTAAACTCATTTACACAGCAGACACTGGCAGGTACAGGTCAATTATTAAACTCATTGACACAGCAGACAATGGCAGGTATAGATCAATAATTAACCTCATTCACACAGCAGAAACTGGCAGGTACAGGTCAATAATTAAACTCATTCACACAGCAGAAACTGGCAGGTACAGATCAATAATTAACCTCATTCACACAGCAGCAACTGGCAGGGACAGATCAATAATTAAACTCACTCACACAGCAAAAACTGGCAGGTACAGATCAATAATTAACCTCATTCACACAGCAGCAACTGGCAGGGACAGGTCAATAATTAAACTCATTCACACAGCAAAAACTGGCAGGTACAGATCAATACTTAAACTCATTCACACAGCAGACACTGGCAGGAACAAGTCAAAAACTAAACTCATTCACACAGCAGAAACTGGCAGGTACAGAAAAATAATTAAACTCAATCACACAGCAGAGACTGGCAGGTACAGATCAATAATTAACCTCATTCACACAGCAGAAACTGGCAGGTGCAGGTCAATAATTGAACTCATTCACACAGCAGAAACTGGCAAGTACAGATCAATAATTAAACTCATTCAGAAAGCAGAAACTGGCAGGAACAGATCAATAATTAAACTCATTCACACAGCAGAAACTAGCAGGAACAGATCAATAATTAAACTCATTCAGACAGCAGAAACTGGCAGGTATGGATCAATAATTAAACTCATTCACACAGCAGAAACTGGCAGGTACAGATCAATAATTAAACTCATTCACACAGAAAAACTGGCAGGTATGGATCAATATTTAAACTCATACACACAGCAGAAACTGACAGGTACAGATCAACAATTAAACTCATTCAGACAGCAGAAACTGGCAGGTATGGATCAATAATTAAACTCATTCACACAGCAGAAACTGGCAGGTACACGTCAATAATTATACTCATTCACACAGCAGACACTGGAAGGTACAGGGCAATAATTAAACTCATTCACACAGCAGAAACTGGCAGGTACAGGTCCAGAATTAAACTCATTCACGCAGCAGACACTGGCAGGTACAGGGCAATAATTAAACTCATTCACACAGCAGAAGCTGGCAGGTACAGATCAATAAACTCATTCACACAGCAGACACTGGCAGGTACAGGGCAATAATTAAACTCATTCACACAGAAGAAACTGGCAGGTACAGGGCAATAATTAAACTCATTCACACAGCAGACACTGGCAGGTACAGATCAATAATTAAACTCATTCACACACCAGAGACTGGCAGGTAGAGGTCAATAACTAAAATCATTCACAGCAGAAACTGGCAGGTACAGATCAATAATTAAACTCATTCACTGCAGAAACTGGCAGGTACAGGTCAATAATTAAACTCATTCACACTGCAGACACTGGCAGGTACAGATCAAAAATTAAACTCATTCACTGCAGAAACTGGCAGGTACAGGTCTATAATTAAACTCATTCACAGCAGAAACTGGCAGGTACAGGTCAATAATTAAACTCATTCACTGCAGAAACTGGCAGGTACAGGACAATAAATAAACTCATTCACTGCAGAATCTGGCAGGTACAGATCAATAATTAAACTCATTCACACAGCAGACACTGGCAGGTACAGGTCAATAACTAAGCTCATTCACTCAGGAGAAACTGGCAGGTACAGAAAAATAATTAGACTCATTCACACAGCAGAAACTGGCAGGTACAGGTCAATAACTAAACTCATTCACACAGCAGAAACTGGCAGGTACAGATCAATAATTATGTCATTCACACAGCAAAAACTGGCAGGTACAGATCAATAATTAAACTCATTTACACAGCAGACACTGGCAGGTACAGGTCAATAATTAAACTCATTGACATGGCAGACACTGGCAGGTATAGATCAATAATTAAACTCATTCACACAGCAGACACTGGCAGGTACAGGTCAATAATTAAACTCATTGACACGGCAGACACTGGCAGGTATAGATCAATAATTAAACTCATTCACACAGCAGAAACTGGCAGGTACACGTCAATAATTATACTCATTCACACAGCAGACACTGGAAGGTACAGGGCAATAATTAAACTCATTCACACAGCAGAAACTGGCAGGTACAGGTCAAGAATTAAACTCATTCACGCAGCAGACACTGGCAGGTACAGGTCAATAACTAAACTCATTCACACAGGAGAAACTGGCAGGTACAGATCAATAATTAACCTCATTCACACAGCAGAAACTGTGAGGTACAGATCAATAATTAAACTCATTCACACAGCAGAATCTGGCAGGTACAGGTCAATAATTAAACTCATTCACACAGCAGAATCTGGCAGGTACAGATCAATAATTAACCGCATTCACACAGCAGAAACTGCCAGGTACGGATCAATAATTAACCTCATTCACACAGCAGAAACTGGCAGGTACACGTCAATAATTAAACTCATTCACACAGCAGAAACTGGCAGGTACAGGTCAATAACTAAACTCATTCACACAGCAGAAACTGGCAGGTACAGATCAATAATTAACCTCATTCACACAGCAGAAACTGGCAGGGACACGTCAATAATTAAACTCATTCACACAGCAGACGCTGGCAGGTGCAGATCAACAATTAAACTCATTCACACAGCAGACACTGGCAGATACAGGGCAATAATTAAACTCATTCACACAGCAGAGACTGGCAGGGAGAGGACAATAACTAAAATCATTCACAGGAGAAACTGGCAGGTACAGAACAATAATTAAACTCATTCACTGCAGAAACTGGCAGGTACAGATCAATAATTAAACTCATTCACACTGCAGACACTGGCAGGTATGGATCAATAATTAAACTCATTCACACTGCAGACACTGGCAGGTATGGATCAATAATTAAACTGATTCACGCTGCAGAAACTGGCAGGTATGGATGAATAATTAAACTCATTCACACAGCAGACACTGGCAGGTACAGATCAATAATTAAACTCATTCACACAGCAGAAACTGGCAGGTACAGGTCAATAATTAAACTCATTTACACGGCAGACACTGGCAGGTACAGGTCAAAAATTGACCTCATTTACACAGCAGACACTGGCAGGTACAGGTCAATAATTAAACTCATTTACACAGTAGACACTGGCAGGTACAGGTCAATAATTAAACTCATTGATACAGCAGACACTGGCAGGTATAGATCAATAATTAAACTCATTCACACAACAGAAATTGGCAGGTAGAGGTCAATAATTAAACTCATTTAGAAAGCAGAAACTGGCAGGTATGGATCAATAATTAAACTCATACACATAGCAGAAACTGGCAGGTAAGAATCAATAATTAAACTCATTCACACAACAGAAACTGGCTGGTACAGATCAATAATTAAACTCATTTAGAAAGCAGAAACTGGCAGGTATGGATCAATAATTAAACTCATACACATAGCAGAAACTGGCAGGTACGGATCAATAATTAAACTCATTCACACAGCAGAAACTGGCAGGTACAGGTCAATAATTAAACTCATTCACACAGCAGAAACTGGCAGGTACTGATCAACAATTAAACTCATTCACACAGCAGAAACTGGCACGTACAGGTCAAAAATTAAACTCATTCACACAGCAGAAACTGCCAGGTACTGATCAAGAATTAAACTCATTCACATAGCAGACACTGGCAGGTACAGTTCAATAATTAAACTCATTCAAACAGCAGACACTCGCAGGTACAGACCAATAATTAAACGCATTCACACAGGAGAAACTGGCAGATACAGATCAATAATTAAACTCATTCAGACAGCAGAAACTGGCAGGTATGGATCAATAATTAAACTCATTCACACAGCAGAAACTGGCAGGTACAGATCGATAATTAAATTCATTCACACAGCAGAAACTGGCAGGTTACAGGTCAATAAATAAACTCATTCACACAGCAGACGCTGGCAGGTACAGATCAACAATTAAACTCATTCACACAGCAGAAACTGGCAGGTACAGATCAATAATTAAACTTATTCACAAAGCAGAAACTGGCAGGTACAGATCAATAATTAAACGCATTCACACAGCAGAGACAGGCAGGTAGAGGTCAATAATTAAATCATTCACAGGAGAAACTGGTAGGTGTGGATCAATAATAAAACTCATTCACACAGCAGAAACTGGCAGGTACAGGTCAATAATTAAACTCATTCACACAGCATACACTGGCAGGTATGGCTCAATAATTAAATTCCTTCACACAGCAGACATTGGCAGGTACAGATCAAAAACTAAACTCATTCACTCAGCAGACGCTGGCAGGTACAGATCAACAATAAAACTCATTCACACAGCAGAAACTGGCAGGGACAGATCAATAATTAAACTCATTCACACAGCAGACACTGGCAGGTACAGATCAATAATTAAACTCATTCACACAGCTGACACTGGCAGGTATAGGTCAATAATTAAACTCATTCACACAGCAGAAACTGGCAGGTACTGATCAACAATTAAACTCATTCACACAGCAGAAACTGGCACGTACAGGTCAGAAATTAAACTCATTCACACAGCAGAAACTGCCAGGTACGGATCAAGAATTAAACTCATTCACATAGCAGACACTGGCAGGTACAGTTCAATAATTAAACTCATTCAAACAGCAGACACTGGCAGGTACAGACCAATAATTAAACTCATTCACACAGCAGAAACTGGCAGGTACAGATCAATAATTAAACTCATTCAGACAGCAGAAACTGGCAGGTATGGATCAATAATTAAACTCATTCACACAGCAGAAACTGGCAGGTACAGATCAATAATTAAACTCATTCACACAGCAGAAACTGGCAGGTACAGGTCAATAATTAAACTCATTCACACAGCAGACGCTGGCAGGTACAGATCAACAATTAAACTCATTCACACAGCTGACACTGGCAGGTATAGGTCAATAATTAAACTCATTCACACAGCTGACACTGGCAGGTATAGGTCAATAATTAAACTCATTCACAGCAGAAACTGGCAGGTACAGATCAATAATTAAACTCATTCACACAGCAGAAACTGCCAGGTACGGATCAATAATTAAACTCATTCACAGCAGAAACTGGCAGGTACAGGTCAATAATTAAACTCATTCACACAGCAGACACTGGCAGGTATGGCTCAATAATTAAACTCATTCACACAGCAGAAACTGCCAGGTACGGATCAATAATTAAACTCATTCACAGCAGAAACTGGCAGGTACAGGTCAATAATTAAACTCATTCACACAGCAGAAACGGGCAGGTACAGATCAATAATTAAACTCATTAACACAGCAGAAACTGGCAGGTATGGATCAATAATTAAACTCATTCACACAGCAGACACTGGCAGCTACAGGTCAATAATTAAACTCATTCACACAGCAGACACTGGCAGGTATAGGTCAATAATTAAACTCATTCACACAGCAGACACTGGCAGGTAAAGGTCAATAATTAAACTCTTTCACACAGCAGACACTGGCCGGTACAGATCAATAATTAAACTCATTCACACAGCAGAAACTGGCAGGTATGGATGAATAATTAAACTCATTCACACAGCAGAAACTGGCAGGTACAGGTCAATAATTAAACACATTCGCACAGCAGAAACTGGCAGGTACGGATCAATAATTAAACTCATTCACACAGCAAAAACTGGCAGGTACAGATCAATAATTAAACTCATTCACACAGCAGAAACTGGCAGGTACGGATCAATAATTAAACTCATTCACACATCAGAAACTGCCAGGTACGGATCAAGAATTAAACTCATTCACAGCAGAAACTGGCAGGTACAGGTCAATAATTAAACTCATTCACACAGCAGACACTGGCAGGTACAGATCAAGAATTAAACTCATTCACACAGCAGAAACTGGCAGGTACAGGTCAATAATTAAACTCATTCTCACAGCAGACACTGGCAGGTAAGGCTCAATAATTAAATTCCTTCACACAGCAGAAACTGGCAGGTACAGATCAATAATTAAACTCATTCACACAGCAGAAACTGGCAGGTATGGATGAATAATTAAACTCATTCACACAGCAGACACTGGCAGGTACAGATCAATAATTAAACCCATTCACACAACAGACACTGGCAGGTACAGGTCAATAATTAAACTCATTCACACGGCAGACACTGGCAGTTACAGGTCAATAATGAAACTCATTCACACAGCAGACACTGGCAGGTACAGGTCAATAATTAAACTCAATCACACAGCAGACACTGGCAAGTATGGCTCAATAATTAAATTCATTCACACAGCAGACATTGGCAGGTACAGGTCAATAATTAAACTCATTCACACAGCAGAAACTGGCAGGTACAGGTCAATAATTAAACTCATTCGCACAGCAGAAACTGGCAGGTACGGATCAATAATTAAACTCATTCACACAGCAGACACTGGCAGGAACAGGTCAATAATTAAACTCATTCACACATCAGAAACTGCCAGGTACGGATCAAGAATTAAACTCATTCACAGCAGAAACTGGCAGGTACAGGTCAATAATTAAACTCATTCACACAGCAGACACTGGCAGGTATGGATCAATAATTAAACCCATTCACACAGCAGACACTGGCAGGTACGGATCAATAATTAAACTCATTCACACAGCAGACACTGACAGGTAAGGCTCAATAATTAAATTCCTTCACACAGCAGACATTGGCAGGTACAGGTCAATAATTAAACTCATTCACACAGCAGAAACTTGCAGGTACAGGTCAATAATTAAACTCATTCGCACCGCAGAAACTGGCAGGTACGGATCAATAATTAAACTCATTCACAGCAGAAACTGGCAGGTACAGGTCAACAATTAAACTCAATCACACAGCAGACACTGGCATGTATGGCTCAATAATTAAATTCATTCACACAGCAGACACTGGCAGGTATGGATCAATAATTAAACTCATTCACACAGCAGAGACTGGCAGGTATGGATGAATAATTAAACTCATTCACACAGCAGAAACTGGCAGGTACAGAACAATAATTAAACTCATTTACACAGCAGACACTGGCAGGTACAGGTCAATAATTAAACTCATTCACACAGCAGACACTGGCAGGTACAGATCAATAATTAAACTCACTCACACAGCAGAAACTGGCAGGTATGGATGAAAAATTAAACTCATTCACACAGCAGAAACTGGCAGGTACAGAACAATAATTAAACTCATTTACACAGCAGACACTGGCAGGTTCAGGTCAATAATTAAACTCATTCACACAGCAGACACTGGCAGGTACAGGTCAATAATTAAACTCATTCACACGGCAGACACTGGCAGGTACAGATCAATAATTAAACTCATTCACACAGCACAAACTGCCAGGTACGGATCAAGAATTAAACTCATTCACAGCAGAAACTGGCAGGTACAGGTCAATAATTAAACTCATTCACACAGCAGACACTGGCAGGTATGGATCAATAATTAAACCCATTCACACAGCAGACACTGGCAGGTGCGGATCAATAATTAAACTCATTCACACAGCAGAAACTGGCAGGTACAGGTCAATAATTAAACTCATTCACACAGTAGACACTGGCAGGTATGGCTCAATAATTAAATTCCTTCACACAGCAGAAACTGGCAGGTACAGGTCAATAATTAAACTCATTCGCACAGCAGAAACTGGCAGGTACGGTTCAATAATTAAACTCATTCACAGCAGAAACTGGCATGTACAGGTCAATAATTAAACTCAATCACACAGCAGACACTGGCATGTATGGCTCAATAATTAAATTCATTCACACAGCAGACACTGGCAGGTACAGGTCAATAATTAAACTCATTCACACTGCAGAAACTGGCAGGTATGGATAAATAATTAAACTCATTCACACAGCAGACACTGACAGGTACGGATCAATAATTAAACTGATTCACACAGCAGAAACTGGCAGGTACAGATCAATAATTAAACTCATTCACACAGCAGAAACTGGCAGGTATGGATGAATAATTAAACTCATTCACACAGCAGAAACTGGCAGGTACAGAACAATAATTAAACTCATTTACACAGCAGACACTGGCAGGTACAGGTCATAATTAAACTCATTCACACAGCAGGCACTGGCAGGTACAGATCAATAATTAAACTAATTCACACAGCAGACACTGGCAGGTAGAGGTCAATAATTAAACTCATTCACACAGCAGAAACTGGCAGGTATGGATCAATAATTAAACTCATTCACACAGCAGACACTGGCAGGTACAGATCAATGATTAAACTCATTCACACAGCAGACACTGGCAGGTAGAGGTCAATAATTAAACTCATTCACACTGCAGACACTGGCAGGTACAGATCAATAATTAAACTCATTCACACAGGAGAATCTGGCAGGTACAGACCAATAATTAAACTCATTCAAACGGCAGAAACTGGCAGGTACAGGTCAATAATTAAACTCATTCACACAGCAGAAACTGCCAGGTACGGATCAAGAATTAAACTCATTCACACAGCAGACACTGGCAGGTACAGATCAATAATTAAACTCATTCACACAGCAGAAACTGGCAGGTACTGATCAACAATTAAACTCATTCACACAGCAGAAACTGGCAGGTACAGGTCAATAATTCAACTCATTCACACAGCAGAAACTGCCAGGTACTGATCAAGAACTAAACTCATTCACATAGCAGACACTGGCAGGTACAGTTCAATAATTAAACTCATTCAAACAGCAGACACTGGCAGGTACAGACCAATAATTAAACTCATTCACACAGGAGAAACTGGCAGATACAGATCAATAATTAAACTCATTCAGACAGCAGAAACTGGCAGGTATGGATCAATAATTAAACTCATTCACACAGCAGAAACTGGCAGGTACAGATCGATAATTAAATTCATTCACACAGCAGAAACTGGCAGGTTACATGTCAATAATTAAATTCATTCACACAGCAGACGCTGGCAGGTACAGATCAACAATTAAACTCATTCACACAGCAGAAACTGGCAGGTACAGATCAATAATTAAACTCATTCACAAAGCAGAAACTGGCAGGTACAGATCAATAATTAAACTCATTCACACAGCAGAGACAGGCAGGTAGAGGTCAATAACTAAAATCATTCACAGGAGAAACTGGTAGGTGTGGATCAATAATAAAACTCATTCACACAGCAGAAACTGGCAGGTACAGGTCAATAATTAAACTCATTCACACAGCATACACTGGCAGGTATGGCTCAATAATTAAATTCCTTCACACAGCAGACATTGGCAGGTACAGATCAAAAACTAAACTCATTCACTCAGCAGACGCTGGCAGGTACAGATCAACAATAAAACTCATTCACACAGCAGAAACTGGCAGGTACAGGTCAATAATTAAACTCAGTCACACAGCAGACACTGGCAGGTACAGATCAATAATTAAACTCATTCACACAGCTGACACTGGCAGGTATAGGTCAATAATTAAACTCATTCACACAGCAGAAACTGGCAGGTACAGATCAATAATTAAACTCATTCACACAGCAGAAACTGCCAGGTACGGATCAATAATTAAACTCATTCACAGCAGAAACTGGCAGGTACAGGTCAATAATTAAACTCATTCACACAGTTGACAGTGGCAGGTACAGATCAATAATTAAACTCATTCACACAGCAGAAACTGCCAGGTACGGATCAATAACTAAACTCATTCACACAGCAGACACTGGCAGTTACAGATCAATAATTAAAGTCATTCACACAGCAGACACTGGCAGGAAGAGGTCAATAATTAAACTCATTCACACGGCAGACACTGGCAGGTACAATCAATAATTAAACTCATTCACACAGCAGAAACTGCCGGTACGGATCAAGAATTAAACTCATTCACAGCAGAAACTGGCAGGTACAGGTCAATAATTAAACACATTCACACAGCAGACACTGGCAGGTATGGATCAATAATTAAACCCATTCACACAGCAGACACTGCCAGTTACGGATCAATAATTAAACTCATTCACACAGGAGAAACTGGCAGGTACAGGTCAATAATTAAACTCATTCACACAGCAGACACTGGCAGGTATGGCTCAATAATTAAACTCATTCACACAGCAGAAACTGGCAGGTACTGATCAAAAATTAAACTCATTCACACAGCTGACACTGGCAGGTATAGGTCAATAATTAAACTCATTCACACAGCAGAAACTGGCAGGTACTGATCAACAATTAAACTCATTCACACAGCAGAAACTAGCACGTACAGGTCAAAAATTAAACTCATTCACACAGCAGAAACTGCCAGGTACGGATCAAGAATTAAACTCATTCACATAGCAGACACTGGCAGGTACAGTTCAATAATTAAACTCATTCAAACAGCAGACACTGGCAGGTACAGACCAATAATTAAACTCATTCACACAGGAGAAACTGGCAGATACAGATCAATAATTAAACTCATTCAGACAGCAGAAACTGGCAGGTATGGATCAATAATTAAACTCATTCACACAGCAGAAACTGGCAGGTACAGGTCAATAATTAAACTCATTCACACAGCAGACGCTGGCAGGTACAGATCAACAAGTAAACTCATTCACACAGCAGGATCTGGCAGGTACAGATCAATAATTAAACTCATTCACACAGCTGACACTGGCAGGTATAGGTCAATAATTAAACTCATTCACACAGCAGAAACTGGCAGGTACAGATCAATAATTAAACTCATTCACACAGCAGAAACTGCCAGGTACGGATCAATAATTAAACTCATTCACAGCAGAAACTGGCAGGTACAGGTCAATAATTAAACTCATTCACACAGCAGAAACGGGCAGGTATGGATCAATAATTAAACACATTCACACAGCAGAAACTGGCAGGTACAGGTCAATAATTAAACTCATTCGCACAGCAGAAACTGGCAGGTACGTATCAATAATTAAACTCATTCACACTGCAGACACTGGCAGGTACAGATCAATAATTAAACTCATTCACACAGCAGAAACTGCTGGTACTGATCAAGAATTAAACTCATTCACAGCAGAAACTGGCAGGTACAGGTCAATAATTAAACTCATTCACACAGCAGGCACTGGCAGGTACAGATCAATAATTAAACTCATTCACACAGCAGACACTGGCAGGTAGAGGTCAATAATTAAACTCATTCACACAGCAGAAACTGGCAGGTATGGATCAAGAATTAAACACATTCACACAGCAGAAACTGGCAGGTACGGATCAATAACTAAACTCATTCACACAGCAGAAACTGGCAGGTACAGGTCTAAAATTTAACTCATTCACACAGAAGAAACTGGCAGGTACGGATCAATAATTAAACTCATTCACACGGCAGAAACTGGCAGGTATGGATAAATAATTAAACTCATTCACACAGCAGGCACCGGCAGGTACAGGTCAATAATTAAACTCATTCACACAGCAGACATTGGCAGGTACAGGTCAATAATTAAACTCATTCACACAGCAGAAACTGGCAGGTATGGATCAATAATTAAACTCATTCACACAGCAGAAACTGGCAGGTACAGATCAATAATTAAACTCATTCACACAGCAGAAACTGGCAGGTACTGATCAACAATTAAACTCATTCACACAGCAGAAACTGGCACGTACAGGTCAAAAATTAAACTCATTCACACAGCAGAAACTGCCAGGTACTGATCAAGAATTAAACTCATTCACATAGCAGACACTGGCAGGTACAGTTCAATAATTAAACTCATTCAAACAGCAGACACTGGCAGGTACAGACCAATAATTAAACTCATTCACACAGGAGAAACTGGCAGATACAGATCAATAATTAAACTCATTCAGACAGCAGAAACTGGCAGGTATGGATCAATAATTAAACTCATTCACACAGCAGAAACTGGCAGGTACAGATCGATAATTAAATTCATTCACACAGCTGAAACTGGCAGGTTACAGGTCAATAATTAAACTCATTCACACAGCAGACGCTGGCAGGTACAGATCAACAATTAAACTCATTCACACAGCAGAAACTGGCAGGTACAGATCAATAATTAAACTCATTCACAAAGCAGAAACTGGCAGGTACAGATCAATAATTAAACTCATTCACACAGCAGAGACAGGCAGGTAGAGGTCAATAACTAAAATCATTCACAGGAGAAACTGGTAGGTGTGGATCAATAATAAAACTCATTCACACAGCAGAAACTGGCAGGTACAGGTCAATAATTAAACTCATTCACACAGCAGACACTGGCAGGTACAGATCAATAATTAAACTCATTCACACAGCTGACACTGGCAGGTATAGGTCAATAATTAAACTCATTCACACAGCAGAAACTGGCAGGTACAGATCAATAATTAAACTCATTCACACAGCAGAAACTGCCAGGTACGGATCAATAATTAAACTCATTCACAGCAGAAACTGGCAGGTACAGGTCAATAATTAAACTCATTCACACAGCAGACACTGGCAGGTACAGATCAATAATTAAACTCATTCACACAGCAGAAACTGCCAGGTACGGATCAATAATTAAACTCATTCACACGG
This sequence comes from Chiloscyllium punctatum, assembly GCF_047496795.1. Taxonomy (NCBI): domain Eukaryota; kingdom Metazoa; phylum Chordata; class Chondrichthyes; order Orectolobiformes; family Hemiscylliidae; genus Chiloscyllium; species Chiloscyllium punctatum. The sequence goes on along the minus strand of NC_092761.1, from coordinate 47,214,844 downwards.
CAGACACTGGCAGGTACAGATCAATAATTAAACTCATTCACACAGCAGAAACTGCCAGGTACGGATCAATAATTAAACTCATTCACACAGCAGAAACTGGCAGGGACAGATCAATAACTAAACTCATTCACACAGCAGACACTGGCAGTTACAGATCAATAATTAAACTCATTCACACAGCAGACACTGGCAGGTACAGATCAATAATTAAACTCATTCACACAGCAGAAACTGCCAGGTACGGATCAATAATTAAACTCATTCACAGCAGAAACTGGCAGGTACAGGTCAATAATTAAACTCATTCACACAGCAGACACTGGCAGGTACAGATCAATAATTAAACTCATTCACACAGCAGAAACTGCCGGTACGGATCAAGAATTAAACTCATTCACAGCAGAAACTGGCAGGTACAGGTCTATAATTAAACTCATTCACACAGCAGACACTGGCAGGTATGGATCAATAATTAAACCCATTCACACAGCAGACACTGGCAGGTACGGATCAATAATTAAACTCATTCACACTGCAGAAACTGGCAGGTACAGGTCAATAATTAAACTCATTCACACAGCAGACACTGGCAGGTATGGCTCAATAATTAAACTCATTCACACAGCAGAGACTGGCAGGTGCAGATCAATAAATAAACTCATTCACACAGCAGAAACTGGCACGTACAGGTCAATAATTAAACACATTCACACAGCAGACACTGGCAGGTACGGATCAATAATTAAACTCATTCACACAGCAGAAACTGGCAGGTAAAGGTCAATAATTAAACTCATTCATACAGAAGTCACTGGCAGGTACAGATCAATAATTAAATTCCTTCACACAGCAGACATTGGCAGGTACAGGTCAATAATTAAACTCATTCACACAGCAGAAACTGGCAGGTACAGGTCAATAATTAAACTCATTCACACAGCAGAAACTGGCAGGTACGGATCAATAATTAAACTCATTCACAGCAGAAACTGGCATGTACAGGTCAATAATTAAACTCAATCACACAGCAGACACTGGCATGTATGGCACAATAATTAAATTCATTCACACAGAAGACATTGGCAGGTACAGGTCAATAATTAAACTCATTCACACTACAGAAACTGGCAGGTATGGATCAATAATTAAACTCATTCACACAGCAGACACTGGCAGGTACGGATCAATAATTAAACTCATTCACACTGCAGAAACTGGCAGGTACAGGTCAATAATTAAACTCATTCACACAGCAGACACTGGCAGGTATGGATCAATAATTAAACACATTCACACAGCAGAAACTGGCAGGTACAGGTCAATAATTAAACTCATTCGCACAGCAGAAACTGGCAGGTACGTATCAATAATTAAACTCATTCACACTGCAGACACTGGCAGGTACAGATCAATAATTAAACTCATTCACACAGCAGAAACTGCTGGTACTGATCAAGAATTAAACTCATTCACAGCAGAAACTGGCAGGTACAGGTCAATAATTAAACTCATTCACACAGCAGGCACTGGCAGGTACAGATCAATAATTAAACTCATTCACACAGCAGACACTGGCAGGTAGAGGTCAATAATTAAACTCATTCACACAGCAGAAACTGGCAGGTATGGATCAAGAATTAAACACATTCACACAGCAGAAACTGGCAGGTACGGATCAATAACTAAACTCATTCACACAGCAGAAACTGGCAGGTACAGGTCTAAAATTTAACTCATTCACACAGAAGAAACTGGCAGGTACGGATCAATAATTAAACTCATTCACACGGCAGAAACTGGCAGGTATGGATAAATAATTAAACTCATTCACACAGCAGGCACCGGCAGGTACAGGTCAATAATTAAACTCATTCACACAGCAGACATTGGCAGGTACAGGTCAATAATTAAACTCATTCACACAGCAGAAACTGGCAGGTATGGATCAATAATTAAACTCATTCACACAGCAGAAACTGGCAGGTACAGATCAATAATTAAACTCATTCACACAGCAGAAACTGGCAGGTACTGATCAACAATTAAACTCATTCACACAGCAGAAACTGGCACGTACAGGTCAAAAATTAAACTCATTCACACAGCAGAAACTGCCAGGTACTGATCAAGAATTAAACTCATTCACATAGCAGACACTGGCAGGTACAGTTCAATAATTAAACTCATTCAAACAGCAGACACTGGCAGGTACAGACCAATAATTAAACTCATTCACACAGGAGAAACTGGCAGATACAGATCAATAATTAAACTCATTCAGACAGCAGAAACTGGCAGGTATGGATCAATAATTAAACTCATTCACACAGCAGAAACTGGCAGGTACAGATCGATAATTAAATTCATTCACACAGCTGAAACTGGCAGGTTACAGGTCAATAATTAAACTCATTCACACAGCAGACGCTGGCAGGTACAGATCAACAATTAAACTCATTCACACAGCAGAAACTGGCAGGTACAGATCAATAATTAAACTCATTCACAAAGCAGAAACTGGCAGGTACAGATCAATAATTAAACTCATTCACACAGCAGAGACAGGCAGGTAGAGGTCAATAACTAAAATCATTCACAGGAGAAACTGGTAGGTGTGGATCAATAATAAAACTCATTCACACAGCAGAAACTGGCAGGTACAGGTCAATAATTAAACTCATTCACACAGCAGACACTGGCAGGTACAGATCAATAATTAAACTCATTCACACAGCTGACACTGGCAGGTATAGGTCAATAATTAAACTCATTCACACAGCAGAAACTGGCAGGTACAGATCAATAATTAAACTCATTCACACAGCAGAAACTGCCAGGTACGGATCAATAATTAAACTCATTCACAGCAGAAACTGGCAGGTACAGGTCAATAATTAAACTCATTCACACAGCAGACACTGGCAGGTACAGATCAATAATTAAACTCATTCACACAGCAGAAACTGCCAGGTACGGATCAATAATTAAACTCATTCACACGGCAGACACTGGCAGGTACAGATCAATAATTAAACTCATTCACACAGCAGAAACTGCCAGGTACGGATCAATAATTAAACTCATTCACACAGCAGAAACTGGCAGGGACAGATCAATAACTAAACTCATTCACACAGCAGACACTGGCAGTTACAGATCAATAATTAAACTCATTCACACAGCAGACACTGGCAGGTACAGATCAATAATTAAACTCATTCACACAGCAGAAACTGCCAGGTACGGATCAATAATTAAACTCATTCACAGCAGAAACTGGCAGGTACAGGTCAATAATTAAACTCATTCACACAGCAGACACTGGCAGGTACAGATCAATAATTAAACTCATTCACACAGCAGAAACTGCCGGTACGGATCAAGAATTAAACTCATTCACAGCAGAAACTGGCAGGTACAGGTCTATAATTAAACTCATTCACACAGCAGACACTGGCAGGTATGGATCAATAATTAAACCCATTCACACAGCAGACACTGGCAGGTACGGATCAATAATTAAACTCATTCACACTGCAGAAACTGGCAGGTACAGGTCAATAATTAAACTCATTCACACAGCAGACACTGGCAGGTATGGCTCAATAATTAAACTCATTCACACAGCAGAGACTGGCAGGTGCAGATCAATAAATAAACTCATTCACACAGCAGAAACTGGCACGTACAGGTCAATAATTAAACACATTCACACAGCAGACACTGGCAGGTACGGATCAATAATTAAACTCATTCACACAGCAGAAACTGGCAGGTAAAGGTCAATAATTAAACTCATTCATACAGAAGTCACTGGCAGGTACAGATCAATAATTAAATTCCTTCACACAGCAGACATTGGCAGGTACAGGTCAATAATTAAACTCATTCACACAGCAGAAACTGGCAGGTACAGGTCAATAATTAAACTCATTCACACAGCAGAAACTGGCAGGTACGGATCAATAATTAAACTCATTCACAGCAGAAACTGGCATGTACAGGTCAATAATTAAACTCAATCACACAGCAGACACTGGCATGTATGGCACAATAATTAAATTCATTCACACAGAAGACATTGGCAGGTACAGGTCAATAATTAAACTCATTCACACTACAGAAACTGGCAGGTATGGATCAATAATTAAACTCATTCACACAGCAGACACTGGCAGGTACGGATCAATAATTAAACTGATTCACACAGCAGACACTGGCAGGTATGGATCAATAATTAAACTCATTCACACAGCAGAAACTGGCAGGTACAGAACAATAATTAAACTCATTTACACAGCAGACACTGGCAGGTACAGATCAATAATTAAACTCATTCACACAGCAGGCACTGGCAGGTACAGATCAATAATTAAACTAATTCACACAGCAGACACTGGCAGGTAGAGGTCAATAATTAAACTCATTCACACAGCAGAAATTGGCAGGTATGGATCAATAATTAAACTCATTCACACAGCAGACACTGGCAGGTACAGATCAATAATTAAACTCATTCACACAGCAGACACTGGCAGGTAGAGGTCAATAATTAAACTCATTCACACGGCAGACACTGACAGGTACAGATCAACAATTAAACTCATTCACACAGCAGAAACTGCTGGTACAGATCAAGAATTAAACTCATTCACAGCAGAAACTGGCAGGTACAGGTCAATAATTAAACTCATTCACACAGCAGACACTGGCAGGTACAGGTCAATCATTAAACTCATTCACACAGCAGGCACTGGCAGGTACAGATCAATAATTAAACTCATTCACACAGCAGACACTGGCAGGTAGAGGTCAATAATTAAACTCATTCGCACAGCAGAAACTGGCAGGTACGGATCAATAATTAAACTCATTCAAAGCAGAAACTGGCATGTACAGGTCAATAATTAAACTCAATCACACAGCAGACACTGGCATGTATGGCTCAATAATTAAATTCATTCACACAGCAGACATTGGCAGGTACAGGTCAATAATTAAACTCATTCACACTACAGAAACTGGCAGGTACAGGTCAATAATTAAACCCATTCACACAGCAGAAACTGGCAGGTACAGATCAATAATTAACCTCATTCACACAGCAGACACTGGCAGGTACGGATCAATAATTAAACTGATTCGCACAGCAGACACTGGCAGGTATGGATCAATAATTAAACTCATTCACACAGCAGAAACTGGCTGGTACGGATCAATAATTAAACTGATTCACACAGCAGACACTGGCAGGTATGGATCAATAATTAAACTCATTCACAAAGCAGAAACTGGCTGGTACAGATCAATAATTAAATTCCTTCACACAGCAGACATTGGCAGGTACAGATCAAAAACTAAACTCATTCACTCAGCAAACGCTGGCAGGTACAGATCAACAATAAAACTCATTCACACAGCAGAAACTGGCAGGTACAGATCAATAATTAAACTCATTCACACAGCAGACACTGGCAGGTACAGATCAATAATTAAACTCATTCACACAGCTGACACTGGCAGGTATAGGTCAATAATTAAACTCATTCACACAGCAGAAACTGGCAGGTACAGATCAATAATTAAACTCATTCACACAGCAGAAACTGCCAGGTACGGATCAATAATTAAACTCATTCACAGCAGAAACTGGCAGGTACAGGTCAATAATTAAACTCATTCACACAGCAGACACTGGCAGGAATGGCTCAATAATTAACCTCATTCACACAGTTGACACTGGCAGGTACAGATCAATAATTAAACTCATTCACACAGCAGAAACTGCCAGGTACGGATCAATAACTAAACTCATTCACACAGCAGACACTGGCAGTTACAGATCAATAATTAAAGTCATTCACACAGCAGACACTGGCAGGAAGAGGTCAATAATTAAACTCATTCACACGGCAGAAACTGGCAGGTACGTATCAATAATTAAACTCATTCACACAGGAGACACTGGCAGGTACAGATCAATAATTAAACTCATTCACACAGCAGAAACTGGCAGGTACAGATCAATAATTAAACTCATTCACACAGCAGAAACTGGCAGGTACAGGTCAATAATTAAACTCATTCACACAGCTGACACTGGCAGGTACAGGTCAATAATTAAACTCATTCACACAGCAGACACTGGCAGGTATGGCTTAATAATTAAACTCATTCACACAGTAGAGACTGGCAGGTACAGATCAATAATTAAACTCATTCACACAGCTGACACTGGCAGGTATAGGTCAATAATTAAACTCATTCACACAGCAGAAACTGGCAGGTACAGGTCAATAATTAAACTCATTCACACAGCAGACACTGGCAGGTATGGCTCAATAATTAAACTCATTCACACAGTAGAGACTGGCAGGTACAGATCAATAATTAAACTCATTCACACAGCTGACACTGGCAGGTATAGGTCAATAATTAAACTCATTCACACAGCAGAAACTGGCAGGTACTGATCAACAATTAAACTCATTCACACAGCAGAAACTGGCACGTACAGGTCAAAAATTAAACTCATTCACACAGCAGAAACTGCCAGGTACGGACCAAGAATTAAACTCATTCACATAGCAGACACTGGCAGGTACAGTTCAATAATTAAACTCATTCAAACAGCAGACACTGGCAGGTATGGATCAATAATTAAACTCATTCACACAGCAGAAACTGGCAGGGACAGATCAATAATTAAACTCATTCACACAGCAGACACTGGCAGTTACAGATCAATAATTAAACTCATTCACACAGCAGAAACTGCCAGGTACGGATCAATAATTAAACTCATTCACAGCAGAAACTGGCAGGTACAGGTCAATAATTAAACTCATTCACACAGCAGACACTGGCAGTTACAGATCAATAATTAAACTCATTCACACAGCAGAAACTGGCAGGTACGGATCAAGAATTAAACTCATTCACAGCAGAAACTGGCAGGTACAGGTCAATAATTAAACTCATTCACACAGCAGACACTGGCAGGTACAGATCAATAATTAAACTCATTCACACAGCAGAAACTGCCGGTACGGATCAAGAATTAAACTCATTCACAGCAGAAACTGGCAGGTACAGGTCAATAATTAAACTCATTCACACAGCAGACACTGGCAGGTATGGATCAATAATTAAACCCATTCACACAGCAGACACTGGCAGGTACGGATCAATAATTAAACTCATTCACACTGCAGAAACTGGCAGGTACAGGTCAATAATTAAACTCATTCACACAGCAGACACTGGCAGGTATGGCTCAATAATTAAACTCATTCACACAGCAGAGACTGGCAGGTGCAGATCAATAAATAAACTCATTCACACAGCAGAAACTGGCACGTACAGGTCAATAATTAAACACATTCACACAGCAGACACTGGCAGGTACGGATCAATAATTAAACTCATTCACACAGCAGAAACTGGCAGGTACAGGTCAATAATTAAACTCATTCATACAGAAGACACTGGCAGATACAGATCAATAATTAAATTCCTTCACACAGCAGACATTGGCAGGTACAGGTCAATAATTAAACTCATTCACACAGCAGAAACTGGCAGGTACAGGTCAATAATTAAACTCATTCACACAGCAGAAACTGGCAGGTACGGATCAATAATTAAACTGATTTACACAGCAGACACTGGCAGGTACAGATCAATAATTAAACTCATTCACACAGCAGGCACTGGCAGGTACAGATCAATAATTAAACTAATTCACACAGCAGACACTGGCAGGTAGAGGTCAATAATTAAACTCATTCACACAGCAGACACTGGCAGGTAGAGGTCAATAATTAAACTCATTCACACGGCAGACACTGACAGGTACAGATCAACAATTAAACTCATTCACACAGCAGAAACTGCTGGTACAGATCAAGAATTAAACTCATTCACAGCAGAAACTGGCAGGTACAGGTCAATAATTAAACTCATTCACACAGCAGACACTGGCAGGTACAGGTCAATCATTAAACTCATTCACACAGCAGGCACTGGCAGGTACAGATCAATAATTAAACTCATTCACACAGCAGACACTGGCAGGTAGAGGTCAATAATTAAACTCATTCGCACAGCAGAAACTGGCAGGTACGGATCAATAATTAAACTCATTCACAGCAGAAACTGGCATGTACAGGTCAATAATTAAACTCAATCACACAGCAGACACTGGCATGTATGGCTCAATAATTAAATTCATTCACACAGCAGACATTGGCAGGTACAGGTCAATAATTAAACTCATTCACACTACAGAAACTGGCAGGTACAGGTCAATAATTAAACTTATTCACACAGCAGACACTGGCAGGTACGGATCAATAATTAAACTGATTCACACAGCAGACACTGGCAGGTATGGATCAATAATTAAACTCATTCACACAGCAGAAACTGGCTGGTACGGATCAATAATTAAACTGATTCACACAGCAGACACTGGCAGGTATGGATCAATAATTAAACTCATTCACACAGCAGAAACTGGCTGGTACAGATCAATAATTAAATTCCTTCACACAGCAGACATTGGCAGGTACAGATCAAAAACTAAACTCATTCACTCAGCAGACGCTGGCAGGTACAGATCAACAATAAAACTCATTCACACAGCAGAAACTGGCAGGTACAGATCAATAATTAAACTCATTCACACAGCAGACACTGGCAGGTACAGATCAATAATTAAACTCATTCACACAGCTGACACTGGCAGGTATAGGTCAATAATTAAACTCATTCACACAGCAGAAACTGGCAGGTACAGATCAATAATTAAACTCATTCACACAGCAGAAACTGCCAGGTACGGATCAATAATTAAACTCATTCACAGCAGAAACTGGCAGGTACAGGTCAATAATTAAACTCATTCACACAGCAGACACTGGCAGGAATGGCTCAATAATTAACCTCATTCACACAGTTGACACTGGCAGGTACAGATCAATAATTAAACTCATTCACACAGCAGAAACTGCCAGGTACGGATCAATAACTAAACTCATTCACACAGCAGACACTGGCAGTTACAGATCAATAATTAAAGTCATTCACACAGCAGACACTGGCAGGAAGAGGTCAATAATTAAACTCATTCACACGGCAGAAACTGGCAGGTACAGGTCAATAATTAAACTCATTCGCACAGCAGAAACTGGCAGGTACGTATCAATAATTAAACTCATTCACACAGGAGACACTGGCAGGTACAGATCAATAATTAAACTCATTCACACAGCAGAAACTGGCAGGTACAGATCAATAATTAAACTCATTCACACAGCAGAAACTGGCAGGTACAGGTCAATAATTAAACTCATTCACACAGCAGACACTGGCAGGTATGGATCAATAATTAAACCCATTCACACAGCAGACACTGGCAGGTACGGATCAATAATTAAACTCATTCACACAGCAGAAACTGGCAGGTACAGGTCAATAATTAAACTCATTCACACAGCAGACACTGGCAGGTATGGCTCAATAATTAAACTCATTCACACAGTAGAGACTGGCAGGTACAGATCAATAATTAAACTCATTCACACAGCAGAAACTGGCACGTACAGGTCAATAATTAAACTCATTCACACAGCAGAAACTGGCACGTACAGGTCAAAAATTAAACTCATTCACACAGCAGAAACTGCCAGGTACGGATCAAGAATTAAACTCATTCACATAGCAGACACTGGCAGGTACAGTTCAATAATTAAACTCATTCAAACAGCAGACACTGGCAGGTACAGACCAATAATTAAACTCATTCACATAGCAGACACTGGCAGGTACAGTTCAATAATTAAACTCATTCAAACAGCAGACACTGGCAGGTACAGACCAATAATTAAACTCATTCACACAGGAGAAACTGGCAGATACAGATCAATAATTAAACTAATTCAGACAGCAGAAACTGGCAGGTATGGATCAATAATTAAACTCATTCACACAGCAGAAACTGGCAGGTACAGGTCAATAATTAAACTCATTCACACAGCTGACACTGGCAGGTATAGGTCAATAATTAAACTCATTCACACAGCAGAAACTGGCAGGTACAGATCAATAATTAAACTCATTCACACAGCAGAAACTGCCAGGTACGGATCAATAATTAAACTCATTCACAGCAGAAACTGGCAGGTACAGGTCAATAATTAAACTCATTCACACAGCAGACACTGGCAGGTATGGCTCAATAATTAAACTCATTCACACAGCAGAAACTGCCAGGTACGGATCAATAATTAAACTCATTCACAGCAGAAACTGGCAGGTACAGGTCAATAATTAAACTCATTCACACAGCAGAAACGGGCAGGTATGGATCAATAATTAAACACATTCACACAGCAGACACTGGCAGGTACAGGTCAATAATTAAACTCATTCACACAGCAGAAACTGGCAGGTACAGGTCAAGAATTAAACTCATTCGCACAGCAGAAACTGGCAGGTACGTATCAATAATTAAACTCATTCACACTGCAGACACTGGCAGGTACAGATCAATAATTAAACTCATTCACACAGCAGAAACTGCTGGTACTGATCAAGAATTAAACTCATTCACAGCAGAAACTGGCAGGTACAGGTCAATAATTAAACTCATTCACACAGCAGACACTGGCAGGTACAGGTCAATAATTAATCTCATTCACACAGCAGGCACTGGCAGGTACAGATCAATAATTAAACTCATTCACACAGCAGACACTGGCAGGTAGAGGTCAATAATTAAACTCATTCACACAGCAGAAACTGGCAGGTATGGATCAAGAATTAAACACATTCACACAGCAGAAACTGGCAGGTACGGATCAATTACTAAACTCATTCACACAGCAGAAACTGGCAGGTACAGGTCTAAAATTTAACTCATTCACACAGAAGAAACTGGCAGGTACGGATCAAAAATTAAACTCATTCACACGGCAGAAACTGGCAGGTATGGATAAATAATTAAACTCATTCACACAGCAGGCACCGGCAGTTACAGGTCAATAATTAAACTCAATCACACAGCAGAAACTGGCAGGTACAGATCAATAATTAAACTCATTCACACCGCAGAAACTGGCAGGTATGGATCAATAATTAAACTCATTCACACAGCAGAAACTGGCAGGTACAGATCAATAATTAAACTCATTCACACAGCAGAAACTGGCAGGTACTGATCAACAATTAAACTCATTCACACAGCAGAAACTGGCACGTACAGGTCAAAAATTAAACTCATTCACACAGCAGAAACTGCCAGGTACTGATCAAGAATTAAACTCATTCACATAGCAGACACTGGCAGGTACAGTTCAATAATTAAACTCATTCAAACAGCAGACACTGGCAGGTACAGACCAATAATTAAACTCATTCACACAGGAGAAACTGGCAGATACAGATCAATAATTAAACTCATTCACACAGCAGAAACTGGCAGGTATGGATCAATAATTAAACTCATTCACACAGCAGAAACTGGCAGGTACAGATCGATAATTAAATTCATTCACACAGCAGAAACTGGCAGGTTACAGGTCAATAATTAAACTCATTCACACAGCAGACGCTGGCAGGTACAGATCAACAATTAAACTCATTCACACAGCAGAAACTGGCAGGTACAGATCAATAATTAAACTCATTCACAAAGCAGAAACGGGCAGGTACAGATCAATAATTAAACTCATTCACACAGCAGAGACAGGCAGGTAGAGGTCAATAACTAAATTCATTCACAGGAGAAACTGGTAGGTGTGGATCAATAATAAAACTCATTCACACAGCAGAAACTGGCAGGTACAGGTCAATAATTAAACTCATTCACACTGCATACACTGGCAGGTATGGCTCAATAATTAAATTCCTTCACACAGCAGACATTGGCAGGTACAGATCAAAAACTAAACTCATTCACTCAGCAGATGCTGGCAGGTACAGATCAACAATAAAACTCATTCACACAGCAGACACTGGCAGGTACAGATCAATAATTAAACTCATTCACACAGCTGACACTGGCAGGTATAGGTCAATAATTAAACTCATTCACACAGCAGAAACTGGCAGGTACAGATCAATAATTAAACTCATTCACACAGCAGAAACTGCCAGGTACGGATCAATAATTAAACTCATTCACAGCAGAAACTGGCAGGTACAGGTCAATAATTAAACTCATTCACACAGCAGACACTGGCAGGTATGGCTCAATAATTAAACTCATTCACACAGTTGACACTGGCAGGTACAGATCAATAATGAAACTCATTCACACAGCAGAAACTGCCAGGTACGGATCAATAACTAAACTCATTCACACAGCAGACACTGGCAGTTACAGATCAATAATTAAAGTCATTCACACAGCAGACACTGGCAGGAAGAGGTCAATAATTAAACTCATTCACACGGCAGACACTGGCAGGTACAGATCAATAATTAAACTCATTCACACAGCAGAAACTGCCGGTACGGATCAAGAATTAAACTCATTCACAGCAGAAACTGGCAGGTACAGGTCAATAATTAAACTCATTCACACAGCTGACACTGGCAGGTATAGGTCAATAATTAAACTCATTCACACAGCAGAAACTAGCAGGTACTGATCAACAATTAAACTCATTCACACAGCAGAAACTGGCACGTACAGGTCAAAAATTAAACTCATTCACACAGCAGAAACTGCCAGGTACGGATCAAGAATTAAACTCATTCACATAGCAGACACTGGCAGGTACAGTTCAATAATTAAACTCATTCAAATAGCAGACACTGGCAGGTACAGACCAATAATTAAACTCATTCACACAGGAGAAACTGGCAGATACAGATCAATAATTAAACTCATTCAGACAGCAGAAACTGGCAGGTATGGATCAATAATTAAACTCATTCACACAGCAGAAACTGGCAGGTACAGATCAATAATTAAACTCATTCACACAGCAGAAACTGGCAGGTACAGGTCAATAATTAAACTCATTCACACAGCAGACGCTGGCAGGTACAGATCAATAATTAAACTCATTCACACAGCAGAAACTGGCAGGTACAGGTCAATAATTAAACTCATTCACACAGCAGACGCTGGCAGGTACAGGTCAATAATTAAACTCATTCACACAGGAGAAACTGGCAGATACAGATCAATAATTAAACTCATTCAGACAGCAGAAACTGGCAGGTATGGATCAATAATTAAACTCATTCACACAGCAGAAACTGGCAGGTACAGATCAATAATTAAACTCATTCACACAGCTGACACTGGCAGGTATAGGTCAATAATTAAACTCATTCACACAGCAGAAACTGGCAGGTACAGATCAATAATTAAACTCATTCACACAGCAGAAACTGCCAGGTACGGATCAATAATTAAACTCATTCACAGCAGAAACTGGCAGGTACAGGTCAATAATTAAACTCATTCACACAGCAGACACTGGCAGGTATGGCTCAATAATTAAACTCATTCACACAGCAGAAACTGCCAGGTACGGATCAATAATTAAACTCATTCACAGCAGAAACTGGCAGGTACAGGTCAATAATTAAACTCATTCACACATCAGAAACGGGCAGGTATGGATCAATAATTAAACACATTCACACAGCAGAGACTGGCAGGTACGGATCAATAATTAAACTCATTCACACAGCAGAAACTGGCAGGTACAGGTCAATAATTAAACTCATTCGCACAGCAGAAACTGGCAGGTACAGATCAATAATTAAACTCATTCACACAGCAGAAACTGGCAGGTACAGGTCAATAATTAAACTCATTCACACAGCAGACGCTGGCAGGTACAGATCAACAATTAAACTCATTCACACAGCAGAAACTGGCAGGTACAGATCAATAATTAAACTCATTCACACAGCTGACACTGGCAGTAAAGATCAATAATTAAACTCATTCACACAGCAGAAACTGCCAGGTACGGATCAATAATTAAACTCATTCACAGCAGAAACTGGCAGGTACAGGTCAATAATTAAACTCATTCACACAGCAGACACTGGCAGGTATGGCTCAATAATTAAACTCATTCACACAGCAGAAACTGCCAGGTATGGATCAATAATTAAACTCATTCACAGCAGAAACTGGCAGGTACAGGTCAATAATTAAACTCATTCACACAGCAGTAACGGGCAGGTATGGATCAATAATTAAACACATTCACACAGCAGACACTGGCAGGTACAGGTCAATAATTAAACTCATTCACACAGCAGAAACTGGCAGGTACAGGTCAATAATTAAACTCATTCGCACAGCAGAAACTGGCAGGTACGGATCAATAATTAAACTCATTCACACTGCAGACACTGGCAGGTACAGATCAATAATTAAACTCATTCACACAGCAGAAACTGCTGGTACTGATCAAGAATTAAACTCATTCACAGCAGAAACTGGCAGGTACAGGTCAATAATTAAACTCATTCACACAGCAGACACTGGCAGGTACAGGTCAATAATTAAACTCATTCACACAGCAGGCACTGGCAGGTACAGATCAATAATTAAACTCATTCACACAGCAGACACTGGCAGGTAGAGGTCAATAATTAAACTCATTCACACAGCAGAAACTGGCAGGTATGGATCAAGAATTAAACACATTCACACAGCAGAAACTGGCAGGTACGGATCAATAACTAAACTCATTCACACAGCAGAAACTGGCAGGTACAGGTCTAAAATTTAACTCATTCACACAGAAGAAACTGGCAGGTACGGATCAATAATTAAACTCATTCACACGGCAGAAACTGGCAGGTATGGATAAATAATTAAACTCATTCACACAGCAGGCACCGGCAGGTACAGGTCAATAATTAAACTCAATCACACAGCAGAAACTGGCAGGTACAGATCAATAATTAAACTCATTCACACAGCAGAAACTGGCAGGTATGGATCAATAATTAAACTCATTCACACAGCAGAAACTGGCAGGTACAGATCAATAATTAAACTCATTCACACAGGAGAATCTGGCAGGTACAGACCAATAATTAAACTCATTCAAACGGCAGAAACTGGCAGGTACAGGTCAATAATTAAACTCATTCACACAGCAGAAACTGCCAGGTACGGATCAAGAATTAAACTCATTCACACAGCAGAAACTGGCAGGTATGGATAAATAATTAAACTCATTCACACAGCTGACACTGGCAGGTATAGGTCAATAATTAAACTCATTCACACAGCAGAAACTGGCAGGTACAGATCAATAATTAAACTCATTCACACAGCAGAAACTGCCAGGTACGGATCAATAATTAAACTCATTCACAGCAGAAACTGGCAGGTACAGGTCAATAATTAAACTCATTCACACAGCAGACACTGGCAGGTATGGCTCAATAATTAAACTCATTCACACAGCAGAAACTGCCAGGTACGGATCAATAATTAAACTCATTCACAGCAGAAACTGGCAGGTACAGGTCAATAATTAAACTCATTCACACATCAGAAACGGGCAGGTATGGATCAATAATTAAACACATTCACACAGCAGAGACTGGCAGGTACGGATCAATAATTAAACTCATTCACACAGCAGAAACTGGCAGGTACAGGTCAATAATTAAACTCATTCGCACAGCAGAAACTGGCAGGTACAGATCAATAATTAAACTCATTCACACAGCAGAAACTGGCAGGTACAGGTCAATAATTAAACTCATTCACACAGCAGACGCTGGCAGGTACAGATCAACAATTAAACTCATTCACACAGCAGAAACTGGCAGGTACAGATCAATAATTAAACTCATTCACACAGCTGACACTGGCAGTAAAGATCAATAATTAAACTCATTCACACAGCAGAAACTGCCAGGTACGGATCAATAATTAAACTCATTCACAGCAGAAACTGGCAGGTACAGGTCAATAATTAAACTCATTCACACAGCAGACACTGGCAGGTATGGCTCAATAATTAAACTCATTCACACAGCAGAAACTGCCAGGTATGGATCAATAATTAAACTCATTCACAGCAGAAACTGGCAGGTACAGGTCAATAATTAAACTCATTCACACAGCAGTAACGGGCAGGTATGGATCAATAATTAAACACATTCACACAGCAGACACTGGCAGGTACAGGTCAATAATTAAACTCATTCACACAGCAGAAACTGGCAGGTACAGGTCAATAATTAAACTCATTCGCACAGCAGAAACTGGCAGGTACGGATCAATAATTAAACTCATTCACACTGCAGACACTGGCAGGTACAGATCAATAATTAAACTCATTCACACAGCAGAAACTGCTGGTACTGATCAAGAATTAAACTCATTCACAGCAGAAACTGGCAGGTACAGGTCAATAATTAAACTCATTCACACAGCAGACACTGGCAGGTACAGGTCAATAATTAAACTCATTCACACAGCAGGCACTGGCAGGTACAGATCAATAATTAAACTCATTCACACAGCAGACACTGGCAGGTAGAGGTCAATAATTAAACTCATTCACACAGCAGAAACTGGCAGGTATGGATCAAGAATTAAACACATTCACACAGCAGAAACTGGCAGGTACGGATCAATAACTAAACTCATTCACACAGCAGAAACTGGCAGGTACAGGTCTAAAATTTAACTCATTCACACAGAAGAAACTGGCAGGTACGGATCAATAATTAAACTCATTCACACGGCAGAAACTGGCAGGTATGGATAAATAATTAAACTCATTCACACAGCAGGCACTGGCAGGTACAGGTCAATAATTAAACTCAATCACACAGCAGAAACTGGCAGGTACAGATCAATAATTAAACTCATTCACACAGCAGAAACTGGCAGGTATGGATCAATAATTAAACTCATTCACACAGCAGAAACTGGCAGGTACAGATCAATAATTAAACTCATTCACACAGGAGAATCTGGCAGGTACAGACCAATAATTAAACTCATTCAAACGGCAGAAACTGGCAGGTACAGGTCAATAATTAAACTCATTCACACAGCAGAAACTGCCAGGTACGGATCAAGAATTAAACTCATTCACACAGCAGACACTGGCAGGTACAGATCAATAATTAAACTCATTCACACAGCAGAAACTGGCAGGTACAGATCAATAATTAAACTCATTCACACAGCAGAAACTGGCAGGTACTGATCAACAATTAAACTCATTCACACAGCAGAAACTAGCACGTACAGGTCAAAAATTAAACTCATTCACACAGCAGAAACTGCCAGGTACTGATCAAGAATTAAACTCATTCACATAGCAGACACTGGCAGGTACAGTTCAATAATTAAACTCATTCAAACAGCAGACACTGGCAGGTACAGACCAATAATTAAACTCATTCACACAGGAGAAACTGGCAGATACAGATCAATAATTAAACTCATTCAGACAGCAGAAACTGGCAGGTATGGATCAATAATTAAACTCATTCACACAGCAGAAACTGGCAGGTACAGATCGATAATTAAATTCATTCACACAGCAGAAACTGGCAGGTTACAGGTCAATAATTAAACTCATTCACACAGCAGACGCTGGCAGGTACAGATCAACAATTAAACTCATTCACACAGCAGAAACTGGCAGTTACAGATCAATAATTAAACTCATTCACAAAGCAGAAACTGGCAGGTACAGATCAATAATTAAACTCATTCACACAGCATACACTGGCAGGTATGGCTCAATAATTAAATTCCTTCACACAGCAGACATTGGCAGGTACAGATCAAAAACTAAACTCATTCACTCAGCAGACGCTGGCAGGTACAGATCAACAATAAAACTCATTCACACAGCAGAAACTGGCAGGTACAGATCAATAATTAAACTCATTCACACAGCAGACACTGGCAGGTATAGGTCAATAATTAAACTCATTCACACAGCAGAAACTGGCAGGTACAGATCAATAATTAAACTCATTCACACAGCAGAAACTGCCAGGTATGGCTCAATAATTAAATTCCTTCACACAGCAGACATTGGCAGGTACAGATCAAAAACTAAACTCATTCACTCAGCAGACGCTGGCAGGTACAGGTCAATAATTAAACTCATTCACACAGGAGAAACTGGCAGATACAGATCAATAATTAAACTCATTCAGACAGCAGAAACTGGCAGGTATGGATCAATAATTAAACTCATTCACACAGCAGAAACTGGCAGGTACAGATCAATAATTAAACTCATTCACACAGCTGACACTGGCAGGTATAGGTCAATAATTAAACTCATTCACACAGCAGAAACTGGCAGGTACAGATCAATAATTAAACTCATTCACACAGCAGAAACTGCCAGGTACGGATCAATAATTAAACTCATTCACAGCAGAAACTGGCAGGTACAGGTCAATAATTAAACTCATTCACACAGCAGACACTGGCAGGTATGGCTCAATAATTAAACTCATTCACACAGCAGAAACTGCCAGGTACGGATCAATAATTAAACTCATTCACAGCAGAAACTGGCAGGTACAGGTCAATAATTAAACTCATTCACACAGCAGAAACGGGCAGGTATGGATCAATAATTAAACACATTCACACAGCAGAGACTGGCAGGTACGGATCAATAATTAAACTCATTCACACAGCAGAAACTGGCAGGTACAGGTCAATAATTAAACTCATTCGCACAGCCGAAACTGGCAGGTACAGATCAATAATTAAACTCATTCACACAGCAGAAACTGGCAGGTACAGGTCAATAATTAAACTCATTCACACAGCAGACGCTGGCAGGTACAGATCAACAATTAAACTCATTCACACAGCAGAAACTGGCAGGTACAGATCAATAATTAAACTCATTCACACAGCTGACACTGGCAGTAAAGATCAATAATTAAACTCATTCACACAGCAGAAACTGCCAGGTACGGATCAATAATTAAACTCATTCACAGCAGAAACTGGCAGGTACAGGTCAATAATTAAACTCATTCACACAGCAGACACTGGCAGGTATGGCTCAATAATTAAACTCATTCACACAGCAGAAACTGCCAGGTATGGATCAATAATTAAACTCATTCACAGCAGAAACTGGCAGGTACAGGTCAATAATTAAACTCATTCACACAGCAGTAACGGGCAGGTATGGATCAATAATTAAACACATTCACACAGCAGACACTGGCAGGTACAGGTCAATAATTAAACTCATTCACACAGCAGAAACTGGCAGGTACAGGTCAATAATTAAACTCATTCGCACAGCAGAAACTGGCAGGTACGGATCAATAATTAAACTCATTCACACTGCAGACACTGGCAGGTACAGATCAATAATTAAACTCATTCACACAGCAGAAACTGCTGGTACTGATCAAGAATTAAACTCATTCACAGCAGAAACTGGCAGGTACAGGTCAATAATTAAACTCATTCACACAGCAGACACTGGCAGGTACAGGTCAATAATTAAACTCATTCACACAGCAGGCACTGGCAGGTACAGATCAATAATTAAACTCATTCACACAGCAGACACTGGCAGGTAGAGGTCAATAATTAAACTCATTCACACAGCAGAAACTGGCAGGTATGGATCAAGAATTAAACACATTCACACAGCAGAAACTGGCAGGTACGGATCAATAACTAAACTCATTCACACAGCAGAAACTGGCAGGTACAGGTCTAAAATTTAACTCATTCACACAGAAGAAACTGGCAGGTACGGATCAATAATTAAACTCATTCACACGGCAGAAACTGGCAGGTATGGATAAATAATTAAACTCATTCACACAGCAGGCACCGGCAGGTACAGGTCAATAATTAAACTCAATCACACAGCAGAAACTGGCAGGTACAGATCAATAATTAAACTCATTCACACAGCAGAAACTGGCAGGTATGGATCAATAATTAAACTCATTCACACAGCAGAAACTGGCAGGTACAGATCAATAATTAAACTCATTCACACAGGAGAATCTGGCAGGTACAGACCAATAATTAAACTCATTCAAACGGCAGAAACTGGCAGGTACAGGTCAATAATTAAACTCATTCACACAGCAGAAACTGCCAGGTACGGATCAAGAATTAAACTCATTCACACAGCAGAAACTGGCAGGTACAGATCAATAATTAAACTCATTCACACAGCAGAAACTGGCAGGTACGGATCAATAATTAAACTCATTCACACAGCAGAAACTGGCAGGTACAGATCAATAATTAAACTCATTCACACAGCAGAAACTGGCAGGTACTGATCAACAATTAAACTCATTCACACAGCAGAAACTGGCACGTACAGGTCAAAAATTAAACTCATTCACACAGCAGAAACTGCCAGGTACTGATCAAGAATTAAACTCATTCACATAGCAGACACTGGCAGGTACAGTTCAATAATTAAACTCATTCAAACAGCAGACACTGGCAGGTACAGACCAATAATTAAACTCATTCACACAGGAGAAACTGGCAGATACAGATCAATAATTAAACTCATTCAGACAGCAGAAACTGGCAGGTATGGATCAATAATTAAACTCATTCACACAGCAGAAACTGGCAGGTACAGATCGATAATTAAATTCATTCACACAGCAGAAACTGGCAGGTTACAGGTCAATAATTAAACTCATTCACACAGCAGACGCTGGCAGGTACAGATCAACAATTAAACTCATTCACACAGCAGAAACTGGCAGTTACAGATCAATAATTAAACTCATTCACAAAGCAGAAACTGGCAGGTACAGATCAATAATTAAACTCATTCACACAGCATACACTGGCAGGTATGGCTCAATAATTAAATTCCTTCACACAGCAGACATTGGCAGGTACAGATCAAAAACTAAACTCATTCACTCAGCAGACGCTGGCAGGTACAGATCAACAATAAAACTCATTCACACAGCAGAAACTGGCAGGTACAGATCAATAATTAAACTCATTCACACAGCAGACACTGGCAGGTATAGGTCAATAATTAAACTCATTCACACAGCAGAAACTGGCAGGTACAGATCAATAATTAAACTCATTCACACAGCAGAAACTGCCAGGTATGGCTCAATAATTAAATTCCTTCACACAGCAGACATTGGCAGGTACAGATCAAAAACTAAACTCATTCACTCAGCAGACGCTGGCAGGTACAGATCAACAATAAAACTCATTCACACAGCAGAAACTGGCAGGTACAGATCAATAATTAAACTCATTCACACAGCAGACACTGGCAGGTACGGATCAATAATTAAACTCATTCGCACAGCAGAAACTGGCAGGTACGGATCAATAATTAAACTCATTCACAGCAGAAACTGGCAGGTACAGGTCAATAATTAAACTCATTCACACAGCAGAAACGGGCAGGTATGGATCAATAATTAAACACATTCACACAGCAGAGACTGGCAGGTACGGATCAATAATTAAACTCATTCACACAGCAGAAACTGGCAGGTACAGGTCAATAATTAAACTCATTCGCACAGCCGAAACTGGCAGGTACAGATCAATAATTAAACTCATTCACACAGCAGAAACTGGCAGGTACAGGTCAATAATTAAACTCATTCACACAGCAGACGCTGGCAGGTACAGATCAACAATTAAACTCATTCACACAGCAGAAACTGGCAGGTACAGATCAATAATTAAACTCATTCACACAGCTGACACTGGCAGTAAAGATCAATAATTAAACTCATTCACACAGCAGAAACTGCCAGGTACGGATCAATAATTAAACTCATTCACAGCAGAAACTGGCAGGTACAGGTCAATAATTAAACTCATTCACACAGCAGACACTGGCAGGTATGGCTCAATAATTAAACTCATTCACACAGCAGAAACTGCCAGGTATGGATCAATAATTAAACTCATTCACAGCAGAAACTGGCAGGTACAGGTCAATAATTAAACTCATTCACACAGCAGTAACGGGCAGGTATGGATCAATAATTAAACACATTCACACAGCAGACACTGGCAGGTACAGGTCAATAATTAAACTCATTCACACAGCAGAAACTGGCAGGTACAGGTCAATAATTAAACTCATTCGCACAGCAGAAACTGGCAGGTACGGATCAATAATTAAACTCATTCACACTGCAGACACTGGCAGGTACAGATCAATAATTAAACTCATTCACACAGCAGAAACTGCTGGTACTGATCAAGAATTAAACTCATTCACAGCAGAAACTGGCAGGTACAGGTCAATAATTAAACTCATTCACACAGCAGACACTGGCAGGTACAGGTCAATAATTAAACTCATTCACACAGCAGGCACTGGCAGGTACAGATCAATAATTAAACTCATTCACACAGCAGACACTGGCAGGTAGAGGTCAATAATTAAACTCATTCACACAGCAGAAACTGGCAGGTATGGATCAAGAATTAAACACATTCACACAGCAGAAACTGGCAGGTACGGATCAATAACTAAACTCATTCACACAGCAGAAACTGGCAGGTACAGGTCTAAAATTTAACTCATTCACACAGAAGAAACTGGCAGGTACGGATCAATAATTAAACTCATTCACACGGCAGAAACTGGCAGGTATGGATAAATAATTAAACTCATTCACACAGCAGGCACCGGCAGGTACAGGTCAATAATTAAACTCAATCACACAGCAGAAACTGGCAGGTACAGATCAATAATTAAACTCATTCACACAGCAGAAACTGGCAGGTATGGATCAATAATTAAACTCATTCACACAGCAGAAACTGGCAGGTACAGATCAATAATTAAACTCATTCACACAGGAGAATCTGGCAGGTACAGACCAATAATTAAACTCATTCAAACGGCAGAAACTGGCAGGTACAGGTCAATAATTAAACTCATTCACACAGCAGAAACTGCCAGGTACGGATCAAGAATTAAACTCATTCACACAGCAGAAACTGGCAGGTACAGATCAATAATTAAACTCATTCACACAGCAGAAACTGGCAGGTACGGATCAATAATTAAACTCATTCACACAGCAGAAACTGGCAGGTACAGATCAATAATTAAACTCATTCACACAGCAGAAACTGGCAGGTACTGATCAACAATTAAACTCATTCACACAGCAGAAACTGGCACGTACAGGTCAAAAATTAAACTCATTCACACAGCAGAAACTGCCAGGTACTGATCAAGAATTAAACTCATTCACATAGCAGACACTGGCAGGTACAGTTCAATAATTAAACTCATTCAAACAGCAGACACTGGCAGGTACAGACCAATAATTAAACTCATTCACACAGGAGAAACTGGCAGATACAGATCAATAATTAAACTCATTCAGACAGCAGAAACTGGCAGGTATGGATCAATAATTAAACTCATTCACACAGCAGAAACTGGCAGGTACAGATCGATAATTAAATTCATTCACACAGCAGAAACTGGCAGGTTACAGGTCAATAATTAAACTCATTCACACAGCAGACGCTGGCAGGTACAGATCAACAATTAAACTCATTCACACAGCAGAAACTGGCAGTTACAGATCAATAATTAAACTCATTCACAAAGCAGAAACTGGCAGGTACAGATCAATAATTAAACTCATTCACACAGCATACACTGGCAGGTATGGCTCAATAATTAAATTCCTTCACACAGCAGACATTGGCAGGTACAGATCAAAAACTAAACTCATTCACTCAGCAGACGCTGGCAGGTACAGATCAACAATAAAACTCATTCACACAGCAGAAACTGGCAGGTACAGATCAATAATTAAACTCATTCACACAGCAGACACTGGCAGGTATAGGTCAATAATTAAACTCATTCACACAGCAGAAACTGGCAGGTACAGATCAATAATTAAACTCATTCACACAGCAGAAACTGCCAGGTATGGCTCAATAATTAAATTCCTTCACACAGCAGACATTGGCAGGTACAGATCAAAAACTAAACTCATTCACTCAGCAGACGCTGGCAGGTACAGATCAACAATAAAACTCATTCACACAGCAGAAACTGGCAGGTACAGATCAATAATTAAACTCATTCACACAGCAGACACTGGCAGGTATAGGTCAATAATTAAACTCATTCACACAGCAGAAACTGGCAGGTACAGATCAATAATTAAACTCATTCACACAGCAGAAACTGCCAGGTACGGATCAATAATTAAACTCATTCACAGCAGAAACTGGCAGGTACAGGTCAATAATTAAACTCATTCACACAGCAGACACTGGCAGGTATGGCTCAATAATTAAACTCATTCACACAGTTGACACTGGCAGGTACAGATCAATAATTAAACTCATTCACACAGCAGAAACTGCCAGGTACGGAACAATAACTAAACTCATTCACACAGCAGACACTGGCAGTTACAGATCAATAATTAAACTCATTCACACGGCAGACACTGGCAGGTACAGATCAATAATTAAACTCATTCACACAGCAGAAACTGCCAGGTACGGATCAATAATTAAACTCATTCACAGCAGAAACTGGCAGGTACAGGTCAATAATTAAACTCATTCACACAGCAGACACTGGCAGGTATGGATCAATAATTAAACCCATTCACACAGCAGACACTGGCAGGTACGGATCAATAATTAAACTCATTCACACAGCAGAAACTGGCAGGTACAGGTCAATAATTAAACTCATTCACACAGCAGACACTGGCAGGTATGGCTCAATAATTAAACTCATTCACACAGTAGAGACTGGCAGGTACAGATCAATAATTAAACTCATTCACACAGCTGACACTGGCAGGTATAGGTCAATAATTAAACTCATTCACACAGCAGAAACTGGCAGGTACAGGTCAATAATTAAACTCATTCACACAGCAGACACTGGCAGGTATGGCTCAATAATTAAACTCATTCACACAGTAGAGACTGGCAGGTACAGATCAATAATTAAACTCATTCACACAGCTGACACTGGCAGGTATAGGTCAATAATTAAACTCATTCACACAGCAGAAACTGGCAGGTACTGATCAACAATTAAACTCATTCACACAGCAGAAACTGTCAAGTACAGGTCAAAAATTAAACTCATTCACACAGCAGAAACTGCCAGGTACGGATCAAGAATTAAACTCATTCACATAGCAGACACTGGCAGGTACAGTTCAATAATTAAACTCATTCAAACAGCAGACACTGGCAGGTACAGACCAATAATTAAACTCATTCACACAGGAGAAACTGGCAGATACAGATCAATAATTAAACTCATTCAGACAGCAGAAACTGGCAGGTATGGATCAATAATTAAACTCATTCACACAGCAGAAACTGGCAGGTACAGATCAATAATTAAACTCATTCACACAGCAGACACTGGCAGTTACAGATCAATAATTAAACTCATTCACACAGCAGAAACTGCCAGGTACGGATCAATAATTAAACTCATTCACAGCAGAAACTGGCAGGTACAGGTCAATAATTAAACTCATTCACACAGCAGACACTGGCAGTTACAGATCAATAATTAAACTCATTCACACAGCAGACACTGGCAGTTACAGATCAATAATTAAACTCATTCACACAGCAGAAACTGGCAGGTATAGGTCAATAATTAAACTCATTCACACGGCAGACACTGGCAGGTACAGATCAATAATTAAACTCATTCACACAGCAGAAACTGCCGGTACGGATCAAGAATTAAACTCATTCACAGCAGAAATTGGCAGGTACAGGTCAATAATTAAACTCATTCACACAGCAGACACTGGCAGGTATGGATCAATAATTAAACCCATTCACACAGCAGACACTGGCAGGTACGGATCAATAATTAAACTCATTCACACTGCAGAAACTGGCAGGTACAGGTCAATAATTAAACTCATTCACACAGCAGAGACTGGCAGGTGCAGATCAATAAATAAACTCATTCACACAGCAGACACTGGCAGGTACGGATCAATAATTAAACTCATTCACACAGCAGAAACTGGCAGGTACAGGTCAATAATTAAACTCATTCACACAGAAGACACTGGCAGGTACAGATCAATAATTAAATTCCTTCACACAGCAGACATTGGCAGGTACAGGTCAATAATTAAACTCATTCACACAGCAGAAACTGGCAGGTACAGGTCAATAATTAAACTCATTCGCACAGCAGAAACTGGCAGGTACGGATCAATAATTAAACTCATTCACAGCAGAAACTGGCATGTACAGGTCAATAATTAAACTCAATCACACAGCAGACACTGGCATGTATGGCACAATAATTAAATTCATTCACACAGCAGACATTGGCAGGTACAGGTCAATAATTAAACTCATTCACACTACAGAAACTGGCAGGTATGGATCAATAATTAAACTCATTCACACAGCAGACACTGGCAGGTACGGATCAATAATTAAACTGATTCACACAGCAGACACTGGCAGGTATGGATCAATAATTAAACTCATTCACACGGCAGACACTGACAGGTACAGATCAATAATTAAACTCATTCACACAGCAGAAACTGCTGGTACAGATCAAGAATTAAACTCATTCACAGCAGAAACTGGCAGGTACAGGTCAATAATTAAACTCATTCACACAGCAGACACTGGCAGGTACAGGTCAATCATTAAACTCATTCACACAGCAGGCACTGGCAGGTACAGATCAATAATTAAACTCATTCACACAGCAGACACTGGCAGGTAGAGGTCAATAATTAAACTCATTCGCACAGCAGAAACTGGCAGGTACGGATCAATAATTAAACTCATTCACAGCAGAAACTGGCATGTACAGGTCAATAATTAAACTCAATCACACAGCAGACACTGGCATGTATGGCACAATAATTAAATTCATTCACACAGCAGACATTGGCAGGTACAGGTCAATAATTAAACTCATTCACACTACAGAAACTGGCAGGTATGGATCAATAATTAAACTCATTCACACAGCAGACACTGGCAGGTACGGATCAATAATTAAACTGATTCACACAGCAGACACTGGCAGGTATGGATCAATAATTAAACTCATTCACACAGCAGAAACTGGCTGGTACAGATCAATAATTAAACTCATTCACACAGCAGACACTGGCAGGTATGGATGAATAATTAAACTCATTCACACAGCAGAAACTGGCAGGTACAGAACAATAATTAAACTCATTTACACAGCAGACACTGGCAGGTACAGATCAATAATTAAACTCATTCACACAGCAGGCACTGGCAGGTACAGATCAATAATTAAACTAATTCACACAGCAGACACTGGCAGGTAGAGGTCAATAATTAAACTCATTCACAGCAGAAATTGGCAGGTATGGATCAATAATTAAACTCATTCACACAGCAGACACTGGCAGGTACAGATCAATAATTAAACTCATTCACACAGCAGACACTGGCAGGTAGAGGTCAATAATTAAACTCATTCACACGGCAGACACTGACAGGTACAGATCAATAATTAAACTCATTCACACAGCAGAAACTGCTGGTACAGATCAAGAATTAAACTCATTCACAGCAGAAACTGGTAGGTACAGGTCAATAATTAAACTCATTCACACAGCAGACACTGGCAGGTACAGGTCAATCATTAAACTCATTCACACAGCAGGCACTGGCAGGTACAGATCAATAATTAAACTCATTCACACAGCAGACACTGGCAGGTAGAGGTCAATAATTAAACTCATTCGCACAGCAGAAACTGGCAGGTACGGATCAATAATTAAACTCATTCACAGCAGAAACTGGCATGTACAGGTCAATAATTAAACTCAATCACACAGCAGACACTGGCATGTATGGCTCAATAATTAAATTCATTCACACAGCAGACATTGGCAGGTACAGGTCAATAATTAAACTCATTCACACTACAGAAACTGGCAGGTATGGATCAATAATTAAACTCATTCACATAGCAGACACTGGCAGGTACGGATCAATAATTAAACTGATTCAGACAGCAGACACTGGCAGGTATGGATCAATAATTAAACTCATTCACACAGCAGAAACTGGCTGGTACAGATCAATAATTAAACTCATTCACACAGCAGACACTGGCAGGTATGGATGAATAATTAAACTCATTCACACAGCAGAAACTGGCAGGTACAGTACAATAATTAAACTCATTTACACAGCAGACACTGGCAGGTACAGATCAATAATTAAACTCATTCACACAGCAGGCACTGGCAGGTACAGATCAATAATTAAACTAATTCACACAGCAGACACTGGCAGGTAGAGGTCAATAATTAAACTCATTCACACAGCAGAAATTGGCAGGTATGGATCAATAATTAAACTCATTCACACAGCAGACACTGGCAGGTACAGATCAATAATTAAACTCATTCACACAGCAGACACTGGCAGGTACAGATCAATAATTAAACTCATTCACACGGCAGACACTGACAGGTACAGATCAATAATTAAACTCATTCACACAGCAGAAACTGCTGGTACGGATCAAGAATTAAACTCATTCACAGCAGAAACTGGCAGGTACAGGTCAATAATTAAACTCATTCACACAGCAGACACTGGCAGGTACAGGTCAATCATTAAACTCATTCACACAGCAGGCACTGGCAGGTACAGATCAATAATTAAACTCATTCACACAGCAGACACTGGCAGGTAGAGGTCAATAATTAAACTCATTCACACAGCAGAAACTGGCAGGTATGGATCAATAATTAAACACATTCACACAGCAGAAACTGGCAGATACGGATCAATAACTAAACTCATTCACACAGCAGAAACTGGCAGGTACAGGTCAATAATTAAACTCATTCACACAGAAGAAACTGGCAGGTATGGATCAATAATTAAACACATTCACACAGCAGAAACTGGCAGGTACGGATCAATAACTAAACTCATTCACACAGCAGAAACTGGCAGGTACAGGTCAATAATTAAACTCATTCACACAGCAGAAACTAACAGGTACGGATCAATAATTAAACTCATTCACAGCAGAATCTCGCAGGTACAGGTCAATAATTAAACTCATTCACACAGCAGACACTGGCAGGTATGGCTCAATAATTAAACTCATTCACACAGCAGACACTGGCAGGTATGGATCAATAATTAAACACATTCACACAGCAGACACTGGCAGGTACGGATCAATAATTAAACTCATTCACACAGCAGAAACTGGCAGGTACAGGTCAATAATTAAACTCATTCGCACAGCAGAAACTGGCAGGTACAGATCAATAATTAAACTCATTCACACAGCAGAAACGGGCAGGTACAGATCAATAATTAAACTCATTCACACAGCAGACACTGGCAGGTACGGATCAATAATTAAACACTTTCACACAGCTGACACTGGCAGGTATAGGTCAATAATTAAACTCATTCACACAGCAGAAACTGGCAGGTACTGATCAACAATTAAACTCATTCACACAGCAGAAACTGGCAGGTACGGATCAATAACTAAACTCATACACACAGCAGAAACTGGCAGGTACAGGTCAATAATTAAACTCATTCACACAGCAGACACTGGCAGGTATGGCTCAATAATTAAACTCATTCACACAGCAGAAACTGCCAGGTACGGATCAATAATTAAACTCATTCACAGCAGAAACTGGCAGGTACAGGTCAATAATTAAACTCATTCACACAGCAGACACTGGCAGGTTTGGATCAATAATTAAACCCATTCACACAGCAGACACTGGCAGGTACGGATCAATAATTAAACTCATTCACACAGCAGAAACTGGCAGGTACAAGTCAATAATTAAACTCATTCACACAGGAGAAACTGGCAGATACAGATCAATAATTAAACTCATTCAGACAGCAGAAACTGGCTGGTATGGATCAATAATCAAACTCATTCACACAGCAGAAACTGGCAGGTACAGATCAATAATTAAACTCATTCACACAGCAGAAACTGGCAGGTACAGGTCAATAATTAAACTCATTCACACAGCAGACGCTGGCAGGTACAGATCAATAATTAAACTCATTCACACAGCAGACACTGGCAGGTACGGATCAATAATTAAATTCATTCACACAGCTGACACTGGCAGGTATAGGTCAATAATTAAACTCATTCACACAGCAGAAACTGGCAGGTTCAGATCCATAATTAAACTCATTCACACAGCAGAAACTGCCAGGTACGGATCAATAATTAAACTCATTCACACAGCAGAAACTGGCAGGTACAGATCAATAATTAAACTCATTCACACAGCAGAAATGGGCAGGTATGGATCAATAATTAAACACATTCACACAGCAGACACTGGCAGGTACAGGTCAATAATTAAACTCATTCACAAAGCAGAAACTGTCAGGTACAGGTCAATAATTAAACTCATTCACACAGCAGACACTGGCAGGTGCAGATCAATAGATAAACTCATTCACACAGCAGAAACTGGCACGTACAGGTCAAAAATTAAACTCATTCACACAGCAGACACTGGCAGTTACAGATCAATAATTAAACTCATTCACACAGCAGACACTGGCAGGTACTGATCAACAATTAAACTCATTCACACACCAGAAACTGGCAGGTACGGATCAATAACTAAACTCATTCACACAGCAGAAACTGGCAGGTAAAGGTCAATAATTAAACTCATTCACACAGCAGACACTGGCAGGTATGGCTCAATAATTAAACTCATTCACACAGCAGAAACTGCCAGGTACGGATCAATAATTAAACTCATTCACAGCAGAAACTGGCAGGTACAGGTCAATAATTAAACTCATTCACACAGCAGACACTGGCAGGTTTGGATCAATAATTAAACCCATTCACACAGCAGACACTGGCAGGTACGGATCAATAATTAAACTCATTCACACAGCAGAAACTGGCAGGTACAAGTCAATAATTAAACTCATTCACACAGGAGAAACTGGCAGATACAGATCAATAATTAAACTCATTCAGACAGCAGAAACTGGCAGGTATGGATCAATAATCAAACTCATTCACACAGCAGAAACTGGCAGGTACAGATCAATAATTAAACTCATTCACACAGCAGAAACTGGCAGGTACAGGTCAATAATTAAACTCATTCACACAGCAGACGCTGGCAGGTACAGATCAATAATTAAACTCATTCACACAGCAGACACTGGCAGGTACGGATCAATAATTAAATTCATTCACACAGCTGACACTGGCAGGTATAGGTCAATAATTAAACTCATTCACACAGCAGAAACTGGCAGGTTCAGATCCATAATTAAACTCATTCACACAGCAGAAACTGCCAGGTACGGATCAATAATTTAACTCATTCACAGCAGAAACTGGCAGGTACAGGTCAATAATTAAACTCATTCACACAGCAGACACTGGCAGGTATGGCTCAATAATTAAACTCATTCACACAGCAGAAACTGCCAGGTACGGATCAATAATTAAACTCATTCACAGCAGAAACTGGCAGGTACAGGTCAATAATTAAACTCATTCACACAGCAGAAACGGGCAGGTATGGATCAATAATTAAACACATTCACACAGCAGACACTGGCAGGTACGGATCAATAATTAAACTCATTCACACAGCAGAAACTGGCAGGTACGGATCAATAATTAAACTCATTCACACAGCAGAAACTGGCAGGTACAGGTCAATAATTAAACTCATTCGCACAGCCGAAACTGGCAGGTACAGATCAATAATTAAACTCATTCACACAGCAGAAACTGGCAGGTACAGGTCAATAATTAAACTCATTCACACAGCAGACGCTGGCAGGTACAGATCAACAATTAAACTCATTCACACAGCAGAAACTGGCAGGTACAGATCAATAATTAAACTCATTCACACAGCTGACACTGGCAGTAAAGATCAATAATTAAACTCATTCACACAGCAGAAACTGCCAGGTACGGATCAATAATTAAACTCATTCACAGCAGAAACTGGCAGGTACAGGTCAATAATTAAACTCATTCACACAGCAGACACTGGCAGGTATGGCTCAATAATTAAACTCATTCACACAGCAGAAACTGCCAGGTATGGATCAATAATTAAACTCATTCACAGCAGAAACTGGCAGGTACAGGTCAATAATTAAACTCATTCACACAGCAGTAACGGGCAGGTATGGATCAATAATTAAACACATTCACACAGCAGACACTGGCAGGTACAGGTCAATAATTAAACTCATTCACACAGCAGAAACTGGCAGGTACAGGTCAATAATTAAACTCATTCGCACAGCAGAAACTGGCAGGTACGGATCAATAATTAAACTCATTCACACTGCAGACACTGGCAGGTACAGATCAATAATTAAACTCATTCACACAGCAGAAACTGCTGGTACTGATCAAGAATTAAACTCATTCACAGCAGAAACTGGCAGGTACAGGTCAATAATTAAACTCATTCACACAGCAGACACTGGCAGGTACAGGTCAATAATTAAACTCATTCACACAGCAGGCACTGGCAGGTACAGATCAATAATTAAACTCATTCACACAGCAGACACTGGCAGGTAGAGGTCAATAATTAAACTCATTCACACAGCAGAAACTGGCAGGTATGGATCAAGAATTAAACACATTCACACAGCAGAAACTGGCAGGTACGGATCAATAACTAAACTCATTCACACAGCAGAAACTGGCAGGTACAGGTCTAAAATTTAACTCATTCACACAGAAGAAACTGGCAGGTACGGATCAATAATTAAACTCATTCACACGGCAGAAACTGGCAGGTATGGATAAATAATTAAACTCATTCACACAGCAGGCACCGGCAGGTACAGGTCAATAATTAAACTCAATCACACAGCAGAAACTGGCAGGTACAGATCAATAATTAAACTCATTCACACAGCAGAAACTGGCAGGTATGGATCAATAATTAAACTCATTCACACAGCAGAAACTGGCAGGTACAGATCAATAATTAAACTCATTCACACAGGAGAATCTGGCAGGTACAGACCAATAATTAAACTCATTCAAACGGCAGAAACTGGCAGGTACAGGTCAATAATTAAACTCATTCACACAGCAGAAACTGCCAGGTACGGATCAAGAATTAAACTCATTCACACAGCAGAAACTGGCAGGTACAGATCAATAATTAAACTCATTCACACAGCAGAAACTGGCAGGTACGGATCAATAATTAAACTCATTCACACAGCAGAAACTGGCAGGTACAGATCAATAATTAAACTCATTCACACAGCAGAAACTGGCAGGTACTGATCAACAATTAAACTCATTCACACAGCAGAAACTGGCACGTACAGGTCAAAAATTAAACTCATTCACACAGCAGAAACTGCCAGGTACTGATCAAGAATTAAACTCATTCACATAGCAGACACTGGCAGGTACAGTTCAATAATTAAACTCATTCAAACAGCAGACACTGGCAGGTACAGACCAATAATTAAACTCATTCACACAGGAGAAACTGGCAGATACAGATCAATAATTAAACTCATTCAGACAGCAGAAACTGGCAGGTATGGATCAATAATTAAACTCATTCACACAGCAGAAACTGGCAGGTACAGATCGATAATTAAATTCATTCACACAGCAGAAACTGGCAGGTTACAGGTCAATAATTAAACTCATTCACACAGCAGACGCTGGCAGGTACAGATCAACAATTAAACTCATTCACACAGCAGAAACTGGCAGTTACAGATCAATAATTAAACTCATTCACAAAGCAGAAACTGGCAGGTACAGATCAATAATTAAACTCATTCACACAGCATACACTGGCAGGTATGGCTCAATAATTAAATTCCTTCACACAGCAGACATTGGCAGGTACAGATCAAAAACTAAACTCATTCACTCAGCAGACGCTGGCAGGTACAGATCAACAATAAAACTCATTCACACAGCAGAAACTGGCAGGTACAGATCAATAATTAAACTCATTCACACAGCAGACACTGGCAGGTATAGGTCAATAATTAAACTCATTCACACAGCAGAAACTGGCAGGTACAGATCAATAATTAAACTCATTCACACAGCAGAAACTGCCAGGTATGGCTCAATAATTAAATTCCTTCACACAGCAGACATTGGCAGGTACAGATCAAAAACTAAACTCATTCACTCAGCAGACGCTGGCAGGTACAGATCAACAATAAAACTCATTCACACAGCAGAAACTGGCAGGTACAGATCAATAATTAAACTCATTCACACAGCAGACACTGGCAGGTACGGATCAATAATTAAACTCATTCGCACAGCAGAAACTGGCAGGTACGGATCAATAATTAAACTCATTCACAGCAGAAACTGGCAGGTACAGGTCAATAATTAAACTCATTCACACAGCAGAAACGGGCAGGTATGGATCAATAATTAAACACATTCACACAGCAGAGACTGGCAGGTACGGATCAATAATTAAACTCATTCACACAGCAGAAACTGGCAGGTACAGGTCAATAATTAAACTCATTCGCACAGCCGAAACTGGCAGGTACAGATCAATAATTAAACTCATTCACACAGCAGAAACTGGCAGGTACAGGTCAATAATTAAACTCATTCACACAGCAGACGCTGGCAGGTACAGATCAACAATTAAACTCATTCACACAGCAGAAACTGGCAGGTACAGATCAATAATTAAACTCATTCACACAGCTGACACTGGCAGTAAAGATCAATAATTAAACTCATTCACACAGCAGAAACTGCCAGGTACGGATCAATAATTAAACTCATTCACAGCAGAAACTGGCAGGTACAGGTCAATAATTAAACTCATTCACACAGCAGACACTGGCAGGTATGGCTCAATAATTAAACTCATTCACACAGCAGAAACTGCCAGGTATGGATCAATAATTAAACTCATTCACAGCAGAAACTGGCAGGTACAGGTCAATAATTAAACTCATTCACACAGCAGTAACGGGCAGGTATGGATCAATAATTAAACACATTCACACAGCAGACACTGGCAGGTACAGGTCAATAATTAAACTCATTCACACAGCAGAAACTGGCAGGTACAGGTCAATAATTAAACTCATTCGCACAGCAGAAACTGGCAGGTACGGATCAATAATTAAACTCATTCACACTGCAGACACTGGCAGGTACAGATCAATAATTAAACTCATTCACACAGCAGAAACTGCTGGTACTGATCAAGAATTAAACTCATTCACAGCAGAAACTGGCAGGTACAGGTCAATAATTAAACTCATTCACACAGCAGACACTGGCAGGTACAGGTCAATAATTAAACTCATTCACACAGCAGGCACTGGCAGGTACAGATCAATAATTAAACTCATTCACACAGCAGACACTGGCAGGTAGAGGTCAATAATTAAACTCATTCACACAGCAGAAACTGGCAGGTATGGATCAAGAATTAAACACATTCACACAGCAGAAACTGGCAGGTACGGATCAATAACTAAACTCATTCACACAGCAGAAACTGGCAGGTACAGGTCTAAAATTTAACTCATTCACACAGAAGAAACTGGCAGGTACGGATCAATAATTAAACTCATTCACACGGCAGAAACTGGCAGGTATGGATAAATAATTAAACTCATTCACACAGCAGGCACCGGCAGGTACAGGTCAATAATTAAACTCAATCACACAGCAGAAACTGGCAGGTACAGATCAATAATTAAACTCATTCACACAGCAGAAACTGGCAGGTATGGATCAATAATTAAACTCATTCACACAGCAGAAACTGGCAGGTACAGATCAATAATTAAACTCATTCACACAGGAGAATCTGGCAGGTACAGACCAATAATTAAACTCATTCAAACGGCAGAAACTGGCAGGTACAGGTCAATAATTAAACTCATTCACACAGCAGAAACTGCCAGGTACGGATCAAGAATTAAACTCATTCACACAGCAGAAACTGGCAGGTACAGATCAATAATTAAACTCATTCACACAGCAGAAACTGGCAGGTACGGATCAATAATTAAACTCATTCACACAGCAGAAACTGGCAGGTACAGATCAATAATTAAACTCATTCACACAGCAGAAACTGGCAGGTACTGATCAACAATTAAACTCATTCACACAGCAGAAACTGGCACGTACAGGTCAAAAATTAAACTCATTCACACAGCAGAAACTGCCAGGTACTGATCAAGAATTAAACTCATTCACATAGCAGACACTGGCAGGTACAGTTCAATAATTAAACTCATTCAAACAGCAGACACTGGCAGGTACAGACCAATAATTAAACTCATTCACACAGGAGAAACTGGCAGATACAGATCAATAATTAAACTCATTCAGACAGCAGAAACTGGCAGGTATGGATCAATAATTAAACTCATTCACACAGCAGAAACTGGCAGGTACAGATCGATAATTAAATTCATTCACACAGCAGAAACTGGCAGGTTACAGGTCAATAATTAAACTCATTCACACAGCAGACGCTGGCAGGTACAGATCAACAATTAAACTCATTCACACAGCAGAAACTGGCAGTTACAGATCAATAATTAAACTCATTCACAAAGCAGAAACTGGCAGGTACAGATCAATAATTAAACTCATTCACACAGCATACACTGGCAGGTATGGCTCAATAATTAAATTCCTTCACACAGCAGACATTGGCAGGTACAGATCAAAAACTAAACTCATTCACTCAGCAGACGCTGGCAGGTACAGATCAACAATAAAACTCATTCACACAGCAGAAACTGGCAGGTACAGATCAATAATTAAACTCATTCACACAGCAGACACTGGCAGGTATAGGTCAATAATTAAACTCATTCACACAGCAGAAACTGGCAGGTACAGATCAATAATTAAACTCATTCACACAGCAGAAACTGCCAGGTATGGCTCAATAATTAAATTCCTTCACACAGCAGACATTGGCAGGTACAGATCAAAAACTAAACTCATTCACTCAGCAGACGCTGGCAGGTACAGATCAACAATAAAACTCATTCACACAGCAGAAACTGGCAGGTACAGATCAATAATTAAACTCATTCACACAGCAGACACTGGCAGGTATAGGTCAATAATTAAACTCATTCACACAGCAGAAACTGGCAGGTACAGATCAATAATTAAACTCATTCACACAGCAGAAACTGCCAGGTACGGATCAATAATTAAACTCATTCACAGCAGAAACTGGCAGGTACAGGTCAATAATTAAACTCATTCACACAGCAGACACTGGCAGGTATGGCTCAATAATTAAACTCATTCACACAGTTGACACTGGCAGGTACAGATCAATAATTAAACTCATTCACACAGCAGAAACTGCCAGGTACGGAACAATAACTAAACTCATTCACACAGCAGACACTGGCAGTTACAGATCAATAATTAAACTCATTCACACGGCAGACACTGGCAGGTACAGATCAATAATTAAACTCATTCACACAGCAGAAACTGCCAGGTACGGATCAATAATTAAACTCATTCACAGCAGAAACTGGCAGGTACAGGTCAATAATTAAACTCATTCACACAGCAGACACTGGCAGGTATGGATCAATAATTAAACCCATTCACACAGCAGACACTGGCAGGTACGGATCAATAATTAAACTCATTCACACAGCAGAAACTGGCAGGTACAGGTCAATAATTAAACTCATTCACACAGCAGACACTGGCAGGTATGGCTCAATAATTAAACTCATTCACACAGTAGAGACTGGCAGGTACAGATCAATAATTAAACTCATTCACACAGCTGACACTGGCAGGTATAGGTCAATAATTAAACTCATTCACACAGCAGAAACTGGCAGGTACAGGTCAATAATTAAACTCATTCACACAGCAGACACTGGCAGGTATGGCTCAATAATTAAACTCATTCACACAGTAGAGACTGGCAGGTACAGATCAATAATTAAACTCATTCACACAGCTGACACTGGCAGGTATAGGTCAATAATTAAACTCATTCACACAGCAGAAACTGGCAGGTACTGATCAACAATTAAACTCATTCACACAGCAGAAACTGTCAAGTACAGGTCAAAAATTAAACTCATTCACACAGCAGAAACTGCCAGGTACGGATCAAGAATTAAACTCATTCACATAGCAGACACTGGCAGGTACAGTTCAATAATTAAACTCATTCAAACAGCAGACACTGGCAGGTACAGACCAATAATTAAACTCATTCACACAGGAGAAACTGGCAGATACAGATCAATAATTAAACTCATTCAGACAGCAGAAACTGGCAGGTATGGATCAATAATTAAACTCATTCACACAGCAGAAACTGGCAGGTACAGATCAATAATTAAACTCATTCACACAGCAGACACTGGCAGTTACAGATCAATAATTAAACTCATTCACACAGCAGAAACTGCCAGGTACGGATCAATAATTAAACTCATTCACAGCAGAAACTGGCAGGTACAGGTCAATAATTAAACTCATTCACACAGCAGACACTGGCAGTTACAGATCAATAATTAAACTCATTCACACAGCAGACACTGGCAGTTACAGATCAATAATTAAACTCATTCACACAGCAGAAACTGGCAGGTATAGGTCAATAATTAAACTCATTCACACGGCAGACACTGGCAGGTACAGATCAATAATTAAACTCATTCACACAGCAGAAACTGCCGGTACGGATCAAGAATTAAACTCATTCACAGCAGAAATTGGCAGGTACAGGTCAATAATTAAACTCATTCACACAGCAGACACTGGCAGGTATGGATCAATAATTAAACCCATTCACACAGCAGACACTGGCAGGTACGGATCAATAATTAAACTCATTCACACTGCAGAAACTGGCAGGTACAGGTCAATAATTAAACTCATTCACACAGCAGAGACTGGCAGGTGCAGATCAATAAATAAACTCATTCACACAGCAGACACTGGCAGGTACGGATCAATAATTAAACTCATTCACACAGCAGAAACTGGCAGGTACAGGTCAATAATTAAACTCATTCACACAGAAGACACTGGCAGGTACAGATCAATAATTAAATTCCTTCACACAGCAGACATTGGCAGGTACAGGTCAATAATTAAACTCATTCACACAGCAGAAACTGGCAGGTACAGGTCAATAATTAAACTCATTCGCACAGCAGAAACTGGCAGGTACGGATCAATAATTAAACTCATTCACAGCAGAAACTGGCATGTACAGGTCAATAATTAAACTCAATCACACAGCAGACACTGGCATGTATGGCACAATAATTAAATTCATTCACACAGCAGACATTGGCAGGTACAGGTCAATAATTAAACTCATTCACACTACAGAAACTGGCAGGTATGGATCAATAATTAAACTCATTCACACAGCAGACACTGGCAGGTACGGATCAATAATTAAACTGATTCACACAGCAGACACTGGCAGGTATGGATCAATAATTAAACTCATTCACACGGCAGACACTGACAGGTACAGATCAATAATTAAACTCATTCACACAGCAGAAACTGCTGGTACAGATCAAGAATTAAACTCATTCACAGCAGAAACTGGCAGGTACAGGTCAATAATTAAACTCATTCACACAGCAGACACTGGCAGGTACAGGTCAATCATTAAACTCATTCACACAGCAGGCACTGGCAGGTACAGATCAATAATTAAACTCATTCACACAGCAGACACTGGCAGGTAGAGGTCAATAATTAAACTCATTCGCACAGCAGAAACTGGCAGGTACGGATCAATAATTAAACTCATTCACAGCAGAAACTGGCATGTACAGGTCAATAATTAAACTCAATCACACAGCAGACACTGGCATGTATGGCACAATAATTAAATTCATTCACACAGCAGACATTGGCAGGTACAGGTCAATAATTAAACTCATTCACACTACAGAAACTGGCAGGTATGGATCAATAATTAAACTCATTCACACAGCAGACACTGGCAGGTACGGATCAATAATTAAACTGATTCACACAGCAGACACTGGCAGGTATGGATCAATAATTAAACTCATTCACACAGCAGAAACTGGCTGGTACAGATCAATAATTAAACTCATTCACACAGCAGACACTGGCAGGTATGGATGAATAATTAAACTCATTCACACAGCAGAAACTGGCAGGTACAGAACAATAATTAAACTCATTTACACAGCAGACACTGGCAGGTACAGATCAATAATTAAACTCATTCACACAGCAGGCACTGGCAGGTACAGATCAATAATTAAACTAATTCACACAGCAGACACTGGCAGGTAGAGGTCAATAATTAAACTCATTCACAGCAGAAATTGGCAGGTATGGATCAATAATTAAACTCATTCACACAGCAGACACTGGCAGGTACAGATCAATAATTAAACTCATTCACACAGCAGACACTGGCAGGTAGAGGTCAATAATTAAACTCATTCACACGGCAGACACTGACAGGTACAGATCAATAATTAAACTCATTCACACAGCAGAAACTGCTGGTACAGATCAAGAATTAAACTCATTCACAGCAGAAACTGGTAGGTACAGGTCAATAATTAAACTCATTCACACAGCAGACACTGGCAGGTACAGGTCAATCATTAAACTCATTCACACAGCAGGCACTGGCAGGTACAGATCAATAATTAAACTCATTCACACAGCAGACACTGGCAGGTAGAGGTCAATAATTAAACTCATTCGCACAGCAGAAACTGGCAGGTACGGATCAATAATTAAACTCATTCACAGCAGAAACTGGCATGTACAGGTCAATAATTAAACTCAATCACACAGCAGACACTGGCATGTATGGCTCAATAATTAAATTCATTCACACAGCAGACATTGGCAGGTACAGGTCAATAATTAAACTCATTCACACTACAGAAACTGGCAGGTATGGATCAATAATTAAACTCATTCACATAGCAGACACTGGCAGGTACGGATCAATAATTAAACTGATTCAGACAGCAGACACTGGCAGGTATGGATCAATAATTAAACTCATTCACACAGCAGAAACTGGCTGGTACAGATCAATAATTAAACTCATTCACACAGCAGACACTGGCAGGTATGGATGAATAATTAAACTCATTCACACAGCAGAAACTGGCAGGTACAGTACAATAATTAAACTCATTTACACAGCAGACACTGGCAGGTACAGATCAATAATTAAACTCATTCACACAGCAGGCACTGGCAGGTACAGATCAATAATTAAACTAATTCACACAGCAGACACTGGCAGGTAGAGGTCAATAATTAAACTCATTCACACAGCAGAAATTGGCAGGTATGGATCAATAATTAAACTCATTCACACAGCAGACACTGGCAGGTACAGATCAATAATTAAACTCATTCACACAGCAGACACTGGCAGGTACAGATCAATAATTAAACTCATTCACACGGCAGACACTGACAGGTACAGATCAATAATTAAACTCATTCACACAGCAGAAACTGCTGGTACGGATCAAGAATTAAACTCATTCACAGCAGAAACTGGCAGGTACAGGTCAATAATTAAACTCATTCACACAGCAGACACTGGCAGGTACAGGTCAATCATTAAACTCATTCACACAGCAGGCACTGGCAGGTACAGATCAATAATTAAACTCATTCACACAGCAGACACTGGCAGGTAGAGGTCAATAATTAAACTCATTCACACAGCAGAAACTGGCAGGTATGGATCAATAATTAAACACATTCACACAGCAGAAACTGGCAGATACGGATCAATAACTAAACTCATTCACACAGCAGAAACTGGCAGGTACAGGTCAATAATTAAACTCATTCACACAGAAGAAACTGGCAGGTATGGATCAATAATTAAACACATTCACACAGCAGAAACTGGCAGGTACGGATCAATAACTAAACTCATTCACACAGCAGAAACTGGCAGGTACAGGTCAATAATTAAACTCATTCACACAGCAGAAACTAACAGGTACGGATCAATAATTAAACTCATTCACAGCAGAATCTCGCAGGTACAGGTCAATAATTAAACTCATTCACACAGCAGACACTGGCAGGTATGGCTCAATAATTAAACTCATTCACACAGCAGACACTGGCAGGTATGGATCAATAATTAAACACATTCACACAGCAGACACTGGCAGGTACGGATCAATAATTAAACTCATTCACACAGCAGAAACTGGCAGGTACAGGTCAATAATTAAACTCATTCGCACAGCAGAAACTGGCAGGTACAGATCAATAATTAAACTCATTCACACAGCAGAAACGGGCAGGTACAGATCAATAATTAAACTCATTCACACAGCAGACACTGGCAGGTACGGATCAATAATTAAACACTTTCACACAGCTGACACTGGCAGGTATAGGTCAATAATTAAACTCATTCACACAGCAGAAACTGGCAGGTACTGATCAACAATTAAACTCATTCACACAGCAGAAACTGGCAGGTACGGATCAATAACTAAACTCATACACACAGCAGAAACTGGCAGGTACAGGTCAATAATTAAACTCATTCACACAGCAGACACTGGCAGGTATGGCTCAATAATTAAACTCATTCACACAGCAGAAACTGCCAGGTACGGATCAATAATTAAACTCATTCACAGCAGAAACTGGCAGGTACAGGTCAATAATTAAACTCATTCACACAGCAGACACTGGCAGGTTTGGATCAATAATTAAACCCATTCACACAGCAGACACTGGCAGGTACGGATCAATAATTAAACTCATTCACACAGCAGAAACTGGCAGGTACAAGTCAATAATTAAACTCATTCACACAGGAGAAACTGGCAGATACAGATCAATAATTAAACTCATTCAGACAGCAGAAACTGGCTGGTATGGATCAATAATCAAACTCATTCACACAGCAGAAACTGGCAGGTACAGATCAATAATTAAACTCATTCACACAGCAGAAACTGGCAGGTACAGGTCAATAATTAAACTCATTCACACAGCAGACGCTGGCAGGTACAGATCAATAATTAAACTCATTCACACAGCAGACACTGGCAGGTACGGATCAATAATTAAATTCATTCACACAGCTGACACTGGCAGGTATAGGTCAATAATTAAACTCATTCACACAGCAGAAACTGGCAGGTTCAGATCCATAATTAAACTCATTCACACAGCAGAAACTGCCAGGTACGGATCAATAATTAAACTCATTCACACAGCAGAAACTGGCAGGTACAGATCAATAATTAAACTCATTCACACAGCAGAAATGGGCAGGTATGGATCAATAATTAAACACATTCACACAGCAGACACTGGCAGGTACAGGTCAATAATTAAACTCATTCACAAAGCAGAAACTGTCAGGTACAGGTCAATAATTAAACTCATTCACACAGCAGACACTGGCAGGTGCAGATCAATAGATAAACTCATTCACACAGCAGAAACTGGCACGTACAGGTCAAAAATTAAACTCATTCACACAGCAGACACTGGCAGTTACAGATCAATAATTAAACTCATTCACACAGCAGACACTGGCAGGTACTGATCAACAATTAAACTCATTCACACACCAGAAACTGGCAGGTACGGATCAATAACTAAACTCATTCACACAGCAGAAACTGGCAGGTAAAGGTCAATAATTAAACTCATTCACACAGCAGACACTGGCAGGTATGGCTCAATAATTAAACTCATTCACACAGCAGAAACTGCCAGGTACGGATCAATAATTAAACTCATTCACAGCAGAAACTGGCAGGTACAGGTCAATAATTAAACTCATTCACACAGCAGACACTGGCAGGTTTGGATCAATAATTAAACCCATTCACACAGCAGACACTGGCAGGTACGGATCAATAATTAAACTCATTCACACAGCAGAAACTGGCAGGTACAAGTCAATAATTAAACTCATTCACACAGGAGAAACTGGCAGATACAGATCAATAATTAAACTCATTCAGACAGCAGAAACTGGCAGGTATGGATCAATAATCAAACTCATTCACACAGCAGAAACTGGCAGGTACAGATCAATAATTAAACTCATTCACACAGCAGAAACTGGCAGGTACAGGTCAATAATTAAACTCATTCACACAGCAGACGCTGGCAGGTACAGATCAATAATTAAACTCATTCACACAGCAGACACTGGCAGGTACGGATCAATAATTAAATTCATTCACACAGCTGACACTGGCAGGTATAGGTCAATAATTAAACTCATTCACACAGCAGAAACTGGCAGGTTCAGATCCATAATTAAACTCATTCACACAGCAGAAACTGCCAGGTACGGATCAATAATTTAACTCATTCACAGCAGAAACTGGCAGGTACAGGTCAATAATTAAACTCATTCACACAGCAGACACTGGCAGGTATGGCTCAATAATTAAAC
Organism: Chiloscyllium punctatum; assembly: GCF_047496795.1. Classification (NCBI taxonomy): domain Eukaryota; kingdom Metazoa; phylum Chordata; class Chondrichthyes; order Orectolobiformes; family Hemiscylliidae; genus Chiloscyllium; species Chiloscyllium punctatum. The sequence goes on along the minus strand of NC_092761.1, from coordinate 47,170,309 downwards.
TCATTCACACAGCAGAAACTGCCAGGTACGGATCAATAATTAAACTCATTCACAGCAGAAACTGGCAGGTACAGGTCAATAATTAAACTCATTCACACAGCAGAAACGGGCAGGTATGGATCAATAATTAAACACATTCACACAGCAGACACTGGCAGGTACGGATCAATAATTAAACTCATTCACACAGCAGAAACTGGCAGGTACAGGTCAATAATTAAACTCATTCGCACAGCAGAAACTGGCAGGTACAGATCAATAATTAAACTCATTCACACAGCAGAAACGGGCAGGTATGGATCAATAATTAAACACTTTCACACAGCAGAGACTGGCAGGTACGGATCAATAATTTAACTCATTCACACAGCAGACACTGGCAGGTATGGATCAATAATTAAACCCATTCACACAGCAGACACTGGCAGGTACGGATCAATAATTAAACTCATTCGCACAGCAGAAACTGGCAGGTACGGATCAATAATTAAACTCATTCACACAGCAGAAACTGGCAGGTACAGATCAATAATTAAACTCATTCACACAGCAGAAATGGGCAGGTATGGATCAATAATTAAACACATTCACACAGCAGACACTGGCAGGTACAGGTCAATAATTAAACTCATTCACAAAGCAGAAACTGTCAGGTACAGGTCAATAATTAAACTCATTCACACAGCAGACACTGGCAGGTGCAGATCAATAGATAAACTCATTCACACAGCAGAAACTGGCACGTACAGGTCAAAAATTAAACTCATTCACACAGCAGACACTGGCAGTTACAGATCAATAATTAAACTCATTCACACAGCAGACACTGACAGGTAAGGCTCAATAATTAAATTCCTTCACACAGCAGACATTGGCAGGTACAGGTCAATAATTAAACTCATTCACACAGCAGAAACTTGCAGGTACAGGTCAATAATTAAACTCAACTGCACTGAAGAAACTGGCAGGTACGGATCAATAATTAAACTCATTCACAGCAGAAACTGGCAGGTACAGGTCAATAATTAAACTCAATCACACAGCTGACACTGGCATGTATGGCTCAATAATTAAATTCATTCACACAGCAGACACTGGCAGGTAGGGATCAATAATTAAACTCATTCACACAGCAGAAACTGGCAGGTATGGATGAATAATTAAACTCATTCACACAGCAGAAACTGGCAGGTACAGAACAATAATTAAACTCATTTACACAGCAGACACTGGCAGGTACAGGTCAATAATTAAACTCATTCACACAGCAGAAACTGGCAGGTATGGATGAAAAATTAAACTCATTCACACAGCAGAAACTGGCAGGTACAGAACAATAATTAAACTCATTTACACAGCAGACACTGGCAGGTACAGGTCAATAATTAAACTCATTCACACAGCAGACACTGGCAGTTACAGGTCAATAAATAAACTCATTCACACGGCAGACACTGGCAGGTACAGATCAATAATTAAACTCATTCACACAGCACAAACTGCCAGGTACGGATCAAGAATTAAACTCATTCACAGCAGAAACTGTCAGGTACAGGTCAATAACTAAACTCATTCACACAGCAGACACTGGCAGGTATGGATCAATAATTAAACGCATTCACACAGCAGACACTGGCAGGTACGGATCAATAATTAAACTCATTCACACAGCAGAAACTGGCAGGTACAGGTCAATAATTAAACTCATTCACACAGTAGACACTGGCAGGTATGGCTCAATAATTAAATTCCTTCACACAGCAGAAACTGGCAGGTACAGGTCAATAATTAAACTCATTCGCACAGCAGAAACTGGCAGGTACGGATCAATAATTAAACTCATTCACAGCAGAAACTGGCATGTACAGGTCAATAATTAAACTCAATCACACAGCAGACACTGACAGGTACGGATCAAAAATTAAACTCATTCACACAGCAGACACTGGCAGGTATGGATCAAAAATTAAACTCATTCACACAGCAGAATCTGGCTGGTACAGATCAATAATTAAACTCATTCACACAGCAGACACTGGCAGGTATGGATGAATAATTAAACTCATTCACACAGCAGAATCTGGCAGGTACAGAACAATAATTAAACTCATTTACACAGCAGACACTGGCAGGTACAGGTCATAATTAAACTCATTCACACAGCAGGCACTGGCAGGTACAGATCAATAATTAAACTAATTCACACAGCAGACACTGGCAGGTATGGATCAATAATTAAACTCATTCACACAGCAGACACTGGCAGGTACAGATCAATGATTAAACTCATTCACACAGCAGACACTGGCAGGTCGAGGTCAATAATTAAACTCATTCACACAGCAGAAACTGGCAGGTATGGATCAATAATTAAACTCATTCACACAGCAGACACTGGCAGGTACAGATCAATGATTAAACTCATTCACACAGCAGACACTGGCAGGTAGAGGTCAATAATTAAACTCATTCACACGGCAGACACTGGCAGGTACAGATCAATAATTATACTCATTCACACAGCAGAAACTGCTGGTACTGATCAAGAATTAAACTCATTCACAGCAGAAACTGGCAGGTACAGGTCAATAATTAAACTCATTCACACAGCAGACACTGGCAGGTACGGATCAATAATTAAACTCATTCACACGGCAGAAACTGGCAGGTATGGATAAATAATTAAACTCATTCACACAGCAGGCACCGGCAGCTACAGGTCAATAATTAAACTCATTCACACAGCAGAAACTGCCAGGTACAGATCAATAATTAAACTGATTCACACAGCAGAAACTGGCAGGTATGGATCAATAATTAAACTCATTCACACAGCAGAAACTGGCAGGTACAGATCAATAATTAAACTCATTCACACAGGAGAATCTGGCAGGTACAGACCAATAATTAAACTCATTCAAACGGCAGAAACTGGCAGGTACAGGTCAATAATTAAACTCATTCACACAGCAGAAACTGCCAGGTACGGATCAAGAATTAAACTCATTCACACAGCAGACACTGGCAGGTACAGATCAATAATTAAACTCATTCACACAGCAGAAACTGGCAGGTACGGATCAATAATTAAACTCATTCACACAGCAGAAACTGGCAGGTACAGGTCAATAATTAAACTCATTCACACAGCAGAAACTGGCAGGTACTGATCAACAATTAAACTCATTCACACAGCAGAAACTGGCACGTACAGGTCAAAAATTAAACTCATTCACACAGCAGAAACTGCCAGGTACTGATCAAGAATTAAACTCATTCACATAGCAGACACTGGCAGGTACAGTTCAATAATTAAACTCATTCAAACAGCAGACACTGGCAGGTACAGACCAATAATTAAACTCATTCACACTGGAGAAACTGGCAGATACAGATCAATAATTAAACTCATTCAGACAGCAGAAACTGGCAGGTATGGATCAATAATTAAACTCATTCACACAGCAGAAACTGGCAGGTACAGATCGATAATTAAATTCATTCACACAGCAGAAACTGGCAGGTTACAGGTCAATAATTAAACTCATTCACACAGCAGACGCTGGCAGGTACAGATCAACAATTAAACTCATTCACACAGCAGAAACTGGCAGGTACAGATCAATAATTAAACTCATTCACAAAGCAGAAACTGGCAGGTACAGATCAATAATTAAACCCATTCACACAGCAGAGACAGGCAGGTAGAGGTCAATAACTAAAATCATTCACAGGAGAAACTAGTAGGTGTGGATCAATAATAAAACTCATTCACACAGCAGAAACTGGCAGGTACAGGTCAATAATTAAACTCATTCACACAGCATACACTGGCAGGTATGGCTCAATAATTAAATTCCTTCACACAGCAGACATTGGCAGGTTCAGATCAAAAACTAAACTCATTCACTCAGCAGACGCTGGCAGGTACAGATCAACAATAAAACTCATTCACACAGCAGAAACTGGCAGGTACAGATCAATAATTAAACTCATTCACACAGCAGACACTGGCAGGTACAGATCAATAATTAAACTCATTCACACAGCTGACACTGGCAGGTATAGGTCAATAATTAAACTCATTCACACAGCAGAAACTGGCAGGTACAGATCAATAATTAAACTCATTCACACAGCAGAAACTGCCAGGTACGGATCAATAATTAAACTCATTCACAGCAGAAACTGGCAGGTACAGGTCAATAATTAAACTCATTCACACAGCAGACACTGGCAGGTATGGCTCAATAATTAAACTCATTCACACAGTTGACACTGGCAGGAAGAGGTCAATAATTAAACTCATTCACACGGCAGACACTGGCAGGTATGGCTCAATAATTAAACTCATTCACACAGCAGACACTGGCAGGTACAGATCAATAATTAAACTCATTCACAGAGCAGAAACTGCCGGTACGGATCAAGAATTAAACTCATTCACAGCAGAAACTGGCAGGTACACGTCAATAATTAAACTCATTCACACAGCAGACACTGGCAGGTATGGATCAATAATTAAACCCATTCACACAGCAGACAATGGCAGGTACGGATCAATAATTAAACTCATTCACACAGCAGAAACTGGCAGGTACTGATCAACAATTAAACTCATTCACACAGCAGAAACTGGCACGTACAGGTCAAAAATTAAACTCATTCACACAGCAGAAACTGCCAGGTACGGATCAAGAATTAAACTCATTCACATAGCAGACACTGGCAGGTACAGTTCAATAATTAAACTCATTCAAACAGCAGACACTGGCAGGTACAGACCAATAATTAAACTCATTCACACAGGAGAAACTGGCAGATACAGATCAATAATTAAACTCATTCAGACAGCAGAAACTGGCAGGTATGGATCAATAATTAAACTCATTCACACAGCTGAAACTGGCAGGTACAGATCAATAATTAAACTCATTCACACAGCAGAAACTGGCAGGTACAGGTCAATAATTAAACTCATTCACACAGCAGACGCTGGCAGGTACAGATCAACAATTAAACTCATTCACACTACAGAAACTGGCAGGTATGGATCAATAATTAAACTCATTCACACAGCAGATACTGGCAGGTACGGATCAATAATTAAACTGATTCACACAGCAGACACTGGCAGGTATGGATCAATAATTAAACTCATTCACACAGCAGAAACTGGCTGGTACAGATCAATAATTAAACTCATTCACACAGCAGACACTGGCAGGTATGGATGAATAATTAAACTCATTCACACAGCAGAAACTGGCAGGTACAGAACAATAATTAAACTCATTTACACAGCAGACACTGGCAGGTAAGGATCAATAATTAAACTCATTCACACAGCAGACACTGGCAGGTACAGGTCAATAATTAAACTCATTCACACAGCAGACACTGGCAGGTATGGATCAATAATGAAACCCATTCACACAGCAGACACTGGCAGGTACGGATCAATAATTAAACTCATTCACACAGCAGAAACTGGCAGGTACAGGTCAATAATTAAACTCATTTACACAGCAGAAACTGCCAGGTACGGATCAATAATTAAACTCATTCACACAGCAGAAACTGGCAGGTACAGGTCAATAATTAAACTCATTTACACAGCAGACACTGGCAGGTACAGATCAATAATTAAACTCATTCACACAGCAGACACTGGCAGGTAGAGGTCAATAATTAAACTCATTCACACAGCAGACACTGGCAGGTACAGATCAATAATTAAACTCATTCACACAGCAGACACTGGCAGGTAGAGGTCAATAATTAAACTCATTCACACGGCAGACACTGACAGGTACAGATCAATAATTAAACTCATTCACAAAACAGAAACTGCTGGTACGGATCAAGAATTAAACTCATTCACAGCAGAAACTGGCAGGTACAGGTCAATAATTAAACTCATTCACACTGCAGACACTGGCAGGTACAGGTCAATCATTAAACTCATTCACACAGCAGGCACTGGCAGGTAGAGGTCAATAATTAAACTCATTCACACAGCAGAAACTGGCAGGTATGGATCAATAATTAAACACATTCACACAGCAGAAACTGGCAGGTACGGATCAATAACTAAACTCATTCACACAGCAGAAACTGGCAGGTACAGGTCAATAATTAAACTCATTCACACAGAAGAAACTGGCAGGTATGGATCAATAATTAAACACATTCACTCAGCAGAAACTGGCAGGTACGGATCAATAACTAAACTCATTCACACAGCAGAAACTGGCAGGTACAGGTCAATAATTAAACTCATTCACACAGCCGAAACTGCCAGGTACGGATCAATAATTAAACTCATTCACAGCAGAAACTGGCAGGTACAGGTCAATAATTAAACTCATTCACACAGCAGACACTGGCAGGTATGGCTCAATAATTAAACTCATTCACACAGCAGAAACTGCCAGGTACGGATCAATAATTAAACTCATTCACAGCAGAAACTGGCAGGTACAGGTCAATAATTAAACTCATTCACACAGCATAAACGGGCAGATGTGGATCAATAATTAAACACATTCACAGAGCAGACACTGGCAGGTACGGATCAATAATTAAACTCATTCACACAGCAGAAACTGGCAGGTACAGGTCAATAATTAAACTCATTCGCACAGCAGAAACTGGCAGGTACAGATCAATAATTAAACTCATTCACACAGCAGAAACGGGCAGGTATGGATCAATAATTAAACACTTTCACACAGCAGAAACTGGCAGGTACGGATCAATAATTAAACTCATTCACACAGCAGACACTGGCAGGTATGGATCAATAATTAAACTCATTCACACAGCAGAAACTGGCACGTACAGGTCAATAATTAAACTCATTCACACAGCAGAAACGGGCAGTTACAGATCAATAATTAAACTCATTCACACAGCAGACACTGGCAGGTATAGGTCAATAATTAAACTCATTCACACGGCAGACACTGGCAGGTACAGATCAATAATTAAACTCATTCACACAGCAGAAACTGGCAGGTACAGGTCAATAATTAAACTCATTCACACAGTAGACACTGGCAGGTATGGCTCAATAATTAAATTCCTTCACACAGCAGAAACTGGCAGGTACAGGTCAATAATTAAACTCATTCGCACAGCAGAAACTGGCAGGTACGGATCAATAATTAAACTCATTCACAGCAGAAACTGGCATGTACAGGTCAATAATTAAACTCAATCACACAGCAGACACTGGCATGTATGGCTCAATAATTAAATTCATTCACACAGCAGACATTGGCATGTACAGGTCAATAATTAAACTCATTCACACTGCAGAAACTGGCAGGTATGGATCAATAATTAAACTCATTCACACTGCAGACACTGACAGGTACGGATCAATAATTAAACTGATTCACACAGCAGACACTGGCAGGTATGGATCAAAAATTAAACTCATTCACACAGCAGAATCTGGCTGGTACAGATCAATAATTAAACTCATTCACACAGCAGACACTGGCAGGTATGGATGAATAATTAAACTCATTCACACAGCAGAATCTGGCAGGTACAGAACAATAATTAAACTCATTTACACAGCAGACACTGGCAGGTACAGGTCATAATTAAACTCATTCACACAGCAGGCACTGGCAGGTACAGATCAATAATTAAACTAATTCACACAGCAGACACTGGCAGGTATGGATCAATAATTAAACTCATTCACACAGCAGACACTGGCAGGTACAGATCAATGATTAAACTCATTCACACAGCAGACACTGGCAGGTCGAGGTCAATAATTAAACTCATTCACACAGCAGAAACTGGCAGGTATGGATCAATAATTAAACTCATTCACACAGCAGACACTGGCAGGTACAGATCAATGATTAAACTCATTCACACAGCAGACACTGGCAGGTAGAGGTCAATAATTAAACTCATTCACACGGCAGACACTGGCAGGTACAGATCAATAATTATACTCATTCACACAGCAGAAACTGCTGGTACTGATCAAGAATTAAACTCATTCACAGCAGAAACTGGCAGGTACAGGTCAATAATTAAACTCATTCACACAGCAGACACTGGCAGGTACGGATCAATAATTAAACTCATTCACACGGCAGAAACTGGCAGGTATGGATAAATAATTAAACTCATTCACACAGCAGGCACCGGCAGGTACAGGTCAATAATTAAACTCATTCACACAGCAGAAACTGGCAGGTACAGATCAATAATTAAACTGATTCACACAGCAGAAACTGGCAGGTATGGATCAATAATTAAACTCATTCACACAGCAGAAACTGGCAGGTACAGATCAATAATTAAACTCATTCACACAGGAGAATCTGGCAGGTACAGACCAATAATTAAACTCATTCAAACGGCAGAAACTGGCAGGTACAGGTCAATAATTAAACTCATTCACACAGCAGAAACTGCCAGGTACGGATCAAGAATTAAACTCATTCACACAGCAGACACTGGCAGGTACAGATCAATAATTAAACTCATTCACACAGCAGAAACTGGCAGGTACGGATCAATAATTAAACTCATTCACACAGCAGAAACTGGCAGGTACAGGTCAATAATTAAACTCATTCACACAGCAGAAACTGGCAGGTACTGATCAACAATTAAACTCATTCACACAGCAGAAACTGGCACGTACAGGTCAAAAATTAAACTCATTCACACAGCAGAAACTGCCAGGTACTGATCAAGAATTAAACTCATTCACATAGCAGACACTGGCAGGTACAGTTCAATAATTAAACTCATTCAAACAGCAGACACTGGCAGGTACAGACCAATAATTAAACTCATTCACACAGGAGAAACTGGCAGATACAGATCAATAATTAAACTCATTCAGACAGCAGAAACTGGCAGGTATGGATCAATAATTAAACTCATTCACACAGCAGAAACTGGCAGGTACAGATCGATAATTAAATTCATTCACACAGCAGAAACTGGCAGGTTACAGGTCAATAATTAAACTCATTCACACAGCAGACGCTGGCAGGTACAGATCAACAATTAAACTCATTCACACAGCAGAAACTGGCAGGTACAGATCAATAATTAAACTCATTCACAAAGCAGAAACTGGCAGGTACAGATCAATAATTAAACCCATTCACACAGCAGAGACAGGCAGGTAGAGGTCAATAACTAAAATCATTCACAGGAGAAACTAGTAGGTGTGGATCAATAATAAAACTCATTCACACAGCAGAAACTGGCAGGTACAGGTCAATAATTAAACTCATTCACACAGCATACACTGGCAGGTATGGCTCAATAATTAAATTCCTTCACACAGCAGACATTGGCAGGTTCAGATCAAAAACTAAACTCATTCACTCAGCAGACGCTGGCAGGTACAGATCAACAATAAAACTCATTCACACAGCAGAAACTGGCAGGTACAGATCAATAATTAAACTCATTCACACAGCAGGCACTGGCAGGTACAGATCAATAATTAAACTCATTCACACAGCTGACACTGGCAGGTATAGGTCAATAATTAAACTCATTCACACAGCAGAAACTGGCAGGTACAGATCAATAATTAAACTCATTCACACAGCAGAAACTGCCAGGTACGGATCAATAATTAAACTCATTCACAGCAGAAACTGGCAGGTACAGGTCAATAATTAAACTCATTCACACAGCAGACACTGGCAGGTATGGCTCAATAATTAAACTCATTCACACAGTTGACACTGGCAGGAAGAGGTCAATAATTAAACTCATTCACACGGCAGACACTGGCAGGTACAGATCAATAATTAAACTCATTCACAGAGCAGAAACTGCCGGTACGGATCAAGAATTAAACTCATTCACAGCAGAAACTGGCAGGTACAGGTCAATAATTAAACTCATTCACACAGCAGACACTGGCAGGTATGGATCAATAATTAAACCCATTCACACAGCAGACACTGGCAGGTACGGATCAATAATTAAACTCATTCACACAGCAGAAACTGGCAGGTACTGATCAACAATTAAACTCATTCACACAGCAGAAACTGGCACGTACAGGTCAAAAATTAAACTCATTCACACAGCAGAAACTGCCAGGTACGGATCAAGAATTAAACTCATTCACATAGCAGACACTGGCAGGTACAGTTCAATAATTAAATTCATTCACACAGCAGAAACTGGCAGGTTACAGGTCAATAATTAAACTCATTCACACAGCAGACGCTGGCAGGTACAGATCAACAATTAAACTCATTCACACAGCAGAAACTGGCAGGTACAGATCAATAATTAAACTCATTCACAAAGCAGAAACTGGCAGGTACAGATCAATAATTAAACCCATTCACACAGCAGAGACAGGCAGGTAGAGGTCAATAACTAAAATCATTCACAGGAGAAACTAGTAGGTGTGGATCAATAATAAAACTCATTCACACAGCAGAAACTGGCAGGTACAGGTCAATAATTAAACTCATTCACACAGCATACACTGGCAGGTATGGCTCAATAATTAAATTCCTTCACACAGCAGACATTGGCAGGTTCAGATCAAAAACTAAACTCATTCACTCAGCAGACGCTGGCAGGTACAGATCAACAATAAAACTCATTCACACAGCAGAAACTGGCAGGTACAGATCAATAATTAAACTCATTCACACAGCAGGCACTGGCAGGTACAGATCAATAATTAAACTCATTCACACAGCTGACACTGGCAGGTATAGGTCAATAATTAAACTCATTCACACAGCAGAAACTGGCAGGTACAGATCAATAATTAAACTCATTCACACAGCAGAAACTGCCAGGTACGGATCAATAATTAAACTCATTCACAGCAGAAACTGGCAGGTACAGGTCAATAATTAAACTCATTCACACAGCAGACACTGGCAGGTATGGCTCAATAATTAAACTCATTCACACAGTTGACACTGGCAGGAAGAGGTCAATAATTAAACTCATTCACACGGCAGACACTGGCAGGTACAGATCAATAATTAAACTCATTCACAGAGCAGAAACTGCCGGTACGGATCAAGAATTAAACTCATTCACAGCAGAAACTGGCAGGTACAGGTCAATAATTAAACTCATTCACACAGCAGACACTGGCAGGTATGGATCAATAATTAAACCCATTCACACAGCAGACACTGGCAGGTACGGATCAATAATTAAACTCATTCACACAGCAGAAACTGGCAGGTACTGATCAACAATTAAACTCATTCACACAGCAGAAACTGGCACGTACAGGTCAAAAATTAAACTCATTCACACAGCAGAAACTGCCAGGTACGGATCAAGAATTAAACTCATTCACATAGCAGACACTGGCAGGTACAGTTCAATAATTAAACTCATTCAAACAGCAGACACTGGCAGGTACAGACCAATAATTAAACTCATTCACACAGGAGAAACTGGCAGATACAGATCAATAATTAAACTCATTCAGACAGCAGAAACTGGCAGGTATGGATCAATAATTAAACTCATTCACACAGCAGAAACTGGCAGGTACAGATCAATAATTAAACTCATTCACACAGCAGAAACTGGCAGGTACAGGTCAATAATTAAACTCATTCACACAGCAGACGCTGGCAGGTACAGATCAACAATTAAACTCATTCACACTACAGAAACTGGCAGGTATGGATCAATAATTAAACTCATTCACACAGCAGATACTGGCAGGTACGGATCAATAATTAAACTGATTCACACAGCAGACACTGGCAGGTATGGATCAATAATTAAACTCATTCACACAGCAGAAACTGGCTGGTACAGATCAATAATTAAACTCATTCACACAGCAGACACTGGCAGGTATGGATGAATAATTAAACTCATTCACACAGCAGAAACTGGCAGGTACAGAACAATAATTAAACTCATTTACACAGCAGACACTGGCAGGTACGGATCAATAATTAAACTCATTCACACAGCAGACACTGGCAGGTACAGGTCAATAATTAAACTCATTCACACAGCAGACACTGGCAGGTATGGATCAATAATGAAACCCATTCACACAGCAGACACTGGCAGGTACGGATCAATAATTAAACTCATTCACACAGCAGAAACTGGCAGGTACAGGTCAATAATTAAACTCATTTACACAGCAGACACTGGCAGGTACGGATCAATAATTAAACTCATTCACACAGCAGAAACTGGCAGGTACAGGTCAATAATTAAACTCATTTACACAGCAGACACTGGCAGGTACATATCAATAATTAAACTCATTCACACAGCAGGCACTGGCAGGTACAGATCAATAATTAAACTAATTCACACAGCAGACACTGGCAGGTACAGATCAATAATTAAACTCATTCACACAGCAGACACTGGCAGGTAGAGGTCAATAATTAAACTCATTCACACGGCAGACACTGACAGGTACAGATCAATAATTAAACTCATTCACATAGCAGAAACTGCTGGTACGGATCAAGAATTAAACTCATTCACAGCAGAAACTGGCAGGTACAGGTCAATAATTAAACTCATTCACACTGCAGACACTGGCAGGTACAGGTCAATCATTAAACTCATTCACACAGCAGGCACTGGCAGGTAGAGGTCAATAATTAAACTCATTCACACAGCAGAAACTGGCAGGTATGGATCAATAATTAAACACATTCACACAGCAGAAACTGGCAGGTACGGATCAATAACTAAACTCATTCACACAGCAGAAACTGGCAGGTACAGGTCAATAATTAAACTCATTCACACAGAAGAAACTGGCAGGTATGGATCAATAATTAAACACATTCACTCAGCAGAAACTGGCAGGTACGGATCAATAACTAAACTCATTCACACAGCAGAAACTGGCAGGTACAGGTCAATAATTAAACTCATTCACACAGCCGAAACTGCCAGGTACGGATCAATAATTAAACTCATTCACAGCAGAAACTGGCAGGTACAGGTCAATAATTAAACTCATTCACACAGCAGACACTGGCAGGTATGGCTCAATAATTAAACTCATTCACACAGCAGAAACTGCCAGGTACGGATCAATAATTAAACTCATTCACAGCAGAAACTGGCAGGTACAGGTCAATAATTAAACTCATTCACACAGCATAAACGGGCAGATATGGATCAATAATTAAACACATTCACAGAGCAGACACTGGCAGGTACGGATCAATAATTAAACTCATTCACACAGCAGAAACTGGCAGGTACAGGTCAATAATTAAACTCATTCGCACAGCAGAAACTGGCAGGTACAGATCAATAATTAAACTCATTCACACAGCAGAAACGGGCAGGTATGGATCAATAATTAAACACTTTCACACAGCAGAAACTGGCAGGTACGGATCAATAATTAAACTCATTCACACAGCAGACACTGGCAGGTATGGATCAATAATTAAACCCATTCACAAAGCAGACACTGGCAGGTACGGATCAATAATTAAACTCATTCACACAGCAGAAACTGGCACGTACAGGTCAATAATTAAACTCATTCACACAGCAGAAACGGGCAGTTACAGATCAATAATTAAACTCATTCACACAGCAGACACTGGCAGGTATAGGTCAATAATTAAACTCATTCACACGGCAGACACTGGCAGGTACAGATCAATAATTAAACTCATTCACACAGCAGAAACTGGCAGGTACAGGTCAATAATTAAACTCAATCACACAGCAGACGCTGGCAGGTACAGATCAATAATTAAACTCATTCACACAGCAGAAACTGGCAGGTACAGGTCAATAATTAAACTCATTCACACAGTAGACACTGGCAGGTATGGCTCAATAATTAAATTCCTTCACACAGCAGAAACTGGCAGGTACAGGTCAATAATTAAACTCATTCGCACAGCAGAAACTGGCAGGTACGGATCAATAATTAAACTCATTCACAGCAGAAACTGGCATGTACAGGTCAATAATTAAACTCAATCACACAGCAGACACTGGCATAGAACATAGAACATAGAACATAGAACAATACAGCGCAGTACAGGCCCTTCGGCCCTCGATGTTGCGCCGATCAAAGCCCACCTAACCTACACTAACCCACTATCCTCCATATACCTATCCAATGCCCGCTTAAATACCCATAAAGAGGGAGAGTCCACTACTGCTACTGGCAGGGCATTCCATGATCTTACGACTCGCTGAGTGAAGAACCTACCCCTAACATCAGTCCTATATCTACCCCCCCTTAATTTAAAGCTATGCCCCCTTGTAATAGCTGACTCCATACGCGGAAAAAGGTTCTCACTGTCAACCCTATCTAACCCCCTAATCATCTTGTACACCTCTATCAAATCACCCCTAAACCTTCTTTTCTCCAAAGAAAACAACCCCAAGTGCCTCAGCCTTTCCTCATAGGATCTTCCTACCATACCAGGCAACATCCTGGTAAACCTCCTCTGCACCCGTTCCAGTGCCTCCACATCCTTCCTATAGTATGGCGACCAAAACTGCACACAATATTCCAGAAGTGGCATGTATGGCTCAATAATTAAATTCATTCACACAGCAGACATTGGCATGTACAGGTCAATAATTAAACTCATTCACACTGCAGAAACTGGCAGGTATGGATCAATAATTAAACTCATTCACACTGCAGACACTGACAGGTACGGATCAATAATTAAACTGATTCACACAGCAGACACTGGCAGGTATGGATCAAAAATTAAACTCATTCACACAGCAGAATCTGGCTGGTACAGATCAATAATTAAACTCATTCACACAGCAGACACTGGCAGGTATGGATGAATAATTAAACTCATTCACACAGCAGAATCTGGCAGGTACAGAACAATAATTAAACTCATTTACACAGCAGACACTGGCAGGTAGAGGTCAATAATTAAACTCATTCACACGGCAGACACTGGCAGGTACAGATCAATAATTATACTCATTCACACAGCAGAAACTGCTGGTACTGATCAAGAATTAAACTCATTCACAGCAGAAACTGGCAGGTACAGGTCAATAATTAAACTCATTCACACAGCAGACACTGGCAGGTACGGATCAATAATTAAACTCATTCACACGGCAGAAACTGGCAGGTATGGATAAATAATTAAACTCATTCACACAGCAGGCACCGGCAGGTACAGGTCAATAATTAAACTCATTCACACAGCAGAAACTGGCAGGTACAGATCAATAATTAAACTGATTCACACAGCAGAAACTGGCAGGTATGGATCAATAATTAAACTCATTCACACAGCAGAAACTGGCAGGTACAGATCAATAATTAAACTCATTCACACAGGAGAATCTGGCAGGTACAGACCAATAATTAAACTCATTCAAACGGCAGAAACTGGCAGGTACAGGTCAATAATTAAACTCATTCACACAGCAGAAACTGCCAGGTACGGATCAAGAATTAAACTCATTCACACAGCAGACACTGGCAGGTACAGATCAATAATTAAACTCATTCACACAGCAGAAACTGGCAGGTACGGATCAATAATTAAACTCATTCACACAGCAGAAACTGGCAGGTACAGGTCAATAATTAAACTCATTCACACAGCAGAAACTGGCAGGTACTGATCAACAATTAAACTCATTCACACAGCAGAAACTGGCACGTACAGGTCAAAAATTAAACTCATTCACACAGCAGAAACTGCCAGGTACTGATCAAGAATTAAACTCATTCACATAGCAGACACTGGCAGGTACAGTTCAATAATTAAACTCATTCAAACAGCAGACACTGGCAGGTACAGACCAATAATTAAACTCATTCACACAGGAGAAACTGGCAGATACAGATCAATAATTAAACTCATTCAGACAGCAGAAACTGGCAGGTATGCATCAATAATTAAACTCATTCACACAGCAGAAACTGGCAGGTACAGATCGATAATTAAATTCATTCACACAGCAGAAACTGGCAGGTTACAGGTCAATAATTAAACTCATTCACACAGCAGACGCTGGCAGGTACAGATCAACAATTAAACTCATTCACACAGCAGAAACTGGCAGGTACAGATCAATAATTAAACTCATTCACAAAGCAGAAACTGGCAGGTACAGATCAATAATTAAACCCATTCACACAGCAGAGACAGGCAGGTAGAGGTCAATAACTAAAATCATTCACAGGAGAAACTAGTAGGTGTGGATCAATAATAAAACTCATTCACACAGCAGAATCTGGCAGGTACAGGTCAATAATTAAACTCATTCACACAGCATACACTGGCAGGTATGGCTCAATAATTAAATTCCTTCACACAGCAGACATTGGCAGGTTCAGATCAAAAACTAAACTCATTCACTCAGCAGACGCTGGCAGGTACAGATCAACAATAAAACTCATTCACACAGCAGAAACTGGCAGGTACAGATCAATAATTAAACTCATTCACACAGCTGACACTGGCAGGTATAGGTCAATAATTAAACTCATTCACACAGCAGAAACTGGCAGGTACAGATCAATAATTAAACTCATTCACACAGCAGAAACTGCCAGGTACGGATCAATAATTAAACTCATTCACAGCAGAAACTGGCAGGTACAGGTCAATAATTAAACTCATTCACACAGCAGACACTGGCAGGTATGGCTCAATAATTAAACTCATTCACACAGTTGACACTGGCAGGAAGAGGTCAATAATTAAACTCATTCACACGGCAGACACTGGCAGGTACAGATCAATAATTAAACTCATTCACAGAGCAGAAACTGCCGGTACGGATCAAGAATTAAACTCATTCACAGCAGAAACTGGCAGGTACAGGTCAATAATTAAACTCATTCACACAGCAGACACTGGCAGGTATGGATCAATAATTAAACCCATTCACACAGCAGACACTGGCAGGTACGGATCAATAATTAAACTCATTCACACAGCAGAAACTGGCAGGTACTGATCAACAATTAAACTCATTCACACAGCAGAAACTGGCACGTACAGGTCAAAAATTAAACTCATTCACACAGCAGAAACTGCCAGGTACGGATCAAGAATTAAACTCATTCACATAGCAGACACTGGCAGGTACAGTTCAATAATTAAACTCATTCAAACAGCAGACACTGGCAGGTACAGACCAATAATTAAACTCATTCACACAGGAGAAACTGGCAGATACAGATCAATAATTAAACTCATTCAGACAGCAGAAACTGGCAGGTATGGATCAATAATTAAACTCATTCACACAGCAGAAACTGGCAGGTACAGATCAATAATTAAACTCATTCACACAGCAGAAACTGGCAGGTACAGGTCAATAATTAAACTCATTCACACAGCAGACGCTGGCAGGTACAGATCAACAATTAAACTCATTCACACTACAGAAACTGGCAGGTATGGATCAATAATTAAACTCATTCACACAGCAGATACTGGCAGGTACGGATCAATAATTAAACTGATTCACACAGCAGACACTGGCAGGTATGGATCAATAATTAAACTCATTCACACAGCAGAAACTGGCTGGTACAGATCAATAATTAAACTCATTCACACAGCAGACACTGGCAGGTATGGATGAATAATTAAACTCATTCACACAGCAGAAACTGGCAGGTACAGAACAATAATTAAACTCATTTACACAGCAGACACTGGCAGGTACGGATCAATAATTAAACTCATTCACACAGCAGACACTGGCAGGTACAGGTCAATAATTAAACTCATTCACACAGCAGACACTGGCAGGTATGGATCAATAATGAAACCCATTCACACAGCAGACACTGGCAGGTACGGATCAATAATTAAACTCATTCACACAGCAGAAACTGGCAGGTACAGGTCAATAATTAAACTCATTTACACAGCAGACACTGGCAGGTACGGATCAATAATTAAACTCATTCACACAGCAGAAACTGGCAGGTACAGGTCAATAATTAAACTCATTTACACAGCAGACACTGGCAGGTACATATCAATAATTAAACTCATTCACACAGCAGGCACTGGCAGGTACAGATCAATAATTAAACTAATTCACACAGCAGACACTGGCAGGTAGAGGTCAATAATTAAACTCATTCACACAGCAGACACTGGCAGGTACAGATCAATAATTAAACTCATTCACACAGCAGACACTGGCAGGTAGAGGTCAATAATTAAACTCATTCACACGGCAGACACTGACAGGTACAGATCAATAATTAAACTCATTCACATAGCAGAAACTGCTGGTACGGATCAAGAATTAAACTCATTCACAGCAGAAACTGGCAGGTACAGGTCAATAATTAAACTCATTCACACTGCAGACACTGGCAGGTACAGGTCAATCATTAAACTCATTCACACAGCAGGCACTGGCAGGTAGAGGTCAATAATTAAACTCATTCACACAGCAGAAACTGGCAGGTATGGATCAATAATTAAACACATTCACACAGCAGAAACTGGCAGGTACGGATCAATAACTAAACTCATTCACACAGCAGAAACTGGCAGGTACAGGTCAATAATTAAACTCATTCACACAGAAGAAACTGGCAGGTATGGATCAATAATTAAACACATTCACTCAGCAGAAACTGGCAGGTACGGATCAATAACTAAACTCATTCACACAGCAGAAACTGGCAGGTACAGGTCAATAATTAAACTCATTCACACAGCCGAAACTGCCAGGAACGGATCAATAATTAAACTCATTCACAGCAGAAACTGGCAGGTACAGGTCAATAATTAAACTCATTCACACAGCAGACACTGGCAGGTATGGCTCAATAATTAAACTCATTCACACAGCAGAAACTGCCAGGTACGGATCAATAATTAAACTCATTCACAGCAGAAACTGGCAGGTACAGGTCAATAATTAAACTCATTCACACAGCATAAACGGGCAGATATGGATCAATAATTAAACACATTCACAGAGCAGACACTGGCAGGTACAGGTCAATAATTAAACTCATTCACACAGCAGAAACTGGCAGGTACAGGTCAATAATTAAACTCATTCGCACAGCAGAAACTGGCAGGTACAGATCAATAATTAAACTCATTCACACAGCAGAAACGGGCAGGTATGGATCAATAATTAAACACTTTCACACAGCAGAAACTGGCAGGTACGGATCAATAATTAAACTCATTCACACAGCAGACACTGGCAGGTATGGATCAATAATTAAACCCATTCACAAAGCAGACACTGGCAGGTACGGATCAATAATTAAACTCATTCACACAGCAGAAACTGGCACGTACAGGTCAATAATTAAACTCATTCACACAGCAGAAACGGGCAGTTACAGATCAATAATTAAACTCATTCACACAGCAGACACTGGCAGGTATAGGTCAATAATTAAACTCATTCACACGGCAGACACTGGCAGGTACAGATCAATAATTAAACTCATTCACACAGCAGAAACTGCCGGTACGGATCAAGAATTAAACTCATTCACACAGCACACACTGGCAGGTACAGGTCAATAATTAAACTCATTCACACATCAGACACTGGCAGGTATGGATCAATAATGAAACCCATTCACACAGCAGACACTGGCAGGTACGGATCAATAATTAAACTCATTCACACAGCAGAAACTGGCAGGTACAGGTCAATAATTAAACTCATTCACACAGCAGACACTGGCAGGTATGGCTCAATAATTAAACTCATTCACACAGCAGAGACTGGCAGGTGCAGATCAATAAATAAACTCATTCACACAGCAGAAACTGGCACGTACAGGTCAATAATTAAACTCATTCACACAGCAGACACTGGCAGGTACAGATCAATAATTAAACTCATTCACACAGCAGAAACTGGCAGGTACAGGTCAATAATTAAACTCATTCACACAGAAGACACTGGCAGGTACAGATCAATAATTAAATTCCTTCACACAGCAGACATTGGCAGGTACAGGTCAATAATTAAACTCATTCACACAGCAGAAACTGGCAGGTACGGATCAATCATTAAACTCATTCACAGCAGAAACTGGCATGTACAGGTCAATAATTACACTCAATCACACAGCAGACACTGGCATGTATGGCTCAATAATTAAATTCAATCACACAGCAGACATTGGCAGGTACAGGTCAATAATTAAACTCATTCACACTGCAGAAACTGGCAGGTATGAATCAATAATTAAACTCATTCACACAGCAGACACTGGCAGGTACGGATCAATAATTAAACTGATTCACACAGCAGACACTGGCAGGTACGGATCAATAATTAAACTCATTCACACAGCAGAAACTGGCTGGTACAGATCTATAATTAAACTCATTCACACAGCAGACACTGGCAGGTATGGATGAATAATTAAACTCATTCACACAGCAGAAACTGGCAGGTACAGAACAATAATTAAACTCATTTACACAGCAGACACTGGCAGGTACAGATCAATAATTAAACTAATTCACACAGCAGACACTGGCAGGTAGAGGTCAATAATTAAACTCATTCTCACAGCAGAAATTGGCAGGTATGGATCAATAATTAAACTCATTCACACAGCAGACACTGGCAGGTACAGATCAATAATTAAACTCATTCACACAGCAGACACTGGCAGGTAGAGGTCAATAATTAAACTCATTCACACGGCAGACACTGACAGGTACAGATCAATAATTAAACTCATTCACACAGCAGAAACTGCTGGTACGGATAAAGAATTAAACTCATTCACAGCAGAAACTGGCAGGTACAGGTCAATAATTAAACTCATTCACACAGCAGACACTGGCAGGTAGTGGTCAATCATTAAACTCATTCACACAGCAGGCACTGGCAGGTACAGATCAATAATTAAACTCATTCACACAGCAGACACTGGCAGGTACAGATCAATAATTAAACTCATTCACACAGCAGAAACTGCTGGTACGGATCAAGAATTAAACTCATTCACAGCAGAAACTGGCAGGTACAGGTCAATAATTAAACTCATTCACAGCAGACACTGGCAGGTACAGGTCAATAATTAAACTCATTCACACAGCAGACACTGGCAGGTACAGGTCAATCATTAAACTCATTCACACAGCAGGCACTGGCAGGTACAGATCAATAATTAAACTCATTCACACAGCAGACACTGGCAGGTAGAGGTCAATAATTAAACTCATTCACACAGCAGAAACTGGCAGGTATGGATCAATAATTAAACACATTCACACAGCAGAAACTGGCAGGTACGGATCAATAACTAAACTCATTCACACAGCAGAAACTGGCAGGTACAGGTCAATAATTAAACTCATTCACACAGAAGAAACTGGCAGGTACGGATCAATAATTAAACTCATTCACACAGAAGAAACTGGCAGGTAGAGGTCAATAATTAAACTCATTCACACAGCAGAAACTGGCAGGTATGGATCAATAATTAAACACATTCACACAGCAGAAACTGGCAGGTATGGATAAATAATTAAACTCATTCACACAGCAGGCACTGGCAGGTACAGGTCAATAATTAAACTCATTCACACAGCAGAAACTGGCAGGTACAGATCAATAATTAAACTCATTCACACAGCAGAAACTGGCAGGTACAGATCAATAATTAAACTCATTCACACAGGAGAATCTGGCAGGTACAGACCAATAATTAAACTCATTCAATCGGCAGAAACTGGCAGGTACAGGTCAATAATTAAACTCATTCACACAGCAGAAACTGCCAGGTACGGATCAAGAATTAAACTCATTCACATAGCAGACACTGGCAGGTACAGATCAATAATTAAACTCATTCACACAGCAGAAACTGGCAGGTACGGATCAATAATTAAACTCATTCACACAGCAGAAACTGGCAGGTACAGGTCAATAATTAAACTCATTCACACAGCAGAAACTGGCAGGTACTGATCAACAATTAAACTCATTCACACAGCAGAAACTGGCACGTACAGGTCAAAAATTAAACTCATTCACACAGCAGAAACTGCCAGGTACTGATCAAGAATTAAACTCATTCACATAGCAGACACTGGCAGGTACAGTTCAATAATTAAACTCATTCAAACAGCAGACACTGGCAGGTACAGACCAATAATTAAACTCATTCACACAGGAGAAACTGGCAGGTACAGGTCAATAATTAAACTCATTCACACAGCAGAAACTGGCAGATATGGATCAATAATTAAACTCATTCACACAGCAGAAACTGGCAGGTACAGGTCAAAAATTAAACTCATTCACACAGCAGAAAGTGCCAGGTACAGATCATTAATTAAACTCATTCACACAGCTGACACTGGCAGGTACAGTTCAATAATTAAACTCATTCAAACAGCAGACACTGGCAGGTACAGACCAATAATTAAACTCATTCACACAGGAGAAACTGGCAGATACAGATCAATAATTAAACTGATTCAGACAGCAGAAACTGGCAGGTACAGGTCAATAATTAAACTCATTCACACAGCAGACGCTGGCAGGTACAGATCAACAATTAAACTCATTCACACAGCAGAAACTGGCAGGTACAGATCATTAATTAAACTCATTCACACAGCTGACACTGGCAGGTATAGGTCAATAATTAAACTCATTCACACAGCAGAAACTGGCAGGTACAGATCAATAATTAAACTCATTCACACAGCAGAAACTGGCAGGTACAGGTCAATAATTAAACTCATTCACACAGCAGACGCTGGCAGGTACAGATCAATAATTAAACTCATTCACACAGCAGACACTGGCAGGTATAGGTCAATAATTAAACTCATTCACACGGCAGACACTGGCAGGTACAGATCAATAATTAAACTCATTCACACAGCAGAAACTGCCGGTACGGATCAAGAATTAAACTCATTCACAGCAGAAACTGGCAGGTACAGGTCAAAAATTAAACTCATTCACACAGCAGACACTGGCAGGTATGGAGTTTGCACGTTCTCCCCGTGTCTGTGTGGGTTTCCTCCGGGTGCTCCGGTTTCCTCCCACAGTCCAAAGATGTGCAGATCAGGTGAATTGGCCATGCTAAATTGCCCGTAGTGTTAGGTAAGGGGTAGATATAGATGTAGTGGTAGGGGTATGGGTGGGTTACGCTTCGGCGGGGCGGTGTGGACTTGTTGGGCCGAAGGGCCTGTTTCCACACTGTAAGTAATCTAATCTCATCTAATCTAATCTAAGCAGAAACTGGCAGGTACAGGTCAATAATTAAACTCATTCATACAGAAGAAACTGGCAGGTACGGATCAATAATTAAACTCATTCACACAGCAGAAACTGGCAGGTATGGATAAATAATTAAACTCATTCACACAGCAGGCACTGGCAGGTACAGATCAATAATTAAACTCATTCACACAGCAGAAACTGGCAGGTACAGATCAATAATTAAACTCATTCACACAGCAGAAACTGGCAGGTACAGTTTAATAATTAAACTCATTCAGACAGCAGAAACTGGCAGGTATGGATCAATAATTAAACTCATTCACACAGCAGAAACTGGCAGGTACAGATCAATAATTAAACTCATTCACACAGGAGAAACTGACAGGTACAGACCAATAATTAAACTCATTCACACAGCAGAAACTGGCACGTACAGGTCAAAAATTAAACTCATTCACATAGCAGACACTGGCAGGTACAGTTCAATAATTAAACTCATTCAAACAGCAGACACTGGCAGGTACAGACCAATAATTAAACTCATTCACACAGGAGAAACTGGCAGATACAGATCAATAATTAAACTCATTCAGACAGCAGAAACTGGCAGGTATGGATCAATAATTAAACTCATTCACACAGCAGAAACTGGCAGGTACAGATCAATAATTAAACTCATTCACACAGCAGACACTGGCAGGTACAGGTCAATAATTAAACTCATTCACACAGCAGACGCTGGCAGGTACAGATCAATAATTAAACTCATTCACACTGCAGAGACAGGCAGGTAGAGGTCAATAACTAAAATCATTCACAGGAGAATCTGGCAGGTATGGATCAATAATAAAACACATTCACACAGCAGAAACTGGCAGGTACAGGTCAATAATTAAACTCATTCACACTGCAGAAACTGGCAGGTATGGATCAATGATTAAACTCATTCACACAGCAGACACTGGCAGGTACGGATCAATAATTAAACTCATTCAGTCAGCAGAAACTGGAAGGTACAGATCAATAATTAAACTCAATCACACAGCAGACACTGGCAGGTACAGGTCAATAATTAAACTCATTCACACAGCAGACACTGGCAGGTGCAGATCAATAGATAAACTCATTCACACAGCAGAAACTGGCACGTACAGGTCAATAATTAAACTCATTCACACAGCAGACACTGGCAGTTACAGATCAATAATTAAACTCATTCACACAGCAGACACTGGCAGGTATAGGTCAATAATTAAACTCATTCACACGGCAGACACTGGCAGGTACAGATCAATAATTAAACTCATTCACACAGCAGAAACTGCCGGTACGGATCAAGAATTAAACTCATTCACAGCAGAAACTGGCAGATACAGGTCAATAATTAAACTCATTCACACAGCAGACACTGGCAGGTATGGATCAATAATTAAACCCATTCACACAGCAGACACTGGCAGGTACGGATCAATAATTAAACTCATTCACACAGCAGAAACTGGCAGGTACAGGTCAATAAGTAAACTCATTCACACAGCAGACACTGGCACGTACAGGTCAATAATTAAACTTAGAACATAGAACATAGAACATAGAACAATACAGCACAGAACAGGCCCTTCGGCCCACGATGTTGTGCCGAACTTCTATCCTAGATTAAGCACCCATCCATGTACCTATCCAAATGCCGCTTAAAGGTCGCCAGTGAATCTGACTCTACCACTCCCACGGGCAGCGCATTCCATGCCCCCACCACTCTCTGGGTGAAGAACCCACCCCTGACATCTCCCCTATACCTTCCACCCTTCACCTTAAATTTATGTCCCCTTGTAACACTCTGTTGTACCCGGGGAAAAAGTTTCTGACTGTCTACTCTATCTATTCCTCTGATCATCTTATAAACCTCTATCAAGTCACCCCTCATCCTTCGCCGTTCCAACGAGAAAAGGCCGAGAACTCTCAACCTATCCTCGTACGACCTACACTCCATTCCAGGCAACATCCTGGTAAATCTTCTCTGCACCCTCTCCAAAGCTTCCACATCTTTCCTAAAGTGAGGCGACCAGAACTGCACACAGTACTCCAAATGTGGCCTAACCAAAGTCCTGTACAGCTGCAACATCACCTCACGACTCTTGAATTCAATCCCTCTGCTAATGAACGATAATACTCCATAGGCCTTCTTACAAACTCTATCCACCTGAGTGGCAACCTTCAAAGATCTATGTACATAGACCCCAAGATCCCTCTGTTCCTCCACCTGACCAAGAACCCTACCATTAACCCTGTATTCCGCATTCTTATTTGTTCTTCCAAAATGGACAACTTCACACTTGGCAGGGTTGAACTCCATCTGCCACTCCTCAGCCCAGCTCTCCATCATATATAAGTCCCTCTGCAGCCGACAACAGCCCTCCTCACTGTCCACAACTCCACCTATCTTTGTATCATCTGCAAATTTACTGACCCACCCTTCGACTCCCTCATCTAAGTCATTAATAAAAATTACAAACAGCAGAGGACCCAGAACTGATCCCTGCCGAACTCCACTTGTAACTGGACTCCATGCTGAATATTTACCATCTACTACCACTCTCTGACTTCGACCGGTTAGCCAGTTTTCTATCCAATTGGCCAAATTTCCCTCTATCCCATGCCTCCTGACTTTCCGCATAAGCCTACCATGGGGAACCTTATCAAATGCCTTACTAAAATCCATGTACACTACATCCACTGCTCTACCCTCATCCACATGCTTGGTCACCTCCTCGAAGAATTCAATAAGACTTGTAAGGCAAGACCTACCCTTCACAAATCCGTGCTGGCTGTCCCTAATCAAGCAGTGCCGTTCCAGATACTCGTAAATCCTATCCCTCAGTACCCTTTCCATTACTTTGCCTACCACAGAAGTAAGACTAACTGGCCTGTAATTCCCGGGGTTATCCCTATTCCCTTTTTTGAACAGGGGCACAACATTCGCTACTCTCCAGTCCCCTGGTACCACCCCCGTTGCCAGTGAAGACGAGAAGATCATTGCCAACGGTACTGCAATTTCCTCTCTTGCTTCCCACATAATCCTAGGATATATCCCGTCAGGCCCGGGGGACTTGTCTATCCTCAAGTTGTTCAAAATGTCCAACACATTCATGCAGCAGAAACTGGCAGGTACAGATCAATAATTAAACTGATTCACACAGCAGAAACTGCCAGGTACGGATCAATAATTAAACTCATTCACAGCAGAAACTGGCAGGTACAGGTCAAAAATTAAACTCATTCACACAGCAGACACTGGCAGGTACAGGTCAATAATTAAACTCATTCACACAGCAGAAACTGGCAGGTACAGGTCAATAATTAAACTCATTCGCACAGCAGAAACTGGCAGGTACGGATCAATAATTAAACTCATTCACACAGCAGAAACGGGCAGGTATGGATCAATAATTAAACTCATTCACACAGCAGACACTGGTAGGAACAGGTCAATAATTAAACTCATTCACACAGCAGAAACTGGCAGGTACGGATCAATAATTAAACTCATTCGCACAGCAGAAACTGGCAGGTACAGATCAATAATTAAACTCATTCACACAGCAGAAACTGGCAGGTACAGATCAATAATTAAACTCATTCACACAGCAGACACTGGCAGGTACGGATCAATAATTAAACTCATTCACACAGCAGAAACTGGCAGGTACAGGTCAATAATTAAACTCATTCGCACAGCAGAAACTGGCAGGTACAGATCAATAATTAAACTCATTCACACAGCAGAAACTGGCAGGTACGGATCAATAATTAAACTCATTCACACAGCAGACACTGGTAGGAACAGGTCAATAATTAAACTCATTCACACAGCAGAAACTGGCAGGTACGGATCAATAATTAAACTCATTCGCACAGCAGAAACTGGCAGGTACAGATCAATAATTAAACTCATTCACACAGCAGAAACTGGCAGGTACAGATCAATAATTAAACTCATTCACACAGCAGAAACGGGCAGGTATGGATCAATAATTAAACACATTCACACAGCAGACACTGGCAGGTACGGATCAATAATTAAACTCATTCACACAGCAGACGCTGGCAGGTACAGGTCAATAATGAAACTCATTCACACAACAGAAACTGGCAGATACTGATCAATAATTAAACTCATTCACACAGCAGACACTGGCAGGTACAGGTCAATAATTAAACTCATTCACAAAGCAGAAACTGGAAGGTACAGATCAATAATTAAACTCATTCACACAGCAGACACTGGCAGGTACAGGTCAATAATTAAACTCATTCACACAGCAGACACTGGCAGGTGCAGATCAATAAATAAACTCATTCACACAGCAGACACTGGCAGGTACAGGTCAATAATGAAACTCATTCACACAACAGAAACTGGCAAATACTGATCAATAATTAAACTCATTCACACAGCAGACACTGGCAGGTATGGATCAATAATTAAACACATTCACACAGCAGAAACTGGCAGGTACGGATCAGTAACTAAACTCATTCACACAGCACGGTGGCACAGTGGTTAGCACTGCTGCCTCACAGCGCCAGAGACCCGGGTTCAATTCCAGCCTCAGACGACTGACTGTGTGGAGTTTGCACGTTCTCCCCGTGTCTGTGTGGGTTTCCTCCGGGTGCTCCGGTTTCCTCCCACAGTCCAAAGATGTGCAGATCAGGTGAATTGGCCATGCTAAATTGCCCGTAGTGTTAGGTAAGGGGTAGATATAGATGTAGTGGTAGGGGTATGGGTGGGTTACGCTTCGGCGGGGCAGTGTGGACTTGTTGGGCCAAAGGGCCTGTTTCCACACTGTAAGTAATCTAATCTCATCTAAACTAATCTAAGCAGAAACTGGCAGGTACAGGTCAATAATTAAACTCATTCATACAGAAGAAACTGGCAGGTACGGATCAATAATTAAACTCATTCACACAGCAGAAACTGGCAGGTATGGATCAATAATTAAACTCATTCACACAGCAGAAACTGGCAGGTATGGATCAATAATTAAACTCATTCACACAGCAGAAACTGGCAGGTACAGATCAATAATTAAACTCATTCACACAGGAGAAACTGACAGGTACAGACCAATAATTAAACTCATTCACACAGCAGAAACTGGCACGTACAGGTCAAAAATTAAACTCATTCACATAGCAGACACTGGCAGGTACAGTTCAATAATTAAACTCATTCACACAGCAGACACTGGCAGGTACAGACCAATAATTAAACTCATTCACACAGGAGAAACTGGCAGATACAGATCAATAATTAAACTCATTCAGACAGCAGAAACTGGCAGGTATGGATCAATAATTAAACTCATTCACACAGCAGAAACTGGCAGGTACAGATCAATAATTAAACTCATTCACACAGCAGAAACTGGCAGGTACAGGTCAATAATTAAACTCATTCACACAGCAGACGCTGGCAGGTACAGATCAACAATTAAACTCATTCACACAGCAGAAACTGGCAGGTACAGATCAATAATTAAACTCATTCACACTGCAGAGACAGGCAGGTAGAGGTCAATAACTAAAATCATTCACAGGAGAATCTGGCAGGTATGGATCAATAATAAAACACATTCACACAGCAGAAACTGGCAGGTACAGGTCAATAATTAAACTCATTCACACTGCAGAAACTGGCAGGTATGGATCAATGATTAAACTCATTCACACAGCAGACACTGGCAGGTACGGATCAATAATTAAACTCATTCAGACAGCAGAAACTGGAAGGTACAGATCAATAATTAAACTCAATCACACAGCAGACACTGGCAGGTACAGGTCAATAATTAAACTCATTCACACAGCAGACACTGGCAGGTGCAGATCAATAGATAAACTCATTCACACAGCAGAAACTGGCACGTACAGGTCAATAATTAAACTCATTCACACAGCAGACACTGGCAGTTACAGATCAATAATTAAACTCATTCACACAGCAGACACTGGCAGTTACAGATCAATAATTAAACTCATTCACACAGCAGACACTGGCAGGTATAGGTCAATAATTAAACTCATTCACACGGCAGACACTGGCAGGTACAGATCAATAATTAAACTCATTCACACAGCAGAAACTGCCGGTACGGATCAAGAATTAAACTCATTCACAGCAGAAACTGGCAGATACAGGTCAATAATTAAACTCATTCACACAGCAGACACTGGCAGGTATGGATCAATAATTAAACCCATTCACACAGCAGACACTGGCAGGTACGGATCAATAATTAAACTCATTCACACAGCAGAAACTGGCAGGTACAGGTCAATAATTAAACTCATTCACACAGCAGACACTGGCACGTACAGGTCAATAATTAAACTTAGAACATAGAACATAGAACATAGAACAATACAGCACAGAACAGGCCCTTCGGCCCACGATGTTGTGCCGAACTTCTATCCTAGATTAAGCACCCATCCATGTACCTATCCAAATGCCGCTTAAAGGTCGCCAATGAATCTGACTCTACCACTCCCACGGGCAGCGCATTCCATGCCCCCACCACTCTCTGGGTGAAGAACCCACCCCTGACATCTCCCCTATACCTTCCACCCTTCACCTTAAATTTATGTCCCCTTGTAACACTCTGTTGTACCCGGGGAAAAAGTTTCTGACTGTCTACTCTATCTATTCCTCTGATCATCTTATAAACCTCTATCAAGTCACCCCTCATCCTTCGCCGTTCCAACGAGAAAAGGCCGAGAACTCTCAACCTATCCTCGTACGACCTACTCTCCATTCCAGGCAACATCCTGGTAAATCTTCTCTGCACCCTCTCCAAAGCTTCCACATCTTTCCTAAAGTGAGGCGACCAGAACTGCACACAGTACTCCAAATGTGGCCTAACCAAAGTCCTGTACAGCTGCAACATCACCTCACGACTCTTGAATTCGATCCCTCTGCTAATGAACGATAATACTCCATAGGCCTTCTTACAAACTCTATCCACCTGAGTGGCAACCTTCAAAGATCTATGTACATAGACCCCAAGATCCCTCTGTTCCTCCACCTGACCAAGAACCCTACCATTAACCCTGTATTCCGCATTCTTATTTGTTCTTCCAAAATGGACAACTTCACACTTGGCAGGGTTGAACTCCATCTGCCACTCCTCAGCCCAGCTCTGCATCATATATAAGTCCCTCTGCAGCCGACAACAGCCCACCTCACTGTCCACAACTCCACCTATCTTTGTATCATCTGCAAATTTACTGACCCACCCTTCGACTCCCTCATCTAAGTCATTAATAAAAATTACAAACAGCAGAGGACCCAGAACTGATCCCTGCGGAACTCCACTTGTAACTGGACTCCATGCTGAATATTTACCATCTACTACCACTCTCTGACTTCGACCGGTTAGCCAGTTTTCTATCCAATTGGCCAAATTTCCCTCTATCCCATGCCTCCTGACTTTCCGCATAAGCCTACCATGGGGAACCTTATCAAATGCCTTACTAAAATCCATGTACACTACATCCACTGCTCTACCCTCATCCACATGCTTGGTCACCTCCTCGAAGAATTCAATAAGACTTGTAAGGCAAGACCTACCCTTCACAAATCCGTGCTGGCTGTCCCTAATCAAGCAGTGCCGTTCCAGATACTCGTAAATCCTATCCCTCAGTACCCTTTCCATTACTTTGCCTACCACAGAAGTAAGACTAACTGGCCTGTAATTCCCGGTGTTATCCCTATTCCCTTTTTTGAACAGGGGCACAACATTCGCTACTCTCCAGTCCCCTGGTACCACCCCCGTTGCCAGTGAAGACGAGAAGATCATTGCCAACGGTACTGCAATTTCCTCTCTTGCTTCCCACATAATCCTAGGATATATCCCGTCAGGCCCGGGGGACTTGTCTATCCTCAAGTTGTTCAAAATGTCCAACACATTCATACAGCAGAAACTGGCAGGTACAGATCAATAATTAAACTGATTCACACAGCAGAAACTGCCAGGTACGGATCAATAATTAAACTCATTCACAGCAGACACTGGCAGGTACAGGTCAAAAATTAAACTCATTCACACAGCAGAAACTGGCAGGTACAGGTCAATAATTAAACTCATTCGCACAGCAGAAACTGGCAGGTACAGATCAATAATTAAACTCATTCACACAGCAGAAATGGGCAGGTATGGATCAATAATTAAACACATTCACACAGCAGAAACTGGCAGGTACGGATCAATAATTAAACTCATTCACACAGCAGACATTGGCAGTTACAGATCAATAATTAAACTCATTCACACAGCAGAAACTGGCAGGTACGGATCAATAATTAAACTCATTCGCACAGCAGAAACTGGCAGGTACAGATCAATAATTAAACTCATTCACACAGCAGAAACTGGCAGGTACAGATCAATAATTAAACTCATTCACACAGCAGAAACGGGCAGGTATGGATCAATAATTAAACACATTCACACAGCAGACACTGGCAGGTACGGATCAATAATTAAACTCATTCACACAGCAGACGCTGGCAGGTACAGGTCAATAATGAAACTCATTCACACAACAGAAACTGGCAGATACTGATCAATAATTAAACTCATTCACACAGCAGACACTGGCAGGTACAGGTCAATAATTAAACTCATTCACAAAGCAGAAACTGGAAGGTACAGATCAATAATTAAACTCATTCACACAGCAGACACTGGCAGGTACAGGTCAATAATTAAACTCATTCACACAGCAGACACTGGCAGGTGCAGATCAATAAATAAACTCATTCACACAGCAGACACTGGCAGGTACAGGTCAATAATGAAACTCATTCACACAACAGAAACTGGCAGATACTGATCAATAATTAAACTCATTCACACAGCAGACACTGGCAGGTATGGATCAATAATTAAACACATTCACACAGCAGAAACTGGCAGGTACGGATCAGTAACTAAACTCATTCACACAGCACGGTGGCACAGTGGTTAGCACTGCTGCCTCACAGCGCCAGAGACCCGGGTTCAATTCCCGCCTCAGACGACTGACTGTGTGGAGTTTGCACGTTCTCCCCGTGTCTGTGTGGGTTTCCTCCGGGTGCTCCGGTTTCCTCCCACAGTCCAAAGATGTGCAGATCAGGTGAATTGGCCATGCTAAATTGCCCGTAGTGTTAGGTAAGGGGTAGATATAGATGTAGTGGTAGGGGTATGGGTGGGTTACGCTTCGGCGGGGCGGTGTGGACTTGTTGGGCCGAAGGGCCTGTTTCCACACTGTAAGTAATCTAATCTCATCTAAACTAATCTAAGCAGAAACTGGCAGGTACAGGTCAATAATTAAACTCATTCACACAGCAGACACTGGCAGGTACGGATCAATAATTAAACTCATTCACACAGCAGAAACTGGCAGGTACAGGTCAATAATTAAACACATTCGCACAGCAGAAACTGGCAGGTACAGATCAATAATTAAACACATTCACACAGCAGAAACTGGCAGGTACGGATCAATAATTAAACTCATTCACACAGCAGACACTGGTAGGAACAGGTCAATAATTAAACTCATTCACACAGCAGAAACTGGCAGATACGGATCAATAATTAAACTCATTCGCACAGCAGAAACTGGCAGGTACAGATCAATAATTAAACTCATTCACACAGCAGAAACTGGCAGGTACAGATCAATAATTAAACTCATTCACACAGCAGAAACGGGCAGGTATGGATCAATAATTAAACACATTCACACAGCACACTGGCAGGTACGGATCAATAATAAAACTCATTCACACAGCAGACGCTGGCAGGTACAGGTCAATAATGAAACTCATTCACACAACAGAAACTGGCAGGTATGGATCAATAATTAAACTCATTCACACAGCAGAAACTGGAAGGTACAGATCAATAATTAAACTCATTCAGACAGCAGAAACTGGCAGGTATGGATCAATAATTAAACTTATTCACACAGCAGACACTGGCAGGTACAGGTCAATAATTAAACTCATTCACAAAGCAGAAACTGGAAGGTACAGATCAATAATTAAACTCATTCACACAGCAGACACTGGCAGGTACAGGTCAATAATTAAACTCATTCACACAGCAGACACTGGCAGGTGCAGATCAATAAATAAACTCATTCACACAGCAGAAACTGGCACGTACAGGTCAATAATTAAACTCATTCACACATCAGACACTGGCAGGTATGGATCAATAATTAAACACATTCACACAGCAGAAACTGGCAGGTACGGATCAATAACTAAACTCATTCACACAGCAGAAACTGGCAGGTACAGGTCAATAATTAAACTCATTCACACAGAAGAAACTGGCAGGTACGGATCAATAATTAAACTCATTCACACAGCAGAAACTGGCAGGTATGGATAAATAATTAATCTCATTCACACAGCAGGCACTGGCAGGTACAGGTCAATAATTAAACTCATTCACAAAGCAGAAACTGGCAGGTATGGATCAATAATTAAACTCATTCACACAGCAGAAACTGGCAGGTACAGATCAATAATTAAACTCGTTCACACAGGAGAAACTGGCAGGTACAGACCAATAATTAAACTCATTCAAACGGCAGAAACTGGCAGGTACAGGTCAATAATTAAACTCATTCACACAGCAGAAACTGCCAGGTACGGATCAAGAATTAAACTCATTCACACAGCAGAAACTGGCAGGTACGGATCAATAATTAAACTCATTGACACAGCAGAAACTGGCAGGTAAGGGTCAATAATTAAACTCATTCACACAGCAGAAACTGGCACGTACAGGTCAAAAATTAAACTCATTCACACAGCAGAAACTGCCAGGTACAGATCAAGAATTAAACTCATTCACACAGGAGAAACTGGCAGATACAGATCAATAATTAAACTCATTCAGACAGCAGAAACTGGCAGGTATGTATCAATAATTAAACTCATTCACACAGCAGAAACTGTCAGGTACAGATCAATAATTAAACTCATTCACACAGCAGAAACTGGCAGGTACAGGTCAATAATTAAACTCATTCACACTGCAGACACTGGCAGGTATGGCTCAATAATTAAATTCCTTCACACAGCAGACATTGGCAGGTACAGATCAATAACTAAACTCATTCACTCAGCAGACGCTGGCAGGTACAGATCAACAATAAAACTCATTCACACAGCAGGCACTGGCAGGTACAGATCAATAATTAAACTCATTCACACAGCTGACACTGGCAGGTATGGATCAATAATTAAACACATTCACACAGCAGACGCTGGCAGGTACAGGTCAATAATTAAACTCATTCACACAACAGAAACTGGCAGGTACTGATCAATAATTAAACTCATTCACACAGCAGACACTGGCAGGTACAGGTCAATAATTAAACTCATTCACACAGCAGACACTGG
Source organism: Chiloscyllium punctatum (assembly GCF_047496795.1). NCBI lineage: Eukaryota > Metazoa > Chordata > Chondrichthyes > Orectolobiformes > Hemiscylliidae > Chiloscyllium > Chiloscyllium punctatum. The sequence goes on along the minus strand of NC_092761.1, from coordinate 47,135,625 downwards.
CAGGTGCAGATCAATAATTAAATTCATTCACACAGCAGAAACTGCCAGGTACGGATCAATAACTAAACTCATTCACACAGCAGACACTGGCAGTTACAGACAATAATTAAACTCATTCACACAGGAGACACTGGCAGGTATAGGTCAATAATTAAACTCATTCACACGGCAGACACTGGCAGGTACAGATCAATAATTAAACTCATTCACACAGCAGAAACTGCCGGTACGGATCAAGAATTAAACTCATTCACAGCAGAAACTGGCAGGTACAGGTCAATAATTAAACTCATTCACACAGCAGACACTGGCAGGTATGGATCAATAATTAAACCCATTCACACAGCAGACACTGGCAGGTACGGATCAATAATTAAACTCATTCACACAGCAGAAACTGGCAGGTACAGGTCAATAATTAAACTCATTCACACAGCAGACACTGGCAGGTATGGCTCAATAATTAAACTCATTCACACAGCAGAGACTGGCAGGTACAGATCAATAATTAAACTCATTCACACAGCTGACACTGGCAGGTATAGGTCAATAATTAAACTCATTCACACAGCAGAAACTGGCAGGTACAGATCAATAATTAAACTGATTCACACAGCAGAAACTGGCAGGTACAGATCAATAATTAAACACATTCACACAGCAGAAACGGAAGGTATGGATCAATAATTAAACACATTCACACAGCAGAAACTGGCAGGTACGGATCAATAATTAAACTCATTCACACAGCAGACACTGGTAGGAACAGGTCAATAATTAAACTCATTCACACAGCAGAAACTGGCAGGTACGGATCAATAATGAAACTCATTCACACAACAGAAACTGGCAGGTACTGATCAATAATTAAACTCATTCACACAGCAGACACTGGCAGGTAAAGGTCAATAATTAAACTCATTCATAAAGCAGAAACTGGAAGGTACAGATCAATAATTAAACACATTCACACAGCAGACACTGGCAGGTACAGGTCAATAATTAAACTCATTCACACAGCAGACACTGGCAGGTGCAGATCAATAAATAAACTCATTCACACAGCAGAAACTGGCACGTACAGGTCAATAATTAAACTCATTCACACAGCAGACACTGGCAGGTATGGATCAATAATTAAACACATTCACACAGCAGACACTGGCAGGTACAGGTCAATAATTAAACTCATTCATAAAGCAGAAACTGGAAGGTACAGATCAATAATTAAACTCATTCACACAGCAGACACTGGCAGGTACAGGTCAATAATTAAACTCATTCACACAGCAGACACTGGCAGGTGCAGATCAATAAATAAACTCATTCACACAGCAGAAACTGGCACGTACAGGTCAATAATTAAACTCATTCACACAGCAGAGACTGGCAGGTATGGATCAATAATTAAACACATTCACACAGCAGAAACTGGCAGGTACGGATCAATAACTAAACTCATTCACACAGCAGAAACTGGCAGGTAGAGGTCAATAATTAAACTCATTCACACAGCAGACACTGGCAGGTGCAGATCAATAAATAAACTCATTCACACAGCAGAAACTGGCACGTACAGGTCAATAATTAAACTCATTCACACAGCAGACACTGGCAGGTATGGATCAATAATTAAACACATTCACACAGCAGACACTGGCAGGTACAGGTCAATAATTAAACTCATTCATAAAGCAGAAACTGGAAGGTACAGATCAATAATTAAACTCATTCACACAGCAGACACTGGCAGGTACAGGTCAATAATTAAACTCATTCACACAGCAGACACTGGCAGGTGCAGATCAATAAATAAACTCATTCACACAGCAGAAACTGGCACGTACAGGTCAATAATTAAACTCATTCACACAGCAGAGACTGGCAGGTATGGATCAATAATTAAACTCATTCACACAGCTGACACTGGCAGGTATAGGTCAATAATTAAACTCATTCACACAGCAGAAACTGGCAGGTACAGATCAATAATTAAACTGATTCACACAGCAGAAACTGGCAGGTACAGATCAATAATTAAACACATTCACACAGCAGAAACGGAAGGTATGGATCAATAATTAAACACATTCACACAGCAGAAACTGGCAGGTACGGATCAATAATTAAACTCATTCACACAGCAGACACTGGTAGGAACAGGTCAATAATTAAACTCATTCACACAGCAGAAACTGGCAGGTACGGATCAATAATGAAACTCATTCACACAACAGAAACTGGCAGGTACTGATCAATAATTAAACTCATTCACACAGCAGACACTGGCAGGTAAAGGTCAATAATTAAACTCATTCATAAAGCAGAAACTGGAAGGTACAGATCAATAATTAAACACATTCACACAGCAGACACTGGCAGGTACAGGTCAATAATTAAACTCATTCACACAGCAGACACTGGCAGGTGCAGATCAATAAATAAACTCATTCACACAGCAGAAACTGGCACGTACAGGTCAATAATTAAACTCATTCACACAGCAGACACTGGCAGGTATGGATCAATAATTAAACACATTCACACAGCAGACACTGGCAGGTACAGGTCAATAATTAAACTCATTCATAAAGCAGAAACTGGAAGGTACAGATCAATAATTAAACTCATTCACACAGCAGACACTGGCAGGTACAGGTCAATAATTAAACTCATTCACACAGCAGACACTGGCAGGTGCAGATCAATAAATAAACTCATTCACACAGCAGAAACTGGCACGTACAGGTCAATAATTAAACTCATTCACACAGCAGAGACTGGCAGGTATGGATCAATAATTAAACACATTCACACAGCAGAAACTGGCAGGTACGGATCAATAACTAAACTCATTCACACAGCAGAAACTGGCAGGTAGAGGTCAATAATTAAACTCATTCACACAGAAGAAACTGGCAGGTACAGATCAATAATTAAACTCATTCACACAGAAGAAACTGGCAGGTACAGGTCAATAATTAAACTCATTCACACAGCAGAAACTGGCAGGTACAGATCAATAATTAAACTCATTCACACAGCAGAAACTGGCAGGTATGGATCAATAATTAAACTCATTCACACAGCAGAAACTGGCAGATACAGATCAATAATTAAACTCATTCACACAGGAGAAACTGGCAGGTACAGACCAATAATTAAACTCATTCAAACGGCAGAAACTGGCAGGTACGGGTCAATAATTAAACTCATTCACACAGCAGAAACTGCCAGGTACGGATCAAGAATTAAACTCATTCACATAGCAGACACTGGCAGGTACAGATCAATAATTAAACTCATTCACACAGCAGAAACTGGCAGGTACAGATCAATAATTAAACTCATTCACACAGCTGACACTGGCAGGTATACGTCAATAATTAAACTCATTCACACAGCAGAAACTGGCAGGTACAGATCAATAATTAAACTCATTCACACAGCAGAAACTGGCAGGTACGGATCAATAATTAAACTCATTCACACAGCAGAAACTGGCAGGTACAGGTCAATAATTAAACTCATTCACACAGCAGAAACTGGCAGGTACTGATCAACAATTAAACTCATTCACACAGCAGAAACTGGCATGTACAGGTCAAAAATTAAACTCATTCACACAGCAGAAACTGCCACGTACAGATGAAGAATTAAACTCATTCACATAGCAGACACTGGCAGGTACAGACCAATAATTAAACTCATTCACACAGGAGAAACTGGCAGATACAGATCAATAATTAAACTCATTCACACAGGAGAAACTGGCAGATACAGATCAATAATTAAACTCATTCAGACAGCAGAAACTGGCAGGTATGGATCAATAATTAAACTCATTCACACAGCAGAAACTGTCAGGTACAGATCAATAATTAAACTCATTCACACAGCAGAAACTGGCAGGTATGGATGAATAATTAAACCCATTCACACAGCAGACACTGGCAGGTACGGATCAATAATTAAACTCATTCACACAGCAGAAACTGGCAGGTTCAGACCAATAATTAAACTCATTCACACAGGAGAAACTGGCAGATATAGATCAATAATTAAACTCATTCAGACAGCAGAAACTGGCAGGTACGGATCAATAATTAAACTCATTCACACAGCAGAAACTGGCAGGTACAGATCAATAATTAAACTCATTCACACAGCAGAAACTGGCAGGTATGGATGAATAATTAAACCCATTCACACAGCAGACACTGGCAGGTACGGATCAATAATTAAACTCATTCAAACAGCAGAAACTGGCAGGTACAGGTCAATATTAAACTCATTCACAGCAGAAACTGGCAGGCACAGGTCAATAATTAAACTCATTCACACAGCAGACACTGGCAGGTATGGCTCAATAATTAAACTCATTCACACAGCAGAAACTGCCGGTACGGATCAAGAATTAAACTCATTCACAGCAGAAACTGGCAGGTACAGGTCAATAATTAAACTCATTCACACAGCAGACACTGGAAGGTATGGATCAATAATTAAACCCATTCACACACAGACACTGGCAGGTACGGATCAATAATTAAACTCATTCACACAGCAGAAACTGGCAGGTACAGGTCAATAATTAAACTCATTCACACAGCTGACACTGGCAGGTATGGCTCAATAATTAAACTCATTCACACAGCAGAGACTGGCAGGTACGGATCAATAATTAAACTCATTCACACAGCAGACGCTGGCAGGTACAGGTCAATACTGAAACTCATTCACACAGCAGAAACTGGCAGGTACAGGTCAATAATTAAACTCATTTACAAAGCAGAAACTGGAAGGTACAGATCAATAATTAAACTCATTCACACAGCAGACACTGGCAGGTACACGTCAATGATTAAACTCATTCACACAGCAGACACTGGCAGGTGCAGATCAATAGATAAACTCATTCACACAGCAGAAACTGGCACGTACAGGTCAACAATTAAACTCATTCACACAAGAGAAACTGGCAGGTACAGAAAAATAATTAAACTCATTCACACAGCAGAAACTGGCAGGTACAGATCAATAATTAAACTCATTTTGAAAGCAGAAACTGGCAGGTATGGATCAATAATTAAACTCATACACATAGCAGAAACTGGCAGGTACAGATCAATAATTAAACTCATTCACACAGCAGAAACTGGCAGGTACAGATCAATAATTAAACTCATTCAGACGGTAGAAACTGGCAGGTATGGATCAATAATTAAACTGATTCACACAGCAGAAACTGGCAGGTACAGATCAATAATTAAACTCATTCACACAGCAGAAACTGGCAGGTACAGGTCAATAATTAAACTCATTCACACTACAGAAACTGGCAGGTATGGATGAATAATTAAACTCATTCACACAGCAGAAACTGGCAGGTATGGATCAATAATTAAACTCATTCACACAGCAGACACTGGCAGGTACAGGTCAATAATTAAACTCATTCACACAGCAGGCACTGGCAGGTACAGATCAATAATTAAACTCATTCACACAGCAGACACTGGCAGGTAGAGGTCAATAATTAAACTCATTCACACAGCAGAAACTGGCAGGTACGGATCAATAATAAAACTCATTCACACAGCAGACACTGGCAGGTAGAGGTCAATAATTAAACTCATTCACACAGCAGGCACTGGCAGGTAGAGATCAATAATTAAACTCATTCACACAGCAGACACTGGCAGGTAGAGGTCAATAATTAAACTCATTCACACAGCAGACACTGGCAGGTACAGATCAATAATTAAACTCATTCACACAGCAGACACTGGCAGGTAGAGGTCAATAATTAAACTCATTCACACGGCAGAAACTGGCAGGTACGGATAAGTAATTAAACTCATTCACACAGCAGAAACTGGCAGGTACAGATCAATAATTAAACTCATTCACACAGCAGAAACTGGCAGATACGTATCAATAATTAAACTCATTCACACAGCAGAAACTGGCAGGTACGGATCAATCATTAAACTCATGCACACAGCAGACACTGGCAGGTACAGATCAATAATTAAACTCATTCACACAGCAGAAACTGGCAGGTACGGATGAATAATTAATCTCATTCACACAGCAGAAACTGGCAGGTACAGAACAATAATTAAACTCATTTACACAGCAGACACTGGCAGGTACAGGTCAATAATTAAACTCATTCACACAGCAGAAACTGGCAGGTACAGATCAATAATTAAACTCATTCACACAGCAGAAACTGGCAGGTACAGAACAATAATTAAACTCATTTACACAGCAGACACTGGCAGGTCCAGGTCAATAATTAAACTCATTCACACAGCAGAAACTGGCTTGTATGGATCAATAATTAAACTCATTCACACAGCAGACACTGGCAGGTACAGATCAATAATTAAACTCATTCACACAGCAGAAACTGCCGGTACGCATCAAGAATTAAACTCATTCACACAGCAGAAACTGGCAGGTACAGATCAATAATTAAACTCATTCACACAGGAGAAACTGGCAGGTACAGACCAATAATTAAACTCATTCAAACGGCAGAAACTGGCAGGTACAGGTCAATAATTAAACTCATTCACACAGCAGAAACTGCCAGGAACGGATCAAGAATTAAACTCATTCACATAGCAGACGCTGGCAGGTACAGATCAACAATTAAACTCATTCACACAGCAGAAACTGGCAGGTACAGATCAATAATTAAACTCATTCACACAGCAGAGACAGGCAGGTAGAGGTCAATAACTAAAATCATTCACAGGAGAAACTGGCAGGTACAGATCAATAATTAAACTTATTCACACAGCAGAACCTGGCAGGTATGGATCAATAATTAAACTCATTCACACAGGAGAAACTGGGAGGTACAGATCAATAATTAAACTCATTCACACAGGAGAAACTGGCAGGTACAGACCAATAATTAAACTCATTCTAACGGCAGAAACTGGCAGGTACAGGTCAATAATTAAACTCATTCACATAGCAGAAGCTGGCAGATACAGATTAACAATTAAACTCATTCACACAGCAGAAACTGGCAGGTACAGATCAATAATTAAACTCATTCACACAGCAGAAACTGGCAGGTACAGGTCAATAATTAAACTCATTCACATAGCAGAAGCTGGCAGATACAGATCAACAATTAAACTCATTCACACAGCAGAAACTGGCAGGTACGGATCAATAATTAAACTCATTGACACAGCAGAAACTGGCAGGTAAGGGTCAATAATTAAACTCATTCACACAGCAGAAACTGGCACGTACAGGTCAAAAATTAAACTCATTCACACAGCAGAAACTGCCAGGTACAGATCAAGAATTAAACTCATTCACACAGGAGAAACTGGCAGATACAGATCAATAAGTAAACTCATTCAGACAGCAGAAACTGGCAGGTATGTATCAATAATTAAACTCATTCACACAGCAGAAACTGTCAGGTACAGATCAATAATTAAACTCATTCACACAGCAGGAACTGGCAGGTACAGGTCAATAATTAAACTCATTCACACTGCAGACACTGGCAGGTATGGCTCAATAATTAAATTCCTTCACACAGCAGACATTGGCAGGCACAGATCAATAACTAAACTCATTCACTCAGCAGACGCTGGCAGGTACAGATCAACAATAAAACTCATTCACACAGCAGGCACTGGCAGGTACAGATCAATAATTAAACTCATTCACACAGCAGACACTGGCAGGTATGGCTCAATAATTAAATTCCTTCACACAGCAGACATTGGCAGGTACAGATCAATAATTAAACTCATTCACACAGCTGACACTGGCAGGTACAGGTCAATAATTAAACTCATTCACACAGCTGACACTGGCAGGTATGGATCAATAATTAAACACATTCACACAGCAGACGCTGGCAGGTACAGGTCAATAAGTAAACTCATTCACACAACAGAAACTGGCAGGTACTGATCAATAATTAAACTCATTCACACAGCAGACACTGGCAGGTACAGGTCAATAATGAAACTCATTCATAAAGCAGAAACTGGAAGGTACAGATCAATAATTAAACACATTCACACAGCAGACACTGGCCGGTACAGATCAACAATTAAACTCATTCACACAGCAGAAACTGCCAGGTACGGATCAATAACTAAACTCATTCACACAGCAGACACTGGCAGTTACAGACAATAATTAAACTCATTCACACAAGAGACACTGGCAGGTATAGGTCAATAATTAAACTCATTCACACGGCAGACACTGGCAGGTACAGATCAATAATTAAACTCATTCACACAGCAGAAACTGCCGGTACGGATCAAGAATTAAACTCATTCACAGCAGAAACTGGCAGGTACAGGTCAATAATTAAACTCATTCACACAGCAGACACTGGCAGGTATGGATCAATAATTAAACCCATTCACACAGCAGACACTGGCAGGTACGGATCAATAATTAAACTCATTCACACAGCAGAAACTGGCAGGTACAGGTCAATAATTAAACTCATTCACACAGCAGACACTGGCAGGTATGGCTCAATAATTAAACTCATTCACACAGCAGAGACTGGCAGGTACAGATCAATAATTAAACTCATTCACACAGCTGACACTGGCAGGTATAGGTCAATAATTAAACTCATTCACACAGCAGAAACTGGCAGGTACAGATCAATAATTAAACACATTCACACAGCAGAAACGGGCAGGTATGGATCAATAATTAAACACATTCCCACAGCAGAAACTGGCAGATACGGATCAATAATTAAACTCATTCACACAGCAGACACTGGTAGGAACAGATCAATAATTAAACTCATTCACACAGCAGAAACTGGCAGGTACGGATCAATAATTAAACTCATTCGCAGCGCAGAAACTGGCAGGTACAGATCAATAATTAAACTCATTCACACAGCAGAAACTGGCAGGTACAGATCAATAATTAAACTCATTCACACAGCAGAAACGGGCAGGTATGGATCAATAATTAAACACATTCACACAGCAGACACTGGCAGGTACGGATCAATAATAAAACTCATTCACACAGCAGACGCTGGCAGGTACAGGTCAATAATGAAACTCATTCACACAACAGAAACTGGCAGGTACTGATCAATAATTAAACTCATTCACACAGCAGACACTGGCAGGTACAGGTCAATAATTAAACTCATTCACACAGCAGACACTGGCAGGTGCAGATCAATAAATAAACTCATTCACACAGCAGAAACTGGCACGTACAGGTCAATAATTAAACTCATTCACACAGCAGACACTGGCAGGTATGGATCAATAATTAAACACATTCACACAGCAGACACTGGCAGGTACGGATCAATAATTAAACTCATTCACACAGCAGACGCTGGCAGGTACAGGTCAATAATGAAACTCATTCACACAACAGAAAATGGCAGGTACTGATCAATAATTAAACTCATTCACACAGCAGACACTGGCAGGTACAGGTCAATAATTAAACTCATTCACACAGCAGACACTGGCAGGTGCAGATCAATAAATAAACTCATTCACACAGCAGAAACTGGCACGTACAGGTCAATAATTAAACTCATTCACACAGCAGAGACTGGCAGGTATGGATCAATAATTAAACACATTCACACAGCAGAAACTGGCAGGTACGGATCAATAACTAAACTCATTCACACAGCAGAAACTGGCAGGTAGAGGTCAATAATTAAACTCATTCACACAGAAGAAACTGGCAGGTACAGATCAATAATTAAACTCATTCACACAGAAGAAACTGGCAGGTACAGGTCAATAATTAAACTCATTCACACAGCAGAAACTGGCAGGTACAGATCAATAATTAAACTCATTCACACAGCAGAAACTGGCAGGTATGGATCAATAATTAAACTCATTCACACAGCAGAAACTGGCAGGTACAGATCAATAATTAAACTCATTCACACAGGAGAAACTGGCAGGTACAGACCAATAATTAAACTCATTCAAACGGCAGAAACTGGCAGGTACAGGTCATTAATTAAACTCATTCACACAGCAGAAACTGCCAGGTCCGGATCAAGAATTAAACTCATTCACATAGCAGACACTGGCAGGTACAGATCAATAATTAAACTCATTCACACAGCAGAAACTGGCAGGTACGGATCAATAATTAAACTCATTCACACAGCAGAAACTGGCAGGTACAGGTCAATAATTAAACTCATTCACACAGCAGAAACTGGCAGGTACTGATCAACAATTAAACTCATTCACACAGCAGAAACTGGCATGTACAGGTCAAAAATTAAACTCATTCACACAGCAGAAACTGCTACGTACAGATGAAGAATTAAACTCATTCACATAGCAGACACTGGCAGGTACAGACCAATAATTAAACTCATTCACACAGGAGAAACTGGCAGATACAGATCAATAATTAAACTCATTCAGACAGCAGAAACTGGCAGGTATGGATCAATAATTAAACTCATTCACACAGCAGAAACTGTCAGGTACAGATCAATAATTAAACTCATTCACACAGCAGAAACTGGCAGGTATGGATGAATAATTAAACCCATTCACACAGCAGACACTGGCAGGTACGGATCAATAATTAAACTCATTCACACAGCAGAAACTGGCAGGTTCAGACCAATAATTAAACTCATTCACACAGGAGAAACTGGCAGATACAGATCAATAATTAAACTCATTCAGACAGCAGAAACTGGCAGGTACGGATCAATAATTAAACTCATTCACACAGCAGAAACTGGCAGGTACAGATCAATAATTAAACTCATTCACACAGCAGAAACTGGCAGGTATGGATGAATAATTAAACCCATTCCCACAGCAGACACTGGCAGGTACGGATCAATAATTAAACTCATTCAAACAGCAGAAACTGGCAGGTACAGGTCAATATTAAACTCATTCACAGCAGAAACTGGCAGGCACAGGTCAATAATTAAACTCATTCACACAGCAGACACTGGCAGGTATGGCTCAATAATTAAACTCATTCACACAGCAGAAACTGGCAGGTACGGATCAAGAATTAAACTCATTCACAGCAGAAACTGGCAGGTACAGGTCAATAATTAAACTCATTCACACTGCAGAAACTGCCGGTACGGATCAAGAAATAAACTCATTCACAGCAGAAACTGGTTGGTACAGACCAATAATTAAACTCATTCAAACGGCAGAAACTGGCAGGTATGGATCAATAATTAAACCCATTCACACACAGACACTGGCAGGTACGGATCAATAATTAAACTCATTCACACAGCAGAAACTGGCAGGTACAGGTCAATAATTAAACTCATTCACACAGCTGACACTGGCAGGTATGGCTCAATAATTAAAATCATTCACACAGCAGAGACTGGCAGGTACGGATCAATAATTAAACTCATTCACACAGCAGACGCTGGCAGGTACAGGTCAATAATGAAACTCATTCACACAACAGAAACTGGCAGGTACTGATCAATAATTAAACTCATTCACACAGCAGACACTGGCAGGTACAGGTCAATAATTAAACTCATTTACAAAGCAGAAACTGGAAGGTACAGATCAATAATTAAACTCATTCACACAGCAGACACTGGCAGGTACACGTCAATGATTAAACTCATTCACACAGCAGACACTGGCAGGTGCAGATCAATAGATAAACTCATTCACACAGCAGAAACTGGCAGGTACAGGTCAACAATTAAACTCATTCACACAGCAGAAACTGGCAGGTACAGATCAATAATTAAACTCATTTCGATAGCAGAAACTGGCAGGTATGGATCAATAATTAAACTCATACACATAGCAGAAACTGGCAGGTACAGATCAATAATTAAACTCATTCACACAGCAGAAACTGGCAGGTACAGATCAATAATTAAACTCATTCAGACGGTAGAAACTGGCAGGTATGGATCAATAATTAAACTCATTCACACAGCAGAAACTGGCAGGTACAGATCAATAATTAAACTCATTCACACAGCAGAAACTGGCAGGTACAGGTCAATAATTAAACTCATTCACACTACAGAAACTGGCAGGTATGGATGAATAATTAAACTCATTCACACAGCAGAAACTGGCAGGTATGGATCAATAATTAAACTCATTCACACAGCAGACACTGGCAGGTACAGGTCAATAATTAAACTCATTCACACAGCAGGCACTGGCAGGTACAGATCAATAATTAAACTCATTCACACAGCAGACACTGGCAGGTACAGGTCAATAATTAAACTCATTCACACAGCAGAAACTGGCAGGTACGGATCAATAATTAAACTCATTCACACAGCAGACACTGGCAGGTACGGATCAATAATTAAACTCATTCACACAGCAGGCACTGGCAGGTACAGATCAATAATTAAACTCATTCACACAGCAGACACTGGCAGGTAGAGGTCAATAATTAAACTCATTCACACAGCAGACACTGGCAGGTAGAGGTCAATAAGTAAACTCATTCACACGGCAGAAACTGGCAGGTACGGATAAGTAATTAAACTCATTCACACAGCAGAAACTGGCAGGTACAGATCAATAATTAAACTCATTCACACAGCAGAAACTGGCAGATACGTCTCAATAATTAAACTCATTCACACAGCAGAAACTGGCAGGTACGGATCAATCATTAAACTCATGCACACAGCAGACACTGGCAGGTACAGATCAATAATTAAACTCATTCACACAGCAGAAACTGGCAGGTACGGATGAATAATTAATCTCATTCACACAGCAGAAACTGGCAGGTACAGAACAATAATTAAACTCATTTACACAGCAGACACTGGCAGGTACAGGTCAATAATTAAACTCATTCACACAGCAGAAACTGGCAGGTACAGATCAATAATTAAACTCATTCACACAGCAGAAACTGGCAGGTACAGAACAATAATTAAACTCATTTACACAGCAGACACTGGCAGGTACAGGTCAATAATTAAACTCATTCACACAGCAGAAACTGGCTGGTATGGATCAATAATTAAACTCATTCACACAGCAGACACTGACAGGTACAGATCAATAATTAAACTCATTCACACAGCAGAAACTGCCGGTACGCATCAAGAATTAAACTCATTCACACAGCAGAAACTGGCAGGTACAGATCAATAATTAAACTCATTCACACAGGAGAAACTGGCAGGTTCAGACCAATAATTAAACTCATTCAAACGGCAGAAACTGGCAGGTACAGGTCAATAATTAAACTCATTCACACAGCAGAAACTGCCAGGAACGGATCAAGAATTAAACTCATTCACACAGCAGACGCTGGCAGGTACAGACCAACAATTAAACTCATTCACACAGCAGAAACTGGCAGGTACAGATCAATAATTAAACTCATTCACACAGCAGAAACTGGCAGGTACAGATCAATAATTAAACTCATTCACACAGCAGAGACAGGCAGGTAGAGGTCAATAACTAAAATCATTCACAGGAGAAACTGGCAGGTACAGATCAATAATTAAACTCATTCACACAGCAGAAACTGGCAGGTATGGATCAATAATTAAACTCATTCACACAGCAGACACTGGCAGGTACAGATCAATAATTAAACTGATTCACACAGCAGACACTGGCAGGTACAGGTCAATAATTAAACTCATTCACATAGCAGACACTGGCAGGTACAGGTCAATAATTAAACTCATTCACATAGCAGAAGCTGGCAGATACAGATCAACAATTAAACTCATTCACACAGCAGAAACTGGCAGGTACAGATCAATAATTAAACTCATTCACACAGCAGAAACTGGCAGGTACAGGTCAATAATTAAACTCATTCACACTGCAGAAACTGGCAGGTATGGATCAATGATTAAACTCATTCACACAGCAGACACTGGCAGGAACGGATCAATAATTAAACTGATTCACACAGCAGACACTGGCAGGTACGGATCATTAATTAAACTCATTCACACAGCAGAAACTGGCAGGAACAGATCAATAATTTAACTCATTCACACAGCAGTAACTGGCAGGTATGGATGAATAATTAAACTCATTCACACAGCAGAAACTGGCAGGTACAGAACAATAATTAAACTCATTTACACAGCAGACACTGGCAGGTACAGACCAATAATTAAACTCATTCACACAGGAGAAACTGGCAGATACAGATCAATAATTAAACTCATTCAGACAGCAGAAACTGGCAGGTACGGATCAATAATTAAACTCATTCACACAGCAGAAACTGGCAGGTACAGATCAATAATTAAACTCATTCACACAGCAGAAACTGGCAGGTACAGATTAATAATTAAACTCATTATGACAGCAGACGCTGGCAGGTAGAGATCAACAATTAAACTCATTCACACAGCAGAAACTGGCAGGTACAGATCAATAATTAAACTCATTCACATAGCCGAAACTGGCAGGTACAGATCAATAATTAACCTCATTCACCCAGCAGAGACAGGCAGGTAGAGGTCAATAACCAAAATCATTCACAGGAGAAACTGGTAGGTATGGATCAATAATAAAACTCATTCACACAGCAGAAACTGGCAGGTACAGATCAATAATTAAACTCATTCACACAGCAGACACTGGCAGGTACAGATCAATAATTAAACTCATTCACAGCAGAAACTGGCAGGTACAGGTCAATAATTAAACTCATTCACACAGCAGAAACTGGCAGGTACAGATCAATAATTAACCTCATTCACACAGCAGAAACTGCCAGGTACGGATCAATAATTAAACTCATTCACACAGCAGAAACTGGCAGGTACAGGTCAATAATTAAACTCATTCACACAGCAGACACTGGCAGGTATGGCTCAATAATTAAACTCATTCACACAGCTGACACTGGCAGGTACAGATCAATAATTAAACTCATTCACACGGCAGAAACTACCAGGTACGGATCAATAACTAAACTCATTCACACAGCAGACATTGGCAGTTACAGATCAATAATTAAACTCATTCACACAGCAGACACTGGCAGGTATAGGTCAATAATTAAACTCATTCACACGGCAGACACTGGCAGGTACAGATCAATAATTAAACTCATTCACACAGCAGAAACTGCCGGTACGGATCAAGAATTAAACTCATTCACAGCAGAAACTGTCAGGTACAGGTCAATAATTAAACTCATTCACACAGCAGACACTGGCAGGTACAGGTCAATAATCAAACTCATTCACACAGCAGACACTGGCAGGTATGGATCAATAATTAAACCCATTCACACAGCAGACACTGGCAGGTACGGATCAATAATTAAACTCATTCACACAGCAGAAACTGGCAGGTACAGGTCAATAATTAAACTCATTCACACAGCAGACACTGGCAGGTATGGCTCAATAATTAAACTCATTCACACAGCAGAGACTGGCAGGTACAGATCAATAATTAAACTCATTCACACAGCTGACACTGGCAGGTATAGGTCAATAATTAAACTCATTCACACAGCAGAATCTGGCAGGTACAGATCAATAATTAAACTGATTCACACAGCAGAAACTGCCAGGTACGGATCAATAATTAAACTCATTCACAGCAGAAACTGGCAGGTACAGGTCAATAATTAAACTCATTCACACAGCAGAAACTGACAGGTACGGATCAATAATTAAACTCATTCACACAGCAGACACTGGCAGGTATGGCTCAATAATTAAACTCATTCACACGGCAGAAACTGCCAGGTACGGATCAATAATTAAACTCATTCACAGCAGAAACTGGCAGGTACAGGTCAATAATTAAACTCATTCACACAGCAGAAACGGGCAGGTATGGATCAATAATTAAACACATTCACACAGCAGACACTGGCAGGTACGGATCAATAATTAAACTCATTCACACAGCAGATACTGGCAGGTACAGGTCAATAATTAAACTCATTCACACAGCAGAAACTGGCAGGTAGAGATCAATAATTAAACTCATTCACACAGCAGAAACTGGCAGGTACAGGTCAATAATTAAACTCATTCACACAGCAGACGCTGGCAGGTACAGATCAACAATTAAACTCATTCACACAGCAGAAACTGGCAGGTACAGATCAATAATTAAACTCATTCACACTGCAGAGACAGGCAGGTAGAGGTCAATAACTAAAATCATTCACAGGAGAAACTGGCAGGTATGGGTCAAAAATAAAACACATTCACACAACAGAAACTGGCAGATACTGATCAATAATTAAACTCATTCACACAGCAGACACTGGCAGGTACAGGTCAATAATTAAACTCATTCACAAAGCAGAAACTGGAAGGTACAGATCAATAATTAAACTCATTCACACAGCAGACACTGGCAGGTATGGATCAATAATTAAAGACATTCACACAGCAGAAACTGGCAGGTACAGGTCAATAATTAAACTCATTCACACAGAAGAAACTGGCAGGTACGGATCAATAATTAAACTCATTCACACAGCAGAAACTGGCAGGTATGGATAAATAATTAAACTCATTCACACAGCAGGCACTGGCAGGTACAGGTCAATAATTAAACTCATTCACACAGCAGAAACTGGCAGGTACAGATCAATAATTAAACTCATTCACACAGCAGAAACTGGCAGGTATGGATCAATAATTAAACTCATTCACACAGCAGAAACTGGCAGGTACAGGTCAATAATTAAACTCATTCACACAGCAGAAACTGCCAGGTACGGATCAAGAATTAAACTCATTCACATAGCAGACACTGGCAGGTACAGATCAATAATTAAACTCATTCACACAGCAGAAACTGGCAGGTACGGATCAATAATTAAACTCATTCACACAGCAGAAACTGGCACGTACAGGTCAAAAATTAAACTCATTCACACAGCAGAAACTGCCAGGTACGGATCAAGAATTAAACTCATTCACATAGCAGACACTGGCAGGTACAGTTCAATAATTAAACTCATTCAAACAGCAGACACTGGCGGGTACAGACCAATAATTAAATTCATTCACACAGGAGAAACTGGCAGATACAGCTCAATAATTAAACTCATTCAGACAGCAGAAACTGGCAGGTATGGATCAATAATTAAACTCATTCACACAGCAGAAACTGGCAGGTACAGATCAATAATTAAACTCATTCACACAGCAGAAACTGGCAGGTACTGGTCAATAATTAAACTCATTCACACAGCAGACGCTGGCAAGTACAGATCAACAATTAAACTCATTCACACAGCAGAAACTGGCAGTTACAGATCAGTAATTAAACTCATTCACACAGCAGAAACTGGCAGGTACAGATCAATAATTAAACTCATTCACACTGCAGAGACAGGCAGGTAGAGGTCAATAACTAAAATCATTCACAGGAGAAACTGGCAGGTATGGGTCAATAATAAAACACATTCACACAGCAAAAACTGGCAGGTACAGGTCAATAATTAAACTCATTCACACTGCAGAAACTGGCAGGTATGGATCAATGATTAAACTCATTCACACAGCAGACACTGGCAGGTACGGATCAATAATTAAACTGATTCACACAGCAGACACTGGCAGGTATGGATCAATAATTAAACTCATTCATACAGTTGAAACTGGCAGGTACAGATCAATAATTAAACTCATTCACACAGCAGAAACTGGCAGGTATGGATGAATAATTAAACTCATTCACACAGCAGAAACTGGCAGGTACAGAACAATAATTAAACTCATTTACACAGCAGACACTGGCAGGTACAGATCAATAATTAAACTCATTCACACAGCAGACACTGGCAGGTAGAGGTCAATAATTAAACTCATTCACACAGCAGAAACTGGCAGGTATGGATCAATAATTAAACTCATTCACACAGCAGACACTGGCAGGTACAGATCAATAATTAAACTCATTCACACAGCAGACACTGGCAGGTAGAGGTCAATAATTAAACTCATTCACACGGCAGACACTGGCAGGTTCAGATCAATAATTAAACTCATTCACACAGCAGAAACTGCCGTTACGGATCACGAATTAAACTCATTCACAGCAGAAACTGACAGGTACAGGTCTATAATTAAACTCATTCACACAGCAGACACTGGCAGGTACAGATCAATAATTAAACTCATTCACACAGCAGACACTGGCAGGTATGGATCAATAATTAAACACATTCACACAGCAGAAACTGGCAGGTACGGATCAATAACTAAACTCATTCACACAGCAGAAACTGGCAGGTACAGGTCAATAATTAAACTCATTCACACAGAAGAAACTGGCAGGTACGGATCAATAATTAAACTCATTCACACAGCAGAAAATGGCAGGTATGGATAAATAATTAAACTCATTCACACAGCAGGCACTGGCAGGTACAGGTCAATAATTAAACTCATTCACACAGCAGAAACTGGCAGGTACAGATCAATAATTAAACTCATTCACACAGCAGAAACTGGCAGGTATGGATCAATAATTAAACTCATTCACACAGCAGAAACTGGCAGGTACAGATCAATAATTAAACTCATTCACACAGGAGAAACTGGCAGGTACAGACCAATAATTAAACTCATTCAAATGGCAGAAACTGGCAGGTACAGGTCAATAATTAAACTCATTCACACAGCAGAAACTGGCAGATACAGGTCAATAATTAAACTCATTCACACAGCACAAACTGCCAGGTACGGATCAAGAATTAAACTCATTCACATAGCAGAAACTGGCACGTACAGGTCAAAATTTAAACTCATTCACACAGCAGAAACTGCCAGGCACGGATCAAGAATTAAACTCATTCACATAGCAGACACTGGCAGGTACAGTTCAATAATTAAACTCATTCAGACAGCAGAAACTGGCAGGAATGGATCAATAATTAAACTCATTCACACAGCAGAAACTGGCAGGTACAGGTCAATAATTAAACTCATTCACACAGCAGACGCTGGCAGGTACAGATCAACAATTAAACTCATTCACACAGCAGAAACTGGCAGGTACAGATCAATAATTAAACTCATTCACACAGCAGAAACTGGCAGGTACAGATCAATAATTAAAGTCATTCACACAGCAGAGATTGGCAGGTAGAGGTCAATAACTAAAATCATTCACAGGAGAAACTGGTAGGTATGGATCAATAATAAAACTCATTCACACAGCAGAAACTGGCAGGTACAGGTCAATAATTAAACTCATTCACACAGCAGAAACTGGCAGGTACAGATCAATAATTAAACTCATTCACACAGCAGACACTGGCAGGTATGGCTCAATAATTAAATTCTTTCACACAGCAGACATTGGCAGGTACAGATCAAGAATTAAACTCATTCACAGCAGACACTGGCAGGTACAGGTCAATAATAAAACTCATTCACACAGCAGACACTGGCAGGTACAGATCAATAATTAAACTCATTCACACAGCTGACACTGGCAGGTACAGGTCAATAATTAAACTCATTCACACATCCGAAACTGCCAGGTACGGATCAATAACTAAACTCATTCACACAGCAGACACTGGCAGTTACAGATCAATAATTAAACTCATTCACACAGCAGACACTGGCAGGTATAGGTCAATAATGAAACTCATTCACACGGCAGACACTGGCAGGTACAGATCAATAATTAAACTCATTCACACAGCAGAAACTGCCGGTACGGATCAAGAATTAAACTCATTCACAGCAGAAACTGGCAGGTCCAGGTCAATAATTCAACTCATTCACACAGCAGACACTGGCAGGTATGGATCAATAATTAAACCCATTCACACAGCAGAAACAGGCAGGTACAGGTCAATAATTAAACTCATTCACACAGCAGACACTGGCAGGTATGGCTCAATAATTAAATTCCTTCACACAGCAGACATTGGCAGGTACAGATCAATAACTAAACTCATTCACTCAGCAGACGCTGGCAGGTACAGATCAACAATAAAACTCATTCACACAGCAGACACTGGCAGGTACAGATCAATAATTAAACTCATTCACACAGCAGACACTGGCAGGAATGGCTCAATAATTAAATTCATTCACACAGCAGACATTGGCAGGTACAGATCAAGAATTAAACTCATTCACAGAAGAAACTGGCAGGTACAGATCAATAATTAAACTCATTCACACAGCTGACACTGGCAGGTATAGGTCAATAATTAAACTCATTCACACAGCAGAAACTGGCAGGTACAGATCAATAATTAAACTCATTCACACAGCAGAAACTGCCAGGTACGGATCAATAATTAAACTCATTCACAGCAGAAACTGGCAGGTACAGGTCAATAATTAAACTCATTCACACAGCAGACACTGGCAGGTACAGATCAATAATTAAACTCATTCACACAGCTGACACTGGCAGGTACAGATCAATAATTAAACTCATTCACACAGCAGAAACTGCCAGGTACGTATCAATAATTAAACTCATTCACAGCAGAAACTGGCAGGTACAGGTCAATAATTAAACTCATTCACACAGCAGACACTGGCAGGTACAGATCAATAATTAAACTCATTCACACAGCTGACACTGGCAGGTACAGATCAATAATTAAACTCATTCACACAGCAGAAACTGCCAGGTACGGATCAATAACTAAACTCATTCACACAGCAGACACTGGCAGGTATAGGTCAATAATTAAACTCATTCACACAGCAGACACTGGCAGGTACAGATCAATAATTAAACTCATTCACACAGCAGAAACTGCCGGTACGGATCAAGAATTAAACTCATTCACAGCAGAAACTCGCAGGTACAGGTCAATAATTAAACTCATTCACACAGCAGACACTGGCAGGTATGGATCAATAATTAAACTCATTCACACAGCAGAAACTGGCAGGTACAGGTCAATAATTAAACTCATTCACACAGCAGACACTGGCAGGTACAGATCAATAATTAAACTCATTCACACAGCAGAAACTGCCAGGTACAGATCAATAATTAAACTCATTCACACAGCAGAGACTGGCAGGGAGAGGTCAATAATTAAACTCATTCACACAGCAGAAACTGCCAGGTACGGATCAATAATTAAACTCATTCACAGCAGAAACTGACAGGTACAGGTCAATAATTAAACTCATTCACACAGCAGAAACTGGCAGGTACGGATGAATAATTAAACCCATTCACACAGCAGAAACTGGCAGGTACGGATCAATAATTAAACTCATTCACAGCAGATACTGGCAGGTACGGATCAATAATTAAACTTATTCACACAGCAGAAACTGGCAGGTACAGGTCAATAATTAAACTCATTCGCACAGCAGAAACTGGCAGGTACAGATCAATAATTAAACTCATTCACACAGCAGAAACTGGCAGGTACAGGTCAATAATTAAACTCATTCACACAGCAGAAACTGGCAGATACGTATCAATAATTAAACTCATTCACACAGCAGAAACTGGCAGGTACGGATCAATCATTAAACTCATGCACACAGCAGACACTGGCAGGTACAGATCAATAATTAAACTCATTGACACAGCAGAAACTGGCAGGTACGGATGAATAATTAATCTCATTCACACAGCAGAAACTGGCAGGTACAGAACAATAATTAAACTCATTTACACAGCAGACACTGGCAGGTACAGGTCAATAATTAAACTCATTCACACAGCAGAAACTGGCAGGTACAGATCAATAATTAAACTCATTCACACAGCAGAAACTGGCAGGTACAGAACAATAATTAAACTCATTTACACAGCAGACACTGGCAGGTACAGGTCAATAATTAAACTCATTCACACAGCAGACACTGGCAGGTACAGATCAATAATTAAACTCATTCACACAGCAGAAACTGCCGGTACGCATCAAGAATTAAACTCATTCACACAGCAGAAACTGGCAGGTACAGATCAATAATTAAACTCATTCACACAGGAGAAACTGGCAGGTTCAGACCAATAATTAAACTCATTCAAACGGCAGAAACTGGCAGGTACAGGTCAATAATTAAACTCATTCACACAGCAGAAACTGCCAGGAACGGATCAAGAATTAAACTCATTCACATAGCAGACGCTGGCAGGTACAGATCAACAATTAAACTCATTCACACAGCAGAAACTGGCAGGTACAGATCAATAATTAAACTCATTCACACAGCAGAAACTGGCAGGTACAGATCAATAATTAAACTCATTCACACAGCAGAGACAGGCAGGTAGAGGTCAATAACTAAAATCATTCACAGGAGAAAATGGCAGGTACAGATCAATAATTAAACTCATTCACACAGCAGAAACTGGCAGGTATGGATCAATAATTAAACTCATTCACACAGCAGACACTGGCAGGTACAGATCAATAATTAAACTGATTCACACAGCAGACACTGGCAGGTACAGGTCAATAATTAAACTCATTCACATAGCAGACACTGGCAGGTACAGGTCAATAATTAAACTCATTCACATAGCAGAAGCAAGCAGATACAGATCAACAATTAAACTCATTCACACAGCAGAAACTGGCAGGTACAGATCAATAATTAAACTCATTCACACAGCAGAAACTGGCAGGTACA
Source organism: Chiloscyllium punctatum (assembly GCF_047496795.1). Lineage (NCBI taxonomy): Eukaryota > Metazoa > Chordata > Chondrichthyes > Orectolobiformes > Hemiscylliidae > Chiloscyllium > Chiloscyllium punctatum. The sequence continues at coordinate 47,113,010 of NC_092761.1, read as the reverse complement.
GGTCAATAATTAAACTCATTCACACTGCAGAAACTGGCAGGTATGGATCAATGATTAAACTCATTCACACAGCAGACACTGGCAGGTACGGATCAATAATTAAACTGATTCACACAGCAGACACTGGCAGGTACGGATCATTAATTAAACTCATTCACACAGCAGAAACTGGCAGGAACAGATCAATAATTTAACTCATTCACACAGCAGTAACTGGCAGGTATGGATGAATAATTAAACTCATTCACACAGCAGAAACTGGCAGGTACAGAACAATAATTAAACTCATTTACACAGCAGACACTGGCAGGTACAGGTCAATAATTAAACTCATTCACACAGCAGGCACTGGCAGGTACAGATCAATAATTAAACTCATTCACACAGCAGACACTGGCAGGTAGAGGTCAATAATTAAACTCATTCACACAGCAGAAACTGGCAGGTATGGATCAATAATTAAACTCATTCACACAGCAGACACTGGCAGGTACAGATCAATAATTAAACTCATTCACACAGCAGACACTGGCAGGTAGAGGTCAATAATTAAACTAATTCAAACGGCAGACACTGGCAGGTACAGATCAATAATTAAACTCATTCACACAGCAGAAACTGCCGGTACGGATCAAGAATTAAACTCATTCACAGCAGAAACTGGCAGGTACAGGTCAATAATTAAACTCATTCACACAGCAGACACTGGCAGGTACAGGTCAATAATTAAACTCATTCACACAGCAGGCACTGGCAGGTACAGATCAATAATTAAACTCATTCACACAGCAGACACTGGCAGGTAGAGGTCAATAATTAAACTCATTCACACAGCAGAAACTGGCAGGTATGGATCAATAATTAAACACATTCACACAGCAGAAACTGGCAGGTACGGATCAATAACTCAACTCATTCACACAGCAGAAACTGGCAGGTACAGGTCAATAATTAAACTCATTGACACAGAAGAAACTGGCAGGTACGGATCAATAATTAAACTCATTCACACAGCAGAAACTGGCAGGTATGGATCAATAATTAAACTCATTCACACAGCAGGCACTGGCAGGTACAGGTCAATAATTAAACTCATTCACACAGCAGAAACTGGCAGGTACAGATCAATAATTAAACTCATTCACACAGCAGAAACTGCCAGGCACGGATCAAGAATTAAACTCATTCACATAGCAGACACTGGCAGGTACAGTTCAATAATTAAACTCATTCAGACAGCAGAAACTGGCAGGAATGGATCAATAATTAAACTCATTCACACAGCAGAAACTGGCAGGTACAGGTCAATAATTAAACTCATTCACACAGCAGACGCTGGCAGGTACAGATCAACAATTAAACTCATTCACACAGCAGAAACTGGCAGGTACAGATCAATAATTAAACTCATTCACACAGCAGAAACTGGCAGGTACAGATCAATAATTAAAGTCATTCACACAGCAGAGATTGGCAGGTAGAGGTCAATAACTAAAATCATTCACAGGAGAAACTGGTAGGTATGGATCAATAATAAAACTCATTCACACAGCAGAAACTGGCAGGTACAGGTCAATAATTAAACTCATTCACACAGCAGAAACTGGCAGGTACAGATCAATAATTAAACTCATTCACACAGCAGACACTGGCAGGTATGGCTCAATAATTAAATTCTTTCACACAGCAGACATTGGCAGGTACAGATCAAGAATTAAACTCATTCACAGCAGACACTGGCAGGTACAGGTCAATAATAAAACTCATTCACACAGCAGACACTGGCAGGTACAGATCAATAATTAAACTCATTCACACAGCTGACACTGGCAGGTACAGGTCAATAATTAAACTCATTCACACATCAGAAACTGCCAGGTACGGATCAATAACTAAACTCATTCACACAGCAGACACTGGCAGTTACAGATCAATAATTAAACTCATTCACACAGCAGACACTGGCAGGTATAGGTCAATAATTAAACTCATTCACACGGCAGACACTGGCAGGTACAGATCAATAATTAAACTCATTCACACAGCAGAAACTGCCGGTACGGATCAAGAATTAAACTCATTCACAGCAGAAACTGGCAGGTCCAGGTCAATAATTCAACTCATTCACACAGCAGACACTGGCAGGTATGGATCAATAATTAAACCCATTCACACAGCAGAAACAGGCAGGTACAGGTCAATAATTAAACTCATTCACAAAGCAGACACTGGCAGGTATGGCTCAATAATTAAATTCCTTCACACAGCAGACATTGGCAGGTACAGATCAATAACTAAACTCATTCACTCAGCAGACGCTAGCAGGTACAGATCAACAATAAAACTCATTCACACAGCAGACACTGGCAGGTACAGATCAATAATTAAACTCATTCACACAGCAGACACTGGCAGGTATGGCTCAATAATTAAATTCATTCACACAGCAGACATTGGCAGGTACAGATCAAGAATTAAACTCATTCACAGAAGAAACTGGCAGGTACAGATCAATAATAAAACTCATTCACACAGCTGACACTGGCAGGTATAGGTCAATAATTAAACTCATTCACACAGCAGAAACTGGCAGGTACAGATCAATAATTAAACTCATTCACACAGCAGAAACTGCCAGGTACGGATCAATAATTAAACTCATTCACAGCAGAAACTGGCAGGTACAGGTCAATAATTAAACTCATTCACACAGCAGACACTGGCAGGTACAGATCAATAATTAAACTCATTCACACAGCTGACACTGGCAGGTACAGATCAATAATTAAACTCATTCACACAGCAGAAACTGCCAGGTACGTATCAATAATTAAACTCATTCACAGCAGAAACTGGCAGGTACAGGTCAATAATTAAACTCATTCACACAGCAGACACTGGCAGGTACAGATCAATAATTAAACTCATTCACACAGCTGACACTGGCAGGTACAGATCAATAATTAAACTCATTCACACAGCAGAAACTGCCAGGTACGGATCAATAACTAAACTCATTCACACAGCAGACACTGGCAGGTATAGGTCAATAATTAAACTCATTCACACAGCAGACACTGGCAGGTACAGATCAATAATTAAACTCATTCACACAGCAGAAACTGCCGGTACGGATCAAGAATTAAACTCATTCACAGCAGAAACTGGCAGGTACAGGTCAATAATTAAACTCATTCACACAGCAGACACTGGCAGGTATGGATCAATAATTAAACTCATTCACACAGCAGAAACTGGCAGGTACAGGTCAATAATTAAACTCATTCACACAGCAGACACTGGCAGGTACAGATCAATAATTAAACTCATTCACACAGCAGAAACTGCCAGGTACAGATCAATAATTAAACTCATTCACACAGCAGAGACTGGCAGGGAGAGGTCAATAATTAAACTCATTCACACAGCAGAAACTGCCAGGTACGGATCAATAATTAAACTCATTCACAGCAGAAACTGACAGGTACAGGTCAATAATTAAACTCATTCACACAGCAGAAACTGGCAGGTACGGATGAATAATTAAACCCATTCACACAGCAGAAACTGGCAGGTACGGATCAATAATTAAACTCATTCACAGCAGATACTGGCAGGTACGGATCAATAATTAAACTTATTCACACAGCAGAAACTGGCAGGTACAGGTCAATAATTAAACTCATTCGCACAGCAGAAACTGGCAGGTACAGATCAATAATTAAAGTCATTCACACAGCAGAAACTGGCAGGTACAGGTCAATAATTAAACTCATTCACACAGCAGAAACTGGCAGATACGTATCAATAATTAAACTCATTCACACAGCAGAAACTGGCAGGTACGGATCAATCATTAAACTCATGCACACAGCAGACACTGGCAGGTACAGATCAATAATTAAACTCATTGACACAGCAGAAACTGGCAGGTACGGATGAATAATTAATCTCATTCACACAGCAGAAACTGGCAGGTACAGAACAATAATTAAACTCATTTACACAGCAGACACTGGCAGGTACAGGTCAATAATTAAACTCATTCACACAGCAGAAACTGGCAGGTACAGATCAATAATTAAACTCATTCACACAGCAGAAACTGGCAGGTACAGAACAATAATTAAACTCATTTACACAGCAGACACTGGCAGGTACAGGTCAATAATTAAACTCATTCGCACAGCAGAAACTGGCTGGTATGGATCAATAATTAAACTCATTCACACAGCAGACACTGGCAGGTACAGATCAATAATTAAACTCATTCACACAGCAGAAACTGCCGGTACGCATCAAGAATTAAACTCATTCACACAGCAGAAACTGGCAGGTACAGATCAATAATTAAACTCATTCACACAGGAGAAACTGGCAGGTTCAGACCAATAATTAAACTCATTCAAACGGCAGAAACTGGCAGGTACAGGTCAATAATTGAACTCATTCACACAGCAGAAACTGCCAGGAACGGATCAAGAATTAAACTCATTCACATAGCAGACGCTGGCAGGTACAGATCAACAATTAAACTCATTCACACAGCAGAAACTGGCAGGTACAGATCAATAATTAAACTCATTCACACAGCAGAAACTGGCAGGTACAGATCAATAATTAAACTCATTCACACAGCAGAGACAGGCAGGTAGAGGTCAATAACTAAAATCATTCACAGGAGAAACTGGCAGGTACAGATCAATAATTAAACTCATTCACACAGCAGAAACTGGCAGGTATGGATCAATAATTAAACTCATTCACACAGCAGACACTGGCAGGTACAGATCAATAATTAAACTGATTCACACAGCAGACACTGGCAGGTACAGGTCAATAATTAAACTCATTCACATAGCAGACACTGGCAGGTACAGGTCAATAATTAAACTCATTCACATAGCAGAAGCTGGCAGATACAGATCAACAATTAAACTCATTCACACAGCAGAAACTGGCAGGTACAGATCAATAATTAAACTCATTCACACAGCAGAAACTGGCAGGTACAGGTCAATAATTAAACTCATTCACACTGCAGAAACTGGCAGGTATGGATCAATGATTAAACTCATTCACACAGCAGACACTGGCAGGTACGGATCAATAATTAAACTGATTCACACAGCAGACACTGGCAGGTACGGATCATTAATTAAACTCATTCACACAGGAGAAACTGGCAGGAACAGATCAATAATTTAACTCATTCACACAGCAGTAACTGGCAGGTATGGATGAATAATTAAACTCATTCACACAGCAGAAACTGGCAGGTACAGAACAATAATTAAACTCATTTACACAGCAGACACTGGCAGGTACAGGTCAATAATTAAACTCATTCACACAGCAGGCACTGGCAGGTACAGATCAATAATTAAACTCATTCACACAGCAGACACTGGCAGGTAGAGGTCAATAATTAAACTCATTCACACAGCAGAAACTGGCAGGTATGGATCAATAATTAAACTCATTCACACAGCAGACACTGGCAGGTACAGATCAATAATTAAACTCATTCACACAGCAGACACTGGCAGGTAGAGGTCAATAATTAAACTAATTCAAACGGCAGACACTGGCAGGTACAGATCAATAATTAAACTCATTCACACAGCAGAAACTGCCGGTACGGATCAAGAATTAAACTCATTCACAGCAGAAACTGGCAGGTACAGGTCAATAATTAAACTCATTCACACAGCAGACACTGGCAGGTACAGGTCAATAATTAAACTCATTCACACAGCAGGCACTGGCAGGTACAGATCAATAATTAAACTCATTCACACAGCAGACACTGGCAGGTAGAGGTCAATAATTAAACTCATTCACACAGCAGAAACTGGCAGGTATGGATCAATAATTAAACACATTCACACAGCAGAAACTGGCAGGTACGGATCAATAACTCAACTCATTCACACAGCAGAAACTGGCAGGTACAGGTCAATAATTAAACTCATTGACACAGAAGAAACTGGCAGGTACGGATCAATAATTAAACTCATTCACACAGCAGAAACTGGCAGGTATGGATCAATAATTAAAGTCATTCACACAGCAGGCACTGGCAGGTACAGGTCAATAATTAAAATCATTCACACAGCAGAAACTGGCAGGTACAGATCAATAATTAAACTCATTCACACAGCAGAAACTGGCAGGTACAGATCAATAATTAAACTCATTCACACAGCAGAAACTGGCAGGTATGGATCAATCATTAAACTCATTCACACAGCAGAAACTGGCAGGTACAGATCAATAATTAAACTCATTCACACAGGAGAAACTGGTTGGTACAGACCAATAATTAAACTCATTCAAACGGCAGAAACTGGCAGGTACAGGTCAATAATTAAACTCATTCACACAGCAGAAACTGCCAGGTACGGATCAAGAATTAAACTCATTCACATAGCAGACACTGGCAGGTACAGATCAATAATTAAACTCATTCACACAGCAGAAACTGGCAGGTACGGATCAATAATTAAACTCATTCACACAGCAGAAACTGGCAGGTACAGGTCAATAATTAAACTCATTCACACAGCAGAAACTGGCAGGTACTGATCAACAATTAAACTCATTCACACAGCAGAAACTGGCACGTACAGGTCAAAAATTAAACTCATTCACACAGCAGAGACTGGCAGGTACGGATCAAGAACTAAACTCATTCACATAGCAGACACTGGCAGGTACAGTACAATAATTAAACTCATTCAAACAGCAGACACTGGCAGGTACAGACCAATAATTAAACTCATTCACACAGGAGAAACTGGCAGATACAGATCAATAATTAAACTCATTCAGACAGCAGAAACTGGCAGGTACGGATCAATAATTAAACTCATTCACACAGCAGAAACTGGCAGGTACAGATCAATAATTAAACTCATTCACACAGCAGAAACTGGCAGGTACAGATTAATAATTAAACTCATTAAGACAGCAGACGCTGGCAGGTAGAGATCAACAATTAAACTCATTCACACAGCAGAAACTGGCAGGTACAGATCAATAATTAAACTCATTCACATAGCCGAAACTGGCAGGTACAGATCAATAATTAACCTCATTCACCCAGCAGAGACAGGCAGGTAGAGGTCAATAACCAAAATCATTCACAGGAGAAACTGGTAGGTATGGATCAATAATAAAACTCATTCACACAGCAGAAACTGGCAGGTACAGATCAATAATTAAACTCATTCACACAGCAGACACTGGCAGGTACAGATCAATAATTAAACTCATTCACAGCAGAAACTGGCAGGTACAGGTCAATAATTAAACTCATTCACACAGCAGAAACTGGCAGGTACAGATCAATAATTAACCTCATTCACACAGCAGAAACTGCCAGGTACGGATCAATAATTAAACTCATTCACACAGCAGAAACTGGCAGGTACAGGTCAATAATTAAACTCATTCACACATCAGACACTGGCAGGTATGGCTCAATAATTAAACTCATTCACACAGCTGACACTGGCAGGTACAGATCAATAATTAAACTCATTCACACAGCAGAAACTACCAGGTACGGATCAATAACTAAACTCATTCACACAGCAGACATTGGCAGTTACAGATCAATAATTAAACTCATTCACACAGCAGACACTGGCAGGTATAGGTCAATAATTAAACTCATTCACACGGCAGACACTGGCAGGTACAGATCAATAATTAAACTCATTCACACAGCAGAAACTGCCGGTACGGATCAAGAATTAAACTCATTCACAGCAGAAACTGTCAGGTACAGGTCAATAATTAAACTCATTCACACAGCAGACACTGGCAGGTACAGGTCAATAATCAAACTCATTCACACAGCAGACACTGGCAGGTATGGATCAATAATTAAACCCATTCACACAGCAGACACTGGCAGGTACGGATCAATAATTAAACTCATTCACACAGCAGAAACTGGCAGGTACAGGTCAATAATTAAACTCATTCACACAGCAGACACTGGCAGGTATGGCTCAATAATTAAACTCATTCACACAGCAGAGACTGGCAGGTACAGATCAATAATTAAACTCATTCACACAGCTGACACTGGCAGGTATAGGTCAATAATTAAACTCATTCACACAGCAGAATCTGGCAGGTACAGATCAATAATTAAACTGATTCACACAGCAGAAACTGCCAGGTACGGATCAATAATTAAACTCATTCACAGCAGAAACTGGCAGGTACAGGTCAATAATTAAACTCATTCACACAGCAGAAACTGACAGGTACGGATCAATAATTAAACTCATTCACACAGCAGACACTGGCAGGTACGGCTCAATAATTAAACTCATTCACACGGCAGAAACTGCCAGGTACGGATCAATAATTAAACTCATTCACAGCAGAAACTGGCAGGTACAGGTCAATAATTAAACTCATTCACACAGCAGAAACGGGCAGGTATGGATCAATAATTAAACACATTCACACAGCAGACACTGGCAGGTACGGATCAATAATTAAACTCATTCACACAGCAGATACTGGCAGGTACAGGTCAATAATTAAACTCATTCACACAGCAGAAACTGGCAGGTAGAGATCAATAATTAAACTCATTCACACAGCAGAAACTGGCAGGTACAGGTCAATAATTAAACTCATTCACACAGCAGACGCTGGCAGGTACAGATCAACAATTAAACTCATTCACACAGCAGAAACTGGCAGGTACAGATCAATAATTAAACTCATTCACACTGCAGAGACAGGCAGGTAGAGGTCAATAACTAAAATCATTCACAGGAGAAACTGGCAGGTATGGGTCAAAAATAAAACACATTCACACAACAGAAACTGGCAGATACTGATCAATAATTAAACTCATTCACACAGCAGACACTGGCAGGTACAGGTCAATAATTAAACTCATTCACAAAGCAGAAACTGGAAGGTACAGATCAATAATTAAACTCATTCACACAGCAGACACTGGCACGTACAGGTCAATAATTAAACTCATTCGCACAGCAGACACTGGCAGGTATGGATCAATAATTAAAGACATTCACACAGCAGAAACTGGCAGGTACAGGTCAATAATTAAACTCATTCACACAGAAGAAACTGGCAGGTACGGATCAATAATTAAACTCATTCACACAGCAGAAACTGGCAGGTATGGATAAATAATTAAACTCATTCACACAGCAGGCACTGGCAGGTACAGGTCAATAATTAAACTCATTCACACAGCAGAAACTGGCAGGTACAGATCAATAATTAAACTCATTCACACAGCAGAAACTGGCAGGTATGGATCAATAATTAAACTCATTCACACAGCAGAAACTGGCAGGTACAGATCAATAATTAAACTCATTCACACAGGAGAAACAGACAGGTACAGACCAATAATTAAACTCATTCAAACGGCAGAAACTGGCAGGTACAGGTCAATAATTAAACTCATTCACACAGCAGAAACTGCCAGGTACGGATCAAGAATTAAACTCATTCACATAGCAGACACTGGCAGGTACAGATCAATAATTAAACTCATTCACACAGCAGAAACTGGCAGGTACGGATCAATAATTAAACTCATTCACACAGCAGAAACTGGCACGTACAGGTCAAAAATTAAACTCATTCACACAGCAGAAACTGCCAGGTACGGATCAAGAATTAAACTCATTCACATAGCAGACACTGGCAGGTACAGTTCAATAATTAAACTCATTCAAACAGCAGACACTGGCGGGTACAGATCAATAATTAAACTCATTCACACAGGAGAAACTGGCAGATACAGCTCAATAATTAAACTCATTCAGACAGCTGACACTGGCAGGTATAGGTCAATAATTAAACTCATTCACACAGCAGAATCTGGCAGGTACAGATCAATAATTAAACTGATTCACACAGCAGAAACTGCCAGGTACGGATCAATAATTAAACTCATTCACAGCAGAAACTGGCAGGTACAGGTCAATAATTAAACTCATTCACACAGCAGAAACTGACAGGTACGGATCAATAATTAAACTCATTCACACAGCAGACACTGGCAGGTATGGCTCAATAATTAAACTCATTCACACGGCAGAAACTGCCAGGTACGGATCAATAATTAAACTCATTCACAGCAGAAACTGGCAGGTACAGGTCAATAATTAAACTCATTCACACAGCAGAAACGGGCAGGTATGGATCAATAATTAAACACATTCACACAGCAGACACTGGCAGGTACGGATCAATAATTAAACTCATTCACACAGCAGATACTGGCAGGTACAGGTCAATAATTAAACTCATTCACACAGCAGAAACTGGCAGGTAGAGATCAATAATTAAACTCATTCACACAGCAGAAACTGGCAGGTACAGGTCAATAATTAAACTCATTCACACAGCAGACGCTGGCAGGTACAGATCAACAATTAAACTCATTCACACAGCAGAAACTGGCAGGTACAGATCAATAATTAAACTCATTCACACTGCAGAGACAGGCAGGTAGAGGTCAATAACTAAAATCATTCACAGGAGAAACTGGCAGGTATGGGTCAAAAATAAAACACATTCACACAACAGAAACTGGCAGATACTGATCAATAATTAAACTCATTCACACAGCAGACACTGGCAGGTACAGGTCAATAATTAAACTCATTCACAAAGCAGAAACTGGAAGGTACAGATCAATAATTAAACTCATTCACACAGCAGACACTGGCACGTACAGGTCAATAATTAAACTCATTCGCACAGCAGACACTGGCAGGTATGGATCAATAATTAAAGACATTCACACAGCAGAAACTGGCAGGTACAGGTCAATAATTAAACTCATTCACACAGAAGAAACTGGCAGGTACGGATCAATAGTTAAACTCATTCACACAGCAGAAACTGGCAGGTATGGATAAATAATTAAACTCATTCACACAGCAGGCACTGGCAGGTACAGGTCAATGATTAAACTCATTCACACAGCAGAAACTGGCAGGTACAGATCAATAATTAAACTCATTCACACAGCAGAAACTGGCAGGTATGGATCAATAATTAAACTCATTCACACAGCAGAAACTGGCAGGTACAGATCAATAATTAAACTCATTCACACAGGAGAAACAGACAGGTACAGACCAATAATTAAACTCATTCAAACGGCAGAAACTGGCAGGTACAGGTCAATAATTAAACTCATTCACACAGCAGAAACTGCCAGGTACGGATCAAGAATTAAACTCATTCACATAGCAGACACTGGCAGGTACAGATCAATAATTAAACTCATTCACACAGCAGAAACTGGCAGGTACGGATCAATAATTAAACTCATTCACACAGCAGAAACTGGCACGTACAGGTCAAAAATTAAACTCATTCACACAGCAGAAACTGCCAGGTACGGATCAAGAATTAAACTCATTCACATAGCAGACACTGGCAGGTACAGTTCAATAATTAAACTCATTCAAACAGCAGACACTGGCGGGTACAGATCAATAATTAAACTCATTCACACAGGAGAAACTGGCAGATACAGCTCAATAATTAAACTCATTCAGACAGCAGAAACTGGCAGGTATGGATCAATAATTAAACTCATTCACACAGCAGAAACTGGCAGGTACAGATCAATAATTAAACTCATTCACACAGCAGAAACTGGCAGGTACTGGTCAATAATTAAACTCATTCACACAGCAGACGCTGGCAAGTACAGATCAACAATTAAACTCATTCACACAGCAGAAACTGGCAGTTACAGATCAGTAATTAAACTCATTCACACAGCAGAAACTGGCAGGTACAGATCAATAATTAAACTCATTCACACTGCAGAGACAGGCAGGTAGAGGTCAATAACTAAAATCATTCACAGGAGAAACTGGCAGGTATGGGTCAATAATAAAACACATTCACACAGCAAAAACTGGCAGGTACAGGTCAATAATTAAACTCATTCACACTGCAGAAACTGGCAGGTATGGATCAATGATTAAACTCATTCACACAGCAGACACTGGCAGGTACGGATCAATAATTAAACTGATTCACACAGCAGACACTGGCAGGTATGGATCAATAATTAAACTCATTCATACAGTTGAAACTGGCAGGTACAGATCAATAATTAAACTCATTCACACAGCAGAAACTGGCAGGTATGGATGAATAATTAAACTCATTCACACAGCAGAAACTGGCAGGTACAGAACAATAATTAAACTCATTTACACAGCAGACACTGGCAGGTACAGATCAATAATTAAACTCATTCACACAGCAGACACTGGCAGGTAGAGGTCAATAATTAAACTCATTCACACAGCAGAAACTGGCAGGTATGGATCAATAATTAAACTCATTCACACAGCAGAAACTGGCAGGTATGGATAAATAATTAAACTCATTCACACAGCAGGCACTGGCAGGTACAGGTCAATGATTAAACTCATTCACACACCAGAAACTGGCAGGTACAGATCAATAATTAAACTCATTCACACAGCAGAAACTGGCAGGTATGGATCAATAATTAAACTCATTCACACAGCAGAAACTGGCAGGTACAGATCAATAATTAAACTCATTCACACAGGAGAAACAGACAGGTACAGACCAATAATTAAACTCATTCAAACGGCAGAAACTGGCAGGTACAGGTCAATAATTAAACTCATTCACACAGCAGAAACTGCCAGGTACGGATCAAGAATTAAACTCATTCACATAGCAGACACTGGCAGGTACAGATCAATAATTAAACTCATTCACACAGCAGAAACTGGCAGGTACGGATCAATAATTAAACTCATTCACACAGCAGAAACTGGCACGTACAGGTCAAAAATTAAACTCATTCACACAGCAGAAACTGCCAGGTACGGATCAAGAATTAAACTCATTCACATAGCAGACACTGGCAGGTACAGTTCAATAATTAAACTCATTCAAACAGCAGACACTGGCGGGTACAGATCAATAATTAAACTCATTCACACAGGAGAAACTGGCAGATACAGCTCAATAATTAAACTCATTCAGACAGCAGAAACTGGCAGGTATGGATCAATAATTAAACTCATTCACACAGCAGAAACTGGCAGGTACAGATCAATAATTAAACTCATTCACACAGCAGAAACTGGCAGGTACTGGTCAATAATTAAACTCATTCACACAGCAGACGCTGGCAAGTACAGATCAACAATTAAACTCATTCACACAGCAGAAACTGGCAGTTACAGATCAGTAATTAAACTCATTCACACAGCAGAAACTGGCAGGTACAGATCAATAATTAAACTCATTCACACTGCAGAGACAGGCAGGTAGAGGTCAATAACTAAAATCATTCACAGGAGAAACTGGCAGGTATGGGTCAATAATAAAACACATTCACACAGCAAAAACTGGCAGGTACAGGTCAATAATTAAACTCATTCACACTGCAGAAACTGGCAGGTATGGATCAATGATTAAACTCATTCACACAGCAGACACTGGCAGGTACGGATCAATAATTAAACTGATTCACACAGCAGACACTGGCAGGTATGGATCAATAATTAAACTCATTCATACAGTTGAAACTGGCAGGTACAGATCAATAATTAAACTCATTCACACAGCAGAAACTGGCAGGTATGGATGAATAATTAAACTCATTCACACAGCAGAAACTGGCAGGTACAGAACAATAATTAAACTCATTTACACAGCAGACACTGGCAGGTACAGATCAATAATTAAACTCATTCACACAGCAGACACTGGCAGGTAGAGGTCAATAATTAAACTCATTCACACAGCAGAAACTGGCAGGTATGGATCAATAATTAAACTCATTCACACAGCAGACACTGGCAGGTACAGATCAATAATTAAACTCATTCACACAGCAGACACTGGCAGGTAGAGGTCAATAATTAAACTCATTCACACGGCAGACACTGGCAGGTTCAGATCAATAATTAAACTCATTCACACAGCAGAAACTGCCGTTACGGATCACGAATTAAACTCATTCACAGCAGAAACTGACAGGTACAGGTCTATAATTAAACTCATTCACACAGCAGACACTGGCAGGTATGGAATAATAATTAAACTCATTCACACAGCAGACACTGGCAGGTATGGATCAATAATTAAACACATTCACACAGCAGAAACTGGCAGGTACGGATCAATAACTAAACTCATTCACACAGCAGAAACTGGCAGGTACAGGTCAATAATTAAACTCATTCACACAGAAGAAACTGGCAGGTACGGATCAATAATTAAACTCATTCACACAGCAGAAAATGGCAGGTATGGATAAATAATTAAACTCATTCACACAGCAGGCACTGGCAGGTACAGGTCAATAATTAAACTCATTCACACAGCAGAAACTGGCAGGTACAGATCAATAATTAAACTCATTCACACAGCAGAAACTGGCAGGTATGGATCAATAATTAAACTCATTCACACAGCAGAAACTGGCAGGTACAGATCAATAATTAAACTCATTCACACAGGAGAAACTGGCAGGTACAGACCAATAATTAAACTCATTCAAATGGCAGAAACTGGCAGGTACAGGTCAATAATTAAACTCATTCACACAGCAGAAACTGGCAGATACAGGTCAATAATTAAACTCATTCACACAGCACAAACTGCCAGGTACGGATCAAGAATTAAACTCATTCACATAGCAGAAACTGGCACGTACAGGTCAAAATTTAAACTCATTCACACAGCAGAAACTGCCAGGCACGGATCAAGAATTAAACTCATTCACATAGCAGACACTGGCAGGTACAGTTCAATAATTAAACTCATTCAGACAGCAGAAACTGGCAGGAATGGATCAATAATTAAACTCATTCACACAGCAGAAACTGGCAGGTACAGGTCAATAATTAAACTCATTCACACAGCAGACGCTGGCAGGTACAGATCAACAATTAAACTCATTCACACAGCAGAAACTGGCAGGTACAGATCAATAATTAAACTCATTCACACAGCAGAAACTGGCAGGTACAGATCAATAATTAAAGTCATTCACACAGCAGAGATTGGCAGGTAGAGGTCAATAACTAAAATCATTCACAGGAGAAACTGGTAGGTATGGATCAATAATAAAACTCATTCACACAGCAGAAACTGGCAGGTACAGGTCAATAATTAAACTCATTCACACAGCAGAAACTGGCAGGTACAGATCAATAATTAAACTCATTCACACAGCAGACACTGGCAGGTATGGCTCAATAATTAAATTCTTTCACACAGCAGACATTGGCAGGTACAGATCAAGAATTAAACTCATTCACAGCAGACACTGGCAGGTACAGGTCAATAATAAAACTCATTCACACAGCAGACACTGGCAGGTACAGATCAATAATTAAACTCATTCACACAGCTGACACTGGCAGGTACAGGTCAATAATTAAACTCATTCACACATCAGAAACTGCCAGGTACGGATCAATAACTAAACTCATTCACACAGCAGACACTGGCAGTTACAGATCAATAATTAAACTCATTCACACAGCAGACACTGGCAGGTATAGGTCAATAATTAAACTCATTCACACGGCAGACACTGGCAGGTACAGATCAATAATTAAACTCATTCACACAGCAGAAACTGCCGGTACGGATCAAGAATTAAACTCATTCACAGCAGAAACTGGCAGGTCCAGGTCAATAATTCAACTCATTCACACAGCAGACACTGGCAGGTATGGATCAATAATTAAACCCATTCACACAGCAGAAACAGGCAGGTACAGGTCAATAATTAAACTCATTCACATAGCAGACACTGGCAGGTACAGTTCAATAATTAAACTCATTCAAACAGCAGACACTGGCGGGTACAGATCAATAATTAAACTCATTCACACAGGAGAAACTGGCAGATACAGCTCAATAATTAAACTCATTCAGACAGCTGACACTGGCAGGTATAGGTCAATAATTAAACTCATTCACACAGCAGAATCTGGCAGGTACAGATCAATAATTAAACTGATTCACACAGCAGAAACTGCCAGGTACGGATCAATAATTAAACTCATTCACAGCAGAAACTGGCAGGTACAGGTCAATAATTAAACTCATTCACACAGCAGAAACTGACAGGTACGGATCAATAATTAAACTCATTCACACAGCAGACACTGGCAGGTATGGCTCAATAATTAAACTCATTCACACGGCAGAAACTGCCAGGTACGGATCAATAATTAAACTCATTCACAGCAGAAACTGGCAGGTACAGGTCAATAATTAAACTCATTCACACAGCAGAAACGGGCAGGTATGGATCAATAATTAAACACATTCACACAGCAGACACTGGCAGGTACGGATCAATAATTAAACTCATTCACACAGCAGATACTGGCAGGTACAGGTCAATAATTAAACTCATTCACACAGCAGAAACTGGCAGGTAGAGATCAATAATTAAACTCATTCACACAGCAGAAACTGGCAGGTACAGGTCAATAATTAAACTCATTCACACAGCAGACGCTGGCAGGTACAGATCAACAATTAAACTCATTCACACAGCAGAAACTGGCAGGTACAGATCAATAATTAAACTCATTCACACTGCAGAGACAGGCAGGTAGAGGTCAATAACTAAAATCATTCACAGGAGAAACTGGCAGGTATGGGTCAAAAATAAAACACATTCACACAACAGAAACTGGCAGATACTGATCAATAATTAAACTCATTCACACAGCAGACACTGGCAGGTACCGGTCAATAATTAAACTCATTCACAAAGCAGAAACTGGAAGGTACAGATCAATAATTAAACTCATTCACACAGCAGACACTGGCACGTACAGGTCAATAATTAAACTCATTCGCACAGCAGACACTGGCAGGTATGGATCAATAATTAAAGACATTCACACAGCAGAAACTGGCAGGTACAGGTCAATAATTAAACTCATTCACACAGAAGAAACTGGCAGGTACGGATCAATAATTAAACTCATTCACACAGCAGAAACTGGCAGGTATGGATAAATAATTAAACTCATTCACACAGCAGGCACTGGCAGGTACAGGTCAATGATTAAACTCATTCACACACCAGAAACTGGCAGGTACAGATCAATAATTAAACTCATTCACACAGCAGAAACTGGCAGGTATGGATCAATAATTAAACTCATTCACACAGCAGAAACTGGCAGGTACAGATCAATAATTAAACTCATTCACACAGGAGAAACAGACAGGTACAGACCAATAATTAAACTCATTCAAACGGCAGAAACTGGCAGGTACAGGTCAATAATTAAACTCATTCACACAGCAGAAACTGCCAGGTACGGATCAAGAATTAAACTCATTCACATAGCAGACACTGGCAGGTACAGATCAATAATTAAACTCATTCACACAGCAGAAACTGGCAGGTACGGATCAATAATTAAACTCATTCACACAGCAGAAACTGGCACGTACAGGTCAAAAATTAAACTCATTCACACAGCAGAAACTGCCAGGTACGGATCAAGAATTAAACTCATTCACATAGCAGACACTGGCAGGTACAGTTCAATAATTAAACTCATTCAAACAGCAGACACTGGCGGGTACAGATCAATAATTAAACTCATTCACACAGGAGAAACTGGCAGATACAGCTCAATAATTAAACTCATTCAGACAGCAGAAACTGGCAGGTATGGATCAATAATTAAACTCATTCACACAGCAGAAACTGGCAGGTACAGATCAATAATTAAACTCATTCACACAGCAGAAACTGGCAGGTACTGGTCAATAATTAAACTCATTCACACAGCAGACGCTGGCAAGTACAGATCAACAATTAAACTCATTCACACAGCAGAAACTGGCAGTTACAGATCAGTAATTAAACTCATTCACACAGCAGAAACTGGCAGGTACAGATCAATAATTAAACTCATTCACACTGCAGAGACAGGCAGGTAGAGGTCAATAACTAAAATCATTCACAGGAGAAACTGGCAGGTATGGGTCAATAATAAAACACATTCACACAGCAAAAACTGGCAGGTACAGGTCAATAATTAAACTCATTCACACTGCAGAAACTGGCAGGTATGGATCAATGATTAAACTCATTCACACAGCAGACACTGGCAGGTACGGATCAATAATTAAACTGATTCACACAGCAGACACTGGCAGGTATGGATCAATAATTAAACTCATTCATACAGTTGAAACTGGCAGGTACAGATCAATAATTAAACTCATTCACACAGCAGAAACTGGCAGGTATGGATGAATAATTAAACTCATTCACACAGCAGAAACTGGCAGGTACAGAACAATAATTAAACTCATTTACACAGCAGACACTGGCAGGTACAGATCAATAATTAAACTCATTCACACAGCAGACACTGGCAGGTAGAGGTCAATAATTAAACTCATTCACACAGCAGAAACTGGCAGGTATGGATCAATAATTAAACTCATTCACACAGCAGACACTGGCAGGTACAGATCAATAATTAAACTCATTCACACAGCAGACACTGGCAGGTAGAGGTCAATAATTAAACTCATTCACACGGCAGACACTGGCAGGTTCAGATCAATAATTAAACTCATTCACACAGCAGAAACTGCCGTTACGGATCACGAATTAAACTCATTCACAGCAGAAACTGACAGGTACAGGTCTATAATTAAACTCATTCACACAGCAGACACTGGCAGGTATGGAATAATAATTAAACTCATTCACACAGCAGACACTGGCAGGTATGGATCAATAATTAAACACATTCACACAGCAGAAACTGGCAGGTACGGATCAATAACTAAACTCATTCACACAGCAGAAACTGGCAGGTACAGGTCAATAATTAAACTCATTCACACAGAAGAAACTGGCAGGTACGGATCAATAATTAAACTCATTCACACAGCAGAAAATGGCAGGTATGGATAAATAATTAAACTCATTCACACAGCAGGCACTGGCAGGTACAGGTCAATAATTAAACTCATTCACACAGCAGAAACTGGCAGGTACAGATCAATAATTAAACTCATTCACACAGCAGAAACTGGCAGGTATGGATCAATAATTAAACTCATTCACACAGCAGAAACTGGCAGGTACAGATCAATAATTAAACTCATTCACACAGGAGAAACTGGCAGGTACAGACCAATAATTAAACTCATTCAAATGGCAGAAACTGGCAGGTACAGGTCAATAATTAAACTCATTCACACAGCAGAAACTGGCAGATACAGGTCAATAATTAAACTCATTCACACAGCACAAACTGCCAGGTACGGATCAAGAATTAAACTCATTCACATAGCAGAAACTGGCACGTACAGGTCAAAATTTAAACTCATTCACACAGCAGAAACTGCCAGGCACGGATCAAGAATTAAACTCATTCACATAGCAGACACTGGCAGGTACAGTTCAATAATTAAACTCATTCAGACAGCAGAAACTGGCAGGAATGGATCAATAATTAAACTCATTCACACAGCAGAAACTGGCAGGTACAGGTCAATAATTAAACTCATTCACACAGCAGACGCTGGCAGGTACAGATCAACAATTAAACTCATTCACACAGCAGAAACTGGCAGGTACAGATCAATAATTAAACTCATTCACACAGCAGAAACTGGCAGGTACAGATCAATAATTAAAGTCATTCACACAGCAGAGATTGGCAGGTAGAGGTCAATAACTAAAATCATTCACAGGAGAAACTGGTAGGTATGGATCAATAATAAAACTCATTCACACAGCAGAAACTGGCAGGTACAGGTCAATAATTAAACTCATTCACACAGCAGAAACTGGCAGGTACAGATCAATAATTAAACTCATTCACACAGCAGACACTGGCAGGTATGGCTCAATAATTAAATTCTTTCACACAGCAGACATTGGCAGGTACAGATCAAGAATTAAACTCATTCACAGCAGACACTGGCAGGTACAGGTCAATAATAAAACTCATTCACACAGCAGACACTGGCAGGTACAGATCAATAATTAAACTCATTCACACAGCTGACACTGGCAGGTACAGGTCAATAATTAAACTCATTCACACATCAGAAACTGCCAGGTACGGATCAATAACTAAACTCATTCACACAGCAGACACTGGCAGTTACAGATCAATAATTAAACTCATTCACACAGCAGACACTGGCAGGTATAGGTCAATAATGAAACTCATTCACACGGCAGACACTGGCAGGTACAGATCAATAATTAAACTCATTCACACAGCAGAAACTGCCGGTACGGATCAAGAATTAAACTCATTCACAGCAGAAACTGGCAGGTCCAGGTCAATAATTCAACTCATTCACACAGCAGACACTGGCAGGTATGGATCAATAATTAAACCCATTCACACAGCAGAAACAGGCAGGTACAGGTCAATAATTAAACTCATTCACACAGCAGACACTGGCAGGTACAGGTCAATAATTAAAATCATTCACACAGCAGAAACTGGCAGGTACAGATCAATAATTAAACTCATTCACACAGCAGAAACTGCCAGGTACGGATCAATAATTAAACTCATTCACAGCAGAAACTGGCAGGTACAGGTCAATAATTAAACTCATTCACACAGCAGACACTGGCAGGTATGGCTCAATAATTAAATTCCTTCACACAGCAGACATTGGCAGGTACAGATCAAGAATTAAACTCATTCACAGAAGAAACTGGCAGGTACAGATCAATAATTAAACTCATTCACACAGCTGACACTGGCAGGTATAGGTCAATAATTAAACTCATTCACACAGCAGAAACTGGCAGGTACAGATCAATAATTAAACTCATTCACACAGCAGAAACTGCCAGGTACGGATCAATAATTAAACTCATTCACAGCAGAAACTGGCAGGTACAGGTCAATAATTAAACTCATTCACACAGCAGACACTGGCAGGTACAGATCAATAATTAAACTCATTCACACAGCAGAAACGGGCAGGTATGGATCAATAATTAAACACATTCACACAGCAGACACTGGCAGGTACGGATCAATAATTAAACTCATTCACACAGCAGATACTGGCAGGTACAGGTCAATAATTAAACTCATTCACACAGCAGAAACTGGCAGGTAGAGATCAATAATTAAACTCATTCACACAGCAGAAACTGGCAGGTACAGGTCAATAATTAAACTCATTCACACAGCAGACGCTGGCAGGTACAGATCAACAATTAAACTCATTCACACAGCAGAAACTGGCAGGTACAGATCAATAATTAAACTCATTCACACTGCAGAGACAGGCAGGTAGAGGTCAATAACTAAAATCATCCACAGGAGAAACTGGCAGGTATGGGTCAAAAATAAAACACATTCACACAACAGAAACTGGCAGATACTGATCAATAATTAAACTCATTCACACAGCAGACACTGGCAGGTACAGGTCAATAATTAAACTCATTCACAAAGCAGAAACTGGAAGGTACAGATCAATAATTAAACTCATTCACACAGCAGACACTGGCACGTACAGGTCAATAATTAAACTCATTCGCACAGCAGACACTGGCAGGTATGGATCAATAATTAAAGACATTCACACAGCAGAAACTGGCAGGTACAGGTCAATAATTAAACTCATTCACACAGAAGAAACTGGCAGGTACGGATCAATAATTAAACTCATTCACACAGCAGAAACTGGCAGGTATGGATAAATAATTAAACTCATTCACACAGCAGGCACTGGCAGGTACAGGTCAATGATTAAACTCATTCACACAGCAGAAACTGGCAGGTACAGATCAATAATTAAACTCATTCACACAGCAGAAACTGGCAGGTATGGATCAATAATTAAACTCATTCACACAGCAGAAACTGGCAGGTACAGATCAATAATTAAACTCATTCACACAGGAGAAACAGACAGGTACAGACCAATAATTAAACTCATTCAAACGGCAGAAACTGGCAGGTACAGGTCAATAATTAAACTCATTCACACAGAAGAAACTGGCAGGTACGGATCAATAATTAAACTCATTCACACAGCAGAAACTGGCAGGTATGGATAAATAATTAAACTCATTCACACAGCAGGCACTGGCAGGTACAGGTCAATGATTAAACTCATTCACACAGCAGAAACTGGCAGGTACAGATCAATAATTAAACTCATTCACACAGCAGAAACTGGCAGGTATGGATCAATAATTAAACTCATTCACACAGCAGAAACTGGCAGGTACAGATCAATAATTAAACTCATTCACACAGGAGAAACAGACAGGTACAGACCAATAATTAAACTCATTCACACAGCAGAAACTGCCAGGTACGGATCAAGAATTAAACTCATTCACATAGCAGACACTGGCAGGTACAGATCAATAATTAAACTCATTCACACAGCAGAAACTGGCAGGTACGGATCAATAATTAAACTCATTCACACAGCAGAAACTGGCACGTACAGGTCAAAAATTAAACTCATTCACACAGCAGAAACTGCCAGGTACGGATCAAGAATTAAACTCATTCACATAGCAGACACTGGCAGGTACAGTTCAATAATTAAACTCATTCAAACAGCAGACACTGGCGGGTACAGATCAATAATTAAACTCATTCACACAGGAGAAACTGGCAGATACAGCTCAATAATTAAACTCATTCAGACAGCAGAAACTGGCAGGTATGGATCAATAATTAAACTCATTCACACAGCAGAAACTGGCAGGTACAGATCAATAATTAAACTCATTCACACAGCAGAAACTGGCAGGTACTGGTCAATAATTAAACTCATTCACACAGCAGACGCTGGCAAGTACAGATCAACAATTAAACTCATTCACACAGCAGAAACTGGCAGTTACAGATCAGTAATTAAACTCATTCACACAGCAGAAACTGGCAGGTACAGATCAATAATTAAACTCATTCACACTGCAGAGACAGGCAGGTAGAGGTCAATAACTAAAATCATTCACAGGAGAAACTGGCAGGTATGGGTCAATAATAAAACACATTCACACAGCAAAAACTGGCAGGTACAGGTCAATAATTAAACTCATTCACACTGCAGAAACTGGCAGGTATGGATCAATGATTAAACTCATTCACACAGCAGACACTGGCAGGTACGGATCAATAATTAAACTGATTCACACAGCAGACACTGGCAGGTATGGATCAATAATTAAACTCATTCATACAGTTGAAACTGGCAGGTACAGATCAATAATTAAACTCATTCACACAGCAGAAACTGGCAGGTATGGATGAATAATTAAACTCATTCACACAGCAGAAACTGGCAGGTACAGAACAATAATTAAACTCATTTACACAGCAGACACTGGCAGGTACAGATCAATAATTAAACTCATTCACACAGCAGACACTGGCAGGTAGAGGTCAATAATTAAACTCATTCACACAGCAGAAACTGGCAGGTATGGATCAATAATTAAACTCATTCACACAGCAGACACTGGCAGGTACAGATCAATAATTAAACTCATTCACACAGCAGACACTGGCAGGTAGAGGTCAATAATTAAACTCATTCACACGGCAGACACTGGCAGGTTCAGATCAATAATTAAACTCATTCACACAGCAGAAACTGCCGTTACGGATCACGAATTAAACTCATTCACAGCAGAAACTGACAGGTACAGGTCTATAATTAAACTCATTCACACAGCAGACACTGGCAGGTATGGAATAATAATTAAACTCATTCACACAGCAGACACTGGCAGGTATGGATCAATAATTAAACACATTCACACAGCAGAAACTGGCAGGTACGGATCAATAACTAAACTCATTCACACAGCAGAAACTGGCAGGTACAGGTCAATAATTAAACTCATTCACACAGAAGAAACTGGCAGGTACGGATCAATAATTAAACTCATTCACACAGCAGAAAATGGCAGGTATGGATAAATAATTAAACTCATTCACACAGCAGGCACTGGCAGGTACAGGTCAATAATTAAACTCATTCACACAGCAGAAACTGGCAGGTACAGATCAATAATTAAACTCATTCACACAGCAGAAACTGGCAGGTATGGATCAATAATTAAACTCATTCACACAGCAGAAACTGGCAGGTACAGATCAATAATTAAACTCATTCACACAGGAGAAACTGGCAGGTACAGACCAATAATTAAACTCATTCAAATGGCAGAAACTGGCAGGTACAGGTCAATAATTAAACTCATTCACACAGCAGAAACTGGCAGATACAGGTCAATAATTAAACTCATTCACACAGCACAAACTGCCAGGTACGGATCAAGAATTAAACTCATTCACATAGCAGAAACTGGCACGTACAGGTCAAAATTTAAACTCATTCACACAGCAGAAACTGCCAGGCACGGATCAAGAATTAAACTCATTCACATAGCAGACACTGGCAGGTACAGTTCAATAATTAAACTCATTCAGACAGCAGAAACTGGCAGGAATGGATCAATAATTAAACTCATTCACACAGCAGAAACTGGCAGGTACAGGTCAATAATTAAACTCATTCACACAGCAGACGCTGGCAGGTACAGATCAACAATTAAACTCATTCACACAGCAGAAACTGGCAGGTACAGATCAATAATTAAACTCATTCACACAGCAGAAACTGGCAGGTACAGATCAATAATTAAAGTCATTCACACAGCAGAGATTGGCAGGTAGAGGTCAATAACTAAAATCATTCACAGGAGAAACTGGTAGGTATGGATCAATAATAAAACTCATTCACACAGCAGAAACTGGCAGGTACAGGTCAATAATTAAACTCATTCACACAGCAGAAACTGGCAGGTACAGATCAATAATTAAACTCATTCACACAGCAGACACTGGCAGGTATGGCTCAATAATTAAATTCTTTCACACAGCAGACATTGGCAGGTACAGATCAAGAATTAAACTCATTCACAGCAGACACTGGCAGGTACAGGTCAATAATAAAACTCATTCACACAGCAGACACTGGCAGGTACAGATCAATAATTAAACTCATTCACACAGCTGACACTGGCAGGTACAGGTCAATAATTAAACTCATTCACACATCAGAAACTGCCAGGTACGGATCAATAACTAAACTCATTCACACAGCAGACACTGGCAGTTACAGATCAATAATTAAACTCATTCACACAGCAGACACTGGCAGGTATAGGTCAATAATGAAACTCATTCACACGGCAGACACTGGCAGGTACAGATCAATAATTAAACTCATTCACACAGCAGAAACTGCCGGTACGGATCAAGAATTAAACTCATTCACAGCAGAAACTGGCAGGTCCAGGTCAATAATTCAACTCATTCACACAGCAGACACTGGCAGGTACGGATCAATAATTAAACCCATTCACACAGCAGAAACAGGCAGGTACAGGTCAATAATTAAACTCATTCACAAAGCAGACACTGGCAGGTATGGCTCAATAATTAAATTCCTTCACACAGCAGACATTGGCAGGTACAGATCAATAACTAAACTCATTCACTCAGCAGACGCTGGCAGGTACAGATCAACAATAAAACTCATTCACACAGCAGACACTGGCAGGTACAGATCAATAATTAAACTCATTCACACAGCAGACACTGGCAGGTACAGATCAAGAATTAAACTCATTCACAGAAGAAACTGGCAGGTACAGATCAATAATTAAACTCATTCACACAGCTGACACTGGCAGGTATAGGTCAATAATTAAACTCATTCACACAGCAGAAACTGGCAGGTACAGATCAATAATTAAACTCATTCACACAGCAGAAACTGCCAGGTACGGATCAATAATTAAACTCATTCACAGCAGAAACTGGCAGGTACAGGTCAATAATTAAACTCATTCACACAGCAGACACTGGCAGGTACAGATCAATAATTAAACTCATTCACACAGCAGAAACTGCCAGGTACGGATCAATAATTAAACTCATTCACAGCAGAAACTGGCAGGTACAGGTCAATAATTAAACTCATTCACACAGCAGACACTGGCAGGTACAGGTCAATAATTAAACTCATTCACACAGCAGACACTGGCAGGTACAGATCAATAATTAAACTCATTCACACAGCAGAAACTGCCAGGTACGTATCAATAATTAAACTCATTCACAGCAGAAACTGGCAGGTACAGGTCAATAATTAAACTCATTCACACAGCAGACACTGGCAGGTACAGATCAATAATTAAACTCATTCACACAGCTGACACTGGCAGGTACAGATCAATAATTAAACTCATTCACACAGCAGAAACTGCCAGGTACGGATCAATAACTAAACTCATTCACACAGCAGACACTGGCAGGTATAGGTCAATAATTAAACTCATTCACACAGCAGACACTGGCAGGTACAGATCAATAATTAAACTCATTCACACAGCAGAAACTGCCGGTACGGATCAAGAATTAAACTCATTCACAGCAGAAACTGGCAGGTACAGGTCAATAATTAAACTCATTCACACAGCAGACACTGGCAGGTATGGATCAATAATTAAACTCATTCACACAGCAGAAACTGGCAGGTACAGGTCAATAATTAAACTCATTCACACAGCAGACACTGGCAGGTACAGATCAATAATTAAACTCATTCACACAGCAGAAACTGCCAGGTACAGATCAATAATTAAACTCATTCACACAGCAGAGACTGGCAGGGAGAGGTCAATAATTAAACTCATTCACACAGCAGAAACTGCCAGGTACGGATCAATAATTAAACTCATTCACAGCAGAAACTGACAGGTACAGGTCAATAATTAAACTCATTCACACAGCAGAAACTGGCAGGTACGGATGAATAATTAAACCCATTCACACAGCAGAAACTGGCAGGTACGGATCAATAATTAAACTCATTCACAGCAGATACTGGCAGGTACGGATCAATAATTAAACTTATTCACACAGCAGAAACTGGCAGGTACAGGTCAATAATTAAACTCATTCACACAGCAGACACTGGCAGGTATGGCTCAATAATTAAATTCCTTCACACAGCAGACATTGGCAGGTACAGATCAATAACTAAACTCATTCACTCAGCAGACGCTGGCAGGTACAGATCAACAATAAAACTCATTCACACAGCAGACACTGGCAGGTACAGATCAATAATTAAACTCATTCACACAGCAGACACTGGCAGGTATGGCTCAATAATTAAATTCCTTCACACAGCAGACACTGGCAGGTACAGATCAATAATTAAACTCATTCACACAGCTGACACTGGCAGGTATAGGTCAATAATTAAACTCATTCACACAGCAGAAACTGGCAGGTACAGATCAATAATTAAACTGATTCACACAGCAGAAACTGCCAGGAACGGATCAATAATTAAACTCATTCACAGCAGAAACTGGCAGGTATAGGTCAATAATTAAACTCATTCACACAGCAGACACTGGCAGGTATGGCTCAATAATTAAACTCATTCACACAGCAGAAACTGCCAGGTACGGATCAATAATTAAACTCATTCACAGCAGAAACTGGCAGGTACAGGTCAATAATTAAACTCATTCACACAGCAGAAACTAGCAGGTACAGGTCAATAATTAAACTCATTCGCACAGCAGAAACTGGCAGGTACAGATCAATAATTAAACTCATTCACACAGCAGAAACGGGAAAATATGGATCAATAATTAAACACATTCACACAGCAGAAACTGGCAGGTACAGGTCAATAATTAAACTCATTCGCACAGCAGACACTGGCAGGTACAGGTCAATAATTAAACTCGTTCACACAGCAGACACTGGCAGGTACGGATCAAGAATTAAACACATTCACACAGCAGAAACTGGCAGGTACGGATCAATAACTAAACTCGTTCACACAGCAGAAACTGACAGGTACAGGTCAATAATTAAACTCATTCACACAGCAGAAACTGGCAGGTACGGATCAATAATTAAACTCATTCACACAGCAGAAACTGGCAGGCATGGATCAATAATTAAACTCATTCACACAGCAGAAACTGGAAGGTACAGATCAATAATTAAACTCATTCACACAGGAGAAACTGGCAGGTACAGACCAATAATTAAACTCACTCAAATGGCAGAAACTGGCAGGTACAGGTCAATAATTAAACTCATTCACACAGCAGAAACTGCCAGGTACGGATCAAGAATTAAACTCATTCACATAGCAGACTCTGGCAGGTACAGATCAATAATTAAACTCATTCACACAGCAGAAACTGGCAGGTACTGATCAATAATTAAACTCATTCACACAGCAGACACTGGCAGGTACAGGTCAATAATTAAACTCATTCACAAAGCAGACACTGGCAGGTATGGATCAATAATTAAACACATTCACACAGCAGAAACTGGCAGGTACGGATCAATAACTAAACTCGTTCACACAGCAGAAACTGGCAGGTACAGGTCAATAATTAAACTCATTCATACAGAAGAAACTGGCAGGTACGGATCAAGAATTAAACTCATTCACAGCAGAAACTAGCAGGTACAGGTCAATAATTAAACTCATTCACACAGCAGACACTGGCAGGTATGGATCAATAATTAAACCCATTCACACAGCAGACACTGGCAGGTACGGATCAATAATTAAACTCATTCACACAGCAGAAACTGGCAGGTACAGGTCAATAATTAAACTCTTTCACACAGCAGACACTGGCAGGTATGGCTCAATAATTAAACTCATTCACACAGCAGAGACTGGCAGGTACAGATCAATTATGAAACTCATTCACACAACAGAAACTGGCAGGTACTGATCAATAATTAAACTCATTCACACAGCAGACGCTGGCAGGTACAGGTCAATAATGAAACTCATTCACACAACAGAAACTGGCAGGTACTGATCAATAATTAAACTCATTCACACAGCAGAAACTGGCAGTTACAGATCAATAATTAAACTCATTCACAGCAGAAACTGACAGGTACAGGTCAATAATTAAACTCATTCACAAAGCATATACTGGAAGGTACAGATCAATAATTAAACTCATTCACACAGCAGACACTGGCAGTTACAGATCAATAATTAAACTCATTCACAGCAGAAACTGACAGGTACAGGTCAATAATTAAACTCATTCACACAGCAGAAACTGGCAGGTACGGATCAATAATTAAACTCATTCACACAGCAGACACTGGCAGTTACAGATCAATAATTAAACTCATTCACAGCAGAAACTGACAGGTACAGGTCAATAATTAAACCCATTCACACAGCAGATACTGGCAGGTACGGATCAATAATTAAACTCATTCACACAGCAGAAACTGGCAGGTACAGGTTAATAATTAAACTCACTCACACAGCAGACACTGGCAGGTATGGCTCAATAATTAAATTCCTTCACACAGCAGACATTGGCAGGTACAGATCAATAACTAAACTCATTCACTCAGCAGACGCTGGCAGGTACAGATCAACAATAAAACTCATTCACACAGCAGGCACTGGCAGGTACAGATCAATAATTAAACTCATTCACACAGCAGACACTGGCAGGTATGGCTCAATAAGTAAATTCCTTCACACAGCAGACACTGGCAGGTACAGATCAATAATTAAACTCATTCACAGCAGAAACTGGCAGGTACAGGTCAATAATTAAACTCATTCACACAGCAGACACTGGCAGGTATGGCTCAATAATTAAACTCATTCACACAGCTGACACTGGCAGGTACAGATCAATAATTAAACTCATTCACACAGCAGAAACTGCCAGGTACGGATCAATAACTAAACACATTCACACAGCAGACACTGGCAGTTACAGATCAATAATTAAACTCATTCACACAGCAGACACTGGCAGGTATAGGTCAATAATTAAACTCATTCACACGGCAGACACTGGCAGGTACAGATCAATAATTAAACTAATTCACACAGCAGAAACTGCCGGTACGGATCAAGAATTAAACTCATTCACAGCAGAAACTGGCAGGTACAGGTCAATAATTAAACTCATTCACACAGCAGACACTGGCAGGTATGGATCAATAATTAAACCCATTCACACAGCAGACACTGGCAGGTACGGATCAATAATTAAACTCATTCACACAGCAGAGACTGGCAGGTACAGATCAATAATTAAACTCATTCACACAGCTGACACTGGCAGGTATAGGTCAATAATTAAACTCATTCACACAGCAGAAACTGCCAGGTTCGGATCAATAATTAAACTCATTCACCGCAGAAACTGGCAGGTATAGGTCAATAATTAAACTCATTCACACAGCAGACACTGGCAGGTATGGCTCAATAATTAAACTCATTCACACAGCAGAAACTGCCAGGTACGGATCAATAATTAAACTCATTCACAGCTGAAACTGGCAGGTACAGGTCAATAATTAAACTCATTCACACAGCAGAAACTGGCAGGTACAGGTCAATAATTAAACTCATTCGCACAGCAGAAACTGGCAGGTACAGATCAATAATTAAACTCATTCACACAGCAGAAACGGGCAGGTATGGATCAATAATTAAACACATTCACACAGCAGAAACTGGCAGGTACGGATCAATAATTAAACTCATTCACACAGCAGACACTGGTAGGAACAGGTCAATAATTAAACTCATTCACACAGCAGAAACTGGCAGGTACGGATCAATAATTAAACTCATTCGCACCATAGAAACTGGCAGGTACAGATCAATAATTAAACTCATTCACACAGCAGAAACTGGCAGGTACAGATCAATAATTAAACTCTTTCACACAGCAGAAACGGGCAGGTATGGATCAATAATTAAACACATTCACACAGCAGACACTGGCAGGTATGGCTCAATAATTAAACTCATTCACACAGCAGAAACTGGCACGTACAGGTCAAAAATTAAACTCATTCACACAGCAGAAACTGCCAGGTACGGATCAAGAATTAAACTCATTCACATAGCAGACACTGGCAGGTACAGTTCAATAATTAAACTCATTCAAACAGCAGACACTGGCGGGTACAGATCAATAATTAAACTCATTCACACAGGAGAAACTGGCAGATACAGCTCAATAATTAAACTCATTCAGACAGCTGACACTGGCAGGTATAGGTCAATAATTAAACTCATTCACACAGCAGAATCTGGCAGGTACAGATCAATAATTAAACTGATTCACACAGCAGAAACTGCCAGGTACGGATCAATAATTAAACTCATTCACAGCAGAAACTGGCAGGTACAGGTCAATAATTAAACTCATTCACACAGCAGAAACTGACAGGTACGGATCAATAATTAAACTCATTCACACAGCAGACACTGGCAGGTATGGCTCAATAATTAAACTCATTCACACGGCAGAAACTGCCAGGTACGGATCAATAATTAAACTCATTCACAGCAGAAACTGGCAGGTACAGGTCAATAATTAAACTCATTCACACAGCAGAAACGGGCAGGTATGGATCAATAATTAAACACATTCACACAGCAGACACTGGCAGGTACGGATCAATAATTAAACTCATTCACACAGCAGATACTGGCAGGTACAGGTCAATAATTAAACTCATTCACACAGCAGAAACTGGCAGGTAGAGATCAATAATTAAACTCATTCACACAGCAGAAACTGGCAGGTACAGGTCAATAATTAAACTCATTCACACAGCAGACGCTGGCAGGTACAGATCAACAATTAAACTCATTCACACAGCAGAAACTGGCAGGTACAGATCAATAATTAAACTCATTCACACTGCAGAGACAGGCAGGTAGAGGTCAATAACTAAAATCATTCACAGGAGAAACTGGCAGGTATGGGTCAAAAATAAAACACATTCACACAACAGAAACTGGCAGATACTGATCAATAATTAAACTCATTCACACAGCAGACACTGGCAGGTACAGGTCAATAATTAAACTCATTCACAAAGCAGAAACTGGAAGGTACAGATCAATAATTAAACTCATTCACACAGCAGACACTGGCACGTACAGGTCAATAATTAAACTCATTCGCACAGCAGACACTGGCAGGTATGGATCAATAATTAAAGACATTCACACAGCAGAAACTGGCAGGTACAGGTCAATAATTAAACTCATTCACACAGAAGAAACTGGCAGGTACGGATCAATAATTAAACTCATTCACACAGCAGAAACTGGCAGGTATGGATAAATAATTAAACTCATTCACACAGCAGGCACTGGCAGGTACAGGTCAATGATTAAACTCATTCACACAGCAGAAACTGGCAGGTACAGATCAATAATTAAACTCATTCACACAGCAGAAACTGGCAGGTATGGATCAATAATTAAACTCATTCACACAGCAGAAACTGGCAGGTACAGATCAATAATTAAACTCATTCACACAGGAGAAACAGACAGGTACAGACCAATAATTAAACTCATTCAAACGGCAGAAACTGGCAGGTACAGGTCAATAATTAAACTCATTCACACAGCAGAAACTGCCAGGTACGGATCAAGAATTAAACTCATTCACATAGCAGACACTGGCAGGTACAGATCAATAATTAAACTCATTCACACAGCAGAAACTGGCAGGTACGGATCAATAATTAAACTCATTCACACAGCAGAAACTGGCACGTACAGGTCAAAAATTAAACTCATTCACACAGCAGAAACTGCCAGGTACGGATCAAGAATTAAACTCATTCACATAGCAGACACTGGCAGGTACAGTTCAATAATTAAACTCATTCAAACAGCAGACACTGGCGGGTACAGATCAATAATTAAACTCATTCACACAGGAGAAACTGGCAGATACAGCTCAATAATTAAACTCATTCAGACAGCAGAAACTGGCAGGTATGGATCAATAATTAAACTCATTCACACAGCAGAAACTGGCAGGTACAGATCAATAATTAAACTCATTCACACAGCAGAAACTGGCAGGTACTGGTCAATAATTAAACTCATTCACACAGCAGACGCTGGCAAGTACAGATCAACAATTAAACTCATTCACACAGCAGAAACTGGCAGTTACAGATCAGTAATTAAACTCATTCACACAGCAGAAACTGGCAGGTACAGATCAATAATTAAACTCATTCACACTGCAGAG
The DNA here is from genome assembly GCF_047496795.1 of Chiloscyllium punctatum. NCBI lineage: Eukaryota > Metazoa > Chordata > Chondrichthyes > Orectolobiformes > Hemiscylliidae > Chiloscyllium > Chiloscyllium punctatum. The sequence continues at coordinate 47,079,775 of NC_092761.1, read as the reverse complement.
ACAGGCAGGTAGAGGTCAATAACTAAAATCATTCACAGGAGAAACTGGCAGGTATGGGTCAATAATAAAACACATTCACACAGCAAAAACTGGCAGGTACAGGTCAATAATTAAACTCATTCACACTGCAGAAACTGGCAGGTATGGATCAATGATTAAACTCATTCACACAGCAGACACTGGCAGGTACGGATCAATAATTAAACTGATTCACACAGCAGACACTGGCAGGTATGGATCAATAATTAAACTCATTCATACAGTTGAAACTGGCAGGTACAGATCAATAATTAAACTCATTCACACAGCAGAAACTGGCAGGTATGGATGAATAATTAAACTCATTCACACAGCAGAAACTGGCAGGTACAGAACAATAATTAAACTCATTTACACAGCAGACACTGGCAGGTACAGATCAATAATTAAACTCATTCACACAGCAGACACTGGCAGGTAGAGGTCAATAATTAAACTCATTCACACAGCAGAAACTGGCAGGTATGGATCAATAATTAAACTCATTCACACAGCAGACACTGGCAGGTACAGATCAATAATTAAACTCATTCACACAGCAGACACTGGCAGGTAGAGGTCAATAATTAAACTCATTCACACGGCAGACACTGGCAGGTTCAGATCAATAATTAAACTCATTCACACAGCAGAAACTGCCGTTACGGATCACGAATTAAACTCATTCACAGCAGAAACTGACAGGTACAGGTCTATAATTAAACTCATTCACACAGCAGACACTGGCAGGTATGGAATAATAATTAAACTCATTCACACAGCAGACACTGGCAGGTATGGATCAATAATTAAACACATTCACACAGCAGAAACTGGCAGGTACGGATCAATAACTAAACTCATTCACACAGCAGAAACTGGCAGGTACAGGTCAATAATTAAACTCATTCACACAGAAGAAACTGGCAGGTACGGATCAATAATTAAACTCATTCACACAGCAGAAAATGGCAGGTATGGATAAATAATTAAACTCATTCACACAGCAGGCACTGGCAGGTACAGGTCAATAATTAAACTCATTCACACAGCAGAAACTGGCAGGTACAGATCAATAATTAAACTCATTCACACAGCAGAAACTGGCAGGTATGGATCAATAATTAAACTCATTCACACAGCAGAAACTGGCAGGTACAGATCAATAATTAAACTCATTCACACAGGAGAAACTGGCAGGTACAGACCAATAATTAAACTCATTCAAATGGCAGAAACTGGCAGGTACAGGTCAATAATTAAACTCATTCACACAGCAGAAACTGGCAGATACAGGTCAATAATTAAACTCATTCACACAGCACAAACTGCCAGGTACGGATCAAGAATTAAACTCATTCACATAGCAGAAACTGGCACGTACAGGTCAAAATTTAATCTCATTCACACAGCAGAAACTGCCAGGCACGGATCAAGAATTAAACTCATTCACATAGCAGACACTGGCAGGTACAGTTCAATAATTAAACTCATTCAGACAGCAGAAACTGGCAGGAATGGATCAATAATTAAACTCATTCACACAGCAGAAACTGGCAGGTACAGGTCAATAATTAAACTCATTCACACAGCAGACGCTGGCAGGTACAGATCAACAATTAAACTCATTCACACAGCAGAAACTGGCAGGTACAGATCAATAATTAAACTCATTCACACAGCAGAAACTGGCAGGTACAGATCAATAATTAAAGTCATTCACACAGCAGAGATTGGCAGGTAGAGGTCAATAACTAAAATCATTCACAGGAGAAACTGGTAGGTATGGATCAATAATAAAACTCATTCACACAGCAGAAACTGGCAGGTACAGGTCAATAATTAAACTCATTCACACAGCAGAAACTGGCAGGTACAGATCAATAATTAAACTCATTCACACAGCAGACACTGGCAGGTATGGCTCAATAATTAAATTCTTTCACACAGCAGACATTGGCAGGTACAGATCAAGAATTAAACTCATTCACAGCAGACACTGGCAGGTACAGGTCAATAATAAAACTCATTCACACAGCAGACACTGGCAGGTACAGATCAATAATTAAACTCATTCACACAGCTGACACTGGCAGGTACAGGTCAATAATTAAACTCATTCACACATCAGAAACTGCCAGGTACGGATCAATAACTAAACTCATTCACACAGCAGACACTGGCAGTTACAGATCAATAATTAAACTCATTCACACAGCAGACACTGGCAGGTATAGGTCAATAATTAAACTCATTCACACGGCAGACACTGGCAGGTACAGATCAATAATTAAACTCATTCACACAGCAGAAACTGCCGGTACGGATCAAGAATTAAACTCATTCACAGCAGAAACTGGCAGGTCCAGGTCAATAATTCAACTCATTCACACAGCAGACACTGGCAGGTATGGATCAATAATTAAACCCATTCACACAGCAGAAACAGGCAGGTACAGGTCAATAATTAAACTCATTCACATAGCAGACACTGGCAGGTACAGTTCAATAATTAAACTCATTCAAACAGCAGACACTGGCGGGTACAGATCAATAATTAAACTCATTCACACAGGAGAAACTGGCAGATACAGCTCAATAATTAAACTCATTCAGACAGCTGACACTGGCAGGTATAGGTCAATAATTAAACTCATTCACACAGCAGAATCTGGCAGGTACAGATCAATAATTAAACTGATTCACACAGCAGAAACTGCCAGGTACGGATCAATAATTAAACTCATTCACAGCAGAAACTGGCAGGTACAGGTCAATAATTAAACTCATTCACACAGCAGAAACTGACAGGTACGGATCAATAATTAAACTCATTCACACAGCAGACACTGGCAGGTATGGCTCAATAATTAAACTCATTCACACGGCAGAAACTGCCAGGTACGGATCAATAATTAAACTCATTCACAGCAGAAACTGGCAGGTACAGGTCAATAATTAAACTCATTCACACAGCAGAAACGGGCAGGTATGGATCAATAATTAAACACATTCACACAGCAGACACTGGCAGGTACGGATCAATAATTAAACTCATTCACACAGCAGATACTGGCAGGTACAGGTCAATAATTAAACTCATTCACACAGCAGAAACTGGCAGGTAGAGATCAATAATTAAACTCATTCACACAGCAGAAACTGGCAGGTACAGGTCAATAATTAAACTCATTCACACAGCAGACGCTGGCAGGTACAGATCAACAATTAAACTCATTCACACAGCAGAAACTGGCAGGTACAGATCAATAATTAAACTCATTCACACTGCAGAGACAGGCAGGTAGAGGTCAATAACTAAAATCATTCACAGGAGAAACTGGCAGGTATGGGTCAAAAATAAAACACATTCACACAACAGAAACTGGCAGATACTGATCAATAATTAAACTCATTCACACAGCAGACACTGGCAGGTACAGGTCAATAATTAAACTCATTCACAAAGCAGAAACTGGAAGGTACAGATCAATAATTAAACTCATTCACACAGCAGACACTGGCACGTACAGGTCAATAATTAAACTCATTCGCACAGCAGACACTGGCAGGTATGGATCAATAATTAAAGACATTCACACAGCAGAAACTGGCAGGTACAGGTCAATAATTAAACTCATTCACACAGAAGAAACTGGCAGGTACGGATCAATAATTAAACTCATTCACACAGCAGAAACTGGCAGGTATGGATAAATAATTAAACTCATTCACACAGCAGGCACTGGCAGGTACAGGTCAATGATTAAACTCATTCACACAGCAGAAACTGGCAGGTACAGATCAATAATTAAACTCATTCACACAGCAGAAACTGGCAGGTATGGATCAATAATTAAACTCATTCACACAGCAGAAACTGGCAGGTACAGATCAATAATTAAACTCATTCACACAGGAGAAACAGACAGGTACAGACCAATAATTAAACTCATTCAAACGGCAGAAACTGGCAGGTACAGGTCAATAATTAAACTCATTCACACAGCAGAAACTGCCAGGTACGGATCAAGAATTAAACTCATTCACATAGCAGACACTGGCAGGTACAGATCAATAATTAAACTCATTCACACAGCAGAAACTGGCAGGTACGGATCAATAATTAAACTCATTCACACAGCAGAAACTGGCACGTACAGGTCAAAAATTAAACTCATTCACACAGCAGAAACTGCCAGGTACGGATCAAGAATTAAACTCATTCACATAGCAGACACTGGCAGGTACAGTTCAATAATTAAACTCATTCAAACAGCAGACACTGGCGGGTACAGATCAATAATTAAACTCATTCACACAGGAGAAACTGGCAGATACAGCTCAATAATTAAACTCATTCAGACAGCAGAAACTGGCAGGTATGGATCAATAATTAAACTCATTCACACAGCAGAAACTGGCAGGTACAGATCAATAATTAAACTCATTCACACAGCAGAAACTGGCAGGTACTGGTCAATAATTAAACTCATTCACACAGCAGACGCTGGCAAGTACAGATCAACAATTAAACTCATTCACACAGCAGAAACTGGCAGTTACAGATCAGTAATTAAACTCATTCACACAGCAGAAACTGGCAGGTACAGATCAATAATTAAACTCATTCACACTGCAGAGACAGGCAGGTAGAGGTCAATAACTAAAATCATTCACAGGAGAAACTGGCAGGTATGGGTCAATAATAAAACACATTCACACAGCAAAAACTGGCAGGTACAGGTCAATAATTAAACTCATTCACACTGCAGAAACTGGCAGGTATGGATCAATGATTAAACTCATTCACACAGCAGACACTGGCAGGTACGGATCAATAATTAAACTGATTCACACAGCAGACACTGGCAGGTATGGATCAATAATTAAACTCATTCATACAGTTGAAACTGGCAGGTACAGATCAATAATTAAACTCATTCACACAGCAGAAACTGGCAGGTATGGATGAATAATTAAACTCATTCACACAGCAGAAACTGGCAGGTACAGAACAATAATTAAACTCATTTACACAGCAGACACTGGCAGGTACAGATCAATAATTAAACTCATTCACACAGCTGACACTGGCAGGTACAGGTCAATAATTAAACTCATTCACACATCAGAAACTGCCAGGTACGGATCAATAACTAAACTCATTCACACAGCAGACACTGGCAGTTACAGATCAATAATTAAACTCATTCACACAGCAGACACTGGCAGGTATAGGTCAATAATTAAACTCATTCACACGGCAGACACTGGCAGGTACAGATCAATAATTAAACTCATTCACACAGCAGAAACTGCCGGTACGGATCAAGAATTAAACTCATTCACAGCAGAAACTGGCAGGTCCAGGTCAATAATTCAACTCATTCACACAGCAGACACTGGCAGGTATGGATCAATAATTAAACCCATTCACACAGCAGAAACAGGCAGGTACAGGTCAATAATTAAACTCATTCACATAGCAGACACTGGCAGGTACAGTTCAATAATTAAACTCATTCAAACAGCAGACACTGGCGGGTACAGATCAATAATTAAACTCATTCACACAGGAGAAACTGGCAGATACAGCTCAATAATTAAACTCATTCAGACAGCTGACACTGGCAGGTATAGGTCAATAATTAAACTCATTCACACAGCAGAATCTGGCAGGTACAGATCAATAATTAAACTGATTCACACAGCAGAAACTGCCAGGTACGGATCAATAATTAAACTCATTCACAGCAGAAACTGGCAGGTACAGGTCAATAATTAAACTCATTCACACAGCAGAAACTGACAGGTACGGATCAATAATTAAACTCATTCACACAGCAGACACTGGCAGGTATGGCTCAATAATTAAACTCATTCACACGGCAGAAACTGCCAGGTACGGATCAATAATTAAACTCATTCACAGCAGAAACTGGCAGGTACAGGTCAATAATTAAACTCATTCACACAGCAGAAACGGGCAGGTATGGATCAATAATTAAACACATTCACACAGCAGACACTGGCAGGTACGGATCAATAATTAAACTCATTCACACAGCAGATACTGGCAGGTACAGGTCAATAATTAAACTCATTCACACAGCAGAAACTGGCAGGTAGAGATCAATAATTAAACTCATTCACACAGCAGAAACTGGCAGGTACAGGTCAATAATTAAACTCATTCACACAGCAGACGCTGGCAGGTACAGATCAACAATTAAACTCATTCACACAGCAGAAACTGGCAGGTACAGATCAATAATTAAACTCATTCACACTGCAGAGACAGGCAGGTAGAGGTCAATAACTAAAATCATTCACAGGAGAAACTGGCAGGTATGGGTCAAAAATAAAACACATTCACACAACAGAAACTGGCAGATACTGATCAATAATTAAACTCATTCACACAGCAGACACTGGCAGGTACAGGTCAATAATTAAACTCATTCACAAAGCAGAAACTGGAAGGTACAGATCAATAATTAAACTCATTCACACAGCAGACACTGGCACGTACAGGTCAATAATTAAACTCATTCGCACAGCAGACACTGGCAGGTATGGATCAATAATTAAAGACATTCACACAGCAGAAACTGGCAGGTACAGGTCAATAATTAAACTCATTCACACAGAAGAAACTGGCAGGTACGGATCAATAATTAAACTCATTCACACAGCAGAAACTGGCAGGTATGGATAAATAATTAAACTCATTCACACAGCAGGCACTGGCAGGTACAGGTCAATGATTAAACTCATTCACACAGCAGAAACTGGCAGGTACAGATCAATAATTAAACTCATTCACACAGCAGAAACTGGCAGGTATGGATCAATAATTAAACTCATTCACACAGCAGAAACTGGCAGGTACAGATCAATAATTAAACTCATTCACACAGGAGAAACAGACAGGTACAGACCAATAATTAAACTCATTCAAACGGCAGAAACTGGCAGGTACAGGTCAATAATTAAACTCATTCACACAGCAGAAACTGCCAGGTACGGATCAAGAATTAAACTCATTCACATAGCAGACACTGGCAGGTACAGATCAATAATTAAACTCATTCACACAGCAGAAACTGGCAGGTACGGATCAATAATTAAACTCATTCACACAGCAGAAACTGGCACGTACAGGTCAAAAATTAAACTCATTCACACAGCAGAAACTGCCAGGTACGGATCAAGAATTAAACTCATTCACATAGCAGACACTGGCAGGTACAGTTCAATAATTAAACTCATTCAAACAGCAGACACTGGCGGGTACAGATCAATAATTAAACTCATTCACACAGGAGAAACTGGCAGATACAGCTCAATAATTAAACTCATTCAGACAGCAGAAACTGGCAGGTATGGATCAATAATTAAACTCATTCACACAGCAGAAACTGGCAGGTACAGATCAATAATTAAACTCATTCACACAGCAGAAACTGGCAGGTACTGGTCAATAATTAAACTCATTCACACAGCAGACGCTGGCAAGTACAGATCAACAATTAAACTCATTCACACAGCAGAAACTGGCAGTTACAGATCAGTAATTAAACTCATTCACACAGCAGAAACTGGCAGGTACAGATCAATAATTAAACTCATTCACACTGCAGAGACAGGCAGGTAGAGGTCAATAACTAAAATCATTCACAGGAGAAACTGGCAGGTATGGGTCAATAATAAAACACATTCACACAGCAAAAACTGGCAGGTACAGGTCAATAATTAAACTCATTCACACTGCAGAAACTGGCAGGTATGGATCAATGATTAAACTCATTCACACAGCAGACACTGGCAGGTACGGATCAATAATTAAACTGATTCACACAGCAGACACTGGCAGGTATGGATCAATAATTAAACTCATTCATACAGTTGAAACTGGCAGGTACAGATCAATAATTAAACTCATTCACACAGCAGAAACTGGCAGGTATGGATGAATAATTAAACTCATTCACACAGCAGAAACTGGCAGGTACAGAACAATAATTAAACTCATTTACACAGCAGACACTGGCAGGTACAGATCAATAATTAAACTCATTCACACAGCAGACACTGGCAGGTATGGCTCAATAATTAAATTCCTTCACACAGCAGACATTGGCAGGTACAGATCAAGAATTAAACTCATTCACAGAAGAAACTGGCAGGTACAGATCAATAATTAAACTCATTCACACAGCTGACACTGGCAGGTACGGATCAATAATTAAACTCATTCACACAGCAGAAACTGCCAGGTACGGATCAATAATTAAACTCATTCACAGCAGAAACTGGCAGGTACAGGTCAATAATTAAACTCATTCACACAGCAGACACTGGCAGGTACAGATCAATAATTAAACTCATTCACACAGCTGACACTGGCAGGTACAGATCAATAATTAAACTCATTCACACAGCAGAAACTGCCAGGTACGTATCAATAATTAAACTCATTCACAGCAGAAACTGGCAGGTACAGGTCAATAATTAAACTCATTCACACAGCAGACACTGGCAGGTACAGATCAATAATTAAACTCATTCACACAGCTGACACTGGCAGGTACAGATCAATAATTAAACTCATTCACACAGCAGAAACTGCCAGGTACGGATCAATAACTAAACTCATTCACACAGCAGACACTGGCAGGTATAGGTCAATAATTAAACTCATTCACACAGCAGACACTGGCAGGTACAGATCAATAATTAAACTCATTCACACAGCAGAAACTGCCGGTACGGATCAAGAATTAAACTCATTCACAGCAGAAACTGGCAGGTACAGGTCAATAATTAAACTCATTCACACAGCAGACACTGGCAGGTATGGATCAATAATTAAACTCATTCACACAGCAGAAACTGGCAGGTACAGGTCAATAATTAAACTCATTCACACAGCAGACACTGGCAGGTACAGATCAATAATTAAACTCATTCACACAGCAGAAACTGCCAGGTACAGATCAATAATTAAACTCATTCACACAGCAGAGACTGGCAGGGAGAGGTCAATAATTAAACTCATTCACACAGCAGAAACTGCCAGGTACGGATCAATAATTAAACTCATTCACAGCAGAAACTGACAGGTACAGGTCAATAATTAAACTCATTCACACAGCAGAAACTGGCAGGTACGGATGAATAATTAAACCCATTCACACAGCAGAAACTGGCAGGTACGGATCAATAATTAAACTCATTCACAGCAGATACTGGCAGGTACGGATCAATAATTAAACTTATTCACACAGCAGAAACTGGCAGGTACAGGTCAATAATTAAACTCATTCACACAGCAGACACTGGCAGGTATGGCTCAATAATTAAATTCCTTCACACAGCAGACATTGGCAGGTACAGATCAATAACTAAACTCATTCACTCAGCAGACGCTGGCAGGTACAGATCAACAATAAAACTCATTCACACAGCAGACACTGGCAGGTACAGATCAATAATTAAACTCATTCACACAGCAGACACTGGCAGGTATGGCTCAATAATTAAATTCCTTCACACAGCAGACACTGGCAGGTACAGATCAATAATTAAACTCATTCACACAGCTGACACTGGCAGGTATAGGTCAATAATTAAACTCATTCACACAGCAGAAACTGGCAGGTACAGATCAATAATTAAACTGATTCACACAGCAGAAACTGCCAGGAACGGATCAATAATTAAACTCATTCACAGCAGAAACTGGCAGGTATAGGTCAATAATTAAACTCATTCACACAGCAGACACTGGCAGGTATGGCTCAATAATTAAACTCATTCACACAGCAGAAACTGCCAGGTACGGATCAATAATTAAACTCATTCACAGCAGAAACTGGCAGGTACAGGTCAATAATTAAACTCATTCACACAGCAGAAACTGGCAGGTACAGGTCAATAATTAAACTCATTCGCACAGCAGAAACTGGCAGGTACAGATCAATAATTAAACTCATTCACACAGCAGAAACGGGAAAATATGGATCAATAATTAAACACATTCACACAGCAGAAACTGGCAGGTACAGGTCAATAATTAAACTCATTCGCACAGCAGACACTGGCAAGTACAGGTCAATAATTAAACTCGTTCACACAGCAGACACTGGCAGGTACGGATCAAGAATTAAACACATTCACACAGCAGAAACTGGCAGGTACGGATCAATAACTAAACTCGTTCACACAGCAGAAACTGACAGGTACAGGTCAATAATTAAACTCATTCACACAGCAGAAACTGGCAGGTACGGATCAATAATTAAACTCATTCACACAGCAGAAACTGGCAGGCATGGATCAATAATTAAACTCATTCACACAGCAGAAACTGGAAGGTACAGATCAATAATTAAACTCATTCACACAGGAGAAACTGGCAGGTACAGACCAATAATTAAACTCACTCAAATGGCAGAAACTGGCAGGTACAGGTCAATAATTAAACTCATTCACACAGCAGAAACTGCCAGGTACGGATCAAGAATTAAACTCATTCACATAGCAGACTCTGGCAGGTACAGATCAATAATTAAACTCATTCACACAGCAGAAACTGGCAGGTACTGATCAATAATTAAACTCATTCACACAGCAGACACTGGCAGGTACAGGTCAATAATTAAACTCATTCACAAAGCAGACACTGGCAGGTATGGATCAATAATTAAACACATTCACACAGCAGAAACTGGCAGGTACGGATCAATAACTAAACTCGTTCACACAGCAGAAACTGGCAGGTACAGGTCAATAATTAAACTCATTCATACAGAAGAAACTGGCAGGTACGGATCAAGAATTAAACTCATTCACAGCAGAAACTAGCAGGTACAGGTCAATAATTAAACTCATTCACACAGCAGACACTGGCAGGTATGGATCAATAATTAAACCCATTCACACAGCAGACACTGGCAGGTACGGATCAATAATTAAACTCATTCACACAGCAGAAACTGGCAGGTACAGGTCAATAATTAAACTCTTTCACACAGCAGACACTGGCAGGTATGGCTCAATAATTAAACTCATTCACACAGCAGAGACTGGCAGGTACAGATCAATTATGAAACTCATTCACACAACAGAAACTGGCAGGTACTGATCAATAATTAAACTCATTCACACAGCAGACGCTGGCAGGTACAGGTCAATAATGAAACTCATTCACACAACAGAAACTGGCAGGTACTGATCAATAATTAAACTCATTCACACAGCAGAAACTGGCAGTTACAGATCAATAATTAAACTCATTCACAGCAGAAACTGACAGGTACAGGTCAATAATTAAACTCATTCACAAAGCATATACTGGAAGGTACAGATCAATAATTAAACTCATTCACACAGCAGACACTGGCAGTTACAGATCAATAATTAAACTCATTCACAGCAGAAACTGACAGGTACAGGTCAATAATTAAACTCATTCACACAGCAGAAACTGGCAGGTACGGATCAATAATTAAACTCATTCACACAGCAGACACTGGCAGTTACAGATCAATAATTAAACTCATTCACAGCAGAAACTGACAGGTACAGGTCAATAATTAAACCCATTCACACAGCAGATACTGGCAGGTACGGATCAATAATTAAACTCATTCACACAGCAGAAACTGGCAGGTACAGGTTAATAATTAAACTCACTCACACAGCAGACACTGGCAGGTATGGCTCAATAATTAAATTCCTTCACACAGCAGACATTGGCAGGTACAGATCAATAACTAAACTCATTCACTCAGCAGACGCTGGCAGGTACAGATCAACAATAAAACTCATTCACACAGCAGACACTGGCAGGTACAGATCAATAATTAAACTCATTCACACAGCAGACACTGGCAGGTATGGCTCAATAAGTAAATTCCTTCACACAGCAGACACTGGCAGGTACAGATCAATAATTAAACTCATTCACAGCAGAAACTGGCAGGTACAGGTCAATAATTAAACTCATTCACACAGCAGACACTGGCAGGTATGGCTCAATAATTAAACTCATTCACACAGCTGACACTGGCAGGTACAGATCAATAATTAAACTCATTCACACAGCAGAAACTGCCAGGTACGGATCAATAACTAAACACATTCACACAGCAGACACTGGCAGTTACAGATCAATAATTAAACTCATTCACACAGCAGACACTGGCAGGTATAGGTCAATAATTAAACTCATTCACACGGCAGACACTGGCAGGTACAGATCAATAATTAAACTAATTCACACAGCAGAAACTGCCGGTACGGATCAAGAATTAAACTCATTCACAGCAGAAACTGGCAGGTACAGGTCAATAATTAAACTCATTCACACAGCAGACACTGGCAGGTATGGATCAATAATTAAACCCATTCACACAGCAGACACTGGCAGGTACGGATCAATAATTAAACTCATTCACACAGCAGAGACTGGCAGGTACAGATCAATAATTAAACTCATTCACACAGCTGACACTGGCAGGTATAGGTCAATAATTAAACTCATTCACACAGCAGAAACTGCCAGGTTCGGATCAATAATTAAACTCATTCACCGCAGAAACTGGCAGGTATAGGTCAATAATTAAACTCATTCACACAGCAGACACTGGCAGGTATGGCTCAATAATTAAACTCATTCACACAGCAGAAACTGCCAGGTACGGATCAATAATTAAACTCATTCACAGCTGAAACTGGCAGGTACAGGTCAATAATTAAACTCATTCACACAGCAGAAACTGGCAGGTACAGGTCAATAATTAAACTCATTCGCACAGCAGAAACTGGCAGGTACAGATCAATAATTAAACTCATTCACACAGCAGAAACGGGCAGGTATGGATCAATAATTAAACACATTCACACAGCAGAAACTGGCAGGTACGGATCAATAATTAAACTCATTCACACAGCAGACACTGGTAGGAACAGGTCAATAATTAAACTCATTCACACAGCAGAAACTGGCAGGTACGGATCAATAATTAAACTCATTCGCACCATAGAAACTGGCAGGTACAGATCAATAATTAAACTCATTCACACAGCAGAAACTGGCAGGTACAGATCAATAATTAAACTCTTTCACACAGCAGAAACGGGCAGGTATGGATCAATAATTAAACACATTCACACAGCAGACACTGGCAGGTACGGATCAATAATTAAACTCATTCACACAGCAGACGCTGGCAGGTACAGGTCAATAATGAAACTCGTTCACACAGCAGACACTGGCAGGTGCAGATCAATAAATAAATTCATTCACACAGCAGAAACTGGCACGTAAAGGTCAATAATTAAACTCATTCACACAGCAGACACTGGCAGGTACGGATCAATAATTAAACACATTCACACAGCAGAAACTGGCAGGTACGGATCAATAACTAAACTCGTTCACACAGCAGAAACTGACAGGTACAGGTCAATAATTAAACTCATTCACACAGAAGAAACTGGCAGGTACGGATCAATAATTAAACTCATTCACACAGCAGAAACTGGCAGGTATGGATAAATAATTAAACTCATTCACACAGCAGGCACTGGCAGGTACAGATCAATAATTAAACTCATTCACACAGCAGAAACTGGCAGGTACAGATCAATAATTAAACTCATTCACACAGCAGAAACTGGCAGGTACAGATCAATAATTAAACTCATTCACACAGGAGAAACTGGCAGGTACAGACCAATAATTAAACTCATTCAAACGGCAGAAACTGGCAGGTACAGGTCAATAATTAAACTCATTCACACAGCAGAAACTGCCAGGTACGGATCAAGAATTAAACTCATTCACATAGCAGACTCTGGCAGGTACAGATCAATAATTAAACTCATTCACACAGCAGAAACTGGCAGGTACTGATCAATAATTAAACTCATTCACACAGCAGACACTGGCAGGTACAGGTCAATAATTAAACTCATTCACAAAGCAGACACTGGCAGGTATGGATCAATAATTAAACACATTCACACAGCAGAAACTGGCAGGTACAGGTCAATAATTAAACTCATTCATACAGAAGAAACTGGCAGGTACGGATCAAGAATTAAACTCATTCACAGCAGAAACTAGCAGGTACAGGTCAATAATTAAACTCATTCACACAGCAGACACTGGCAGGTATGGATCAATAATTAAACCCATTCACACAGCAGACACTGGCAGGTACGGATCAATAATTAAACTCATTCACACAGCAGACACTGGCAGGTATGGCTCAATAATTAAACTCATTCACACAGCAGAGACTGGCAGGTACAGATCAATAATGAAACTCATTCACACAACAGAAACTGGCAGGTACTGATCAATAATTAAACTCATTCACACAGCAGACGCTGGCAGGTACAGGTCAATAATGAAACTCATTCACACAACAGAAACTGGCAGGTACTGATCAATAATTAAACTCATTCACACAGCAGACACTGGTAGGTACAGGTCAATAATTAAACTCATTCACAAAGCATATACTGGAAGGTACAGGTCAATAATTAAACTCATTCACAAAGCATATACTGGAAGGTACAGATCAATAATTAAACTCATTCACACAGCATATACTGGAAGGTATAGGTCAATAATTAAACTCATTCACACTGCAGACACTGGCAGGTGCAGATCAATAAATAAACTCATTCACACAGCAGAAACTGGCACGTACAGGTCAATAATTAAACTCATTCACACAGCAGACACTGGCAGGTATGGATGAATAATTATACACATTCACACAGCAGAAACTGGCAGGTACGGATCAATAACTAAACTCATTCACACAGCAGAAACTGGCAGGTACAGGTCAATAATTAAACTCATTCACACAGAAGAAACTGGCAGGTACGGATCAATAATTAAACTCATTCACACAGCAGAAACTGGCAGGTATGGATAAATAATTAAACTCATTCACACAGCAGGCACTGGCAGGTACAGATCAATAATTAAACTCATTCACACAGCAGAAACTGGCAGGTATGGATCAATAATTAAACTCATTCACACAGCAGAAACTGGCAGGTACAGATCAATAATTAAACTCATTCACACAGGAGAAACTGGCAGGTACAGACCAATAATTAAACTCATTCAAACGGCAGAAACTGGCAGGTACAGGTCAATAATTAAACTCATTCACACAGCAGAAACTGCCAGGTACGGATCAAGAATTAAACTCATTCACATAGCAGACACTGGCAGGTACAGATCAATAATTAAACTCATTCACACAGCAGAAACTGGCAGGTCCGGATGAATAATTAAACTCATTCACACAGCAGAAACTGGCAGGTACAGGTCAATAATTAAACTCATTCACACAGCAGAAACTGGCAGGTACAGATCAATAATTAAACTCATTCACACAGCTGACACTGGCAGGTACAGATCAATAATTAAACTCATTCACACAGCAGAAACTGCCAGGTACGGATCAATAACTAAACTCATTCACACAGCAGACACTGGCAGGTATAGGTCAATAATTAAACTCATTCACACGGCAGACACTGGCAGGTACAGATCAATAATTAAACTCATTCACACAGCAGAAACTGCCGGTACGGATCAAGAATTAAACTCATTCACAGCAGAAACTGGCAGGTACACGTCAATAATTAAACTCATTCACACAGCAGACACTGGCAGGTATGGATCAATAATTAAACCCATTCACACAGCAGACACTGGCTGGTACGGATCAATAATTAAACTCATTCACACAGCAGAAACTGGCAGGTACAGGTCAATAATTAAACTCATTCACACAGCAGACACTGGCAGGTATGGATCAATAATTAAACCCATTCACACAGCAGACACTGGCAGGTACGGATCAATAATTAAACTCATTCACACAGCAGAAACTGGCAGGTACAGGTCAATAATTAAACTCATTCACACAGCAGACACTGGCAGGTATGGCTCAATAATTAAACTCATTCACACAGCAGACACTGGCAGGTACAGATCAATAATTAAACTCATTCACACAGCTGACATGGGCAGGTATAGGTCAATAATTAAACTCATTCACACAGCAGACACTGGCAGGTACAGATCAATAATTAAACTGATTCACACAGCAGAAACTGCCAGGTACGGATCAATAATTAAACTCATTCACAGCAGAAACTGGCAGGTATAGTTCAATAATTAAACTCATTCACACAGCAGACACTGGCAGGTACAGGTCAATAATTAAACTCATTCACAAAGCAGACACTGGCAGGTATGGATCAATAATTAAACACATTCACACAGCAGAAACTGGCAGGTACGGATCAATAACTAAACTCGTTCACACAGCAGAAACTGGCAGGTACAGGTCAATAATTAAACTCATTCATACAGAAGAAACTGGCAGGTACGGATCAAGAATTAAACTCATTCACAGCAGAAACTAGCAGGTACAGGTCAATAATTAAACTCATTCACACAGCAGACACTGGCAGGTATGGATCAATAATTAAACCCATTCACACAGCAGACACTGGCAGGTACGGATCAATAATTAAACTCATTCACACAGCAGAAACTGGCAGGTACAGGTCAATAATTAAACTCTTTCACACAGCAGACACTGGCAGGTATGGCTCAATAATTAAACTCATTCACACAGCAGAGACTGGCAGGTACAGATCAATTATGAAACTCATTCACACAACAGAAACTGGCAGGTACTGATCAATAATTAAACTCATTCACACAGCAGACGCTGGCAGGTACAGGTCAATAATGAAACTCATTCACACAACAGAAACTGGCAGGTACTGATCAATAATTAAACTCATTCACACAGCAGAAACTGGCAGTTACAGATCAATAATTAAACTCATTCACAGCAGAAACTGACAGGTACAGGTCAATAATTAAACTCATTCACAAAGCATATACTGGAAGGTACAGATCAATAATTAAACTCATTCACACAGCAGACACTGGCAGTTACAGATCAATAATTAAACTCATTCACAGCAGAAACTGACAGGTACAGGTCAATAATTAAACTCATTCACACAGCAGAAACTGGCAGGTACGGATCAATAATTAAACTCATTCACACAGCAGACACTGGCAGTTACAGATCAATAATTAAACTCATTCACAGCAGAAACTGACAGGTACAGGTCAATAATTAAACCCATTCACACAGCAGATACTGGCAGGTACGGATCAATAATTAAACTCATTCACACAGCAGAAACTGGCAGGTACAGGTTAATAATTAAACTCATTCACACAGCAGACACTGGCAGGTATGGCTCAATAATTAAATTCCTTCACACAGCAGACATTGGCAGGTACAGATCAATAACTAAACTCATTCACTCAGCAGACGCTGGCAGGTACAGATCAATAATTAAACTCATTCACAGCAGAAACTGACAGGTACAGGTCAATAATTAAACCCATTCACACAGCAGATACTGGCAGGTACAGATCAATAACTAAACTCATTCACACAGCAGACACTGGCAGGTACAGATCAATAATTAAACTCATTCACACAGCAGACACTGGCAGGTATGGCTCAATAAGTAAATTCCTTCACACAGCAGACACTGGCAGGTACAGATCAATAATTAAACTCATTCACAGCAGAAACTGGCAGGTACAGGTCAATAATTAAACTCATTCACACAGCAGACACTGGCAGGTATGGCTCAATAATTAAACTCATTCACACAGCTGACACTGGCAGGTACAGATCAATAATTAAACTCATTCACACAGCAGAAACTGCCAGGTACGGATCAATAACTAAACACATTCACACAGCAGACACTGGCAGTTACAGATCAATAATTAAACTCATTCACACAGCAGACACTGGCAGGTATAGGTCAATAATTAAACTCATTCACACGGCAGACACTGGCAGGTACAGATCAATAATTAAACTCATTCACACAGCAGAAACTGCCGGTACGGATCAAGAATTAAACTCATTCACAGCAGAAACTGGCAGGTACAGGTCAATAATTAAACTCATTCACACAGCAGACACTGGCAGGTATGGATCAATAATTAAACCCATTCACACAGCAGACACTGGCAGGTACGGATCAATAATTAAACTCATTCACACAGCAGAGACTGGCAGGTACAGATCAATAATTAAACTCATTCACACAGCTGACACTGGCAGGTATAGGTCAATAATTAAACTCATTCACACAGCAGGCACTGGTAGGAACAGGTCAATAATTAAACTCATTCACACAGCAGAAACTGGCAGGTACGGATCAATAATTAAACTCATTCGCACCATAGAAACTGGCAGGTACAGATCAATAATTAAACTCATTCACACAGCAGAAACTGGCAGGTACAGATCAATAATTAAACTCTTTCACACAGCAGAAACGGGCAGGTATGGATCAATAATTAAACACATTCACACAGCAGACACTGGCAGGTACGGATCAATAATTAAACTCATTCACACAGCAGACGCTGGCAGGTACAGGTCAATAATGAAACTCGTTCACACAGCAGACACTGGCAGGTGCAGATCAATAAATAAATTCATTCACACAGCAGAAACTGGCACGTAAAGGTCAATAATTAAACTCATTCACACAGCAGACACTGGCAGGTACGGATCAATAATTAAACACATTCACACAGCAGAAACTGGCAGGTACGGATCAATAACTAAACTCGTTCACACAGCAGAAACTGACAGGTACAGGTCAATAATTAAACTCATTCACACAGAAGAAACTGGCAGGTACGGATCAATAATTAAACTCATTCACACAGCAGAAACTGGCAGGTATGGATAAATAATTAAACTCATTCACACAGCAGGCACTGGCAGGTACAGATCAATAATTAAACTCATTCACACAGCAGAAACTGGCAGGTACAGATCAATAATTAAACTCATTCACACAGCAGAAACTGGCAGGTACAGATCAATAATTAAACTCATTCACACAGGAGAAACTGGCAGGTACAGACCAATAATTAAACTCATTCAAACGGCAGAAACTGGCAGGTACAGGTCAATAATTAAACTCATTCACACAGCAGAAACTGCCAGGTACGGATCAAGAATTAAACTCATTCACATAGCAGACTCTGGCAGGTACAGATCAATAATTAAACTCATTCACACAGCAGAAACTGGCAGGTACTGATCAATAATTAAACTCATTCACACAGCAGACACTGGCAGGTACAGGTCAATAATTAAACTCATTCACAAAGCAGACACTGGCAGGTATGGATCAATAATTAAACACATTCACACAGCAGAAACTGGCAGGTACAGGTCAATAATTAAACTCATTCATACAGAAGAAACTGGCAGGTACGGATCAAGAATTAAACTCATTCACAGCAGAAACTAGCAGGTACAGGTCAATAATTAAACTCATTCACACAGCAGACACTGGCAGGTATGGATCAATAATTAAACCCATTCACACAGCAGACACTGGCAGGTACGGATCAATAATTAAACTCATTCACACAGCAGACACTGGCAGGTATGGCTCAATAATTAAACTCATTCACACAGCAGAGACTGGCAGGTACAGATCAATAATGAAACTCATTCACACAACAGAAACTGGCAGGTACTGATCAATAATTAAACTCATTCACACAGCAGACGCTGGCAGGTACAGGTCAATAATGAAACTCATTCACACAACAGAAACTGGCAGGTACTGATCAATAATTAAACTCATTCACACAGCAGACACTGGTAGGTACAGGTCAATAATTAAACTCATTCACAAAGCATATACTGGAAGGTACAGGTCAATAATTAAACTCATTCACAAAGCATATACTGGAAGGTACAGATCAATAATTAAACTCATTCACACAGCATATACTGGAAGGTATAGGTCAATAATTAAACTCATTCACACTGCAGACACTGGCAGGTGCAGATCAATAAATAAACTCATTCACACAGCAGAAACTGGCACGTACAGGTCAATAATTAAACTCATTCACACAGCAGACACTGGCAGGTATGGATGAATAATTATACACATTCACACAGCAGAAACTGGCAGGTACGGATCAATAACTAAACTCATTCACACAGCAGAAACTGGCAGGTACAGGTCAATAATTAAACTCATTCACACAGAAGAAACTGGCAGGTACGGATCAATAATTAAACTCATTCACACAGCAGAAACTGGCAGGTATGGATAAATAATTAAACTCATTCACACAGCAGGCACTGGCAGGTACAGATCAATAATTAAACTCATTCACACAGCAGAAACTGGCAGGTATGGATCAATAATTAAACTCATTCACACAGCAGAAACTGGCAGGTACAGATCAATAATTAAACTCATTCACACAGGAGAAACTGGCAGGTACAGACCAATAATTAAACTCATTCAAACGGCAGAAACTGGCAGGTACAGGTCAATAATTAAACTCATTCACACAGCAGAAACTGCCAGGTACGGATCAAGAATTAAACTCATTCACATAGCAGACACTGGCAGGTACAGATCAATAATTAAACTCATTCACACAGCAGAAACTGGCAGGTCCGGATGAATAATTAAACTCATTCACACAGCAGAAACTGGCAGGTACAGGTCAATAATTAAACTCATTCACACAGCAGAAACTGGCAGGTACAGATCAATAATTAAACTCATTCACACAGCTGACACTGGCAGGTACAGATCAATAATTAAACTCATTCACACAGCAGAAACTGCCAGGTACGGATCAATAACTAAACTCATTCACACAGCAGACACTGGCAGGTATAGGTCAATAATTAAACTCATTCACACGGCAGACACTGGCAGGTACAGATCAATAATTAAACTCATTCACACAGCAGAAACTGCCGGTACGGATCAAGAATTAAACTCATTCACAGCAGAAACTGGCAGGTACACGTCAATAATTAAACTCATTCACACAGCAGACACTGGCAGGTATGGATCAATAATTAAACCCATTCACACAGCAGACACTGGCTGGTACGGATCAATAATTAAACTCATTCACACAGCAGAAACTGGCAGGTACAGGTCAATAATTAAACTCATTCACACAGCAGACACTGGCAGGTATGGATCAATAATTAAACCCATTCACACAGCAGACACTGGCAGGTACGGATCAATAATTAAACTCATTCACACAGCAGAAACTGGCAGGTACAGGTCAATAATTAAACTCATTCACACAGCAGACACTGGCAGGTATGGCTCAATAATTAAACTCATTCACACAGCAGACACTGGCAGGGACAGATCAATAATTAAACTCATTCACACAGCTGACATGGGCAGGTATAGGTCAATAATTAAACTCATTCACACAGCAGACACTGGCAGGTACAGATCAATAATTAAACTGATTCACACAGCAGAAACTGCCAGGTACGGATCAATAATTAAACTCATTCACAGCAGAAACTGGCAGGTATAGTTCAATAATTAAACTCATTCACACAGCAGACACTGGCAGGTACAGGTCAATAATTAAACTCATTCACAAAGCAGACACTGGCAGGTATGGATCAATAATTAAACACATTCACACAGCAGAAACTGGCAGGTACGGATCAATAACTAAACTCGTTCACACAGCAGAAACTGGCAGGTACAGGTCAATAATTAAACTCATTCATACAGAAGAAACTGGCAGGTACGGATCAAGAATTAAACTCATTCACAGCAGAAACTAGCAGGTACAGGTCAATAATTAAACTCATTCACACAGCAGACACTGGCAGGTATGGATCAATAATTAAACCCATTCACACAGCAGACACTGGCAGGTACGGATCAATAATTAAACTCATTCACACAGCAGAAACTGGCAGGTACAGGTCAATAATTAAACTCTTTCACACAGCAGACACTGGCAGGTATGGCTCAATAATTAAACTCATTCACACAGCAGAGACTGGCAGGTACAGATCAATTATGAAACTCATTCACACAACAGAAACTGGCAGGTACTGATCAATAATTAAACTCATTCACACAGCAGACGCTGGCAGGTACAGGTCAATAATGAAACTCATTCACACAACAGAAACTGGCAGGTACTGATCAATAATTAAACTCATTCACACAGCAGAAACTGGCAGTTACAGATCAATAATTAAACTCATTCACAGCAGAAACTGACAGGTACAGGTCAATAATTAAACTCATTCACAAAGCATATACTGGAAGGTACAGATCAATAATTAAACTCATTCACACAGCAGACACTGGCAGTTACAGATCAATAATTAAACTCATTCACAGCAGAAACTGACAGGTACAGGTCAATAATTAAACTCATTCACACAGCAGAAACTGGCAGGTACGGATCAATAATTAAACTCATTCACACAGCAGACACTGGCAGTTACAGATCAATAATTAAACTCATTCACAGCAGAAACTGACAGGTACAGGTCAATAATTAAACCCATTCACACAGCAGATACTGGCAGGTACGGATCAATAATTAAACTCATTCACACAGCAGAAACTGGCAGGTACAGGTTAATAATTAAACTCATTCACACAGCAGACACTGGCAGGTATGGCTCAATAATTAAATTCCTTCACACAGCAGACATTGGCAGGTACAGATCAATAACTAAACTCATTCACTCAGCAGACGCTGGCAGGTACAGATCAACAATAAAACTCATTCACACAGCAGACACTGGCAGGTACAGATCAATAATTAAACTCATTCACACAGCAGACACTGGCAGGTATGGCTCAATAAGTAAATTCCTTCACACAGCAGACACTGGCAGGTACAGATCAATAATTAAACTCATTCACAGCAGAAACTGGCAGGTACAGGTCAATAATTAAACTCATTCACACAGCAGACACTGGCAGGTATGGCTCAATAATTAAACTCATTCACACAGCTGACACTGGCAGGTACAGATCAATAATTAAACTCATTCACACAGCAGAAACTGCCAGGTACGGATCAATAACTAAACACATTCACACAGCAGACACTGGCAGTTACAGATCAATAATTAAACTCATTCACACAGCAGACACTGGCAGGTATAGGTCAATAATTAAACTCATTCACACGGCAGACACTGGCAGGTACAGATCAATAATTAAACTCATTCACACAGCAGAAACTGCCGGTACGGATCAAGAATTAAACTCATTCACAGCAGAAACTGGCAGGTACAGGTCAATAATTAAACTCATTCACACAGCAGACACTGGCAGGTATGGATCAATAATTAAACCCATTCACACAGCAGACACTGGCAGGTACGGATCAATAATTAAACTCATTCACACAGCAGAGACTGGCAGGTACAGATCAATAATTAAACTCATTCACACAGCTGACACTGGCAGGTATAGGTCAATAATTAAACTCATTCACACAGCAGAAACTGCCAGGTTCGGATCAATAATTAAACTCATTCACCGCAGAAACTGGCAGGTATAGGTCAATAATTAAACTCATTCACACAGCAGACACTGGCAGGTATGGCTCAATAATTAAACTCATTCACACAGCAGAAACTGCCAGGTACGGATCAATAATTAAACTCATTCACAGCTGAAACTGGCAGGTACAGGTCAATAATTAAACTCATTCACACAGCAGAAACTGGCAGGTACAGGTCAATAATTAAACTCATTCGCACAGCAGAAACTGGCAGGTACAGATCAATAATTAAACTCATTCACACAGCAGAAACGGGCAGGTATGGATCAATAATTAAACACATTCACACAGCAGAAACTGGCAGGTACGGATCAATAATTAAACTCATTCACACAGCAGACACTGGTAGGAACAGGTCAATAATTAAACTCATTCACACAGCAGAAACTGGCAGGTACGGATCAATAATTAAACTCATTCGCACCATAGAAACTGGCAGGTACAGATCAATAATTAAACTCATTCACACAGCAGAAACTGGCAGGTACAGATCAATAATTAAACTCTTTCACACAGCAGAAACGGGCAGGTATGGATCAATAATTAAACACATTCACACAGCAGACACTGGCAGGTACGGATCAATAATTAAACTCATTCACACAGCAGACGCTGGCAGGTACAGGTCAATAATGAAACTCGTTCACACAGCAGACACTGGCAGGTGCAGATCAATAAATAAATTCATTCACACAGCAGAAACTGGCACGTAAAGGTCAATAATTAAACTCATTCACACAGCAGACACTGGCAGGTACGGATCAATAATTAAACACATTCACACAGCAGAAACTGGCAGGTACGGATCAATAACTAAACTCGTTCACACAGCAGAAACTGACAGGTACAGGTCAATAATTAAACTCATTCACACAGAAGAAACTGGCAGGTACGGATCAATAATTAAACTCATTCACACAGCAGAAACTGGCAGGTATGGATAAATAATTAAACTCATTCACACAGCAGGCACTGGCAGGTACAGATCAATAATTAAACTCATTCACACAGCAGAAACTGGCAGGTACAGATCAATAATTAAACTCATTCACACAGCAGAAACTGGCAGGTACAGATCAATAATTAAACTCATTCACACAGGAGAAACTGGCAGGTACAGACCAATAATTAAACTCATTCAAACGGCAGAAACTGGCAGGTACAGGTCAATAATTAAACTCATTCACACAGCAGAAACTGCCAGGTACGGATCAAGAATTAAACTCATTCACATAGCAGACTCTGGCAGGTACAGATCAATAATTAAACTCATTCACACAGCAGAAACTGGCAGGTACTGATCAATAATTAAACTCATTCACACAGCAGACACTGGCAGGTACAGGTCAATAATTAAACTCATTCACAAAGCAGACACTGGCAGGTATGGATCAATAATTAAACACATTCACACAGCAGAAACTGGCAGGTACAGGTCAAGAATTAAACTCATTCATACAGAAGAAACTGGCAGGTACGGATCAAGAATTAAACTCATTCACAGCAGAAACTAGCAGGTACAGGTCAATAATTAAACTCATTCACACAGCAGACACTGGCAGGTATGGATCAATAATTAAACCCATTCACACAGCAGACACTGGCAGGTACGGATCAATAATTAAACTCATTCACACAGCAGACACTGGCAGGTATGGCTCAATAATTAAACTCATTCACACAGCAGAGACTGGCAGGTACAGATCAATAATGAAACTCATTCACACAACAGAAACTGGCAGGTACTGATCAATAATTAAACTCATTCACACAGCAGACGCTGGCAGGTACAGGTCAATAATGAAACTCATTCACACAACAGAAACTGGCAGGTACTGATCAATAATTAAACTCATTCACACAGCAGACACTGGTAGGTACAGGTCAATAATTAAACTCATTCACAAAGCATATACTGGAAGGTACAGGTCAATAATTAAACTCATTCACAAAGCATATACTGGAAGGTACAGATCAATAATTAAACTCATTCACACAGCATATACTGGAAGGTATAGGTCAATAATTAAACGCATTCACACTGCAGACACTGGCAGGTATGGATGAATAATTATACACATTCACACAGCAGAAACTGGCAGGTACGGATCAATAACTAAACTCATTCACACAGCAGAAACTGGCAGGTACAGGTCAATAATTAAACTCATTCACACAGCAGAAACTGGCAGGTATGGATAAATAATTAAACTCATTCACACAGCAGGCACTGGCAGGTACAGATCAATAATTAAACTCATTCACACAGCAGAAACTGGCAGGTATGGATCAATAATTAAACTCATTCACACAGCAGAAACTGGCAGGTACAGATCAATAATTAAACTCATTCACACAGGAGAAACTGGCAGGTACAGACCAATAATTAAACTCATTCAAACGGCAGAAACTGGCAGGTACAGGTCAATAATTAAACTCATTCACACAGCAGAAACTGCCAGGTACGGATCAAGAATTAAACTCATTCACATAGCAGACACTGGCAGGTACAGATCAATAATTAAACTCATTCACACAGCAGAAACTGGCAGGTCCGGATGAATAATTAAACTCATTCACACAGCAGAAACTGGCAGGTACAGGTCAATAATTAAACTCATTCACACAGCAGAAACTGGCAGGTACAGATCAATAATTAAACTCATTCACACAGCTGACACTGGCAGGTACAGATCAATAATTAAACTCATTCACACAGCAGAAACTGCCAGGTACGGATCAATAACTAAACTCATTCACACAGCAGACACTGGCAGGTATAGGTCAATAATTAAACTCATTCACACGGCAGACACTGGCAGGTACAGATCAATAATTAAACTCATTCACACAGCAGAAACTGCCGGTACGGATCAAGAATTAAACTCATTCACAGCAGAAACTGGCAGGTACACGTCAATAATTAAACTCATTCACACAGCAGACACTGGCAGGTATGGATCAATAATTAAACCCATTCACACAGCAGACACTGGCTGGTACGGATCAATAATTAAACTCATTCACACAGCAGAAACTGGCAGGTACAGGTCAATAATTAAACTCATTCACACAGCAGACACTGGCAGGTATGGATCAATAATTAAACCCATTCACACAGCAGACACTGGCAGGTACGGATCAATAATTAAACTCATTCACACAGCAGAAACTGGCAGGTACAGGTCAATAATTAAACTCATTCACACAGCAGACACTGGCAGGTATGGCTCAATAATTAAACTCATTCACACAGCAGACACTGGCAGGTACAGATCAATAATTAAACTCATTCACACAGCTGACATGGGCAGGTATAGGTCAATAATTAAACTCATTCACACAGCAGACACTGGCAGGTACAGATCAATAATTAAACTGATTCACACAGCAGAAACTGCCAGGTACGGATCAATAATTAAACTCATTCACAGCAGAAACTGGCAGGTATAGTTCAATAATTAAACTCATTCACACAGCAGACACTGGCAGGTATGGCTCAATAATTAAACTCATTCACACAGCAGAAACTGCCAGGTACGGATCAATAATTAAACTCATTCACAGCAGAAACTGGCAGGTACAGGTCAATAATTAAACTCATTCACACAGCAGACACTGGCAGGTATGGCTCAATAATTAAACTCATTCACACAGCAGACACTGGCAGGTACAGACCAATAATTAAACTCATTCACACAGGAGAAACTGGCAGATACAGATCAATAATTAAACTCATTCCCACAGGAGAAACTGGCAGATACAGATCAATAATTAAACTCATTCAGACAGCAGAAACTGGCAGGTATGGATCAATAATTAAACTCATTCACACAGCAGAAACTGTCAGGTACAGATCAATAATTAAACTCATTCACACAGCAGAAACTGGCAGGTATGGATGAATAATTAAACCCATTCACACAGCAGACACTGGCATGTACGGATCAATAATTAAACTCATTCACACAGCAGAAACTGGCAGGTTCAGACCAATAATTAAACTCATTCACACAGGAGAAACTGGCAGATACAGATCAATAATTAAACTCATTCAGACAGCAGAAACTGGCAGGTACGGATCAATAATTAAACTCATTCACACAGCAGAAACTGGCAGGTACAGATCAATAATTAAACTCATTCACACAGCAGAAACTGGCAGGTATGGATGAATAATTAAACCCATTCCCACAGCAGACACTGGCAGGTACGGATCAATAATTAAACTCATTCAAACAGCAGAAACTGGCAGGTACAGGTCAATATTAAACTCATTCACAGCAGAAACTGGCAGGCACAGGTCAATAATTAAACTCATTCACACAGCAGACACTGGCAGGTATGGCTCAATAATTAAACTCATTCACACAGCAGAAACTGGCAGGTACGGATCAAGAATTAAACTCATTCACAGCAGAAACTGGCAGGTACAGGTCAATAATTAAACCCATTCACACAGCAGAAACTGCCGGTACGGATCAAGAATTAAAATCATTCACAGCAGAAACTGGTTGGTACAGACCAATAATTAAACTCATTCAAACGGCAGAAACTGGCAGGTACAGATCAATAATTAAACTCATTCACACAGCAGAAACTGGCAGGTACAGATCAATAATTAAAGTCATTCACACAGCAGAGATTGGCAGGTAGAGGTCAATAACTAAAATCATTCACAGGAGAAACTGGTAGGTATGGATCAATAATAAAACTCATTCACACAGCAGAAACTGGCAGGTACAGGTCAATAATTAAACTCATTCACACAGCAGAAACTGGCAGGTACAGATCAATAATTAAACTCATTCACACAGCAGACACTGGCAGGTATGGCTCAATAATTAAATTCTTTCACACAGCAGACATTGGCAGGTACAGATCAAGAATTAAACTCATTCACAGCAGACACTGGCAGGTACAGGTCAATAATAAAACTCATTCACACAGCAGACACTGGCAGGTACAGATCAATAATTAAACTCATTCACACAGCTGACACTGGCAGGTAACGGTCAATAATTAAACTCATTCACACATCAGAAACTGCCAGGTACGGATCAATAACTAAACTCATTCACACAG
Organism: Chiloscyllium punctatum; assembly: GCF_047496795.1. Classification (NCBI taxonomy): domain Eukaryota; kingdom Metazoa; phylum Chordata; class Chondrichthyes; order Orectolobiformes; family Hemiscylliidae; genus Chiloscyllium; species Chiloscyllium punctatum. Next base: position 47,051,157 of record NC_092761.1, on the reverse strand, counting down.
CAGACACTGGCAGTTACAGATCAATAATTAAACTCATTCACACAGCAGACACTGGCAGGTATAGGTCAATAATTAAACTCATTCACACGGCAGACACTGGCAGGTACAGATCAATAATTAAACTCATTCACACAGCAGAAACTGCCGGTACAGATCAAGAATTAAACTCATTCACAGCAGAAACTGGCAGGTCCAGGTCAATAATTCAACTCATTCACACAGCAGACACTGGCAGGTATGGATCAATAATTAAACCCATTCACACAGCAGAAACAGGCAGGTACAGGTCAATAATTAAACTCATTCACACAGCAGACACTGGCAGTTACAGATCAATAATTAAACTCATTCACAGCAGAAACTGACAGGTACAGGTCAATAATTAAACTCATTCACACAGCAGAAACTGGCAGGTACGGATCAATAATTAAACTCATTCACACAGCAGACACTGGCAGTTACAGATCAATAATTAAACTCATTCACAGCAGAAACTGACAGGTACAGGTCAATAATTAAACCCATTCACACAGCAGATACTGGCAGGTACGGATCAATAATTAAACTCATTCACACAGCAGAAACTGGCAGGTACAGGTCAATAATTAAACTCATTCACACAGCAGACACTGGCAGGTATGGCTCAATAATTAAATTCCTTCACACAGCAGACATTGGCAGGTACAGATCAATAACTAAACTCATTCACTCAGCAGACGCTGGCAGGTACAGATCAACAATAAAACTCATTCACACAGCAGACACTGGCAGGTACAGATCAATAATTAAACTCATTCACACAGCAGACACTGGCAGGTATGGCTCAATAAGTAAATTCCTTCACACAGCAGACACTGGCAGGTACAGATCAATAATTAAACTCATTCACAGCAGAAACTGGCAGGTATGGCTCAATAATTAAACTCATTCACACAGCTGACACTGGCAGGTACAGATCAATAATTAAACTCATTCACACAGCAGAAACTGCCAGGTACGGATCAATAACTAAACACATTCACACAGCAGACACTGGCAGTTACAGATCAATAATTAAACTCATTCACACAGCAGACACTGGCAGGTATAGGTCAATAATTAAACTCATTCACACGGCAGACACTGGCAGGTACAGATCAATAATTAAACTCATTCACACAGCAGAAACTGCCGGTACGGATCAAGAATTAAACTCATTCACAGCAGAAACTGGCAGGTACAGGTCAATAATTAAACTCATTCACACAGCAGACACTGGCAGGTATGGATCAATAATTAAACCCATTCACACAGCAGACACTGGCAGGTACGGATCAATAATTAAACTCATTCACACAGCAGAGACTGGCAGGTACAGATCAATAATTAAACTCATTCACACAGCTGACACTGGCAGGTATAGGTCAATAATTAAACTCATTCACACAGCAGAAACTGCCAGGTTCGGATCAATAATTAAACTCATTCACCGCAGAAACTGGCAGGTATAGGTCAATAATTAAACTCATTCACACAGCAGACACTGGCAGGTATGGCTCAATAATTAAACTCATTCACACAGCAGAAACTGCCAGGTACGGATCAATAATTAAACTCATTCACAGCTGAAACTGGCAGGTACAGGTCAATAATTAAACTCATTCACACAGCAGAAACTGGCAGGTACAGGTCAATAATTAAACTCATTCGCACAGCAGAAACTGGCAGGTACAGATCAATTATTTAACTCATTCACACAGCAGAAACGGGCAGGTATGGATCAATAATTAAACACATTCACACAGCAGAAACTGGCAGGTACGGATCAATAATTAAACTCATTCACACAGCAGACACTGGTAGGAACAGGTCAATAATTAAACTCATTCACACAGCAGAAACTGGCAGGTACGGATCAATAATTAAACTCATTCGCACCATAGAAACTGGCAGGTACAGATCAATAATTAAACTCATTCACACAGCAGAAACTGGCAGGTACAGATCAATAATTAAACTCTTTCACACAGCAGAAACGGGCAGGTATGGATCAATAATTAAACACATTCACACAGCAGACACTGGCAGGTACGGATCAATAATTAAACTCATTCACACAGCAGACGCTGGCAGGTACAGGTCAATAATGAAACTCGTTCACACAGCAGACACTGGCAGGTGCAGATCAATAAATAAATTCATTCACACAGCAGAAACTGGCACGTAAAGGTCAATAATTAAACTCATTCACACAGCAGACACTGGCAGGTACGGATCAATAATTAAACACATTCACACAGCAGAAACTGGCAGGTACGGATCAATAACTAAACTCGTTCACACAGCAGAAACTGACAGGTACAGGTCAATAATTAAACTCATTCACACAGAAGAAACTGGCAGGTACGGATCAATAATTAAACTCATTCACACAGCAGAAACTGGCAGGTATGGATAAATAATTAAACTCATTCACACAGCAGGCACTGGCAGGTACAGATCAATAATTAAACTCATTCACACAGCAGAAACTGGCAGGTACAGATCAATAATTAAACTCATTCACACAGCAGAAACTGGCAGGTACAGATCAATAATTAAACTCATTCACACAGGAGAAACTGGCAGGTACAGACCAATAATTAAACTCATTCAAACGGTAGAAACTGGCAGGTACAGGTCAATAATTAAACTCATTCACACAGCAGAAACTGCCAGGTACGGATCAAGAATTAAACTCATTCACATAGCAGACTCTGGCAGGTACAGATCAATAATTAAACTCATACACACAGCAGAAACTGGCAGGTACTGATCAATAATTAAACTCATTCACACAGCAGACACTGGCAGGTACAGGTCAATAATTAAACTCATTCACAAAGCAGACACTGGCAGGTATGGATCAATAATTAAACACATTCACACAGCAGAAACTGGCAGGTACAGGTCAATAATTAAACTCATTCATACAGAAGAAACTGGCAGGTACGGATCAAGAATTAAACTCATTCACAGCAGAAACTAGCAGGTACAGGTCAATAATTAAACTCATTCACACAGCAGACACTGGCAGGTATGGATCAATAATTAAACCCATTCACACAGCAGACACTGGCAGGTACGGATCAATAATTAAACTCATTCACACAGCAGACACTGGCAGGTATGGCTCAATAATTAAACTCATTCACACAGCAGAGACTGGCAGGTACAGATCAATAATGAAACTCATTCACACAACAGAAACTGGCAGGTACTGATCAATAATTAAACTCATTCACACAGCAGACGCTGGCAGGTACAGGTCAATAATGAAACTCATTCACACAACAGAAACTGGCAGGTACTGATCAATAATTAAACTCATTCACACAGCAGACACTGGTAGGTACAGGTCAATAATTAAACTCATTCACAAAGCATATACTGGAAGGTACAGGTCAATAATTAAACTCATTCACAAAGCATATACTGGAAGGTACAGATCAATAATTAAACTCATTCACACAGCATATACTGGAAGGTATAGGTCAATAATTAAACTCATTCACACTGCAGACACTGGCAGGTGCAGATCAATAAATAAACTCATTCACACAGCAGAAACTGGCACGTACAGGTCAATAATTAAACTCATTCACACAGCAGACACTGGCAGGTATGGATGAATAATTAAACTCATTCACACAGCAGGCACTGGCAGGTACAGATCAATAATTAAACTCATTCACACAGCAGAAACTGGCAGGTATGGATCAATAATTAAACTCATTCACACAGCAGAAACTGGCAGGTACAGATCAATAATTAAACTCATTCACACAGGAGAAACTGGCAGGTACAGACCAATAATTAAACTCATTCAAACGGCAGAAACTGGCAGGTACAGGTCAATAATTAAACTCATTCACACAGCAGAAACTGCCAGGTACGGATCAAGAATTAAACTCATTCACATAGCAGACACTGGCAGGTACAGATCAATAATTAAACTCATTCACACAGCAGAAACTGGCAGGTCCGGATGAATAATTAAACTCATTCACACAGCAGAAACTGGCAGGTACAGGTCAATAATTAAACTCATTCACACAGCAGAAACTGGCAGGTACAGATCAATAATTAAACTCATTCACACAGCTGACACTGGCAGGTACAGATCAATAATTAAACTTATTCACACAGCAGAAACTGCCAGGTACGGATCAATAACTAAACTCATTCACACAGCAGACACTGGCAGGTATAGGTCAATAATTAAACTCATTCACACGGCAGACACTGGCAGGTACAGATCAATAATTAAACTCATTCACACAGCAGAAACTGCCGGTACGGATCAAGAATTAAACTCATTCACAGCAGAAACTGGCAGGTACACGTCAATAATTAAACTCATTCACACAGCAGACACTGGCAGGTATGGATCAATAATTAAACCCATTCACACAGCAGACACTGGCTGGTACGGATCAATAATTAAACTCATTCACACAGCAGAAACTGGCAGGTACAGGTCAACAATTAAACTCATTCACACAGCAGACACTGGCAGGTATGGCTCAATAATTAAACTCATTCACACAGCAGACACTGGCAGGTATGGATCAATAATTAAACCCATTCACACAGCAGACACTGGCAGGTACGGATCAATAATTAAACTCATTCACACAGCAGAAACTGGCAGGTACAGGTCAATAATTAAACTCATTCACACAGCAGACACTGGCAGGTATGGCTCAATAATTAAACTCATTCACACAGCAGACACTGGCAGGTACAGATCAATAATTAAACTCATTCACACAGCTGACATGGGCAGGTATAGGTCAATAATTAAACTCATTCACACAGCAGACACTGGCAGGTACAGATCAACAATTAAACTGATTCACACAGCAGAAACTGCCAGGTACGGATCAATAATTAAACTCATTCACAGCAGAAACTGGCAGGTATAGTTCAATAATTAAACTCATTCACACAGCAGACACTGGCAGGTATGGCTCAATAATTAAACTCATTCACACAGCAGAAACTGCCAGGTACGGATCAATAATTAAACTCATTCACAGCAGAAACTGGCAGGTACAGGTCAATAATTAAACTCATTCACACAGCAGACACTGGCAGGTATGGCTCAATAATTAAACTCATTCACACAGCAGACACTGGCAGGTACAGACCAATAATTAAACTCATTCACACAGGAGAAACTGGCAGATACAGATCAATAATTAAACTCATTCCCACAGGAGAAACTGGCAGATACAGATCAATAATTAAACTCATTCAGACAGCAGAAACTGGCAGGTACGGATCAATAATTAAACTCATTCACACAGCAGAAACTGGCAGGTACAGATCAATAATTAAACTCATTCACACAGCAGAAACTGGCAGGTATGGATGAATAATTAAACCCATTCCCACAGCAGACACTGGCAGGTACGGATCAATAATTAAACTCATTCAAACAGCAGAAACTGGCAGGTACAGGTCAATATTAAACTCATTCACAGCAGAAACTGGCAGGCACAGGTCAATAATTAAACTCATTCACACAGCAGACACTGGCAGGTATGGCTCAATAATTAAACTCATTCACACAGCAGAAACTGGCAGGTACGGATCAAGAATTAAACTCATTCACAGCAGAAACTGGCAGGTACAGGTCAATAATTAAACCCATTCACACAGCAGAAACTGCCGGTACGGATCAAGAATTAAACTCATTCACAGCAGAAACTGGTTGGTACAGACCAATAATTAAACTCATTCAAACGGCAGAAACTGGCAGGTATGGATCAATAATTAAACCCATTCACACACAGACACTGGCAGGTACGGATCAATAATTAAACTCATTCACACAGCAGAAACTGGCAGGTACAGGTCAATAATTAAACTCATTCACACAGCTGACACTGGCAGGTATGGCTCAATAATTAAACTCATTCACACAGCAGAGACTGGCAGGTACGGATCAATAATTAAACTCATTCACACAGCAGATGCTGGCAGGTACAGGTCAATAATGAAACTCATTCACACAACAGAAACTGGCAGGTACTGATCAATAATTAAACTCAATCACACAGCAGACACTGGCAGGTACAGGTCAATAATTAAACTCATTTACAAAGCAGAAACTGGAAGGTACAGATCAATAATTAAACTCATTCACACAGCAGACACTGGCAGGTACACGTCAATGATTAAACTCATTCACACAGCAGACACTGGCAGGTGCAGATCAATAGATAAACTCATTCACACAGCAGAAACTGGCAGGTACAGGTCAACAATTAAACTCATTCACACAGCAGAAACTGCCAGGAACGGATCAAGAATTAAACTCATTCACATAGCAGACGCTGGCAGGTACAGATGAACAATTAAACTCATTCACACAGCAGAAACTGGCAGGTACAGAACAACAATTAAACTCATTCACACAGCAGAAACTGGCAGGTACAGATCAATAATTAAACTCATTCACACAGCAGAAACTGGCAGGTACAGATCAATAATTAAACTCATTCACACAGCAGAGACAGGCAGGTAGAGGTCAATAACTAAAATCATTCACAGGAGAAACTGGCAGGTACAGATCAATAATTAAACTCATTCACACAGCAGAAACTGGCAGGTACAGATCAATAATTAAACTGATTCACACAGCAGACACTGGCAGGTACAAGTCAATAATTAAACTCATTCACATAGCAGACACTGGCAGGTACAGGTCAATAATTAAACTCATTCACATAGCAGAAGCTGGCAGATACAGATCAACAATTAAACTCATTCACACAGCAGAAACTGGCAGGTACAGATCAATAATTAAACTCATTCACACAGCAGAAACTGGCAGGTACAGGTCATTAATTAAACTCATTCACACTGCAGAAACTGGCAGGTATGGATCAATGATTAAACTCATTCACACAGCAGACACTGGCAGGTACGGATCAATAATTAAACTGATTCACACAGCAGACACTGGCAGGTATGGATCATTAATTAAACTCATTCACACAGCAGAAACTGGCAGGAACAGATCAATAATTTAACTCATTCACACAGCAGTAACTGGCAGGTATGGATGAATAATTAAACTCATTCACACAGCAGAAACTGGCAGGTACAGAACAATAATTAAACTCATTTACACAGCAGACACTGGCAGGTACAGGTCAATAATTAAACTCATTCACACAGCAGGCACTGGCAGGTACAGATCAATAATTAAACTCATTCACACAGCAGACACTGGCAGGTAGAGGTCAATAATTAAACTCATTCACACAGCAGAAACTGGCAGGTATGGATCAATAATTAAACTCATTCACACAGCAGACACTGGCAGGTACAGATCAATAATTAAACTCATTCACACAGCAGACACTGGCAGGTAGAGGACAATAATTAAACTAATTCAAACGGCAGACACTGGCAGGTACAGATCAATAATTAAACTCATTCACACAACAGAAACTGCCGGTACGGATCAAGAATTAAACTCATTCACAGCAGAAACTGGCAGGTACAGGTCAATAATTAAACTCATTCACACAGCAGACACTGGCAGGTACAGGTCAATAATTAAACTCATTCACACAGCAGGCACTGGCAGGTACAGATCAATAATTAAACTCATTCACACAGCAGACACTGGCAGGTAGAGGTCAATAATTAAACTCATTCACACAGCAGAAACTGGCAGGTATGGATCAATAATTAAACACGTTCACACAGCAGAAACTGGCAGGTATGGATCAATAACTCAACTCATTCACACAGCAGAAACTGGCAGGTACAGGTCAATAATTAAACTCATTGACACAGAAGAAACTGGCAGGTACGGATCAATAATTAAACTCATTCACACAGCAGACACTGGCAGGTACAGGTCAATAATTAAACTCATTTACAAAGCAGAAACTGGAAGGTACAGATCAATAATTAAACTCATTCACACAGCAGACACTGGCAGGTACAGGTCAATAATTAAACTCATTCACAAAGCAGACACTGGCAGGTATGGATCAATAATTAAACACATTCACACAGCAGAAACTGGCAGGTACAGGTCAATAATTAAACTCATTCATACAGAAGAAACTGGCAGGTACGGATCAAGAATTAAACTCATTCACAGCAGAAACTAGCAGGTACAGGTCAATAATTAAACTCATTCACACAGCAGACACTGGCAGGTATGGATCAATAATTAAACCCATTCACACAGCAGACACTGGCAGGTACGGATCAATAATTAAACTCATTCACACAGCAGACACTGGCAGGTATGGCTCAATAATTAAACTCATTCACACAGCAGAGACTGGCAGGTACAGATCAATAATGAAACTCATTCACACAACAGAAACTGGCAGGTACTGATCAATAATTAAACTCATTCACACAGCAGACGCTGGCAGGTACAGGTCAATAATGAAACTCATTCACACAACAGAAACTGGCAGGTACTGATCAATAATTAAACTCATTCACACAGCAGACACTGGTAGGTACAGGTCAATAATTAAACTCATTCACAAAGCATATACTGGAAGGTACAGGTCAATAATTAAACTCATTCACAAAGCATATACTGGAAGGTACAGATCAATAATTAAACTCATTCACACAGCATATACTGGAAGGTATAGGTCAATAATTAAACTCATTCACACTGCAGACACTGGCAGGTGCAGATCAATAAATAAACTCATTCACACAGCAGAAACTGGCACGTACAGGTCAATAATTAAACTCATTCACACAGCAGACACTGGCAGGTATGGATGAATAATTATACACATTCACACAGCAGAAACTGGCAGGTACGGATCAATAACTAAACTCCTTCACACAGCAGAAACTGGCAGGTACAGGTCAATAATTAAACTCATTCACACAGAAGAAACTGGCAGGTACGGATCAATAATTAAACTCATTCACACAGCAGAAACTGGCAGGTATGGATAAATAATTAAACTCATTCACACAGCAGGCACTGGCAGGTACAGATCAATAATTAAACTCATTCACACAGCAGAAACTGGCAGGTATGGATCAATAATTAAACTCATTCACACAGCAGAAACTGGCAGGTACAGATCAATAATTAAACTCATTCACACAGGAGAAACTGGCAGGTACAGACCAATAATTAAACTCATTCAAACGGCAGAAACTGGCAGGTACAGGTCAATAATTAAACTCATTCACACAGCAGAAACTGCCAGGTACGGATCAAGAATTAAACTCATTCACATAGCAGACACTGGCAGGTACAGATCAATAATTAAACTCATTCACACAGCAGAAACTGGCAGGTCCGGATGAATAATTAAACTCATTCACACAGCAGAAACTGGCAGGTACAGGTCAATAATTAAACTCATTCACACAGCAGAAACTGGCAGGTACAGATCAATAATTAAACTCATTCACACAGCTGACACTGGCAGGTACAGATCAATAATTAAACTCATTCACACAGCAGAAACTGCCAGGTACGGATCAATAACTAAACTCATTCACACAGCAGACACTGGCAGGTATAGGTCAATAATTAAACTCATTCACACGGCAGACACTGGCAGGTACAGATCAATAATTAAACTCATTCACACAGCAGAAACTGCCGGTACGGATCAAGAATTAAACTCATTCACAGCAGAAACTGGCAGGTACACGTCAATAATTAAACTCATTCACACAGCAGACACTGGCAGGTATGGATCAATAATTAAACCCATTCACACAGCAGACACTGGCTGGTACGGATCAATAATTAAACTCATTCACACAGCAGAAACTGGCAGGTACAGGTCAATAATTAAACTCATTCACACAGCAGACACTGGCAGGTATGGATCAATAATTAAACCCATTCACACAGCAGACACTGGCAGGTACTGATCAATAATTAAACTCATTCACACAGCAGAAATTGGCAGGTACAGGTCAATAATTAAACTCATTCACACAGCAGACACTGGCAGGTATGGCTCAATAATTAAACTCATTCACACAGCAGACACTGGCAGGTACAGATCAATAATTAAACTCATTCACACAGCTGACATGGGCAGGTATAGGTCAATAATTAAACTCATTCACACAGCAGACACTGGCAGGTACAGATCAATAATTAAACTGATTCACACAGCAGACACTGCCAGGTACGGATCAATAATTAAACTCATTCACAGCAGAAACTGGCAGGTATAGTTCAATAATTAAACTCATTCACACAGCAGACACTGGCAGGTATGGCTCAATAATTAAACTCATTCACACAGCAGAAACTGCCAGGTACGGATCAATAATTAAACTCATTCACAGCAGAAACTGGCAGGTACAGGTCAATAATTCAACTCATTCACACAGCAGACACTGGCAGGTATGGCTCAATAATTAAACTCATTCACACAGCAGACACTGGCAGGTACAGACCAATAATTAAACTCATTCACACAGGAGAAACTGGCAGATACAGATCAATAATTAAACTCATTCCCACAGGAGAAACTGGCAGATACAGATCAATAATTAAACTCATTCAGACAGCAGAAACTGGCAGGTATGGATCAATAATTAAACTCATTCACACAGCAGAAACTGTCAGGTACAGATCAATAATTAAACTCATTCACACAGCAGAAACTGGCAGGTATGGATGAATAATTAAACCCATTCACACAGCAGACACTGGCATGTACGGATCAATAATTAAACTCATTCACACAGCAGAAACTGGCAGGTTCAGACCAATAATTAAACTCATTCACACAGGAGAAACTGGCAGATACAGATCAATAATTAAACTCATTCAGACAGCAGAAACTGGCAGGTACGGATCAATAATTAAACTCATTCACACAGCAGAAACTGGCAGGTACAGATCAATAATTAAACTCATTCACACAGCAGAAACTGGCAGGTATGGATGAATAATTAAACCCATTCCCACAGCAGACACTGGCAGGTACGGATCAATAATTAAACTCATTCAAACAGCAGAAACTGGCAGGTACAGGTCAATATTAAACTCATTCACAGCAGAAACTGGCAGGCACAGGTCAATAATTAAACTCATTCACACAGCAGACACTGGCAGGTATGGCTCAATAATTAAACTCATTCACACAGCAGAAACTGGCAGGTACGGATCAAGAATTAAACTCATTCACAGCAGAAACTGGCAGGTACAGGTCAATAATTAAACCCATTCACACAGCAGAAACTGCCGGTACGGATCAAGAATTAAACTCATTCACAGCAGAAACTGGTTGGTACAGACCAATAATTAAACTCATTCAAACGGCAGAAACTGGCAGGTATGGATCAATAATTAAACCCATTCACACACAGACACTGGCAGGTACGGATCAATAATTAAACTCATTCACACAGCAGAAACTGGCAGGTACAGGTCAATAATTAAACTCATTCACACAGCTGACACTGGCAGGTATGGCTCAATAATTAAACTCATTCACACAGCAGAGACTGGCAGGTACGGATCAATAATTAAACTCATTCACACAGCAGATGCTGGCAGGTACAGGTCAATAATGAAACTCATTCACACAACAGAAACTGGCAGGTACTGATCAATAATTAAACTCATTCACACAGCAGACACTGGCAGGTACAGGTCAATAATTAAACTCATTTACAAAGCAGAAACTGGAAGGTACAGATCAATAATTAAACTCATTCACACAGCAGACACTGGCAGGTACACGTCAATGATTAAACTCATTCACACAGCAGACACTGGCAGGTGCAGATCAATAGATAAACTCATTCACACAGCAGAAACTGGCAGGTACAGGTCAACAATTAAACTCATTCACACAGCAGAAACTGCCAGGAACGGATCAAGAATTAAACTCATTCACATAGCAGACGCTGGCAGGTACAGATCAACAATTAAACTCATTCACACAGCAGAAACTGGCAGGTACTGGTCAATAATTAAACTCATTCACACAGCAGACGCTGGCAAGTACAGATCAACAATTAAACTCATTCACACAGCAGAAACTGGCAGTTACAGATCAGTAATTAAACTCATTCACACAGCAGAAACTGGCAGGTACAGATCAATAATTAAACTCATTCACACTGCAGAGACAGGCAGGTAGAGGTCAATAACTAAAATCATTCACAGGAGAAACTGGCAGGTATGGGTCAATAATAAAACACATTCACACAGCAAAAACTGGCAGGTACAGGTCAATAATTAAACTCATTCACACTGCAGAAACTGGCAGGTACAGGTCAATAATTAAACTCATTCACACTGCAGAAACTGGCAGGTACAGATCAACAATTAAACTCATTCACACAGCAGAAACTGGCAGGTACAGAACAACAATTAAACTCATTCACACAGCAGAAACTGGCAGGTACAGATCAATAATTAAACTCATTCACACAGCAGAAACTGGCAGGTACAGATCAATAATTAAACTCATTCACACAGCAGAGACAGGCAGGTAGAGGTCAATAACTAAAATCATTCACAGGAGAACCTGGCAGGTACAGATCAATAATTAAACTCATTCACACAGCAGAAACTGGCAGGTACAGATCAATAATTAAACTGATTCACACAGCAGACACTGGCAGGTACAAGTCAATAATTAAACTCATTCACATAGCAGACACTGGCAGGTACAGGTCAATAATTAAACTCATTCACATAGCAGAAGCTGGCAGATACAGATCAACAATTAAACTCATTCACACAGCAGAAACTGGCAGGTACAGATCAATAATTAAACTCATTCACACAGCAGAAACTGGCAGGTACAGGTCATTAATTAAACTCATTCACACTGCAGAAACTGGCAGGTATGGATCAATGATTAAACTCATTCACACAGCAGACACTGGCAGGTACGGATCAATAATTAAACTGATTCACACAGCAGACACTGGCAGGTATGGATCATTAATTAAACTCATTCACACAGCAGAAACTGGCAGGAACAGATCAATAATTTAACTCATTCACACAGCAGTAACTGGCAGGTATGGATGAATAATTAAACTCATTCACACAGCAGAAACTGGCAGGTACAGAACAATAATTAAACTCATTTACACAGCAGACACTGGCAGGTACAGGTCAATAATTAAACTCATTCACACAGCAGGCACTGGCAGGTACAGATCAATAATTAAACTCATTCACACAGCAGACGCTGGCAGGTAGAGGTCAATAATTAAACTCATTCACACAGCAGAAACTGGCAGGTATGGATCAATAATTAAACTCATTCACACAGCAGACACTGGCAGGTACAGATCAATAATTAAACTCATTCACACAGCAGACACTGGCAGGTAGAGGACAATAATTAAACTAATTCAAACGGCAGACACTGGCAGGTACAGATCAATAATTAAACTCATTCACACAGCAGAAACTGCCGGTACGGATCAAGAATTAAACTCATTCACAGCAGAAACTGGCAGGTACAGGTCAATAATTAAACTCATTCACACAGCAGACACTGGCAGGTACAGGTCAATAATTAAACTCATTCACACAGCAGGCACTGGCAGGTACAGATCAATAATTAAACTCATTCACACAGCAGACACTGGCAGGTAGAGGTCAATAATTAAACTCATTCACACAGCAGAAACTGGCAGGTATGGATCAATAATTAAACACATTCACACAGCAGAAACTGGCAGGTATGGATCAATAACTCAACTCATTCACACAGCAGAAACTGGCAGGTACAGGTCAATAATTAAACTCATTGACACAGAAGAAACTGGCAGGTACGGATCAATAATTAAACTCATTCACACAGCAGAAACTGGCAGGTATGGATCAATAATTAAACTCATTCACACAGCAGGCACTGGCAGGTACAGGTCAATAATTAAACTCATTCACACAGCAGAAACTGGCAGGTACAGATCAATAATTAAACTCATTCACACAGCAGAAACTGGCAGGTACAGATCAATAATTAAACTCATTCACACAGCAGAAACTGGCAGGTATGGATCAATCATTAAACTCATTCACACAGCAGATACTGGCAGGTACAGATCAATAATTAAACTCATTCACACAGGAGAAACTGGTTGGTACAGACCAATAATTAAACTCATTCAAACGGCAGAAACTGGCAGGTACAGGTCAATAATTAAACTCATTCACACAGCAGAAACTGCCAGGTACGGATCAAGAATTAAACTCATTCACATAGCAGACACTGGCAGGTACAGGTCAATAATTAAACTCATTCACACAGCAGAAACTGGCAGGTACTGATCAACAATTAAACCCATTCACACAGCAGAAACTGGCACGTACAGGTCAAAAATTAAACTCATTCACACAGCAGAGACTGGCAGGTACGGATCAAGAACTAAACTCATTCACATAGCAGACACTGGCAGGTACAGACCAATAATTAAACTCATTCACACAGGAGAAACTGGCAGATACAGATCAATAATTAAACTCATTCAGACAGCAGAAACTGGCAGGTACGGATCAATAATTAAACTCATTCACACAGCAGAAACTGGCAGGTACAGATCAATAATTAAACTCATTCACACAGCAGAAACTGGCAGGTACAGATTAATAATTAAACTCATTAAGACAGCAGACGCTGGCAGGTACAGATCAACAATTAAACTCATTCACACAGCAGAAACTGGCAGGTACAGATCAATAATTAAACTCATTCACACAGCAGAAACTGGCAGGTACAGATTAATAATTAAACTCATTAAGACAGCAGACGCTGGCAGGTACAGATCAACAATTAAACTCATTCACACAGCAGAAACTGGCAGGTACAGATCAATAATTAAACTCATTCACACAGCCGAAACTGGCAGGTACAGATCAATAATTAACCTCATTCACCAAGCAGAGACAGGCAGGTAGAGGTCAATAACCAAAATCATTCACAGGAGAAACTGGTAGGTATGGATCAATAATAAAACTCATTCACACAGGAGAAACTGGCAGGTACAAATCAATAATTAAACTCATTCACAGCAGAAACTGGCAGGTACAGGTCAATAATTAAACTCATTCACACAGCAGAAACTGGCAGGTACAGATCAATAATTAACCTCATTCACACAGCAGAAACTGCCAGGTACGGATCAATAATTAAACTCATTCACACAGCAGAAACTGGCAGGTACAGGTCAATAATTAAACTCATTCACACAGCAGACACTGGCAGGTATGGCTCAATAATTAAACTCATTCACACAGCCGACACTGGCAGGTACAGATCAATAATTAAACTCATTCACACAGCAGAAACTACCAGGTACGGATCAATAACTAAACTCATTCACACAGCAGACATTGGCAGTTACAGATCAATAATTAAACTCATTCACACAGCAGACACTGGCAGGTATAGGTCAATAATTAAACTCATTCACACGGCAGACACTGGCAGGTACAGATCAATAATTAAACTCATTCACACAGAAGAAACTGCCGGTACGGATCAAGAATTAAACTCATTCACAGCAGAAACTGTCAGGTACAGGTCAATAATTAAACTCATTCACACAGCAGACACTGGCAGGTACAGGTCAATAATCAAACTCATTCACACAGCAGACACTGGCAGGTATGGATCAATAATTAAACCCATTCACACAGCAGACACTGGCAGGTACGGATCAATAATTAAACTCATTCACACAGCAGAAACTGGCAGGTACAGGTCAATAATTAAACTCATTCACACAGCAGACACTGGCAGGTATGGCTCAATAATTAAACTCATTCACACAGCAGAGACTGGCAGGTACAGATCAATAATTAAACTCATTCACACAGCTGACACTGGCAGGTATAGGTCAATAATTAAACTCATTCACACAGCAGAATCTGGCAGGTACGGATCAATAATTAAACTGATTCACACAGCAGAAACTGCCAGGTACGGATCAATAATTAAACTCATTCACAGCAGAAACTGGCAGGTACAGGTCAATAATTAAACTCATTCACACAGCAGAAACTGACAGGTACGGATCAATAATTAAACTCATTCACACAGCAGACACTGGCAGGTATGGCTCAATAATTAAACTCATTCACACGGCAGAAACTGCCAGGTACGGATCAATAATTAAACTCATTCACAGCAGAAACTGGCAGGTACAGGTCAATAATTAAACTCATTCACACAGCAGAAACGGGCAGGTATGGATCAATAATTAAACACATTCACACAGCAGACACTGGCAGGTACGGATCAATAATTAAACTCATTCACACAGCAGATACTGGCAGGTACAGGTCAATAATTAAACTCATTCACACAGCAGAAACTGGCAGGTAGAGATCAATAATTAAACTCATTCACACAGCAGAAACTGGCAGGTACAGGTCAATAATTAAACTCATTCACACAGCAGACGCTGGCAGGTACAGATCAACAATTAAACTCATTCACACAGCAGAAACTGGCAGGTACAGATCAATAATTAAACTCATTCACACTGCAGAGACAGGCAGGTAGAGGTCAATAACTAAAATCATTCACAGGAGAAACTGGCAGGTATGGGTCAATAATAAAACACATTCACACAGCAAAAACTGGCAGGTACAGGTCAATAATTAAACTCATTCACACTGCAGAAACTGGCAGGTATGGATCAATGATTAAACTCATTCACACAGCAGACACTGGCAGGTACGGATCAATAATTAAACTGATTCACACAGCAGACACTGGCAGGTATGGATCAATAATTAAACTCATTCATACAGTTGAAACTGGCAGGTACAGATCAATAATTAAACTCATTCACACAGCAGAAACTGGCAGGTATGGATGAATAATTAAACTCATTCACACAGCAGAAACTGGCAGGTACAGAACAATAATTAAACTCATTTACACAGCAGACACTGGCAGGTACAGATCAATAATTAAACTCATTCACACAGCAGACACTGGCAGGTAGAGGTCAATAATTAAACTCATTCACACAGCAGAAACTGGCAGGTATGGATCAATAATTAAACTCATTCACACAGCAGACACTGGCAGGTACAGATCAATAATTAAACTCATTCACACAGCAGACACTGGCAGGTAGAGGTCAATAATTAAACTCATTCACACGGCAGACACTGGCAGGTTCAGATCAATAATTAAACTCATTCACACAGCAGAAACTGCCGTTACGGATCACGAATTAAACTCATTCACAGCAGAAACTGACAGGTACAGGTCTATAATTAAACTCATTCACACAGCAGACACTGGCAGGTATGGATCAATAATTAAACTCATTCACACAGCAGACACTGGCAGGTATGGATCAATAATTAAACACATTCACACAGCAGAAACTGGCAGGTACGGATCAATAACTAAACTCATTCACACAGCAGAAACTGGCAGGTACAGGTCAATAATTAAACTCATTCACACAGAAGAAACTGGCAGGTACGGATCAATAATTAAACTCATTCATACAGCAGAAAATGGCAGGTATGGATAAATAATTAAACTCATTCACACAGCAGGCACTGGCAGGTACAGGTCAATAATTAAACTCATTCACACAGCAGAAACTGGCAGGTACAGATCAATAATTAAACTCATTCACACAGCAGAAACTGGCAGGTATGGATCAATAATTAAACTCATTCACACAGCAGAAACTGGCAGGTACAGATCAATAATTAAACTCATTCACACAGGAGAAACTGGCAGGTACAGACCAATAATTAAACTCATTCAAATGGCAGAAACTGGCAGGTACAGGTCAATAATTAAACTCATTCACACAGCAGAAACTGGCAGGTACAGGTCAATAATTAAACTCATTCACACAGCACAAACTGCCAGGTACGGATCAAGAATTAAACTCATTCACATAGCAGAAACTGGCACGTACAGGTCAAAATTTAAACTCATTCACACAGCAGAAACTGCCAGGCACGGATCAAGAATTAAACTCATTCACATAGCAGACACTGGCAGGTACAGTTCAATAATTAAACTCATTCAGACAGCAGAAACTGGCAGGAATGGATCAATAATTAAACTCATTCACACAGCAGAAACTGGCAGGTACAGGTCAATAATTAAACTCATTCACACAGCAGACGCTGGCAGGTACAGATCAACAATTAAACTCATTCACACAGCAGAAACTGGCAGGTACAGATCAATAATTAAACTCATTCACACAGCAGAAACTGGCAGGTACAGATCAATAATTAAAGTCATTCACACAGCAGAGATTGGCAGGTAGAGGTCAATAACTAAAATCGTTCACAGGAGAAACTGGTAGGTATGGATCAATAGTAAAACTCATTCACACAGCAGAAACTGGCAGGTACAGGTCAATAATTAAACTCATTCACACAGCAGAAACTGGCAGGTACAGATCAATAATTAAACTCATTCACACAGCAGACACTGGCAGGTATGGCTCAATAATTAAATTCTTTCACACAGCAGACATTGGCAGGTACAGATCAATAATTAAACTCATTCACAGCAGACACTGGCAGGTACAGGTCAATAATAAAACTCATTCACACAGCAGACACTGGCAGGTACAGATCAATAATTAAACTCATTCACACAGCTGACACTGGCAGGTACAGGTCAATAATTAAACTCATTCATACATCAGAAACTGCCAGGTACGGATCAATAACTAAACTCATTCACACAGCAGACACTGGCAGTTACAGATCAATAATTAAACTCATTCACACAGCAGACACTGGCAGGTATAGGTCAATAATTAAACTCATTCACACGGCAGACACTGGCAGGTACAGATCAATAATTAAACTCATTCACACAGCAGAAACTGCCGGTACGGATCAAGAATTAAACTCATTCACAGCAGAAACTGGCAGGTCCAGGTCAATAATTCAACTCATTCACACAGCAGACACTGGCAGGTATGGATCAATAATTAAACTCATTCACACAGCAGACATTGGCAGGTACAGATCAAGAATTAAACTCATTCACAGAAGAAACTGGCAGGTACAGATCAATAATTAAACTCATTCACACAGCTGACACTGGGAGGTATAGGTCAATAATTAAACTCATTCACACAGCAGAAACTGGCAGGTACAGATCAATAATTAAACTCATTCACACAGCAGAAACTGCCAGGTACGGATCAATAATTAAACTCATTCACAGCAGAAACTGGCAGGTACAGGTCAATAATTAAACTCATTCACACAGCAGACACTGGCAGGTACAGATCAATAATTAAACTCATTCACACAGCTGACACTGGCAGGTACAGATCAATAATTAAACTCATTCACACAGCAGAAACTGCCAGGTACGGATCAATAATTAAACTCATTCACAGCAGAAACTGGCAGGTACAGGTCAATAATTAAACTCATTCACACAGCAGACACTGGCAGGTACAGATCAATAATTAAACTCATTCACACAGCTGACACTGGCAGGCACAGATCAATAATTAAACTCATTCACACAGCAGAAACTGCCAGGTACGGATCAATAACTAAACTCATTCACACAGCAGACACTGGCAGGTACAGACCAATAATTAAACTCATTCACACAGCAGACACTGGCAGGTACAGATCAATAATTAAACTCATTCACACAGCAGAAACTGCCGGTACGGATCAAGAATTAAACTCATTCACAGCAGAAACTGGCAGGTACAGGTCAATAATTAAACTCATTCACACAGCAGACACTGGCAGGTATGGATCAATAATTAAACTCATTCACACAGCAGAAACTGGCAGGTACAGGTCAATAATTAAACTCATTCACACAGCAGACACTGGCAGGTACAGATCAATAATTAAACTCATTCACACAGCAGAAACTGCCAGGTACAGATCAATAATTAAACTCATTCACACAGCAGAGACTGGCAGGGAGAGGTCAATAATTAAACTCATTCACACAGCAGAAACTGCCAGGTACGGATCAATAATTAAACTCATTCACAGCAGAAACTGACAGGTACAGGTCAATAATTAAACTCATTCACACAGCAGACACTGGCAGGTACAGGTCAATAATTAAACTCATTCACAAAGCAGACACTGGCAGGTATGGATCAATAATTAAACACATTCACACAGCAGAAACTGGCAGGTACGGATCAATAACTAAACTCGTTCACACAGCAGAAACTGGCAGGTACAGGTCAATAATTAAACTCATTCATACAGAAGAAACTGGCAGGTACGGATCAAGAATTAAACTCATTCACAGCAGAAACTAGCAGGTACAGGTCAATAATTAAACTCATTCACACAGCAGACACTGGCAGGTATGGATCAATAATTAAACCCATTCACACAGCAGACACTGGCAGGTACGGATCAATAATTAAACTCATTCACACAGCAGAAACTGGCAGGTACAGGTCAATAATTAAACTCATTCACACAGCAGACACTGGCAGGTATGGCTCAATAATTAAACTCATTCACACAGCAGAGACTGGCAGGTACAGATCAATAATGAAACTCATTCACACAACAGAAACTGGCAGGTACTGATCAATAATTAAACTCATTCACACAGCAGAGACTGGCCGGGAGAGGTCAATAATTAAACTCATTCACACAGCAGAAACTGCCAGGTACGGATCAATAATTAAACTCATTCACAGCAGAAACTGACAGGTACAGGTCAATAATTAAACTCATTCACACAGCAGAAACTGGCAGGTACGGATGAATAATTAAACCCATTCACACAGCAGAAACTGGCAGGTACGGATCAATAATTAAACTCATTCACAGCAGATACTGGCAGGTACGGATCAATAATTAAACTTATTCACACAGCAGAAACTGGCAGGTACAGGTCAATAATTAAACTCATTCACACAGCAGACACTGGCAGGTATGGCTCAATAATTAAATTCCTTCACACAGCAGACATTGGCAGGTACAGATCAATAACTAAACTCATTCACTCAGCAGACGCTGGCAGGTACAGATCAACAATAAAACTCATTCACACAGCAGACACTGGCAGGTACAGATCAATAATTAAACTCATTCACACAGCAGACACTGGCAGGTATGGCTCAATAATTAAATTCCTTCACACAGCAGACACTGGCAGGTACAGATCAATAATTAAACTCATTCACAGCAGAACCTGGCAGGTACAGGTCAATAATTAAACTCATTCACACAGCAGACACTGGCAGGTATGGCTCAATAATTAAACTCATTCACACAGCTGACACTGGCAGGTACAGATCAATAATTAAACTCATTCACACAGCAGAAACTGCCAGGTACGGATCAATAATTAAACTCATTCACACAGCAGACACTGGCAGTTACAGATCAATAATTAAACTCATTCACACAGCAGACACTGGCAGGTATAGGTCAATAATTAAACTCATTCACACGGCAGACACTGGCAGGTACAGATCAATAATTAAACTCATTCACACAGCAGAAACTGCCGGTACGGATCAAGAATTAAACTCATTCACAGCAGAAACTGGCAGGTACAGGTCAATAATTAAACTCATTCACACAGCAGACACTGGCAGGTATGGATCAATAATTAAACCCATTCACACAGCAGACACTGGCAGGTACTGATCAATAATTAAACTCATTCACACAGCAGAGACTGGCAGGTACAGATCAATAATTAAACTCATTCACACAGCTGACACTGGCAGGTATAGGTCAATAATTAAACTCATTCACACAGCAGAAACTGCCAGGTTCGGATCAATAATTAAACTCATTCACCGCAGAAACTGGCAGGTATAGGTCAATAATTAAACTCATTCACACAGCAGACACTGGCAGGTATGGCTCAATAATTAAACTCATTCTCACAGCAGAAACTGCCAGGTACGGATCAATAATTAAACTCATTCACAGCAGAAACTGGCAGGTACAGGTCAATAATTAAACTCATTCACACAGCAGAAACTGGCAGGTACAGGTCAATAATTAAACTCATTCGCACAGCAGAAACTGGCAGGTACAGATCAATAATTAAACTCATTCACACAGCAGAAACGGGCAGGTATGGATCAATAATTAAACACATTCACACAGCAGAAACTGGCAGGTACGGATCAATAATTAAACTCATTCACACAGCAGACACTGGTAGGAACAGATCAATAATTAAACTCATTCACACAGCAGAAACTGGCAGGTACGGATCAATAATTAAACTCATTCGCACCGCAGAAACTGGCAGGTACAGATCAATAATTAAACTCATTCACACAGCAGAAACTGGCAGGTACAGATCAATAATTAAACTCTTTCACACAGCAGAAACGGGCAGGTATGGATCAATAATTAAACACATTCACACAGCAGACACTGGCAGGTACGGATCAATAATTAAACTCATTCACACAGCAGACGCTGGCAGGTACAGGTCAATAATGAAACTCGTTCACACAGCAGACACTGGCAGGTGCAGATCAATAAATAAATTCATTCACACAGCAGAAACTGGCACGTACAGGTCAATAATTAAACTCATTCACACAGCAGACACTGGCAGGTACGGATCAATAATTAAACACATTCACACAGCAGAAACTGGCAGGTACGGATCAATAACTAAACTCGTTCACACAGCAGAAACTGACAGGTAAAGGTCAATAATTAAACTCATTCACACAGAAGAAACTGGCAGGTACGGATCAATAATTAAACTCATTCACACAGCAGAAACTGGCAGGTATGGATAAATAATTAAACTCATTCACACAGCAGGCACTGGCAGGTACAGATCAATAATTAAACTCATTCACACAGCAGAAACTGGCAGGTACAGATCAATAATTAAACTCATTCACACAGCAGAAACTGGCAGGTACAGATCAATAATTAAACTCATTCACACAGGAGAAACTGGCAGGTACAGACCAATAATTAAACTCATTCAAACGGCAGAAACTGGCAGGTACAGGTCAATAATTAAACTCATTCACACAGCAGAAACTGCCAGGTACGGATCAAGAATTAAACTCATTCACATAGCAGACTCTGGCAGGTACAGATCAATAATTAAACTCATTCACACAGCAGAAACTGGCAGGTACTGATCAATAATTAAACTCATTCACACAGCAGACACTGGCAGGTACAGGTCAATAATTAAACTCATTCACACAGGAGAAACTGGCAGGTACAGACCAATAATTAAACTCATTCAAACGGCAGAAACTGGCAGGTACAGGTCAATAATTAAACTCATTCACACAGCAGAAACTGCCAGGTACGGATCAAGAATTAAACTCATTCACATAGCAGACTCTGGCAGGTACAGATCAATAATTAAACTCATTCACACAGCAGAAACTGGCAGGTACAGGTCAATAATTAAACTCATTCATACAGAAGAAACTGGCAGGTACGGATCAAGAATTAAACTCATTCACAGCAGAAACTAGCAGGTACAGGTCAATAATTAAACTCATTCACACAGCAGACACTGGCAGGTATGGATCAATAATTAAACCCATTCACACAGCAGACACTGGCAGGTACGGATCAATAATTAAACTCATTCACACAGCAGAAACTGGCAGGTACAGGCCAATAATTAAACTCATTCACACAGCAGACACTGGCAGGTATGGCTCAATAATTAAACTCATTCACACAGCAGAGACTGGCAGGTACAGATCAATAATGAAACTCATTCACACAACAGAAACTGGCAGGTACTGATCAATAATTAAACTCATTCACACAGCAGACGCTGGCAGGTACAGGTCAATAATGAAACTCATTCACACAACAGAAACTGGCAGGTACTGATCAATAATTAAACTCATTCACACAGCAGAAACTGGCAGGTACAGGTCAATAATTAAACTCATTCACAAAGCATATACTGGAAGGTACAGGTCAATAATTAAACTCATTCACAAAGCATATACTGGAAGGTACAGATCAATAATTAAACTCATTCACACAGCATATACTGGAAGGTATAGGTCAATAATTAAACTCATTCACACTGCAGACACTGGCAGGTGCAGATCAATAAATAAACTCATTCACACAGCAGAAACTGGCACGTACAGGTCAATAATTAAACTCATTCACACAGCAGACACTGGCAGGTATGGATGAATAATTATACACATTCACACAGCAGAAACTGGCAGGTACGGATCAATAACTAAACTCATTCACACAGCAGAAACTGGCAGGTACAGGTCAATAATTAAACTCATTCACACAGAAGAAACTGGCAGGTACGGATCAATAATTAAACTCATTCACACAGCAGAAACTGGCAGGTATGGATAAATAATTAAACTCATTCACACAGCAGGCACTGGCAGGTACAGATCAATAATTAAACTCATTCACACAGCAGAAACTGGCAGGTATGGATCAATAATTAAACTCATTCACACAGCAGAAACTGGCAGGTACAGATCAATAATTAAACTCATTCACACAGGAGAAACTGGCAGGTACAGACCAATAATTAAACTCATTCAAACGGCAGAAACTGGCAGGTACAGGTCAATAATTAAACTCATTCACACAGCAGAAACTGCCAGGTACGGATCAAGAATTAAACTCATTCACATAGCAGACACTGGCAGGTACAGATCAAAAATTAAACTCATTCACACAGCAGAAACTGGCAGGTCCGGATGAATAATTAAACTCATTCACACAGCAGAAACTGGCAGGTATAGGTCAATAATTAAACTCATTCACACAGCAGAAACTGGCAGGTACAGATCAATAATTAAACTCATTCACACAGCTGACACTGGCAGGTACAGATCAATAATTAAACTCATTCACACAGCAGAAACTGCCAGGTACGGATCAATAACTAAACTCATTCACACAGCAGACACTGGCAGGTATAGGTCAATAATTAAACTCATTCACACGGCAGACACTGGCAGGTACAGATCAATAATTAAACTCATTCACACAGCAGAAACTGCCGGTACGGATCAAGAATTAAACTCATTCACAGCAGAAACGGGCAGGTACACGTCAATAATTAAACTCATTCACACAGCAGACACTGGCAGGTATGGATCAATAATTAAACCCATTCACACAGCAGACACTGGCAGGTACGGATCAATAATTAAACTCATTCACACAGCAGAAACTGGCAGGTACAGGTCAATAATTAAACTCATTCACACAGCAGACACTGGCAGGTATGGCTCAATAATTAAACTCATTCACACAGCAGACACTGGCAGGTACAGATCAATAATTAAACTCATTCACACAGCTGACACTGGCAGGTATAGGTCAATAATTAAACTCATTCACACAGCAGACACTGGCAGGTACAGATCAATAATTAAACTGATTCACACAGCAGAAACTGCCAGGTACGGATCAATAATTAAACTCATTCACAGCAGAAACTGGCAGGTATAGGTCAATAATTAAACTCATTCACACAGCAGACACTGGCAGGTATGGCTCAATAATTAAACTCATTCACACAGCAGACACTGGCAGGTACAGATCAATAATTAAACTCATTCACACAGCTGACACTGGCAGGTATAGGTCAATAATTAAACTCATTCACACAGCAGAAACTGCCGGTACGGATCAAGAATTAAACTCATTCACAGCAGAAACTGGCAGGTACAGGTCAATAATTAAACTCATTCACACAGCAGACACTGGCAGGTATGGATCAATAATTAAACTCATTCACACAGCAGAAACTGGCAGGTACAGGTCAATAATTAAACTCATTCACACAGCAGACACTGGCAGGTACAGATCAATAATTAAACTCATTCACACAGCAGAAACTGCCAGGTACAGATCAATAATTAAACTCATTCACACAGCAGAGACTGGCAGGGAGAGGTCAATAATTAAACTCATTCACACAGCAGAAACTGCCAGGTACGGATCAATAATTAAACTCATTCACAGCAGAAACTGACAGGTACAGGTCAATAATTAAACTCATTCACACAGCAGAAACTGGCAGGTACGGATGAATAATTAAACCCATTCACACAGCAGAAACTGGCAGGTACGGATCAATAATTAAACTCATTCACAGCAGATACTGGCAGGTACGGATCAATAATTAAACTTATTCACACAGCAGAAACTGGCAGGTACAGGTCAATAATTAAACTCATTCACACAGCAGACACTGGCAGGTATGGCTCAATAATTAAATTCCTTCACACAGCAGACATTGGCAGGTACAGATCAATAACTAAACTCATTCACTCAGCAGACGCTGGCAGGTACAGATCAACAATAAAACTCATTCACACAGCAGACACTGGCAGGTACAGATCAATAATTAAACTCATTCACACAGCAGACACTGGCAGGTATGGCTCAATAATTAAATTCCTTCACACAGCAGACACTGGCAGGTACAGATCAATAATTAAACTCATTCACACAGCTGACACTGGCAGGTATAGGTCAATAATTAAACTCATTCACACAGCAGAAACTGGCAGGTACAGATCAATAATTAAACTGATTCACACAGCAGAAACTGCCAGGAACGGAACAATAATTAAACTCATTCACAGCAGAAACTGGCAGGTATAGGTCAATAATTAAACTCATTCACACAGCAGACACTGGCAGGTTTGGCTCAATAATTAAACTCATTCACACAGCAGAAACTGCCAGGTACGGATCAATAATTAAACTCATTCACAGCAGAAACTGGCAGGTACAGGTCAATAATTAAACTCATTCACACAGCAGAAACTGGCAGGTACAGGTCAATAATTAAACTCATTCGCACAGCAGAAACTGGCAGGTACAGATCAATAATTAAACTCATTCACACAGCAGAAACGGGAAAATATGGATCAATAATTAAACACATTCAAACAGCAGAAACTGGCAGGTACAGGTCAATAATTAAACCCATTCACACAGCATAAACGGGCAGGTATGGATCAATAATTAAACACATTCACACATCAGACACTGGCAGGTACGGATCAATAATTAAACTCATTCACACAGCAGACGCTGGCAGGTACAGGTCAATAATGAAACTCATTCACACAACAGAAACTGGCAGGTACTGATCAATAATTAAACTCATTCACACAGCAGACACTGGCAGGTACAGGTCAATAATTAAACTCATTCACACAGCAGAAACGGGAAAATATGGATCAATAATTAAACACATTCAAACAGCAGAAACTGGCAGGTACAGGTCAATAATTAAACCCATTCACACAGCATAAACGGGCAGGTATGGATCAATAATTAAACACATTCACACATCAGACACTGGCAGGTACGGATCAATAATTAAACTCATTCACACAGCAGACGCTGGCAGGTACAGGTCAATAATGAAACTCATTCACACAACAGAAACTGGCAGGTACAGGTCAATAATTAAACTCGTTCACACAGCAGACACTGGCAGGTACGGATCAATAATTAAACACATTCACACAGCAGAAACTGGCAGGTACGGATCAATAACTAAACTCGTTCACACAGCAGAAACTGACAGGTACAGGTCAATAATTAAACTCATTCACACAGCAGAAACTGGCAGGTACGGATCAATAATTAAACTCATTCACACAGCAGAAACTGGCAGGCATGGATCAATAATTAAACTCATTCACACAGCAGAAACTGGCAGGTACAGATCAATAATTAAACTCATTCACACAGGAGAAACTGGCAGGTACAGACCAATAATTAAACTCACTCAAATGGCAGAAACTGGCAGGTACAGGTCAATAATTAAACTCATTCACACAGCAGAAACTGCCAGGTACGGATCAAGAATTAAACTCATTCACATAGCAGACACTGGCATGTACAGATCAATAATTAAACTCATTCACACAGCAGAAACTGGCAGGTACTGATCAATAATTAAACTCATTCACACAGCAGACACTGGCAGGTACAGGTCAATAATTAAACTCATTCACAAAGCAGACACTGGCAGGTATGGATCAATAATTAAACACATTCACACAGCAGAAACTGGCAGGTACGGATCAATAACTAAACTCGTTCACACAGCAGAAACTGGCAGGTACAGGTCAATAATTAAACTCATTCATACAGAAGAAACTGGCAGGTACGGATCAAGAATTAAACTCATTCACAGCAGAAACTGGCAGGTACAGGTCAATAATTAAACTCATTCACACAGCAGACACTGGCAGGTATGGATCAATAATTAAACCCATTCACACAGCAGACACTGGCAGGTACGGATCAATAATTAAACTCATTCACACAGCAGAAACTGGCAGGTACAGGTCAATAATTAAACTCATTCACACAGCAGACACTGGCAGGTATGGCTCAATAATTAAACTCATTCACACAGCAGAGACTGGCAGGTACAGATCAATAATGAAACTCATTCACACAACAGAAACTGGCAGGTACTGATCAATAATTAAACTCATTCACACAGCAGAGACTGGCAGGGAGAGGTCAATAATTAAACTCATTCACACAGCAGAAACTGCCAGGTACGGATCAATAATTAAACTCATTCACAGCAGAAACTGACAGGTACAGGTCAATAATTAAACTCATTCACACAGCAGAAACTGGCAGGTACGGATGAATAATTAAACCCATTCACACAGCAGAAACTGGCAGGTACGGATCAATAATTAAACTCATTCACAGCAGATACTGGCAGGTACGGATCAATAATTAAACTTATTCACACAGCAGAAACTGGCAGGTACAGGTCAATAATTAAACTCATTCACACAGCAGACACTGGCAGGTATGGCTCAATAATTAAATTCCTTCACACAGCAGACATTGGCAGGTACAGATCAATAACTAAACTCATTCACTCAGCAGACGCTGGCAGGTACAGATCAACAATAAAACTCATTCACACAGCAGACACTGGCAGGTACAGATCAATAATTAAACTCATTCACACAGCAGACACTGGCAGGTATGGCTCAATAATTAAATTCCTTCACACATCAGACACTGGCAGGTACAGATCAATAATTAAACTCATTCACAGCAGAAACTGGCAGGTACAGGTCAATAATTAAACTCATTCACACAGCAGACACTGGCAGGTATGGCTCAATAATTAAACTCATTCACACAGCTGACACTGGCAGGTACAGATCAATAATTAAACTCATTCACACAGCAGAAACTGCCAGGTACGGATCAATAACTAAACTCATTCACACAGCAGACACTGGCAGTTACAGATCAATAATTAAACTCATTCACACAGCAGACACTGGCAGGTATAGGTCAATAATTAAACTCATTCACACGGCAGACACTGGCAGGTACAGATCAATAATTAAACTCATTCACACAGCAGAAACTGCCGGTACGGATCAAGAATTAAACTCATTCACAGCAGAAACTGGCAGGTACAGGTCAATAATTAAACTCATTCACACAGCAGACACTGGCAGGTATGGATCAATAATTAAACCCATTCACACAGCAGACACTGGCAGGTACGGATCAATAATTAAACTCATTCACACAGCTGACACTGGCAGGTATAGGTCAATAATTAAACTCATTCACACAGCAGAAACTGCCAGGTTCGGATCAATAATTAAACTCATTCACCGCAGAAACTGGCAGGTATAGGTCAATAATTAAACTCATTCACACAGCAGACACTGGCAGGTATGGCTCAATAATTAAACTCATTCTCACAGCAGAAACTGCCAGGTACGGATCAATAATTAAACTCATTCACAGCAGAAACTGGCAGGTACAGGTCAATAATTAAACTCATTCACACAGCAGAAACTGGCAGGTACAGGTCAATAATTAAACTCATTCGCACAGCAGAAACTGGCAGGTACAGATCAATAATTAAACTCATTCACACAGCAGAAACGGGCAGGTATGGATCAATAATTAAACACATTCACACAGCAGAAACTGGCAGGTACGGATCAATAATTAAACTCATTCACACAGCAGAAACTGGTAGGAACAGGTCAATAATTAAACTCATTCACACAGCAGAAACTGGCAGGTACGGATCAATAATTAAACACATTCACACAGCAGAAACTGGCAGGTACGGATCAATAACTAAACTCGTTCACACAGCAGAAACTGACAGGTACAGGTCAATAATTAAACTCATTCACACAGCAGAAACTGGCAGGTACAGATCAATAATTAAACTCATTCACACAGGAGAAACTGGCAGGTACAGACCAATAATTAAACTCACTCAAATGGCAGAAACTGGCAGGTACAGGTCAATAATTAAACTCATTCACACAGCAGAAACTGCCAGGTACGGATCAAGAATTAAACTCATTCACATAGCAGACACTGGCATGTACAGATCAATAATTAAACTCATTCACACAGCAGAAACTGGCAGGTACTGATCAATAATTAAACTCATTCACACAGCAGACACTGGCAGGTACAGGTCAATAATTAAACTCATTCACAAAGCAGACACTGGCAGGTATGGATCAATAATTAAACACATTCACACAGCAGAAACTGGCAGGTACGGATCAATAACTAAACTCGTTCACACAGCAGAAACTGGCAGGTACAGGTCAATAATTAAACTCATTCATACAGAAGAAACTGGCAGGTACGGATCAAGAATTAAACTCATTCACAGCAGAAACTGGCAGGTACAGGTCAATAATTAAACTCATTCACACAGCAGACACTGGCAGGTATGGATCAATAATTAAACCCATTCACACAGCAGACACTGGCAGGTACGGATCAATAATTAAACTCATTCACACAGCAGAAACTGGCAGGTACAGGTCAATAATTAAACTCATTCACACAGCAGACACTGGCAGGTATGGCTCAATAATTAAACTCATTCACACAGCAGAGACTGGCAGGTACAGATCAATAATGAAACTCATTCACACAACAGAAACTGGCAGGTACTGATCAATAATTAAACTCATTCACACAGCAGAGACTGGCAGGGAGAGGTCAATAATTAAACTCATTCACACAGCAGAAACTGCCAGGTACGGATCAATAATTAAACTCATTCACAGCAGAAACTGACAGGTACAGGTCAATAATTAAACTCATTCACACAGCAGAAACTGGCAGGTACGGATGAATAATTAAACCCATTCACACAGCAGAAACTGGCAGGTACGGATCAATAATTAAACTCATTCACAGCAGATACTGGCAGGTACGGATCAATAATTAAACTTATTCACACAGCAGAAACTGGCAGGTACAGGTCAATAATTAAACTCATTCACACAGCAGACACTGGCAGGTATGGCTCAATAATTAAATTCCTTCACACAGCAGACATTGGCAGGTACAGATCAATAACTAAACTCATTCACTCAGCAGACGCTGGCAGGTACAGATCAACAATAAAACTCATTCACACAGCAGACACTGGCAGGTACAGATCAATAATTAAACTCATTCACACAGCAGACACTGGCAGGTATGGCTCAATAATTAAATTCCTTCACACATCAGACACTGGCAGGTACAGATCAATAATTAAACTCATTCACAGCAGAAACTGGCAGGTACAGGTCAATAATTAAACTCATTCACACAGCAGACACTGGCAGGTATGGCTCAATAATTAAACTCATTCACACAGCTGACACTGGCAGGTACAGATCAATAATTAAACTCATTCACACAGCAGAAACTGCCAGGTACGGATCAATAACTAAACTCATTCACACAGCAGACACTGGCAGTTACAGATCAATAATTAAACTCATTCACACAGCAGACACTGGCAGGTATAGGTCAATAATTAAACTCATTCACACGGCAGACACTGGCAGGTACAGATCAATAATTAAACTCATTCACACAGCAGAAACTGCCGGTACGGATCAAGAATTAAACTCATTCACAGCAGAAACTGGCAGGTACAGGTCAATAATTAAACTCATTCACACAGCAGACACTGGCAGGTATGGATCAATAATTAAACCCATTCACACAGCAGACACTGGCAGGTACGGATCAATAATTAAACTCATTCACACAGCTGACACTGGCAGGTATAGGTCAATAATTAAACTCATTCACACAGCAGAAACTGCCAGGTTCGGATCAATAATTAAACTCATTCACCGCAGAAACTGGCAGGTATAGGTCAATAATTAAACTCATTCACACAGCAGACACTGGCAGGTATGGCTCAATAATTAAACTCATTCTCACAGCAGAAACTGCCAGGTACGGATCAATAATTAAACTCATTCACAGCAGAAACTGGCAGGTACAGGTCAATAATTAAACTCATTCACACAGCAGAAACTGGCAGGTACAGGTCAATAATTAAACTCATTCGCACAGCAGAAACTGGCAGGTACAGATCAATAATTAAACTCATTCACACAGCAGAAACGGGCAGGTATGGATCAATAATTAAACACATTCACACAGCAGAAACTGGCAGGTACGGATCAATAATTAAACTCATTCACACAGCAGAAACTGGTAGGAACAGGTCAATAATTAAACTCATTCACACAGCAGAAACTGGCAGGTACGGATCAATAATTAAACTCATTCGCACCGCAGAAACTGGCAGGTACAGATCAATAATTAAACTCATTCACACAGCAGAAACTGGCAGGTACAGATCAATAATTAAACTCTTTCACACAGCAGAAACGGGCAGGTATGGATCAATAATTAAACACATTCACACAGCAGACACTGGCAGGTACGGATCAATAATTAAACTCATTCACACAGCAGACGCTGGCAGGTACAGGTCAATAATGAAACTCGTTCACACAGCAGACACTGGCAGGTGCAGATCAATAAATAAATTCATTCACACAGCAGAAACTGGCACGTACAGGTCAATAATTAAACTCATTCACACAGCAGACACTGGCAGGTACGGATCAATAATTAAACACATTCACACAGCAGAAACTGGCAGGTACGGATCAATAACTAAACTCGTTCACACAGCAGAAACTGACAGGTAAAGGTCAATAATTAAACTCATTCACACAGAAGAAACTGGCAGGTACGGATCAATAATTAAACTCATTCACACAGCAGAAACTGGCAGGTATGGATAAATAATTAAACTCATTCACACAGCAGGCACTGGCAGGTACAGATCAATAATTAAACTCATTCACACAGCAGAAACTGGCAGGTACAGATCAATAATTAAACTCATTCACACAGCAGAAACTGGCAGGTACAGATCAATAATTAAACTCATTCACACAGGAGAAACTGGCAGGTACAGACCAATAATTAAACTCATTCAAACGGCAGAAACTGGCAGGTACAGGTCAATAATTAAACTCATTCACACAGCAGAAACTGCCAGGTACGGATCAAGAATTAAACTCATTCACATAGCAGACTCTGGCAGGTACAGATCAATAATTAAACTCATTCACACAGCAGAAACTGGCAGGTACTGATCAATAATTAAACTCATTCACACAGCAGACACTGGCAGGTACAGGTCAATAATTAAACTCATTCACAAAGCAGACACTGGCAGGTATGGATCAATAATTAAACACATTCACACAGCAGAAACTGGCAGGTACAGGTCAATAATTAAACTCATTCATACAGAAGAAACTGGCAGGTACGGATCAAGAATTAAACTCATTCACAGCAGAAACTAGCAGGTACAGGTCAATAATTAAACTCATTCACACAGCAGACACTGGCAGGTATGGATCAATAATTAAACCCATTCACACAGCAGACACTGGCAGGTACGGATCAATAATTAAACTCATTCACACAGCAGAAACTGGCAGGTACAGGCCAATAATTAAACTCATTCACACAGCAGACACTGGCAGGTATGGCTCAATAATTAAACTCATTCACACAGCAGAGACTGGCAGGTACAGATCAATAATGAAACTCATTCACACAACAGAAACTGGCAGGTACTGATCAATAATTAAACTCATTCACACAGCAGACGCTGGCAGGTACAGGTCAATAATGAAACTCATTCACACAACAGAAACTGGCAGGTACTGATCAATAATTAAACTCATTCACACAGCAGACACTGGTAGGTACAGGTCAATAATTAAACTCATTCACAAAGCATATACTGGAAGGTACAGGTCAATAATTAAACTCATTCACAAAGCATATACTGGAAGGTACAGATCAATAATTAAACTCATTCACACAGCATATACTGGAAGGTATAGGTCAATAATTAAACTCATTCACACTGCAGACACTGGCAGGTGCAGATCAATAAATAAACTCATTCACACAGCAGAAACTGGCACGTACAGGTCAATAATTAAACTCATTCACACAGCAGACACTGGCAGGTATGGATGAATAATTATACACATTCACACAGCAGAAACTGGCAGGTACGGATCAATAACTAAACTCATTCACACAGCAGAAACTGGCAGGTACAGGTCAATAATTAAACTCATTCACACAGAAGAAACTGGCAGGTACGGATCAATAATTAAACTCATTCACACAGCAGAAACTGGCAGGTATGGATAAATAATTAAACTCATTCACACAGCAGGCACTGGCAGGTACAGATCAATAATTAAACTCATTCACACAGCAGAAACTGGCAGGTATGGATCAATAATTAAACTCATTCACACAGCAGAAACTGGCAGGTACAGATCAATAATTAAACTCATTCACACAGGAGAAACTGGCAGGTACAGACCAATAATTAAACTCATTCAAACGGCAGAAACTGGCAGGTACAGGTCAATAATTAAACTCATTCACACAGCAGAAACTGCCAGGTACGGATCAAGAATTAAACTCATTCACATAGCAGACACTGGCAGGTACAGATCAATAATTAAACTCATTCACACAGCAGAAACTGGCAGGTCCGGATGAATAATTAAACTCATTCACACAGCAGAAACTGGCAGGTATAGGTCAATAATTAAACTCATTCACACAGCAGAAACTGGCAGGTACAGATCAATAATTAAACTCATTCACACAGCTGACACTGGCAGGTACAGATCAATAATTAAACTCATTCACACAGCAGAAACTGCCAGGTACGGATCAATAACTAAACTCATTCACACAGCAGACACTGGCAGGTATAGGTCAATAATTAAACTCATTCACACGGCAGACACTGGCAGGTACAGATCAATAATTAAACTCATTCACACAGCAGAAACTGCCGGTACGGATCAAGAATTAAACTCATTCACAGCAGAAACTGGCAGGTACACGTCAATAATTAAACTCATTCACACAGCAGACACTGGCAGGTATGGATCAATAATTAAACCCATTCACACAGCAGACACTGGCAGGTACGGATCAATAATTAAACTCATTCACACAGCAGAAACTGGCAGGTACAGGTCAATAATTAAACTCATTCACACAGCAGACACTGGCAGGTATGGATCAATAATTAAACCCATTCACACAGCAGACACTGGCAGGTACGGATCAATAATTAAACTCATTCACACAGCAGAAACTGGCAGGTACAGGTCAATAATTAAACTCATTCACACAGCAGACACTGGCAGGTATGGCTCAATAATTAAACTCATTCACACAGCAGACACTGGCAGGTACAGATCAATAATTAAACTCATTCACACAGCTGACACTGGCAGGTATAGGTCAATAATTAAACTCATTCACACAGCAGACACTGGCAGGTACAGATCAATAATTAAACTGATTCACACAGCAGAAACTGCCAGGTACGGATCAATAAATAAACTCATTCACAGCAGAAACTGGCAGGTATAGGTCAATAATTAAACTCATTCACACAGCAGACACTGGCAGGTATGGCTCAACAATTAAACTCATTCACACAGCAGAAACTGCCAGGTACGGATCAATAATTAAACTCATTCACAGCAGAAACTGACAGGTACAGGTCAATAATTAAACTCATTCACACAGCAGAAACAGGCAGGTACGGATGAATAATTAAACCCATTCACACAGCAGATACTGGCAGGTACGGATCAATAATTAAACTCATTCACACAGCAGAAACTGGCAGGTACAGGTCAATAATTAAACTCATTCACAAAGCAGACACTGGCAGGTATGGCTCAATAATTAAATTCCTTCACACAGCAGACATTGGCAGGTACAGATCAATAACTAAACTCATTCACTCAGCAGACACTGGCAGGTACAGATCAATAATTAAAATCATTCACACAGCAGACACTGGCAGGTATGGCTCAATAATTAAATTCCTTCACACAGCAGACACTGGCAGGTACAGATCAATAATTAAACTCATTCACAGCAGAAACTGGCAGGTACAGGTCAATAATTAAACTCATTCACACAGCAGACACTGGCAGGTATGGCTCAATAATTAAACTCATTCACACAGCTGACACTGGCAGGTACAGATCAATAATTAAACTTATTCACACAGCAGAAACTGCCAGGTACGGATCAATAACTAAACTCATTCACACAGCAGACACTGGCAGTTACAGATCAATAATTAAACTCATTCACACAGCAGACACTGGCAGGTATAGGTCAATAATTAAACTCATTCACACGGCAGACACTGGCAGGTACAGATCAATAATTAAACTCATTCACACAGCAGAAACTGCCGGTACGGATCAAGAATTAAACTCATTCACAGCAGAAACTGGCAGGTACAGGTCAATAATTAAACTCATTCACACAGCAGACACTGGCAGGTATGGATCAATAATTAAACCCATTCACACAGCAGACACTGGCAGGTACGGATCAATAATTAAACTCATTCACACAGCAGAGACTGGCAGGTACAGATCAATAATTAAACTCATTCACACAGCTGACACTGGCACGTATTGGTCAATAATTAAACTCATTCACACAGCAGAAACTGCCAGGTTCGGATCAATAATTAAACTCATTCACAGCAGAAACTGGCAGGTATAGGTCAATAATTAAACTCATTCACACAGCAGACACTGGCAGGTATGGCTCAATAATTAAACTCATTCACACAGCAGAAACTGCCAGGTACGGATCAATAATTAAACTCATTCACAGCAGAAACTGGCAGGTACAGGTCAATAATTAAACTCATTCACACAGCAGAAACTGGCAGGTACAGGTCAATAATTAAACTCATTCGCACAGCAGAAACTGGCAGGTACAGATCAATAATTAAACTCATTCACACAGCAGAAACGGGAAAATATGGATCAATAATTAAACACATTCAAACAGCAGAAACTGGCAGGTACAGGTCAATAATTAAACCCATTCACACAGCATAAACGGGCAGGTATGGATCAATAATTAAACACATTCACACATCAGACACTGGCAGGTACGGATCAATAATTAAACTCATTCACACAGCAGACGCTGGCAGGTACAGGTCAATAATGAAACTCATTCACACAACAGAAACTGGCAGGTACTGATCAATAATTAAACTCATTCACACAGCAGACACTGGCAGGTACAGGTCAATAATTAAACTCATTCACACAGCAGAAACGGGAAAATATGGATCAATAATTAAACACATTCAAACAGCAGAAACTGGCAGGTACAGGTCAATAATTAAACCCATTCACACAGCATAAACGGGCAGGTATGGATCAATAATTAAACACATTCACACATCAGACACTGGCAGGTACGGATCAATAATTAAACTCATTCACACAGCAGACGCTGGCAGGTACAGGTCAATAATGAAACTCATTCACACAACAGAAACTGGCAGGTACAGGTCAATAATTAAACTCGTTCACACAGCAGACACTGGCAGGTACGGATCAATAATTAAACACATTCACACAGCAGAAACTGGCAGGTACGGATCAATAACTAAACTCGTTCACACAGCAGAAACTGACAGGTACAGGTCAATAATTAAACTCATTCACACAGCAGAAACTGGCAGGTACGGATCAATAATTAAACTCATTCACACAGCAGAAACTGGCAGGCATGGATCAATAATTAAACTCATTCACACAGCAGAAACTGGCAGGTACAGATCAATAATTAAACTCATTCACACAGGAGAAACTGGCAGGTACAGACCATTAATTAAACTCACTCAAATGGCAGAAACTGGCAGGTACAGGTCAATAATTAAACTCATTCACACAGCAGAAACTGCCAGGTACGGATCAAGAATTAAACTCATTCACATAGCAGACACTGGCATGTACAGATCAATAATTAAACTCATTCACACAGCAGAAACTGGCAGGTACTGATCAATAATTAAACTCATTCACACAGCAGACACTGGCAGGTACAGGTCAATAATTAAACTCATTCACAAAGCAGACACTGGCAGGTATGGATCAATAATTAAACACATTCACACAGCAGAAACTGGCAGGTACGGATCAATAACTAAACTCGTTCACACAGCAGAAACTGGCAGGTACAGGTCAATAATTAAACTCATTCATACAGAAGAAACTGGCAGGTACGGATCAAGAATTAAACTCATTCACAGCAGAAACTGGCAGGTACAGGTCAATAATTAAACTCATTCACACAGCAGACACTGGCAGGTATGGATCAATAATTAAACCCATTCACACAGCAGACACTGGCAGGTACGGATCAATAATTAAACTCATTCACACAGCAGAAACTGGCAGGTACAGGTCAATAATTAAACTCATTCACACAGCAGACACTGGCAGGTATGGCTCAATAATTAAACTCATTCACACAGCAGAGACTGGCAGGTACAGATCAATAATGAAACTCATTCACACAACAGAAACTGGCAGGTACTGATCAATAATTAAACTCATTCACACAGCAGAGACTGGCAGGGAGAGGTCAATAATTAAACTCATTCACACAGCAGAAACTGCCAGGTACGGATCAATAATTAAACTCATTCACAGCAGAAACTGACAGGTACAGGTCAATAATTAAACTCATTCACACAGCAGAAACTGGCAGGTACGGATGAATAATTAAACCCATTCACACAGCAGAAACTGGCAGGTACGGATCAATAATTAAACTCATTCACAGCAGATACTGGCAGGTACGGATCAATAATTAAACTTATTCACACAGCAGAAACTGGCAGGTACAGGTCAATAATTAAACTCATTCACACAGCAGACACTGGCAGGTATGGCTCAATAATTAAATTCCTTCACACAGCAGACATTGGCAGGTACAGATCAATAACTAAACTCATTCACTCAGCAGACGCTGGCAGGTACAGATCAACAATAAAACTCATTCACACAGCAGACACTGGCAGGTACAGATCAATAATTAAACTCATTCACACAGCAGACACTGGCAGGTATGGCTCAATAATTAAATTCCTTCACACATCAGACACTGGCAGGTACAGATCAATAATTAAACTCATTCACAGCAGAAACTGGCAGGTACAGGTCAATAATTAAACTCATTCACACAGCAGACACTGGCAGGTATGGCTCAATAATTAAACTCATTCACACAGCTGACACTGGCAGGTACAGATCAATAATTAAACTCATTCACACAGCAGAAACTGCCAGGTACGGATCAATAACTAAACTCATTCACACAGCAGACACTGGCAGTTACAGATCAATAATTAAACTCATTCACACAGCAGACACTGGCAGGTATAGGTCAATAATTAAACTCATTCACACGGCAGACACTGGCAGGTACAGATCAATAATTAAACTCATTCACACAGCAGAAACTGCCGGTACGGATCAAGAATTAAACTCATTCACAGCAGAAACTGGCAGGTACAGGTCAATAATTAAACTCATTCACACAGCAGACACTGGCAGGTATGGATCAATAATTAAACCCATTCACACAGCAGACACTGGCAGGTACGGATCAATAATTAAACTCATTCACACAGCTGACACTGGCAGGTATAGGTCAATAATTAAACTCATTCACACAGCAGAAACTGCCAGGTTCGGATCAATAATTAAACTCATTCACCGCAGAAACTGGCAGGTATAGGTCAATAATTAAACTCATTCACACAGCAGACACTGGCAGGTATGGCTCAATAATTAAACTCATTCTCACAGCAGAAACTGCCAGGTACGGATCAATAATTAAACTCATTCACAGCAGAAACTGGCAGGTACAGGTCAATAATTAAACTCATTCACACAGCAGAAACTGGCAGGTACAGGTCAATAATTAAACTCATTCGCACAGCAGAAACTGGCAGGTACAGATCAATAATTAAACTCATTCACACAGCAGAAACGGGCAGGTATGGATCAATAATTAAACACATTCACACAGCAGAAACTGGCAGGTACGGATCAATAATTAAACTCATTCACACAGCAGAAACTGGTAGGAACAGGTCAATAATTAAACTCATTCACACAGCAGAAACTGGCAGGTACGGATCAATAATTAAACACATTCACACAGCAGAAACTGGCAGGTACGGATCAATAACTAAACTCGTTCACACAGCAGAAACTGACAGGTACAGGTCAATAATTAAACTCATTCACACAGCAGAAACTGGCAGGTACAGATCAATAATTAAACTCATTCACACAGGAGAAACTGGCAGGTACAGACCAATAATTAAACTCACTCAAATGGCAGAAACTGGCAGGTACAGGTCAATAATTAAACTCATTCACACAGCAGAAACTGCCAGGTACGGATCAAGAATTAAACTCATTCACATAGCAGACACTGGCATGTACAGATCAATAATTAAACTCATTCACACAGCAGAAACTGGCAGGTACTGATCAATAATTAAACTCATTCACACAGCAGACACTGGCAGGTACAGGTCAATAATTAAACTCATTCACAAAGCAGACACTGGCAGGTATGGATCAATAATTAAACACATTCACACAGCAGAAACTGGCAGGTACGGATCAATAACTAAACTCGTTCACACAGCAGAAACTGGCAGGTACAGGTCAATAATTAAACTCATTCATACAGAAGAAACTGGCAGGTACGGATCAAGAATTAAACTCATTCACAGCAGAAACTGGCAGGTACAGGTCAATAATTAAACTCATTCACACAGCAGACACTGGCAGGTATGGATCAATAATTAAACCCATTCACACAGCAGACACTGGCAGGTACGGATCAATAATTAAACTCATTCACACAGCAGAAACTGGCAGGTACAGGTCAATAATTAAACTCATTCACACAGCAGACACTGGCAGGTATGGCTCAATAATTAAACTCATTCACACAGCAGAGACTGGCAGGTACAGATCAATAATGAAACTCATTCACACAACAGAAACTGGCAGGTACTGATCAATAATTAAACTCATTCACACAGCAGAGACTGGCAGGGAGAGGTCAATAATTAAACTCATTCACACAGCAGAAACTGCCAGGTACGGATCAATAATTAAACTCATTCACAGCAGAAACTGACAGGTACAGGTCAATAATTAAACTCATTCACACAGCAGAAACTGGCAGGTACGGATGAATAATTAAACCCATTCACACAGCAGAAACTGGCAGGTACGGATCAATAATTAAACTCATTCACAGCAGATACTGGCAGGTACGGATCAATAATTAAACTTATTCACACAGCAGAAACTGGCAGGTACAGGTCAATAATTAAACTCATTCACACAGCAGACACTGGCAGGTATGGCTCAATAATTAAATTCCTTCACACAGCAGACATTGGCAGGTACAGATCAATAACTAAACTCATTCACTCAGCAGACGCTGGCAGGTACAGATCAACAATAAAACTCATTCACACAGCAGACACTGGCAGGTACAGATCAATAATTAAACTCATTCACACAGCAGACACTGGCAGGTATGGCTCAATAATTAAATTCCTTCACACATCAGACACTGGCAGGTACAGATCAATAATTAAACTCATTCACAGCAGAAACTGGCAGGTACAGGTCAATAATTAAACTC
This sequence comes from Chiloscyllium punctatum, assembly GCF_047496795.1. NCBI lineage: Eukaryota > Metazoa > Chordata > Chondrichthyes > Orectolobiformes > Hemiscylliidae > Chiloscyllium > Chiloscyllium punctatum. Next base: position 47,009,204 of record NC_092761.1, on the reverse strand, counting down.
ATTCACACAGCAGACACTGGCAGGTATGGCTCAATAATTAAACTCATTCACACAGCTGACACTGGCAGGTACAGATCAATAATTAAACTCATTCACACAGCAGAAACTGCCAGGTACGGATCAATAACTAAACTCATTCACACAGCAGACACTGGCAGTTACAGATCAATAATTAAACTCATTCACACAGCAGACACTGGCAGGTATAGGTCAATAATTAAACTCATTCACACGGCAGACACTGGCAGGTACAGATCAATAATTAAACTCATTCACACAGCAGAAACTGCCGGTACGGATCAAGAATTAAACTCATTCACAGCAGAAACTGGCAGGTACAGGTCAATAATTAAACTCATTCACACAGCAGACACTGGCAGGTATGGATCAATAATTAAACCCATTCACACAGCAGACACTGGCAGGTACGGATCAATAATTAAACTCATTCACACAGCTGACACTGGCAGGTATAGGTCAATAATTAAACTCATTCACACAGCAGAAACTGCCAGGTTCGGATCAATAATTAAACTCATTCACCGCAGAAACTGGCAGGTATAGGTCAATAATTAAACTCATTCACACAGCAGACACTGGCAGGTATGGCTCAATAATTAAACTCATTCTCACAGCAGAAACTGCCAGGTACGGATCAATAATTAAACTCATTCACAGCAGAAACTGGCAGGTACAGGTCAATAATTAAACTCATTCACACAGCAGAAACTGGCAGGTACAGGTCAATAATTAAACTCATTCGCACAGCAGAAACTGGCAGGTACAGATCAATAATTAAACTCATTCACACAGCAGAAACGGGCAGGTATGGATCAATAATTAAACACATTCACACAGCAGAAACTGGCAGGTACGGATCAATAATTAAACTCATTCACACAGCAGAAACTGGTAGGAACAGGTCAATAATTAAACTCATTCACACAGCAGAAACTGGCAGGTACGGATCAATAATTAAACTCATTCGCACCGCAGAAACTGGCAGGTACAGATCAATAATTAAACTCATTCACACAGCAGAAACTGGCAGGTACAGATCAATAATTAAACTCTTTCACACAGCAGAAACGGGCAGGTATGGATCAATAATTAAACACATTCACACAGCAGACACTGGCAGGTACGGATCAATAATTAAACTCATTCACACAGCAGACGCTGGCAGGTACAGGTCAATAATGAAACTCGTTCACACAGCAGACACTGGCAGGTGCAGATCAATAAATAAATTCATTCACACAGCAGAAACTGGCACGTACAGGTCAATAATTAAACTCATTCACACAGCAGACACTGGCAGGTACGGATCAATAATTAAACACATTCACACAGCAGAAACTGGCAGGTACGGATCAATAACTAAACTCGTTCACACAGCAGAAACTGACAGGTAAAGGTCAATAATTAAACTCATTCACACAGAAGAAACTGGCAGGTACGGATCAATAATTAAACTCATTCACACAGCAGAAACTGGCAGGTATGGATAAATAATTAAACTCATTCACACAGCAGGCACTGGCAGGTACAGATCAATAATTAAACTCATTCACACAGCAGAAACTGGCAGGTACAGATCAATAATTAAACTCATTCACACAGCAGAAACTGGCAGGTACAGATCAATAATTAAACTCATTCACACAGGAGAAACTGGCAGGTACAGACCAATAATTAAACTCATTCAAACGGCAGAAACTGGCAGGTACAGGTCAATAATTAAACTCATTCACACAGCAGAAACTGCCAGGTACGGATCAAGAATTAAACTCATTCACATAGCAGACTCTGGCAGGTACAGATCAATAATTAAACTCATTCACACAGCAGAAACTGGCAGGTACTGATCAATAATTAAACTCATTCACACAGCAGACACTGGCAGGTACAGGTCAATAATTAAACTCATTCACAAAGCAGACACTGGCAGGTATGGATCAATAATTAAACACATTCACACAGCAGAAACTGGCAGGTACAGGTCAATAATTAAACTCATTCATACAGAAGAAACTGGCAGGTACGGATCAAGAATTAAACTCATTCACAGCAGAAACTAGCAGGTACAGGTCAATAATTAAACTCATTCACACAGCAGACACTGGCAGGTATGGATCAATAATTAAACCCATTCACACAGCAGACACTGGCAGGTACGGATCAATAATTAAACTCATTCACACAGCAGAAACTGGCAGGTACAGGCCAATAATTAAACTCATTCACACAGCAGACACTGGCAGGTATGGCTCAATAATTAAACTCATTCACACAGCAGAGACTGGCAGGTACAGATCAATAATGAAACTCATTCACACAACAGAAACTGGCAGGTACTGATCAATAATTAAACTCATTCACACAGCAGACGCTGGCAGGTACAGGTCAATAATGAAACTCATTCACACAACAGAAACTGGCAGGTACTGATCAATAATTAAACTCATTCACACAGCAGACACTGGTAGGTACAGGTCAATAATTAAACTCATTCACAAAGCATATACTGGAAGGTACAGGTCAATAATTAAACTCATTCACAAAGCATATACTGGAAGGTACAGATCAATAATTAAACTCATTCACACAGCATATACTGGAAGGTATAGGTCAATAATTAAACTCATTCACACTGCAGACACTGGCAGGTGCAGATCAATAAATAAACTCATTCACACAGCAGAAACTGGCACGTACAGGTCAATAATTAAACTCATTCACACAGCAGACACTGGCAGGTATGGATGAATAATTATACACATTCACACAGCAGAAACTGGCAGGTACGGATCAATAACTAAACTCATTCACACAGCAGAAACTGGCAGGTACAGGTCAATAATTAAACTCATTCACACAGAAGAAACTGGCAGGTACGGATCAATAATTAAACTCATTCACACAGCAGAAACTGGCAGGTATGGATAAATAATTAAACTCATTCACACAGCAGGCACTGGCAGGTACAGATCAATAATTAAACTCATTCACACAGCAGAAACTGGCAGGTATGGATCAATAATTAAACTCATTCACACAGCAGAAACTGGCAGGTACAGATCAATAATTAAACTCATTCACACAGGAGAAACTGGCAGGTACAGACCAATAATTAAACTCATTCAAACGGCAGAAACTGGCAGGTACAGGTCAATAATTAAACTCATTCACACAGCAGAAACTGCCAGGTACGGATCAAGAATTAAACTCATTCACATAGCAGACACTGGCAGGTACAGATCAATAATTAAACTCATTCACACAGCAGAAACTGGCAGGTCCGGATGAATAATTAAACTCATTCACACAGCAGAAACTGGCAGGTATAGGTCAATAATTAAACTCATTCACACAGCAGAAACTGGCAGGTACAGATCAATAATTAAACTCATTCACACAGCTGACACTGGCAGGTACAGATCAATAATTAAACTCATTCACACAGCAGAAACTGCCAGGTACGGATCAATAACTAAACTCATTCACACAGCAGACACTGGCAGGTATAGGTCAATAATTAAACTCATTCACACGGCAGACACTGGCAGGTACAGATCAATAATTAAACTCATTCACACAGCAGAAACTGCCGGTACGGATCAAGAATTAAACTCATTCACAGCAGAAACTGGCAGGTACACGTCAATAATTAAACTCATTCACACAGCAGACACTGGCAGGTATGGATCAATAATTAAACCCATTCACACAGCAGACACTGGCAGGTACGGATCAATAATTAAACTCATTCACACAGCAGAAACTGGCAGGTACAGGTCAATAATTAAACTCATTCACACAGCAGACACTGGCAGGTATGGATCAATAATTAAACCCATTCACACAGCAGACACTGGCAGGTACGGATCAATAATTAAACTCATTCACACAGCAGAAACTGGCAGGTACAGGTCAATAATTAAACTCATTCACACAGCAGACACTGGCAGGTATGGCTCAATAATTAAACTCATTCACACAGCAGACACTGGCAGGTACAGATCAATAATTAAACTCATTCACACAGCTGACACTGGCAGGTATAGGTCAATAATTAAACTCATTCACACAGCAGACACTGGCAGGTACAGATCAATAATTAAACTGATTCACACAGCAGAAACTGCCAGGTACGGATCAATAATTAAACTCATTCACAGCAGAAACTGGCAGGTATAGGTCAATAATTAAACTCATTCACACAGCAGACACTGGCAGGTATGGCTCAACAATTAAACTCATTCACACAGCAGAAACTGCCAGGTACGGATCAATAATTAAACTCATTCACAGCAGAAACTGACAGGTACAGGTCAATAATTAAACTCATTCACACAGCAGAAACAGGCAGGTACGGATGAATAATTAAACCCATTCACACAGCAGATACTGGCAGGTACGGATCAATAATTAAACTCATTCACACAGCAGAAACTGGCAGGTACAGGTCAATAATTAAACTCATTCACAAAGCAGACACTGGCAGGTATGGCTCAATAATTAAATTCCTTCACACAGCAGACATTGGCAGGTACAGATCAATAACTAAACTCATTCACTCAGCAGACACTGGCAGGTACAGATCAATAATTAAAATCATTCACACAGCAGACACTGGCAGGTATGGCTCAATAATTAAATTCCTTCACACAGCAGACACTGGCAGGTACAGATCAATAATTAAACTCATTCACAGCAGAAACTGGCAGGTACAGGTCAATAATTAAACTCATTCACACAGCAGACACTGGCAGGTATGGCTCAATAATTAAACTCATTCACACAGCTGACACTGGCAGGTACAGATCAATAATTAAACTTATTCACACAGCAGAAACTGCCAGGTACGGATCAATAACTAAACTCATTCACACAGCAGACACTGGCAGTTACAGATCAATAATTAAACTCATTCACACAGCAGACACTGGCAGGTATAGGTCAATAATTAAACTCATTCACACGGCAGACACTGGCAGGTACAGATCAATAATTAAACTCATTCACACAGCAGAAACTGCCGGTACGGATCAAGAATTAAACTCATTCACAGCAGAAACTGGCAGGTACAGGTCAATAATTAAACTCATTCACACAGCAGACACTGGCAGGTATGGATCAATAATTAAACCCATTCACACAGCAGACACTGGCAGGTACGGATCAATAATTAAACTCATTCACACAGCAGAGACTGGCAGGTACAGATCAATAATTAAACTCATTCACACAGCTGACACTGGCACGTATTGGTCAATAATTAAACTCATTCACACAGCAGAAACTGCCAGGTTCGGATCAATAATTAAACTCATTCACAGCAGAAACTGGCAGGTATAGGTCAATAATTAAACTCATTCACACAGCAGACACTGGCAGGTATGGCTCAATAATTAAACTCATTCACACAGCAGAAACTGCCAGGTACGGATCAATAATTAAACTCATTCACACAGCTGAAACTGGCAGGTACAGGTCAATAATTAAACTCATTCACACAGCAGAAACTGGCAGGTACAGGTCAATAATTAAACTCATTCGCACAGCAGAAACTGGCAGGTACAGATCAATAATTAAACTCATTCACACAGCAGAAACGGGCAGGTATGGATCAATAATTAAACACATTCACACAGCAGAAACTGGCAGGTACGGATCAATAATTAAACTCATTCACACAGCAGACACTGGTAGGAACAGGTCAATAATTAAACTCATTCACACAGCAGAAACTGGCAGGTACGGATCAAGAATTAAACTCATTCGCACCGCAGAAACTGGCAGGTACAGATCAATAATTAAACTCATTCACACAGCAGAAACTGGCAGGTACAGATCAATAATTAAACTCTTTCACACAGCAGAAACGGGCAGGTATGGATCAATAATTAAACACATTCACACAGCAGACACTGGCAGGTACGGATCAATAATTAAACTCATTCACACAGCAGACGCTGGCAGGTACAGGTCAATAATGAAACTCATTCACACAACAGAAACTGGCAGGTACTGATCAATAATTAAACTCATTCACACAGCAGACACTGGCAGGTACAGGTCAATAATTAAACTCGATCACACAGCAGACACTGGCAGGTGCAGATCAATAAATAAATTCATTCACACAGCAGAAACTGGCACGTACAGGTCAATAATTAAACTCATTCACACAGCAGACACTGGCAGGTACGGATCAATAATTAAACACATTCACACAGCAGAAACTGGCAGGTACGGATCAATAACTAAACTCGTTCACACAGCAGAAACTGACAGGTACAAGTCAATAATTAAACTCATTCACACAGAAGAAACTGGCAGGTACGGATCAATAATTAAACTCATTCACACAGCAGAAACTGGCAGGTATGGATAAATAATTAAACTCATTCACACAGCAGGCACTGGCAGGTACAGATCAATAATTAAACTCATTCACACAGCAGAAACTGGCAGGTACGGATCAATAATTAAACTCATTCACACAGCAGAAACTAGCAGGTACAGGTCAATAATTAAACTCATTCACACAGCAGACACTGGCAGGTATGGATCAATAATTAAACCCATTCACACAGCAGACACTGGCAGGTACGGATCAATAATTAAACTCATTCACACAGCAGAAACTGGCAGGTACAGGTCAATAATTAAACTCATTCACACAGCAGACACTGGCAGGTATGGCTCAATAATTAAACTCATTCACACAGCAGAGACTGGCAGGTACAGATCAATAATGAAACTCATTCACACAACAGAAACTGGCAGGTACTGATCAATAATTAAACTGATTCACACAGCAGACGCTGGCAGGTACAGGTCAATAATGAAACTCATTCACACAACAGAAACTGGCAGGTACTGATCAATAATTAAACTCATTCACACAGCAGAAACTGGCAGGTACAGATCAATAATTAAACTCATTCACACAGCAGAAACTGCCTGGTACGGATCAATAATTAAACTCATTCACAGCAGAAACTGGCAGGTACAGGTCAATAATTAAACTCATTCACACAGCAGACACTGGCAGGTATGGCTCAATAATTAAACTCATTCACACAGCTGACACTGGCAGGTACAGATCAATAATTAAACTCATTCAGACAGCAGAAACTGGCAGGTATGGATCAATAATTAAACTCATTCACACAGCAGAAACTGGCAGGTACAGATCAATAATTAAACTCATTCACACAGCAGAAACTGGCAAATACAGGTCAATAATTAAACTCATTCACACAGCAGACACTGGCAGGTACAGATCAACAAATAAAGTCATTCACACAGCAGAAACTGGCAGGTACAGATCAATAATTAAAATCATTCACACAGCAGAAACTGGCAGGTACAGATCAATAATTAAACTCATTCACACAGCAGAGACAGGCAGGTAGAGGTCAATAACCAAAATCATTCACAGGAGAAACTGGTAGGTATGGATCAATAATATAACTCATTCACACAGCAGAAACTGGCTGGTACAGGTCAATAATTAAACTCATTCACACTGCAGAAACTGGCAGGTATGGATCAATAATTAAACTCATTCACAAAGCAGAGACTGGCAGGTACAGATCAATAATTAAACTCATTCACACAGCAGACACTGGCAGGTATAGGTCAATAATTAAATTCATTCACAGCAGAAACTGGCAGGTACAGGTCAATAATTAAACTCAATCACACAGCAGAAACTGGCAGGTACGGATCAATAATTAAACTCATTCACACAGCAGAAACTGGCAGGTATGGATGAATAATTAAACTCATTCACACAGCAGAAACTGGCAGGTACAGACCAAAAACTAAACTCATTTACACAGCAGACACTGGCAGGTACAGGCCAATAATTAAACTCATTCACACAGCAGATTTTGGCAGGTACAGATCAATAATTGAAATCATTCACACAGCTAACACTGGCAGGTATAGGTCAATAATTAAATTCATTCACAGCAGAAACTGACAGGTACAGATCAATAATTAAACTCATTCACACAGCAGAGACTGGCAGGTACAGGTCAATAATTAAACTCAATCACACAGCAGACACTGGCAGGTACAGGTCAATAATTAAACTCATTCACACAGCAGAAACGGGCCGGTATGGATCAATAATTAAATTCATTCACACAGCAGACACTGGCAGGTACGGATCAATAATTAAACTCATTCACACAGCAGAAACTGGCAGGTACAGGTCAATAATTAAACTCATTCGCACAGCAGAAACTGGCAGGTACAGATCAATAATTAAACTCATTCACACAGCAGAAACTGGCAGGTACAGGTCAATAATTAAACTCATTCACACAGCAGAAACTGGCAGTTACGGATCAATAATTAAACTCATTCACACAGCAGAAACTGGCAGGTACGGATCAATAATTAAACTCATTCACACAGCAGAAACTGGCAGGTACAGGCCAATAATTAAACTCATTCTCACAGCAGAAACTGCCAGGTACGGAACAATAATTAAACTCATTCATTGCAGAAACTGGCAGGTACAGGTCAATAATTAAACTCATTCTCACAGCAGAAACTGCCAGGTACGGATCAATAATTAAACTCATTCACAGCAGACACGGGCAGGTACAGGTCAATAATTAAACTCATTCACACAGCAGACACTGGCAGGTACAGATCAATAATTAAACTGATTCACACAGCAGAAATTGGCAGGTATGGATGAATAATTAAACTCATTCACACAGCAGAAACTGGCGGGTACAGAACAATAATTAAACTCATTTACACAGCAGACACTGGCAGGTACAGGTCAATAATTAAACTCATTCACACAGCAGAAACTGGCAGGTATGGATCAATAATTAAACTCATTCACACTGCACACACTGACAGGTACAGGTCAATAATTAAACTCATTCACACAGAAGAAACTGGCAGGTACGGATCAATAATTAAACTCATTCACACAGCAGAAACTGGCAGGTATGGATAAATAATTAAACTCATTCACACAGCAGGCACTGGCAGGTACAGATCAATAATTAAACTCATTCACACAGCAGAAACTGGCAGGTACAGATCAATAATTAAACTCATTCACACAGCAGAAACCAGCAGGTACAGGTCAATAATTAAACTCATTCACACAGCAGACACTGGCAGGTATGGATCAATAATTAAACCCATTCACACAGCAGACACTGGCAGGTACGGATCAATAATTAAACTCATTCACACAGCAGAAACTGGCAGGTACAGGTCAATAATTAAACTCATTCACACAGCAGACACTGGCAGGTATGGCTCAATAATTAAACTCATTCACACAGCAGAGACTGGCAGGTACAGATCAATAATGAAACTCATTCACACAACAGAAACTGGCAGGTACTGATCAATAATTAAACTCATTCACACAGCAGACGCTGGCAGGTACAGGTCAATAATGAAACTCATTCACACAACAGAAACTGGCAGGTACTGATCAATAATTAAACTCATTCACACAGCAGAAACTGGCAGGTACAGATCAATAATTAAACTCATTCACACAGCAGAAACTGCCTGGTACGGATCAATAATTAAACTCATTCACAGCAGAAACTGGCAGGTACAGGTCAATAATTAAACTCATTCACACAGCAGACACTGGCAGGTATGGCTCAATAATTAAACTCATTCACACAGCTGACACTGGCAGGTACAGATCAATAATTAAACTCATTCAGACAGCAGAAACTGGCAGGTATGGATCAATAATTAAACTCATTCACACAGCAGAAACTGGCAGGTACAGATCAATAATTAAACTCATTCACACAGCAGAAACTGGCAGATACAGGTCAATAATTAAACTCATTCACACAGCAGACACTGGCAGGTACAGATCAACAAATAAAGTCATTCACACAGCAGAAACTGGCAGGTACAGATCAATAATTAAAATCATTCACACAGCAGAAACTGGCAGGTACAGATCAATAATTAAACTCATTCACACAGCAGAGACAGGCAGGTAGAGGTCAATAACCAAAATCATTCACAGGAGAAACTGGTAGGTATGGATCAATAATATAACTCATTCACACAGCAGAAACTGGCTGGTACAGGTCAATAATTAAACTCATTCACACTGCAGAAACTGGCAGGTATGGATCAATAATTAAACTCATTCACAAAGCAGAGACTGGCAGGTACAGATCAATAATTAAACTCATTCACACAGCAGACACTGGCAGGTATAGGTCTATAATTAAATTCATTCACAGCAGAAACTGGCAGGTACAGGTCAATAATTAAACTCAATCACACAGCAGAAACTGGCAGGTACGGATCAATAATTAAACTCATTCACACAGCAGAAACTGGCAGGTATGGATGAATAATTAAACTCATTCACACAGCAGAAACTGGCAGGTACAGACCAAAAACTAAACTCATTTACACAGCAGACACTGGCAGGTACAGGTCAATAATGAAACTCATTCACACAACAGAAACTGGCAGGTACTGATCAATAATTAAACTCATTCACACAGCAGAAACTGGCAGGTACAGGTCAATAATTAAACTCATTCGCACAGCAGAAACTGGCAGGTACAGGTCAATAACTAAACTCATTGACACAGCAGACACTGGCAGGTATAGATTAATAATTAAACTCATTCACACAGCAGACACTGGCAGGTACAGGTCAATAATTAAACTCATTCACACAGCAGATTTTGGCAGGTACAGATCAATAATTGAAATCATTCACACAGCTGACACTGGCAGGTATAGGTCAATAATTAAATTCATTCACAGCAGAAACTGACAGGTACAGATCAATAATTAAACTCATTCACACAGCAGAGACTGGCAGGTACAGGTCAATAATTAAACTCAATCACACAGCAGACACTGGCAGGTACAGGTCAATAATTAAACTCATTCACACAGCAGAAACGGGCCGGTATGGATCAATAATTAAATTCATTCACACAGCAGACACTGGCAGGTACGGATCAATAATTAAACTCATTCACACAGCAGAAACTGGCAGGTACAGGTCAATAATTAAACTCATTCGCACAGCAGAAACTGGCAGGTACAGATCAATAATTAAACTCATTCACACAGCAGAAACTGGCAGGTACAGGTCAATAATTAAACTCATTCACACAGCAGAAACTGGCAGTTACGGATCAATAATTAAACTCATTCACACAGCAGAAACTGGCAGGTACGGATCAATAATTAAACTCATTCACACAGCAGAAACTGGCAGGTACAGGCCAATAATTAAACTCATTCTCACAGCAGAAACTGCCAGGTACGGAACAATAATTAAACTCATTCATTGCAGAAACTGGCAGGTACAGGTCAATAATTAAACTCATTCTCACAGCAGAAACTGCCAGGTATGGATCAATAATTAAACTCATTCACACTGCACACACTGGCAGGTACAGGTCAATAATTAAACTCATTCACACAGCAGACACTGGCAGGTACAGATCAATAATTAAACTGATTCACACATCAGAAATTGGCAGGTATGGATGAATAATTAAACTCATTCACACAGCAGTAACTTGCGGGTACAGCACAATAATTAAACTCATTTACACAGCAGACACTGGCAGGTACAGGTCAATAATTAAACTCATTCACACAGCAGAAACTGGCAGGTATGGATCAATAATTAAACTCATTCACACTGCACACACTGGCAGGTACAGGTCAATAATTAAACTCATTCACACTGCAGAAACTGCCAGGTACGGATCAAGAATTAAACTCATTCACAACAGAAACTGGCAGGTATAGGTCAATAATTAAACTCATTCACACAGCAGACACTGGCAGGTATGGATCAATAAATAAACCCATTCACACAGCAGACACTGGCAGGTACGGATCAATAATTAAACTCATTCACACAGCAGAAACTGGCAGGTACAGGTCAATAATTAAACTCATTCACACAGCAGACACTGGCAGGTGCGGATCAATAATTAAACTCATTCACAGCAGAAACTGGCAGGTACAGGTCAATAATTAAACTCAATCACACAGCAGACACTGGCATGTATGGCTCAATAATTAAATTCCTTCACACAGAAGACATTGGCAGGTACAGGTCAATAATTAAACTCATTCGCACAGCAGAAACTGGCAGGTACGGATCAATAATTAAACTCATTCACACAGCAGAAACTGGCAGGTACGGATCAATAATTAAACTCATTCACACAGCAGACACTGGCAGGTACAGGTCAATAATTAAACTCATTCACACAGCAGAAACTGGCAGGTACGGATCAATAATTAAACTCATTCACACAGCAGAAACTGGCAGGTACAGGTCAATAATTAAACTCATTCACACAGCCGAAACTGGCAAGTATGGATAAATAATTAAACTCATTCACACAGCAGAAACTGGCAGGTACGGATCAATAATTAAACTCATTCACACAGCAGAAACTGGCAGGTACAGATCAATAATTAAACTCATTCACACAGCCGAAACTGGCAGGTACAGGTCAATAATTAAACTCATTCACACAGCAGAAACTGGCAGGTACAGATCAATAATAAAACTCATTCACACAGCCGAAACTGGCAGGTACAGGTCAATAATTAAACTCATTCACACAGCAGAAACTGGCAGGTACAGGTCAATAATTAAACTCATTTGCACAGCAGAAACTGGCAGGTACGGATCAATAATTAAACTATCACACAGCAGACACTGGCATGTATGGCTCAATAATTAAATTCATTCACACAGCAGACATTGGGAGGTACAGGTCAATAATTAAACTCATTCGCACAGCAGAAACTGGCAGGTACAGATCAATAATTAAACTCATTCACACAGCAGACATTGGCAGGTACAGGTCAATAATTAAACTCATTCACACAGCAGAAACTGGCACGTACCGGTCAATAATTAAACTCATTCACACAGCAGAAACTGGCAGGTACAGGTCAATAATTAAACTCATTTACACAGCAGACACTGGCAGGTACAGGTCAATAATTAAACTCATTCACACAGCAGAAACTAGCAGGTACAGGTCAATAATTAAACTCATTCACACAGCAGACACTGGCAGGTATGGATCAATAATTAAACCCATTCACACAGCAGACACTGGCAGGTACGGATCAATAATTAAACTCATTCACACAGCAGAAACTGGCAGGTACAGGTCAATAATTAAACTCATTCACACAGCAGACACTGGCAGGTATGGCTCAATAATTAAACTCATTCACACAGCAGAGACTGGCAGGTACAGATCAATAATGAAACTCATTCACACAACAGAAACTGGCAGGTACTGATCAATAATTAAACTCATTCACACAGCAGACGCTGGCAGGTACAGGTCAATAATGAAACTCATTCACACAACAGAAACTGGCAGGTACTGATCAATAATTAAACTCATTCACACAGCAGAAACTGGCAGGTACAGATCAATAATTAAACTCATTCACACAGCAGAAACTGCCTGGTACGGATCAATAATTAAACTCATTCACAGCAGAAACTGGCAGGTACAGGTCAATAATTAAACTCATTCACACAGCAGACACTGGCAGGTATGGCTCAATAATTAAACTCATTCACACAGCTGACACTGGCAGGTACAGATCAATAATTAAACTCATTCAGACAGCAGAAACTGGCAGGTATGGATCAATAATTAAACTCATTCACACAGCAGAAACTGGCAGGTACAGATCAATAATTAAACTCATTCACACAGCAGAAACTGGCAGATACAGGTCAATAATTAAACTCATTCACACAGCAGACACTGGCAGGTACAGATCAACAAATAAAGTCATTCACACAGCAGAAACTGGCAGGTACAGATCAATAATTAAAATCATTCACACAGCAGAAACTGGCAGGTACAGATCAATAATTAAACTCATTCACACAGCAGAGACAGGCAGGTAGAGGTCAATAACCAAAATCATTCACAGGAGAAACTGGTAGGTATGGATCAATAATATAACTCATTCACACAGCAGAAACTGGCTGGTACAGGTCAATAATTAAACTCATTCACACTGCAGAAACTGGCAGGTATGGATCAATAATTAAACTCATTCACAAAGCAGAGACTGGCAGGTACAGATCAATAATTAAACTCATTCACACAGCAGACACTGGCAGGTATAGGTCAATAATTAAATTCATTCACAGCAGAAACTGGCAGGTACAGGTCAATAATTAAACTCAATCACACAGCAGAAACTGGCAGGTACGGATCAATAATTAAACTCATTCACACAGCAGAAACTGGCAGGTATGGATGAATAATTAAACTCATTCACACAGCAGAAACTGGCAGGTACAGACCAAAAACTAAACTCATTTACACAGCAGACACTGGCAGGTACAGGCCAATAATTAAACTCATTCACACAGCAGAAACTGCCAGGTACGGATCAATAAATAAACTCATTCACACAGCAGAAACTGGCAGGTACAGGTCAATAATTAAACTCATTCGCACAGCAGAAACTGGCAGGTACAGGTCAATAACTAAACTCATTGACACAGCAGACACTGGCAGGTATAGATTAATAATTAAACTCATTCACACAGCAGACACTGGCAGGTACAGGTCAATAATTAAACTCATTCACACAGCAGATTTTGGCAGGTACAGATCAATAATTGAAATCATTCACACAGCTAACACTGGCAGGTATAGGTCAATAATTAAATTCATTCACAGCAGAAACTGACAGGTACAGATCAATAATTAAACTCATTCACACAGCAGAGACTGGCAGGTACAGGTCAATAATTAAACTCAATCACACAGCAGACACTGGCAGGTACAGTTCAATAATTAAACTCATTCACACAGCAGAAACGGGCCGGTATGGATCAATAATTAAATTCATTCACACAGCAGACACTGGCAGGTACGGATCAATAATTAAACTCATTCACACAGCAGAAACTGGCAGGTACAGGTCAATAATTAAACTCATTCACACAGCAGAAACTGGCAGTTACGGATCAATAATTAAACTCATTCACACAGCAGAAACTGGCAGGTACGGATCAATAATTAAACTCATTCTCACAGCAGAAACTGCCAGGTACGGAACAATAATTAAACTCATTCATTGCAGAAACTGGCAGGTACAGGTCAATAATTAAACTCATTCTCACAGCAGAAACTGCCAGGTACGGATCAATAATTAAACTCATTCACAGCAGACACGGGCAGGTACAGGTCAATAATTAAACTCATTCACACAGCAGACACTGGCAGGTACAGATCAATAATTAAACTGATTCACACAGCAGAAATTGGCAGGTATGGATGAATAATTAAACTCATTCACACAGCAGAAACTGGCGGGTACAGAACAATAATTAAACTCATTTACACAGCAGACACTGGCAGGTACAGGTCAATAATTAAACTCATTCACACAGCAGAAACTGGCAGGTATGGATCAATAATTAAACTCATTCACACTGCACACACTGACAGGTACAGGTCAATAATTAAACTCATTCACACAGAAGAAACTGGCAGGTACGGATCAATAATTAAACTCATTCACACAGCAGAAACTGGCAGGTATGGATAAATAATTAAACTCATTCACACAGCAGGCACTGGCAGGTACAGATCAATAATTAAACTCATTCACACAGCAGAAACTGGCAGGTACAGATCAATAATTAAACTCATTCACACAGCAGAAACTAGCAGGTACAGGTCAATAATTAAACTCATTCACACAGCAGACACTGGCAGGTATGGATCAATAATTAAACCCATTCACACAGCAGACACTGGCAGGTACGGATCAATAATTAAACTCATTCACACAGCAGAAACTGGCAGGTACAGGTCAATAATTAAACTCATTCACACAGCAGACACTGGCAGGTACGGATCAATAATTAAACTCATTCACACAGCAGAAACTGGCAGGTACAGGTCAATAATTAAACTCATTCGCACAGCAGAAACTGGCAGGTACAGATCAATAATTAAACTCATTCACACAGCAGAAACTGGCAGGTACAGGTCAATAATTAAACTCATTCACACAGCAGAAACTGGCAGTTACGGATCAATAATTAAACTCATTCACACAGCAGAAACTGGCAGGTACGGATCAATAATTAAACTCATTCACACAGCAGAAACTGGCAGGTACAGGCCAATAATTAAACTCATTCTCACAGCAGAAACTGCCAGGTACGGAACAATAATTAAACTCATTCATTGCAGAAACTGGCAGGTACAGGTCAATAATTAAACTCATTCTCACAGCAGAAACTGCCAGGTATGGATCAATAATTAAACTCATTCACACTGCACACACTGGCAGGTACAGGTCAATAATTAAACTCATTCACACAGCAGACACTGGCAGGTACAGATCAATAATTAAACTGATTCACACATCAGAAATTGGCAGGTATGGATGAATAATTAAACTCATTCACACAGCAGAAACTGGCGGGTACAGAACAATAATTAAACTCATTTACACAGCAGACACTGGCAGGTACAGGTCAATAATTAAACTCATTCACACAGCAGAAACTGGCAGGTATGGATCAATAATTAAACTCATTCACACTGCACACACTGGCAGGTACAGGTCAATAATTAAACTCATTCACACTGCAGAAACTGCCAGGTACGGATCAAGAATTAAACTCATTCACAACAGAAACTGGCAGGTATAGGTCAATAATTAAACTCATTCACACAGCAGACACTGGCAGGTATGGATCAATAAATAAACCCATTCACACAGCAGACACTGGCAGGTACGGATCAATAATTAAACTCATTCACACAGCAGAAACTGGCAGGTACAGGTCAATAATTAAACTCATTCACACAGCAGACACTGGCAGGTGCGGATCAATAATTAAACTCATTCACAGCAGAAACTGGCAGGTACAGGTCAATAATTAAACTCAATCACACAGCAGACACTGGCATGTATGGCTCAATAATTAAATTCCTTCACACAGAAGACATTGGCAGGTACAGGTCAATAATTAAACTCATTCGCACAGCAGAAACTGGCAGGTACGGATCAATAATTAAACTCATTCACACAGCAGAAACTGGCAGGTACGGATCAATAATTAAACTCATTCACACAGCAGACACTGGCAGGTACAGGTCAATAATTAAACTCATTCACACAGCAGAAACTGGCAGGTACGGATCAATAATTAAACTCATTCACACAGCAGAAACTGGCAGGTACAGGTCAATAATTAAACTCATTCACACAGCCGAAACTGGCAAGTATGGATAAATAATTAAACTCATTCACACAGCAGAAACTGGCAGGTACGGATCAATAATTAAACTCATTCACACAGCAGAAACTGGCAGGTACAGATCAATAATTAAACTCATTCACACAGCCGAAACTGGCAGGTACAGGTCAATAATTAAACTCATTCACACAGCAGAAACTGGCAGGTACAGATCAATAATAAAACTCATTCACACAGCCGAAACTGGCAGGTACAGGTCAATAATTAAACTCATTCACACAGCAGAAACTGGCAGGTACAGGTCAATAATTAAACTCATTTGCACAGCAGAAACTGGCAGGTACGGATCAATAATTAAACTATCACACAGCAGACACTGGCATGTATGGCTCAATAATTAAATTCATTCACACAGCAGACATTGGGAGGTACAGGTCAATAATTAAACTCATTCGCACAGCAGAAACTGGCAGGTACAGATCAATAATTAAACTCATTCACACAGCAGACATTGGCAGGTACAGGTCAATAATTAAACTCATTCACACAGCAGAAACTGGCACGTACCGGTCAATAATTAAACTCATTCACACAGCAGAAACTGGCAGGTACAGGTCAATAATTAAACTCATTTACACAGCAGACACTGGCAGGTACAGGTCAATAATTAAACTCATTCACACAGCAGAAACTAGCAGGTACAGGTCAATAATTAAACTCATTCACACAGCAGACACTGGCAGGTATGGATCAATAATTAAACCCATTCACACAGCAGACACTGGCAGGTACGGATCAATAATTAAACTCATTCACACAGCAGAAACTGGCAGGTACAGGTCAATAATTAAACTCATTCACACAGCAGACACTGGCAGGTATGGCTCAATAATTAAACTCATTCACACAGCAGAGACTGGCAGGTACAGATCAATAATGAAACTCATTCACACAACAGAAACTGGCAGGTACTGATCAATAATTAAACTCATTCACACAGCAGACGCTGGCAGGTACAGGTCAATAATGAAACTCATTCACACAACAGAAACTGGCAGGTACTGATCAATAATTAAACTCATTCACACAGCAGAAACTGGCAGGTACAGATCAATAATTAAACTCATTCACACAGCAGAAACTGCCTGGTACGGATCAATAATTAAACTCATTCACAGCAGAAACTGGCAGGTACAGGTCAATAATTAAACTCATTCACACAGCAGACACTGGCAGGTATGGCTCAATAATTAAACTCATTCACACAGCTGACACTGGCAGGTACAGATCAATAATTAAACTCATTCAGACAGCAGAAACTGGCAGGTATGGATCAATAATTAAACTCATTCACACAGCAGAAACTGGCAGGTACAGATCAATAATTAAACTCATTCACACAGCAGAAACTGGCAGATACAGGTCAATAATTAAACTCATTCACACAGCAGACACTGGCAGGTACAGATCAACAAATAAAGTCATTCACACAGCAGAAACTGGCAGGTACAGATCAATAATTAAAATCATTCACACAGCAGAAACTGGCAGGTACAGATCAATAATTAAACTCATTCACACAGCAGAGACAGGCAGGTAGAGGTCAATAACCAAAATCATTCACAGGAGAAACTGGTAGGTATGGATCAATAATATAACTCATTCACACAGCAGAAACTGGCTGGTACAGGTCAATAATTAAACTCATTCACACTGCAGAAACTGGCAGGTATGGATCAATAATTAAACTCATTCACAAAGCAGAGACTGGCAGGTACAGATCAATAATTAAACTCATTCACACAGCAGACACTGGCAGGTATAGGTCAATAATTAAATTCATTCACAGCAGAAACTGGCAGGTACAGGTCAATAATTAAACTCAATCACACAGCAGAAACTGGCAGGTACGGATCAATAATTAAACTCATTCACACAGCAGAAACTGGCAGGTATGGATGAATAATTAAACTCATTCACACAGCAGAAACTGGCAGGTACAGACCAAAAACTAAACTCATTTACACAGCAGACACTGGCAGGTACAGGCCAATAATTAAACTCATTCACACAGCAGAAACTGCCAGGTACGGATCAATAAATAAACTCATTCACACAGCAGAAACTGGCAGGTACAGGTCAATAATTAAACTCATTCGCACAGCAGAAACTGGCAGGTACAGGTCAATAACTAAACTCATTGACACAGCAGACACTGGCAGGTATAGATTAATAATTAAACTCATTCACACAGCAGACACTGGCAGGTACAGGTCAATAATTAAACTCATTCACACAGCAGATTTTGGCAGGTACAGATCAATAATTGAAATCATTCACACAGCTAACACTGGCAGGTATAGGTCAATAATTAAATTCATTCACAGCAGAAACTGACAGGTACAGATCAATAATTAAACTCATTCACACAGCAGAGACTGGCAGGTACAGGTCAATAATTAAACTCAATCACACAGCAGACACTGGCAGGTACAGTTCAATAATTAAACTCATTCACACAGCAGAAACGGGCCGGTATGGATCAATAATTAAATTCATTCACACAGCAGACACTGGCAGGTACGGATCAATAATTAAACTCATTCACACAGCAGAAACTGGCAGGTACAGGTCAATAATTAAACTCATTCACACAGCAGAAACTGGCAGTTACGGATCAATAATTAAACTCATTCACACAGCAGAAACTGGCAGGTACGGATCAATAATTAAACTCATTCTCACAGCAGAAACTGCCAGGTACGGAACAATAATTAAACTCATTCATTGCAGAAACTGGCAGGTACAGGTCAATAATTAAACTCATTCTCACAGCAGAAACTGCCAGGTACGGATCAATAATTAAACTCATTCACAGCAGACACGGGCAGGTACAGGTCAATAATTAAACTCATTCACACAGCAGACACTGGCAGGTACAGATCAATAATTAAACTGATTCACACAGCAGAAATTGGCAGGTATGGATGAATAATTAAACTCATTCACACAGCAGAAACTGGCGGGTACAGAACAATAATTAAACTCATTTACACAGCAGACACTGGCAGGTACAGGTCAATAATTAAACTCATTCACACAGCAGAAACTGGCAGGTATGGATCAATAATTAAACTCATTCACACTGCACACACTGACAGGTACAGGTCAATAATTAAACTCATTCACACAGAAGAAACTGGCAGGTACGGATCAATAATTAAACTCATTCACACAGCAGAAACTGGCAGGTATGGATAAATAATTAAACTCATTCACACAGCAGGCACTGGCAGGTACAGATCAATAATTAAACTCATTCACACAGCAGAAACTGGCAGGTACAGATCAATAATTAAACTCATTCACACAGCAGAAACTAGCAGGTACAGGTCAATAATTAAACTCATTCACACAGCAGACACTGGCAGGTATGGATCAATAATTAAACCCATTCACACAGCAGACACTGGCAGGTACGGATCAATAATTAAACTCATTCACACAGCAGAAACTGGCAGGTACAGGTCAATAATTAAACTCATTCACACAGCAGACACTGGCAGGTATGGCTCAATAATTAAACTCATTCACACAGCAGAGACTGGCAGGTACAGATCAATAATGAAACTCATTCACACAACAGAAACTGGCAGGTACTGATCAATAATTAAACTCATTCACACAGCAGACGCTGGCAGGTACAGGTCAATAATGAAACTCATTCACACAACAGAAACTGGCAGGTACTGATCAATAATTAAACTCATTCACACAGCAGAAACTGGCAGGTACAGATCAATAATTAAACTCATTCACACAGCAGAAACTGCCTGGTACGGATCAATAATTAAACTCATTCACAGCAGAAACTGGCAGGTACAGGTCAATAATTAAACTCATTCACACAGCAGACACTGGCAGGTATGGCTCAATAATTAAACTCATTCACACAGCTGACACTGGCAGGTACAGATCAATAATTAAACTCATTCAGACAGCAGAAACTGGCAGGTATGGATCAATAATTAAACTCATTCACACAGCAGAAACTGGCAGGTACAGATCAATAATTAAACTCATTCACACAGCAGAAACTGGCAGATACAGGTCAATAATTAAACTCATTCACACAGCAGACACTGGCAGGTACAGATCAACAAATAAAGTCATTCACACAGCAGAAACTGGCAGGTACAGATCAATAATTAAAATCATTCACACAGCAGAAACTGGCAGGTACAGATCAATAATTAAACTCATTCACACAGCAGAGACAGGCAGGTAGAGGTCAATAACCAAAATCATTCACAGGAGAAACTGGTAGGTATGGATCAATAATATAACTCATTCACACAGCAGAAACTGGCTGGTACAGGTCAATAATTAAACTCATTCACACTGCAGAAACTGGCAGGTATGGATCAATAATTAAACTCATTCACAAAGCAGAGACTGGCAGGTACAGATCAATAATTAAACTCATTCACACAGCAGACACTGGCAGGTATAGGTCAATAATTAAATTCATTCACAGCAGAAACTGGCAGGTACAGGTCAATAATTAAACTCAATCACACAGCAGAAACTGGCAGGTACGGATCAATAATTAAACTCATTCACACAGCAGAAACTGGCAGGTATGGATGAATAATTAAACTCATTCACACAGCAGAAACTGGCAGGTACAGACCAAAAACTAAACTCATTTACACAGCAGACACTGGCAGGTACAGGTCAATAATGAAACTCATTCACACAACAGAAACTGGCAGGTACTGATCAATAATTAAACTCATTCACACAGCAGAAACTGGCAGGTACAGGTCAATAATTAAACTCATTCGCACAGCAGAAACTGGCAGGTACAGGTCAATAACTAAACTCATTGACACAGCAGACACTGGCAGGTATAGATTAATAATTAAACTCATTCACACAGCAGACACTGGCAGGTACAGGTCAATAATTAAACTCATTCACACAGCAGATTTTGGCAGGTACAGATCAATAATTGAAATCATTCACACAGCTGACACTGGCAGGTATAGGTCAATAATTAAATTCATTCACAGCAGAAACTGACAGGTACAGATCAATAATTAAACTCATTCACACAGCAGAGACTGGCAGGTACAGGTCAATAATTAAACTCAATCACACAGCAGACACTGGCAGGTACAGGTCAATAATTAAACTCATTCACACAGCAGAAACGGGCCGGTATGGATCAATAATTAAATTCATTCACACAGCAGACACTGGCAGGTACGGATCAATAATTAAACTCATTCACACAGCAGAAACTGGCAGGTACAGGTCAATAATTAAACTCATTCGCACAGCAGAAACTGGCAGGTACAGATCAATAATTAAACTCATTCACACAGCAGAAACTGGCAGGTACAGGTCAATAATTAAACTCATTCACACAGCAGAAACTGGCAGTTACGGATCAATAATTAAACTCATTCACACAGCAGAAACTGGCAGGTACGGATCAATAATTAAACTCATTCACACAGCAGAAACTGGCAGGTACAGGCCAATAATTAAACTCATTCTCACAGCAGAAACTGCCAGGTACGGAACAATAATTAAACTCATTCATTGCAGAAACTGGCAGGTACAGGTCAATAATTAAACTCATTCTCACAGCAGAAACTGCCAGGTATGGATCAATAATTAAACTCATTCACACTGCACACACTGGCAGGTACAGGTCAATAATTAAACTCATTCACACAGCAGACACTGGCAGGTACAGATCAATAATTAAACTGATTCACACAGCAGAAATTGGCAGGTATGGATGAATAATTAAACTCATTCACACAGCAGAAACTGGCGGGTACAGAACAATAATTAAACTCATTTACACAGCAGACACTGGCAGGTACAGGTCAATAATTAAACTCATTCACACAGCAGAAACTGGCAGGTATGGATCAATAATTAAACTCATTCACACTGCACACACTGGCAGGTACAGGTCAATAATTAAACTCATTCACACTGCAGAAACTGCCAGGTACGGATCAAGAATTAAACTCATTCACAACAGAAACTGGCAGGTATAGGTCAATAATTAAACTCATTCACACAGCAGACACTGGCAGGTATGGATCAATAAATAAACCCATTCACACAGCAGACACTGGCAGGTACGGATCAATAATTAAACTCATTCACACAGCAGAAACTGGCAGGTACAGGTCAATAATTAAACTCATTCACACAGCAGACACTGGCAGGTGCGGATCAATAATTAAACTCATTCACAGCAGAAACTGGCAGGTACAGGTCAATAATTAAACTCAATCACACAGCAGACACTGGCATGTATGGCTCAATAATTAAATTCCTTCACACAGAAGACATTGGCAGGTACAGGTCAATAATTAAACTCATTCGCACAGCAGAAACTGGCAGGTACGGATCAATAATTAAACTCATTCACACAGCAGAAACTGGCAGGTACGGATCAATAATTAAACTCATTCACACAGCAGACACTGGCAGGTACAGGTCAATAATTAAACTCATTCACACAGCAGAAACTGGCAGGTACGGATCAATAATTAAACTCATTCACACAGCAGAAACTGGCAGGTACAGGTCAATAATTAAACTCATTCACACAGCCGAAACTGGCAAGTATGGATAAATAATTAAACTCATTCACACAGCAGAAACTGGCAGGTACGGATCAATAATTAAACTCATTCACACAGCAGAAACTGGCAGGTACAGATCAATAATTAAACTCATTCACACAGCCGAAACTGGCAGGTACAGGTCAATAATTAAACTCATTCACACAGCAGAAACTGGCAGGTACAGATCAATAATAAAACTCATTCACACAGCCGAAACTGGCAGGTACAGGTCAATAATTAAACTCATTCACACAGCAGAAACTGGCAGGTACAGGTCAATAATTAAACTCATTTGCACAGCAGAAACTGGCAGGTACGGATCAATAATTAAACTATCACACAGCAGACACTGGCATGTATGGCTCAATAATTAAATTCATTCACACAGCAGACATTGGGAGGTACAGGTCAATAATTAAACTCATTCGCACAGCAGAAACTGGCAGGTACAGATCAATAATTAAACTCATTCACACAGCAGACATTGGCAGGTACAGGTCAATAATTAAACTCATTCACACAGCAGAAACTGGCACGTACCGGTCAATAATTAAACTCATTCACACAGCAGAAACTGGCAGGTACAGGTCAATAATTAAACTCATTTACACAGCAGACACTGGCAGGTACAGGTCAATAATTAAACTCATTGACACAGCAGACACTGGCAGGTATAGATCAATAATTAATCTCATTCACACAGCAGACACTGGCAGGTACAGGTCAATAATTAAACTCAATCACACAGCAGAAACTGGCAGGTACAGATCAATAATTAAACTCATTGACACAGCAGACACTAGCAGGTATAGATCAATAATTAAACTCATTCACACAGCAGAAACTGGCAGGTACAGGTCAATAATTAAACTCATTCACACAGCAGACACAGGCAGGTACAGGTCAATAACTAAACTCATTCACACAGCAGAAACTGGCTGGTACAGATCAATAATTAACCTCATTCACACAGCAGAAACTGGCAGGAACAGATCAATAATTAAACTCATTCACACAGCAGAAACTGGCAGGTACAGGTCAATAATTAAACTCATTCACACAGCAGACACTGGCAGGTACAAGTCAATAACTAAACTCATTCACACAGCAGAAACTGGCAGGTAGAGAAAAATAATTAAACTCATTCACACAGCAGAAACTGGCAGGTACAGGTCAATAATTAAACTCATTCACACAGCAGAAACTGGCAGGTACAGATCAATAATAAAACTCATTCACACAGCAGACACTGGCAGGTACAGATCAACAATTAAACTCATTCACACAGCAGAAACTGGCAGGTACAGATCAATAATTAAACTCATTCACACAGCAGAAACTGGCAGGTACAGGTCAATAATTAAACTCATTCACACTACAGAAACTGGCAGGTATGGATGAATAATTAAACTCATTCACACAGCAGAAACTGGCAGGTATGGATCAATAATTAAACTTATTCACACAGCAGAGACTGGCAGGTACAGATCAATAATTAAACTCATTCACACAGCAGACACTGCCAGGTACGGATCAATAATTAAACTCATTCACAGCAGAAACTGGCAGGTATGGATCAATAATTAAACTCATTCACACAACAGAAACTGGCAGGAACAGAAATATAATTAAACTCATTAACACAGCAGAAACTGGCAGGTACAGATCAATAATTAAACTCATTTAGAAAGCAGAAACTGGCAGGTATGGATCAATAATTAAACTCATACACAGAGCAGAAACTGGCAGGTAGAGGTCAATAATTAAACTCATTCACACAGCAGAAACTGGCATGTACAGGTCAATAATTAAAATCATTCACACAGCAGAAACTGGCAGGTACAGATCAATAATTAAACTCATTCACACAGCAGAAACTGGCAGGTACAGATCAAAAATTAAACTCATTCACACAGCAGAAACTGGCAGGTTCAGGTCAATTATTAAACTCATTCACACAGCAGACGCTGGCAGGTACGGATCAATAATTAAAATTCATTCACTGCAGAAACTGGCAGGTACAGGTCAATAATTAAACTCATTCACACAGCAGAAACTGGCAGGTATGGATCAATAATTAAACTCATTCACACAGCAGACACTGGCAGGTACGGATCAATAATTAAACTCATTCACACAGCAGACACTGGCAGGTACGGATCAATAATTAAACTGATTCACACAGCAGACACTGGCAGGTATGGATCAATAATTAAACTCATTCGCACAGCAGAATCTGGCAGGTATGGATCAATAATTAAACTCATTCACACAGCAGATACTGGCAGGTACGGATCAATAATTAAACTGATTCACACAGCAGACACTGGCAGGTATGGATCAATAATTAAACTCATTCACACAGCAGAAACTGGCAGGTACAGATCAATAATTAAACTCATTCACACAGCAGAAACTGGCAGGTATGGATCAATAATTAAACTCATTCACACAGCAGACACTGGCAGGTACAGATCAATAATTAAACTCATTCACACAGCAGACACTGGCAGGTACAGATCAATAATTACACTCATTCACACAGCAGACACTGGCAGGTACAGATCAATAATTAAACTCATTCACACAGCAGAAACTGCCAGGTACGGATCAAGAATTAAACTCATTCACAGCAGAAACTGGCAGGTACAGGTCAATAATTAAACTCATTCACACAGCAGACATTGGCAGGTACAGGTCAATAATTAAACTCATTCACACAGCAGAAACTGGCAGGTACGGATCAAGAATTAAACTCATTCACAGCAGAAACTGGCAGGTACAGGTCAATAATTAAACTCATTCACACAGCAGACATTGGCAGGTACAGATCAATAATTAAACTCATTCACACAGCAGACACTGGCAGGTACGGATCAAGAATTAAACTCATTCACAGCAGAAACTGGCAGGTACAGGTCAATAATTAAACTCATTCACACAGCAGACATTGGCAGGTACAGATCAATAATTAAACTCATTCACACAGCAGACACTGGCAGGTACGGATCAAGAATTAAACTCATTCACAGCAGAAACTGGCAGGTACAGGTCAATAATTAAACTCATTCACACAGCAGACACTGGCAGGTATGGATCAATAAATAAACCCATTCACACAGCAGACACTGGCAGGTACGGATCAATAATTAAACTCATTCACACAGCAGAAACTGGCAGGTACAGGTCAATAATTAAACTCATTCACACAGCAGACACTGGCAGGTACAGGTCAATAATTAAACTCATTCACACAGCAGAAACTGGCAGGTATGGATCAATAATTAAACTCATTCACACTGCACACACTGGCAGGTACAGATCAATAATTAAACTCATTCACCCAGCAGACACTGGCAGGTACAGGACAATAATTAAACTCTTTCACACAGCAGAAACTGGCAGGTATGGATCAATAATTAAACTCATTCACACTGCACACACTGCAGGTACAGATCAATAATTAAACTCATTCACCCAGCAGACACTGGCAGGTACAGGTCAATAATTAAACTCATTCACACGGCAGTCACTGGCAGGTACAGATCAATAATTAAACTCATTCACACAGCAGAAACTGCCAGGTACGGATCAAGAATTAAACTCATTCACAGCAGAAACTGGCAGGTACAGGTCAATAATTAAACTCATTCACACAGCAGACACTGGCAGGTATGGATCAATAAATAAACCCATTCACACAGCAGACACTGGCAGGTACGGATCAATAATTAAACTCATTCACACAGCAGAAACTGGCTGGTACGGATCAATAATTAAACTCATTCGCACAGCAGAAACTGGCAGGTACGGAACAATAATTAAACTCATTCACAGCAGAAACTGGCAGGTACAGGTCAATAATTAAACTCAATCACACAGCAGACACTGGCATGTATGGCTCAATAATTAAATTCATTCACACAGCAGAAACTGGCAGGTACAGATCAATAATTAAACTCATTCACACAGCAGAAACTGGCAGGTATGGATCAATAATTAAACTCATTCACTCAGCAGAAACTGGCAGGTACAGATCAATAATTAAACTCATTCACACAGCAGAAACTGGCAGGTATGGATGAATAATTAAACTCATTCACACAGCAGAAACTGGCAGGTACAGAACAATAATTAAACTCATTTACACAGCAGACACTGGCAGGTACAGGTCAATAATTAAACTCATTCACACAGCAGACACTGGCAGGTACAGATCAATAATTAAACTCATTCACACAGCAGAAACTGGCAGGTATGGATGAATAATTAAACTCATTTACACAGCAGACACTGGCAGGTGCAGGTCAATAATTAAACTCATTCACACAGCAGAAACTGGCAGGTACAGGTCAATAATTAAACTCACTCGCACAGCAGAAACTGGCAGGTACGTATCAATAATTAAACTCATTCACACAGGAGACACTGGCAGGTACAGGTCAATAATTAAACTCATTCACACAGCAGAAACTGGCAGGTACAGGTCAATAATTAAACTCATTCACACTACAGAAACTGGCAGGTATGGATGAAGAATTAAACTCATTCACACAGCAGACACTGGCAGGTACAAGTCAATAACTAAACTCATTCACACAGCAGAAACTGGCAGGTAGAGAAAAATAATTAAACTCATTCACACAGCAGAAACTGGCAGGTACAGGTCAATAATTAAACTCATTCACACAGCAGAAACTGCCAGGTACGGATCAAGAATTAAACTCATTCACAGCAGAAACTGGCAGGTACAGGTCAATAATTAAACTCATTCACACAGCAGACATTGGCAGGTACAGGTCAATAATTAAACTCATTCACACAGCAGAAACTGGCAGGTATGGATCAATAATTAAACTCATTCACACAGCAGAAACTGGCAGGTACAGATCAATAATTAAACTCGTTCACACAGCAGAAACTGGCAGGTATGGATCAATAATTAAACTCATTCACACAGCAGACACTGGCAGGTACAGATCAATAATTAAACTCATTCACACAGCAGACACTGGCAGGTACAGATCAATAATTACACTCATTCACACAGCAGAAACTGGCAGGTAGAGAAAAATAATTAAACTCATTCACACAGCAGAAACTGGCAGGTACAGGTCAATAATTAAACTCATTCACACAGCAGAAACTGGCAGGTACAGATCAATAATAAAACTCATTCACACAGCAGACACTGGCAGGTACAGATCAATAATTAAACTCATTCACACAGCAGAAACTGGCAGGTACAGATCAATAATTAAACTCAGTCACACAGCAGAAACTGGCAGGTACAGGTCAATAATTAAACTCATTCACACTACAGAAACTGGCAGGTATGGATGAATAATTAAACTCATTCACACAGCAGAAACTGGCAGGTATGGATCAATAATTAAACTTATTCACACAGCAGAGACTGGCAGGTACAGATCAATAATTAAACTCATTCACACAGCAGACACTGCCAGGTACGGATCAATAATTAAACTCATTCACAGCAGAAACTGGCAGGTATGGATCAATAATTAAACTCATTCACACAACAGAAACTGGCAGGAACAGAAATATAATTAAACTCATTAACACAGCAGAAACTGGCAGGTACAGATCAATAATTAAACTCATTTAGAAAGCAGAAACTGGCAGGTATGGATCAATAATTAAACTCATACACAGAGCAGAAACTGGCAGGTAGAGGTCAATAATTAAACTCATTCACACAGCAGAAACTGGCATATACAGGTCAATAATTAAAATCATTCACACAGCAGAAACTGGCAGGTACAGATCAATAATTAAACTCATTCACACAGCAGAAACTGGCAGGTACAGATCAAAAGTTAAACTCATTCACACAGCAGAAACTGGCAGGTTCAGGTCAATAATTAAACTCATTCACACAGCAGACGCTGGCAGGTACGGATCAATAATTAAAATTCATTCACTGCAGAAACTGGCAGGTACAGGTCAATAATTAAACTCATTCACACAGCAGAAACTGGCAGGTATGGATCAATAATTAAACTCATTCACACAGCAGACACTGGCAGGTACGGATCAATAATTAAACTCATTCACACAGCAGACACTGGCAGGTACGGATCAATAATTAAACTGATTCACACAGCAGACACTGGCAGGTATGGATCAATAATTAAACTCATTCGCACAGCAGAATCTGGCAGGTATGGATCAATAATTAAACTCATTCACACAGCAGACACTGGCAGGTACGGATCAATAATTAAACTGATTCACACAGCAGACACTGGCAGGTATGGATCAATAATTAAACTCATTCACACAGCAGACACTGGCAGGTACAGATCAATAATTAAACTCATTCACACAGCAGACACTGGCAGGTACAGATCAATAATTACACTCATTCACACAGCAGACACTGGCAGGTACAGATCAATAATTAAACTCATTCACACAGCAGAAACTGCCAGGTACGGATCAAGAATTAAACTCATTCACAGCAGAAACTGGCAGGTACAGGCCAATAATTAAACTCATTCACACAGCAGACATTGGCAGGTACAGGTCAATAATTAAACTCATTCACACAGCAGAAACTGGCAGGTATGGATCAATAATTAAACTCATTCACAGCAGAAACTGGCAGGTACAGGTCAATAATTAAACTCATTCACACAGCAGACATTGGCAGGTACAGATCAATAATTAAACTCATTCACACAGCAGACACTGGCAGGTACGGATCAAGAATTAAACTCATTCACAGCAGAAACTGGCAGGTACAGGTCAATAATTAAACTCATTCACACAGCAGACACTGGCAGGTATGGATCAATAAATAAACCCATTCACACAGCAGACACTGGCAGGTACGGATCAATAATTAAACTCATTCACACAGCAGAAACTGGCAGGTATGGATCAATAATTAAACTCATTCACACTGCACACACTGGCAGGTACAGATCAATAATTAAACTCATTCACCCAGCAGACACTGGCAGGTACAGGTCAATAATTAAACTCATTCACACGGCAGTCACTGGCAGGTACAGATCAATAATTAAACTCATTCACACAGCAGAAACTGCCAGGTACGGATCAAGAATTAAACTCATTCACAGCAGAAACTGGCAGGTACAGGTCAATAATTAAACTCATTCACACAGCAGACACTGGCAGGTATGGATCAATAAATAAACCCATTCACACAGCAGACACTGGCAGGTACGGATCAATAATTAAACTCATTCACACAGCAGAAACTGGCTGGTACGGATCAATAATTAAACTCATTCGCACAGCAGAAACTGGCAGGTACGGAACAATAATTAAACTCATTCACAGCAGAAACTGGCAGGTACAGGTCAATAATTAAACTCAATCACACAGCAGACACTGGCATGTATGGCTCAATAATTAAATTCATTCACACAGCAGAAACTGGCAGGTACAGATCAATAATTAAACTCATTCACACAGCAGACACTGGCAGGTATGGATCAATAATTAAACTCATTCACTCAGCAGAAACTGGCAGGTACAGATCAATAATTAAACTCATTCACACAGCAGAAACTGGCAGGTATGGATGAATAATTAAACTCATTCACACAGCAGAAACTGGCAGGTACAGAACAATAATTAAACTCATTTACACAGCAGACACTGGCAGGTACAGGTCAATAATTAAACTCATTCACACAGCAGACACTGGCAGGTACAGATCAATAATTAAACTCATTCACACAGCAGAAACTGGCAGGTATGGATGAATAATTAAACTCATTTACACAGCAGACACTGGCAGGTGCAGGTCAATAATTAAACTCATTCACACAGCAGAAACTGGCAGGTATGGATCAATAATTGAACTCATTCACACTGCACACACTGGCAGGTACAGATCAATAATTAAACTCATTCACCCAGCAGACACTGGCAGGTACAGGTCAATAATTAAACTCATTCACACGGCAGACACTGGCAGGTACAGATCAATAATTAAACTCATTCACACAGCAGAAACTGCCAGGTACGGATCAAGAATTAAACTCATTCACAGCAGAAACTGGCAGGTACAGGTCAATAATTAAACTCATTCACACAGCAGACACAGGCAGGTATGGATCAAAAAATAAACCCATTCACACAGCAGACACTGGCAGGTACGGATCAATAATTAAACTCATTCACACAGCAGAAACTGGCAGGTACAGGTCAATAATTAAACTCATTCACACAGCAGACACTGGCAGGTATGGCTCAATAATTAAATTCCTTCACACAGAAGACATTGGCAGGTATGGCTCAATAATTAAACTCATTCACACAGCAGAAAATGGCAGGTACAGGTCAATAATTAAACTCATTCGCACAGCAGAAACTGGCAGGTACGGATCAATAATTAAACTCATTCACAGCAGAAACTGGCAGGTACAGATCAATAATTAAACTCATTCACACAGCAGAAACTGACAGGTACGGATCAATAATTAAACTCATTCACACAACAGAAACTGGCAGGTACGGATCAATAATTAAACTCTTTCACACAGCAGAAACTGGCAGGTATGGATAAATAATTAAACTCATTCACACAGCAGGCACTGGCAGGTACAGATCAATAATTAAACTCATTCACACTGCAGAAACTGGCAGGTACGGATCAATAATTAAACTCTTTC
This sequence comes from Chiloscyllium punctatum, assembly GCF_047496795.1. Classification (NCBI taxonomy): domain Eukaryota; kingdom Metazoa; phylum Chordata; class Chondrichthyes; order Orectolobiformes; family Hemiscylliidae; genus Chiloscyllium; species Chiloscyllium punctatum. The sequence continues at coordinate 46,976,574 of NC_092761.1, read as the reverse complement.
ACACAGCAGAAACTGGCAGGTATGGATAAATAATTAAACTCATTCACACAGCAGGCACTGGCAGGTACAGGTCAATAATTAAACTCATTCACACAGCAGACACTGGCAGGTACAGGTCAATAATTAAACTCATTCACACAGCAGAAACTGGCAGGTACAGATCAATAATTAAACTCATTCACACAGCTGAAACTGGCAGGTACAGGTCAATAATTAAACTCATTCACACAGCAGAAACTGGCATGTATTGATCAATAATTAAACTCATTCACACAGCAGAGACTGGCAGGTACAGGTCAATAATTAAACTCATTTGCACAGCAGAAACTGGCAGGTTCAGGTCAATAATTAAACTCATTCACAAGCAGAAACTGGCAGGTACGGATCAATAATTAAACTCATTCACACAGCAGAAACTGGCAGGTACAGAACAATAATTAAACTGATGCCCACAGCCGAAACTGGCAGGTATGGATCAATAATTAAACTCATTCACACAGCAGAAACTGGCAGGTACGGATCAATAATTAAACTCATTCACACAGCAGAAACTGGCAGGTACAGATCAATAATTAAACACATTCACACAGCCGAAATTGGCAGGTACAGGTCAATAATTAAACTCATTCACACAGCAGAAACTGGCATGTATTGATCAATAATTAAACTCATTCACACAGCAGAAACTGGCAGGTACAGGTCAATAATTAAACTCATTCACACAGCAGACACTGGCAGGTACAGATCAATAATTAAACTCATTCACACAGCAGACACTGGCAGGTACAGGTCAATAAATAAACTCATTCACACAGCAGAAACTGGCAGGTACGGATCAATAATTAAACTCATTTACACAGCAGAAACTGGCAGGTACAGATCAATAATTAAAGTCATTCACACAGCAGAAACAGACAGGTACGGATCAATAATTAAATTCATTCACACAGCAGAAACTGGCAGGTACGGATCAATAATTAAACTCATTCACACAGCAGACACTGGCAGGTACAGATCAATAATTAAACTCATTCACACAGTAGACACTGGCAGGTACTGGTCAATTATTAAACTCATTCACACAGCCGAAACTGGCAGGTATGGATCAATAATTAAACTCATTCACACAGCAGACGCTGGCAGGTACAGGTCAATAATTAAACTCATTTACACAGCAGACACTGGCAGGTACAGGTCAATAATTAAACTCATTCACAAAGTAGACACTGGGAGGTACACGTCAATAAATAATCTCCTTCACACGGCAGACACTGGCAGGGACAGGTCAATAAATAAACTCATTCACACAGCAGACACTGGCAGGTAAAGGTCAATAATTAAACTCTTTCACACAGCAGACACTGGCCGGTACAGATCAATAATTAAACTCATTCACACAGCAGAATCTGGCAGGTACAGGTCAATAATTAAACTCATTCACACAGCAGAAACTGGCAGGTACAGATCAATAATTCAACTCATTCACACAGCAGAAACTGGCAGGTACAGATCAATAACTAAACTCAATCAAAGGAGAAACTGGCAGGTACAGGTCAATAATTAAACACATTCACACAGCAGAAACTGGCAGGTACAGGTCAATAATTAAACTCATTCACTCAGCAGAAACTGGCAGGTACAGATCAATAATTAAACTCATTCACACAGCAGAGTCTGGCAGGTACAAATCAATAACTAAAGTCATTCACACAGCAGACACTGGCAGGTATGGATCAATAATTAAACTCATTCACACAGCAGGCACTGGCAGGTAGGGATCAGTAATTAAACTGATTCACACAGCAGACACTGGCAGGTATGGATCAATAATTCAACTCATTCACACGGCAGAAACTGACAGGTACAGATCAATAATTAAACTCATTCACACATCAGACACATGCAGGTACAGGTCAATAATAAAACTCATTAACACAGCAGACACTGGCAGGTATAGGTCAATAAATAATCTCATTCACACGGCAGACACTGGCAGGTACAGGTCAATAAATAAACTCATTCAAACAGCAGGAACTGGCAGGTACAAGTCAATAATTAAAGTCATTCACACAGCAGACACTGGCAGGTACAGATCAATAACTCAACTCATTCACACAGCAGACACTGGCAAGTACACATCAATAATTAAACTGTTTCACACGGCAGAAACTGGCAAGTACAGATCAATAATTAAACTCATTCACACAGCAGACACTGGCAGGTATGGATCAATAATTAAACTCATTCACACAGCAGACACGGGCAGGTACAGATCAATAACTCAACTCATTCACACAGCAGACACTGGCAGGTATGGATCAGTAATTAAACTCATTCACACAGCAGACACTGGCAGGGACAGGTCAATAATTAAACTCATTCACACAGCAGAGACTGGCAGGTACAAATCAATAACTGAACTCATTCACACAGCAGACACTGGCAGGTACAGATCAATAATTAAACTCATTCACACAGCAGACACTGGCAGGTAGGGATCAGTAATTAAACTGATTCACACAGCAGACACTGGCAGGTATAGATTAATAATTAAACTCATTCACACAGCAGAAACTGGCAGGTACTGGTCAATAACTAAACTCATTCACACAGCAGAAACTGGCAGGTACTGGTCAATAACTAAACTCATTCACACAGCAGAAACTGACAGGGACAGATCAATAATAAAAATCATTCACACAGCTGACACATGCAGGTACAGGTCAATAATAAAACTCATTCACACAGCAGACACTGGCAGGTACAGGTCAATAAATAATCTCATTCAGACGGCAGACACTGGCAGGTACAGGTCAATAAATAATCTCATTCACACGGCAGACACTGGCAGGTACAGGTCAATAAATAAACTCATTCACACAGCAGAAACTGGCAGGTAGACGTCAATAACTAAACTCATTCACACAGGAGACACTGGCAGGTACAGATCAATAACGACACTCATGCACAGGAGAAACTGGCAGGTATGGATCAATAATAAAACTCGTTTACACAGCAGACACTGGCAGGTGAAGATCAATAATTAAACTCATTCACGCAGCAGAAACTGGCAGGTACAGATCAATAATTAAACTCATTCGCACAGCAGACGCTGGCAGGTACAGGTCAATAATTAAACTCATTCACACAGCAGACACTGGCAGGGACAGGTCAATAATTAAACTCATTCACACGGCAGACACTGGCAGGTACAGATCAATAATTAAACTCATTCACACAGCAGAAACTGGCAGGTACGGATCAATAATTAAACTCATTCACACAGCCGAAACTGGCAGGTATGGATCAATAATTAAACTGTTTCACACAGCAGACACTGGCAGGTACAGATCAATAATTAAACTCATTCACACAGCAGACACTGGCAGGTACAGGTCAATAATTAAACTCATTCACACAGCAGAAACACGCAGGTACAGGTCAATAATTAAACTCATTCACACAGCAGAAACTGGCAGGTACAGATCAATAATTAAACTCATTCACACAGCAGACACATGCAGGTACAGGTCAATAATAAAACTCATTAACACAGCAGACACTGGCAGGTACAGGTCAATAAATAATCTCATTGACACGGCAGACACTGGCAGGTACAGGTCAATAAATAAACTCATTCACACAGCGGAAACTGGCAGGTACAAGTCAATAATTAATGTCATTCACACAGCAGACACTGGCAGGTACAGATCAATAATTAAACTCATTCACGCAGCAGATACTGGCAAGTACAGATCAATAATTAAACTGTTTCACACAGCAGAAACTGGCAGGTACAGATCAATAATTAAACTCATTCGCACAGCAGACACTGGCAGGTACAGATCAATAACTCAACTCATTCACACAGCAGACACTGGCAGGTAAAGGTCAATAATTAAACTCTTTCACACAGCAGACACTGGCCGGTACAGATCAATAATTAAACTCATTCACACAGCAGGCACTGGCAGATACAGGTCAATAATTAAACTCATTCGCACAGCAGAAACTGGCAGGTACAGATCAATAATTAAACTCATTCACACAGCAGAAACTGGCAGGTACAGATCAATAACTAAACTCATTCACACAGCAGAAACTGGCAGGTACGGATCAATAATTAAACTCCTTCACACAGCAGACGCTGACAGTTACAGATCAATAATTAAACTCATTCACACAGCAGACACTGGCAGGTACAGGTCAATAATTAAACTCATTCACTCAGCAGAAACTGGCAGGTACAGATCAATAACTGAACTCATTCACACAGCAGACACTGGCAGGTATGGATCAATAATTAAACTCATTCACTCAGCAGAAACTGGCAGGTACAGATCAATAACTGAACTCATTCACACAGCAGACACTGGCAGGTATGGATCAATAATTAAACTCATTCACACAGCAGACACTGGCAGGTAGGGATCAGTAATTAAACTGATTCACACAGCAGACACTGGCAGGTATGGATCAATAATTAAATTCATTCACACAGCAGAAACTGGCAGGTACAGGTCAATAATTATACTCATTCACACAGCAGAAACTGGCAGGTATGGATCAATAATTAAACTCATTCACACAGCAGACACTGGCAGGAACGGATCAATAATTAAAATTCATTCACTGCAGAAACTGGCAGGTACAGATCAATAATTAAACTCATTCACACTGCAGAAACTGGCAGATGTGGATAAATAATTAAACTCATTCACACAGCAGACACTGGCAGGTATGGATCAATAATTAAACTGATTCACACAGCAGACACTGGCAGGTATGGATCAATAATTAAACTCATTCACACAGCAGAGACTGGCAGGTACAAATCAAATACTAAAATCATTCACACAGCAGACACTGGGAGGTAGAGATCAATAATTAAACTCAGTCACACCGGAAAAATTGGCAGGTACAGGTCAATAATTAAACACATTCACACAGCAGACACTGGCAGGTACAGGTCAATAATTAAACTCATTCGCACAGCAGAAACTGGCAGGTACAGATCAATAATAAATCTCATTCACACAGCAGAAACTGGCAGGTACAGGTCAATAATTAAACTCATTCGCACAGGAGAAACTGGCAGTTACAGGTCAATAATTAAACTCATTCACACAGCAGACACTGGCCGGTACAGATCAATAATTAAACTCATTCACACAGCAGAAACTCGCAGGTACAGGTCAATAATTAAACTCATTCACACAGCAGAAACTGGCAGGTACAGATCAATAACTAAACTCATTCAAAGTAGAAACTGGCAGGTATGGATCAATAATTAAACTCCTTCACACAGCAGACACTGGCAGGTACACGTCAATAACTAAACTCATTCACACAGCAGAAACTGGCAGGTACAGATCAATAATTAAACTCATTCACACAGCAGAGACAGGCAGGTAGAGGTCAATAACTAAAATCATTCACAGCAGAAACTGGCAGGTATGGATCAATAATTAAACTCATTCACACAGCAGACACTGGCAGGTATGGATCAATAATTAAACTCATTCACACAGCAGACACTGGCAGGTACGGATCAATAATTAAACTGATTCACACAGCAGACACTGGCAGGTATGGATCAATAATTAAATTCATTCACACAGCAGAAACTGGCAGGTACAGGTCAATAATTAAACTCATTCACACAGCAGACACTGGCAGGTACGGATCAATAATTAAACTCATTCACACAGCAGAAACTGGCAGGTACAGGTCAATAATTAAACTCATTCACACAGAAGAAACTGGCAGGTACGGATCAATAGATAAACTCATTCACACAGCAGAAACTGGCAGGTATGGATAAATAATTAAACTCATTCACACAGCAGGCACTGGCAGGTACAGGTCAATAATTAAACTCATTCACACAGCAGAAACTGGCAGGTACAGATCAATAATTAAACTCATTCACACAGCAGAAACTGGCAGGTACAGATCAATAATTAAACTCATTCACACAGCAGAAACTGGCAGGTACGGATCAATAATTAAACTCATTCACACAGCAGAAACTGGCCGGTACGGTTCAATAATTAAACTCAATCACACAGCAGAAACTGGCAGGTACAGTTTAATAATTAAACTCATTCACACAGGAGAAACTGGCAGGTACAGATCAATAATTAAACTCATTCACACAGCAGAAACTGGCAGGTACGGATCAATAATTAAACTCATTCACACAGCAGAAACTGGCAGGTACGAATCAATAATTAAACTCATTCACAAGGCAGACACTGGTAGGTACAGGTCAATAATTAAACTCATTCACACAGCAGACACTGGCAGGTACTGGTCAATAATTAAACTCATTCACACAGCCGAAACTGGCAGGTATGGATCAATAATTAAACTCATTCACACAGAAGACGCTGGCAGGTACAGGTCAATAATTAAACTCATTCACACAGCAGACACTGGCAGGTCCAGGTCAATAATTAAACTCATTCACAAAGCAGACACAGGGAGGTACAGGTCATAAATAATCTCATTCACACGGCAGACACTGGCAGGGACAGGTCAAGAAATAAACTCTTTCACACAGCAGACACTGGCCGGTACAGATCAATAATTAAACGCATTCACACAGCAGAAACTCGCAGGTACAGGTCAATAATTAAACTCATTCACACAGCAGAAACTGGCAGGTACAAATCAATAATTAAACTCATTCACACAGCAGAAACTGGCAGGTACAAATCAATAATTAAACTCATTCACACAGCAGACACTGGCAGGTATGGATCAATAATTAAACTCATTCACACAGCAGACGCTGACAGGTACAGATCAATAATTAAACTTCTTCACACAGCAGAAACTGGCAGGTACAGGTCAATAATTAAACACATTCACACAGCAGACACTGGCAGGTACAGGTCAATAATTAAACTCATTCACTCAGAAGAAACTGGCAGGTACAGATCAATAACTGAACTCATTCACACAGCAGACACTGGCAGGTATGGATCAATAATTCAACTCATTCACACGGCAGAAACTGGCAGGTACGGATCAATAATTAAACTCATGCACACAGCAGACACTGGCAGGTGAAGATCAATAATTAAACTCATTCACACAGCAGAAACTGGCAGGTACAGGTTAATAATTAAACTCATTCACACAGCAGAAACTGGCAGGTACTGGTCAATAACTAAACTCATTCAAACAGCAGAAACTGGCAGGTACTGGTCAATAACTAAACTCATTCACACAGCAGGAACTGACAGGGATAGATCAATAATACAAATCAGACACACAGCAGACACATGCAGGTATAGGTCAATAATAAAACTCATTCACACAGCAGACACTGGCAGGTACAGGTCAATAAATAATCTCATTCACACGGCAGAAACTGGCAGGTACAGATCAATAATTAAACTCATTCACACAGCAGAAACTGGCAGGTACGGATCAATAATTAAACTGATTCACACAGCAGACACTGGCAGGTATGGATCAATAATTAAATTCATTCACACAGCAGAAACTGGCAGGTACAGAACAATAATTAAACTCATTTACACAGCAGACACTGGCAGGTACAGATCAATAACTAAACTCATTCACACAGCAGACACTGGCAGGTACAGGTCAATAATTAAACTCATTCACACAGCAGAAACTGACAGGTATGGATGAATAATTAAACTCATTCACACAGCCGAAACTGGCAGGTACAGAACAATAATTAAACTCATTTACACAGCAGACACTGGCAGGTACAGGTCAATAATTAAACTCATTCACACAGCAGGCACTGGCAGGTACAGATCAATAACTAAACTCATTCACACAGCAGACACTGGCAGGTAGAGGTCAATAATTAAACTCATTCACACAGCAGAAACTGGCAGGTAAAGGTCAATAATTAAACTCATTCACACAGCAGACACTGGCAGGTACAGATCATTAATTAAACTCATTCACACAGCAGACACTGGCAGGTAGAGGTCAATAATTAAACTCATTCACACAGCAGGCACTGGCAGGTACAGATCAATAACTAAACTGATTCACACAGCAGACACTGGCAGGTAGAGGTCAATAATTAAACTCATTCACACAGCAGAAACTGCCAGGTACGGATCAAGAATTAAACTCATTCACAGCAGAAACTGGCAGGTACAGGTCAATAATTAAACTCATTCTCACAGCAGACACTGGCAGGTGTGGATCAATAATTAAATTCATTCACACAGCAGAAACTGGCAGGTACAGAACAATAATTAAACCCATTCACACAGCAGAAACTGGCAGGTACAGATCAATAATTAAACTCATTCACACAGCAGAAACAGGCAGGTACATGTCAATAATTAAACTCATTCACACAGCAGACACTGGCAGGTATGGCTCAATAATTAAATTCCTTCACACAGCAGACATTGGCAGGTACAGGTCAATAATTAAACTCATTCGCACAGCAGAAACTGGCAGGTACGGATCAATAATTAAACTCATTCACAGCAGAAAATGGCAGGTATAGGTCAATAATTAAACTCATTCACACAGCAGACACTGGCATGTATGGCTCAATAATTAAATTCATTCACACAGCAGACATTGGCAGGTACAGGTCAATAATTAAACTAATTCGCACAGCAGAAACTGGCAGGTACGGATCAATAATTAAACTCATTCACACAGCAGAAACTGGCAGGTACATATCAATAATTAAACTCATTCACACAGCAGAAACTGGCAGGTACGGATCAATAATTAAACTCATTCACACAGCAGACACTGGCAGGTACAGTTCAATAATTAAACTCATTCAGAAAGCAGAAACTGGCAGGTACGGATCAATAATTAAACTCATTCACACAGCAGACACTAGCAGGTACAGGTCAATAATTAAACTCATTTCCACAGCCGAAACTGGCAGGTATGGATCAATAATTAAACTCATTCACATAGCAGAAACTGGAAGTTACGGATCAATAATTAAACTCATTCACACAGCAGAAACTGGCAGGTACAGATCAATAATTAAACTCATTCACACAGCAGAAACTGGCAGGTACAGGTCAATAATTATACACATTCACACAGCAGAAACTGGCATGTATGGATCAATAATTAAACTCATTCACACAGCAGAAACTGGCGGGTACAGGTCAATAATTAAACTCATTCGCACAGCAGAAACTAGCAGTTACAGGTCAATAATTAAACTCATTCACACAGCAGAAACTGGCAGGTACAGATCAATAATTAAACTCATTCACACAGCAGAAACTGGCAGGTACGGATCAATAATTAAACTCATTCACACAGCAGAAACTGGCAGGTACAGATCAATAATTAAACTCATTCACACAGCAGAAACTGGCAGGTACGGATCAATAATTAAACTCATTGACACAGCAGAAACTGGCAGGTACGGATAAATAATTAAACTCATTCACACAGCAGACACTGGCAGGTACAGGTCAAGAATTAAACTCATTCACAAAGCAGACACTGGGAGGTACAGGTCAATAAATAATCTCATTCACACGGCAGACACTGGCAGGTACAGGTCAATAAATAATCTCATTCACACAGCAGACACTGGCAGGTAAAGGTCAAAAATTAAACTCTTTCACACAGCAGACACTGGCCGGTACAGATAAATAATTAAACTCATTCACACAGCAGACGCTGACAGGTACAGATCAATAATTAAACTGAGTCACACAGCAGACACTGGCAGGTACAGGTCAATAATTAAACTCATTCACACAGCAGAGACTGGCAGGTACAAATCAAATACTAAACTCATTCACACAGCAGACACTGGCAGGTAGAGATCAATAATTAAACTCAGTCACACTGCAAAAACTGGCAGGTACAGGTCAATAATTAAACACATTCACACAGCAGACACTGGCAGGTACAGGTTAATAATTAAACTCATTCACACAGCAGACACTGGCAGGTACAGATCAAGAATTAAACTCATTCACACAGCAGACACTGGCAGGTAGAGGTCAATAATTAAACTCATTAACACAGCAGAAACTGGCAGGTATGGATCAATAATTAAACTCATTCACACAGCAGACACTGGCAGGTACAGATCAATAATTAAACTCATTCACACAGCAGAGACTGGCAGGTACAAATCAAATACTAAACTCATTCACACAGCAGACACTGGCAGGTAGAGATCAATAATTAAACTCAGTCACACAGCAAAAACTGGCAGGTACAGGTCAATAATTAAACACATTCACACAGCAGACACTGGCAGGTACAGGTCAATAATTAAACTCATTCACACAGCAGACACTGGCAGGTACGGAACAATAATTAAACTCATTCACACAGCAGACACTGGCAGGTACAGATCAATAATTAAACTCATTCACACAGCAGACACTGGCAGGTATAGGTCAATAATTAAACTCATTCACACGGCAGACACTGGCAGGTACAGATCAATAATTAAACTCATTCACACAGCAGACACTGGCAGGTACAGATCAATAATTAAACTCATTCACAGCAGAAACTGGCAGGTACTGGTCAATAATTAAACTCATTCACACGGCAGACACTGGCAGGTACAGATCAATAATTAAACTCATTCACACAGCAGAAACTGCCAGGTACGGATCAAGAATTAAACTCATTCACAGCAGAAACTGGCAGGTACAGGTCAATAATTAAACTCATTCACACAGCAGACACTGGCAGGTGTGGATCAATAATTAAACCCATTCACACAGCAGAAACTGGCAGGTACGGATCAATAATTAAACTCATTCACAGCAGAAACTGGCAGGTATAGGTCAATAATTAAACTCATTCACACAGCAGACACTGGCATGTAGAGGTCAATAATTAAACTCATTCACACAGCAGAAACTGGCAGGTATGGATCAATAATTAAACTCATTCACACAGCAGACACTGGCAGGTACAGATCAATAATTAAATTCATTCACACAGCAGACATTGGCAGGTACAGGTCAATAATTAAAAACATTCACACAGCAGAAACTGGCAGGTACAGGTCAATAATTAAACTCATTCGCACAACAGAAACTGGCAGGTACAGATCAATAATTAATCTCATTCACACAGCTGACACTGGCAGGTACGGATCAATAATTAAACTCATTCACACAGCAGAGACTGGCAGGTACAGGTCAATAAATAATCTCATTCTCACGGCAGACACTGGCAGGTAAAGGTCAAAAATTAAACTCTTTCACACAGCAGACACTGGCCGGTACAGATGAATAATTAAACTCATTCACACAGCAGAAACTGGCAGGTTAAGGTCAATAATTAAACTCATTCACACAGCAGACGCTGGCAGGTACAGATCAATAATTAAACTCATTCACACAGCAGAAACTGGCAGGTACAGATCAATAATTAAACTCATTCACACAGCAGAAACTGACAGGTACAGATCAATAATTAAACTCATTCACACAGCAGAAACTGGCAGGTACAGATCAATAATTAAACTCATTCACACAGCAGAAACTGGCAGGTACAGGTCAATAATTAAACTCATTCACACAGCAGAAACTGACAGGTACAGATCAATAATTGAACTCATTCACACAGCAGACACTGGCAGGTACAGGTCAATAATTAAACTCATTCACACAGCAGAAACTGGCAGGTACAGGTCAATAATTAAAGTCATTCACACAGCAGACACTGGCAGGTACTGGTCAATTATTAAACTCATTCACACAGCAGAAACTGGCAGTTACAGGTCAATAATTAAACTCATTCACACAGCAGACGCTGGCAGGTACAGATCAATAATTAAACTCATTCACACAGCAGAAACTGGCAGGTGCAGATCAACAATTAAACTCATTCAGAGGAGAAACTGACAGGTATGGATCATTAATTAAACTCATTCACACAGCAGACACTGGCAGGTATGGATCAATAATTTCACACATTCACACAGCTGAAACTGGCAGGTACAGGTCATTAATTAAACTCATTCACACAGCAGACACTGGCAGGTACAGATCAATAATTTAACACATTCACACAGCTGAAACTGGCAGGTACAGGTCAATAATTAAACTCATTCCCACAGCAGAAACTGGCAGGCACAGATCAATAATTAAACTCATTCGCACAGCAGAAACTGGCAGGTACAGATCAATGACTCAACTCATTCACACAGCAGACACTGGCAGGTATGGATCAATAATTAAACTCATTCACACAGCAAAAACTGGCAGGTACAGGTCAATAATTAAACACATTCACACATCAGACACTGGCAGGTACAGGTCAATAATTAAACTCATTCACACAGCAGAAACTGGCAGGTACAGATCAATAACTAAACTCATTCACACAGCAGACACTGGCAGGTATGGATCAATAATTCAACTCATTCACACAGCAGACACTGGCAGGTATGGATCAATAATTCAACTCATTCACACAGCAGAAACTGGCAGGTACAGATCAATAATTGAACTCATTCACACAGCAAGAACTGGCAGGTATGGATCAATAATTAAACTCATTCACACAGCAGAAACTGGCAGGTACTAGTCAATAACTAAACTCATTCACACAGCAGAAACTGGCAGGTACTAGTCAATAACTAAACTCATTTTCACAGCAGAAACTGGCAGGTACTAGTCAATAATTAAACTCATTCACACAGCAGAAACTGGCAGGTACTGGTCAATAACTAAACTCATTTTCACAGCAGAAACTGGCAGGTACAGATCAATAATTAAACTCATTCTCACAGCAGACACTGGCAGGAACAGGTAAATAAATAATCTCATTCACACGGCAGACACTGGCAGGTACAGGTCAATAAATAAACTCATTCACACAGCAGAAACTGGCAGGTAGACGTCAATAACTAAACTCATTCACACAGGAGACACTGGCAGGTACAGGTCAATAATAAAACTCATTCACACAGCAGACACTGGCAGGTACAGATCAATAATTAAACTCATTTATACAGCAGAAACTGGCAGTTACAGGTCAATAATTAAACTCAATCACACAGCAGACGCTGGCAGGTACAGATCAATAATTAAACTCATTCACACACCAGAGACTGGCAGGTACAGGTCAATAATTAAACTCATTCACACAGCAGACACTGGCAGGTACAGATCAATAATTTAACACATTCACACAGCTGAAACTGGCAGGTACAGGTCAATAATTAAACTCATTCCCACAGCAGAAACTGGCAGGCACGGATCAATAATTAAACTCATTCACACAGCAGAGACTGGCAGGTACAAATCAATAACTAAACTGATTCACACAGCAGACACTGGCAGGTATGGATCAATAATTCAACTCATTCACACAGCAGAAACTGGCAGGTACAAATCAATAACTAAACTCATTCACACAGCAGAAACTGGAAGCTATGGATCAATAATTAAACTCATTCACACAGCAGAAACTGGCAGGTACAGGTCAATAACTAAACTCATTCACACAGCAGAAACTGACAGGTACACATCAATAATTAAACTCATTCACACAGCAGACACATGCAGGTACAGGTCAGTAATAAAACTCATTCACACAGCAGACACTGGCAGGTACAGGTCAACAAATAATCTCATTCACACGGCAGACACTGGCAGGTACAGGTCAATAAATAAACTCATTCACACAGCAGAAACTGACAGGTACAGATCAATAATTAAACTCATTCACACAGCAGACACATGCAGGTACAGGTCAATAATAAAACTCATTCACACAGCAGACACTGGCAGGTACAGGTCAATAACTAAACTCATTCACACAGGAGACACTGGCAGGAACAGGTCAATAAATAATCTCATTCACACAGGAGACACTGGCAGGTACAGGTCAATAATTAAAGTCATTCACACAGCAGAGACTGGCAGGTACACATCAATAACTAAATTCATTCACACAGCAGAAACTGGCCGGTACAGATCAATAATTAAACTCATTCGCACAGCAGATAAAGGTAGGTACAGGTCAATAAATAATCTTATTCACACAGGAGACACTGGCAGGTACAGGTCAATAATTAAACTCATTCGCACAGCAGAAACTGGCAGGTACAGATCAATAATTAAACTCATTCACACAGCAGACACTGGCAGGTACAGATCAATAATTTAACACATTCACACAGCTGAAACTGGCAGGTACAGGTCAATAATTAAACTCATTCCCACAGCAGAAACTGGCAGGCACAGATCAATAATTAAACTGTTGCAGGTTCCAGGGTTTAAATGTTTTAGTAGGGTCAGAGGTGGGGGTAAAAGAGGGGGGGGTGTGGCTTTGCTTGTCAAAGATAGTATTACAGCGGTGGAAAGGAAGATGGATGAAGATTTGCCATCTGAGGTAGTTTGGGTTGAGGTTAGGAATAGGAGAGGTGAGGTCACCCTGTTAGGAGTCTTTTACAGGCCTCCTAATAGTCCTAGAATCGTTGAAGAAAGGATTGCGAAGATGATTCAGGAGAAGAGTGACAGTAATAGGGTGATTGTTATGGGAGACTTTAACTTTCCTGATATTGATTGGGAAAGCTATAGCTCAAGTTCGTTAGATGGGTCAGTGTTTGTGCAATGTGTGCAGGAGAGTTTCCTGACACAATATGTAAATAAGCCAACAAGAGGTGAGGCCATACTGGATTTGGTTCTGGGTAACGAACCAGGCCAGGTATTAGAACTAGAGGTAGGTGAGCTCTTTGGGGACAGTGACCACAATTCGGTGATTTTTACTCTAGTGATGGAGAGGGATAAGTGTGTACTACAGGGCAAGAGTTATAGCTGGGGGCAGGGAAATTATGATGCGTTGAGGCATGACTTAGGATGTGTGGATTGGAAAAGTAGATTCCAAGGCAAGAGCGTAATTGATATGTGGAACTTGTTCAAGGAGCAACTATTGAGTGTCCTTGATAAGTACGTACCTATCAGGCAGGGAGGAAAGGGTCGTGTGAAGGAGCCGTGGTTTAATAAGGAGTTGGAATCCCTTGTTAAATGGAAGAGGGCGGCCTTTGTAAAGATGAGGCGTGAAGGTTCAATAGGGGCGATTGAGAGTTATAAGGTAGCCCGGAAGGACCTGAAGAGAGAGCTAAGAGCAGCAAGGAGGGGACATGAAAGGTCCTTAGTTGGTAGGATTAGGGAAAACCCTAAGGCTTTCTATAGGTATGTTAGGAATAAAAGAATGACTAGGGAAGGAATAGGTCCAATCAAGGATAGTAATGGGAAGTTGCGTGTGGAGGCTGAAGAGATTGGGGAGGCGCTGAATGAATACTTTTCGTCAGTATTCACTCAGGAACAGGACATTGTTGTCGATATGAATACTGAGGCACGAATAAGTAGAATGGATGGCTTTGAGATATGTAGAGAAGAGGTGTTGGAAATTCTGGCAAGGGTGAAAATAGATAAGTCCCCTGAGCCTGATTGCATTTATCCTAGGATTCTCTGGGAAGCAAGGGAGGAGATTGCAGAGCCATTGGCCTTGATTTTTGTGTCCTCTTTGTCTACAGGAGTAGTGCCAGAGGACTGGAGGCTAGCAAACGTGGTTCCCTTGTTCAAGAAGGGGAGTAGGGATAATCCTAGTAACTATAGGCCAGTGAGTCTCACTTCTGTTGTGGGCAAAGTCTTAGAGAGAATTATAAGGGATAGGATTTATGCACATCTGGATAAGAATGATGTGATCAAGGATAGTCAGCATGGTTTTGTGAAGGGCAGGTCGTGCCTCACAAACCTTATTGAATTCTTTGAGAAGGTGACGAAGGAGGTAGATGAGGGGAAAGCGGTAGATGTAGTATATATGGATTTTAGTAAGGCGTTTGATAAGGTCCCCCATGGTAGGCTACTGCAGAAAATACAGAGATATGGCATTGAGGGTGAGTTGGAGGTTTGGATTAGGAATTGGCTCTCTGGAAGAAGACAGAGGGTAGTAGTTGATGGCAAAGATTCACCTTGGAGTGCCGTCACTAGTGGTGTTCCGCAAGGATCTGTTTTGGGACCATTGCTGTTTGTCATTTTTATAAATGACCTGGAGGAAGGGTTAGAAGGTTGGGTGAGCAAGTTTGCGGATGATACGAAAGTCGGAGGAGTTGTAGACAGTGAGGAAGGATATGGCAGGTTACAGCGGGATATAGAGAAGCTGCAGAGCTGGGCAGAAAGGTGGCAAATGGAGTTCAATGTAGCTAAGTGTGAAGTGATTCACTTTGGTAAGAGTAATAAAAAGATGGATTACTGGGCTAATGGTAGACTACTTGGTAGTGTGGAAGAGCAGAGGGATCTTGGTGTCCATGTACACAGATCTCTGAAAGTTGCCACCCAGGTAAATAGTGCAGTGAAGAAGGCATATGGCGTACTGGCTTTTATTGGTAGAGGAATTGAGTTCCGGAGTCCTGAGGTCATGCTGCAGTTGTATAAGACTCTGGTGCGGCCGCTTCTGGAATATTGTGTGCAGTTTTGGTCGCCATACTATAGGAAGGATGTGGAGGCACTGGAACGGGTGCAGAGGAGGTTTACCAGGATGTTGCCTGGTATGGTAGGAAGATCCTATGAGGAAAGGCTGAGGCACTTGGGGTTGTTTTCTTTGGAGAAAAGAAGGTTTAGGGGTGATTTGATAGAGGTGTACAAGATGATTAGGGGGTTAGATAGGGTTGACAGTGAGAACCTTTTTCCGCGTATGGAGTCAGCTATTACAAGGGGGCATAGCTTTAAATTAAGGGGGGGTAGATATAGGACTGATGTTAGGGGTAGGTTCTTCACTCAGCGAGTCGTAAGATCATGGAATGCCCTGCCAGTAGCAGTAGTGGACTCTCCCTCTTTATGGGTATTTAAGCGGGCATTGGATAGGTATATGGAGGATAGTGGGTTAGTGTAGGTTAGGTGGGCTTTGATCGGCGCAACATCGAGGGCCGAAGGGCCTGTACTGCGCTGTATTGTTCTATGTTCTATGTTCTATGTTCTAAACTCATTCACACAGCAGACACTGGCAGGTACAGGTCAATAATTAAACTCATTCACACGGCAGACACTGGCAGGTATGGATCAATAATTGAACTCATTCACACAGCAGAAACTGGCAGGTACAGGTCAATAATTAAACTCATTCACACAGCAGAAACTGGCAGGTATGGATCAATAATTAAACTTATTCACACGGCAGATAAAGGCAGGTACAGGTCAATGATTAAACTCATTCACACAGCAGCCACTGGCAGGTACACATCAATAACTAAATTCATTCACACAGCAGAAACTGGCAGGTACAGATCAATAATTAAACTTATTCGCACAGCAGATAAAGGCAGGTACAGATCAATAATTAAACTCATTCATACAGCAGACACTGGCAGGTACAGATCAATAATTAAACTCATTCACACAGGAGAAACTGGCAGGTACTGATGAATTACGAAACTCATTCACACAGCAGAAACTGGCAGGTATGGATCAATAATTAAACTCATTCACACAGCAGACACTGGCAGGTACAGTACAATAATTAAACTCATTCACACAGCAGACACTGGCAGGTACAGGTCAATAATTAAACTCATTCACACAGCAAAAACTGGCAGGTACAGATCAATACTTAAACTCATTCACACAGCAGACACTGGCAGGTACACGTCAATAACTAAACTAATTCACACAGCAGACGTTGGCAGGATTCGATCAATAATTAAACTCATTCACACAGCAGACACTGGCAGGTACTGGTCAATAACTAAACTCATTCACACAGCAGAAATTGGCAGGTACTGGTCAATAACTAAACTCATTCACAAAGCAGACACAGGCAGGTTCAGATCAATAATTAAACACATTCACACAGCAGACACAGGCAGGTTCAGATCAAAAATTAAACTCATTCACGCAGCAGAAACTGGCAGGTACTGATCAATAGTTAAACTCATTTGCACAGCAGAAACTGGCAGGTACGGATCAATAATTAAACTCATTCACACAGCAGAAACTGGCAGGTACAGGTCAATAATTAAACTCATTCACACAGCAGAAACTGGCAGGTACGGATCAATAATTAAACTCCTTCACACAGCAGACGCTGACAGGTACAGATGAATAATTAAACTCATTTACACAGCAGAAACTGGCAGGTACAGGTCAATAATTAAACACATTCACACAGCAGACACTGGCAGGTATGGATCAATAACTAAACTCATTCACACAGCAGACACTGGCAGGTACAGATCAATGATTAAACTCATTTACACAGCAGAAACTGGCAGGTACAGGTCAATAATTAAACACATTCACACAGCAGACACTGGCAGGTACAGGTCAATAATTAAACACATTCACACAGCAGAAACTGGCAGGTACAGATCAATAATTAAACTCATTCACACAGCAGACACTGGCAGGTATGGATCAATAATTAAACTCATTCACACAGCAGAAACTGGCAGGCACAGATCAATAATTAAACTCATTCACACAGCAGACACTGGCAGGTACTGGTCAATAACTAAACTCATTCACACAGCAGAAATTGGCAGGTACTGGTCAATAACTAAACTCATTCACAAAGCAGACACAGGCAGGTTCAGATCAATAATTAAACACATTCACACAGCAGACACAGGCAGGTTCAGATCAAAAATTAAACTCATTCACGCAGCAGAAACTGGCAGGTACTGATCAATAGTTAAACTCATTTGCACAGCAGAAACTGGCAGGTACGGATCAATAATTAAACTCATTCACACAGCAGAAACTGGCAGGTACAGGTCAATAATTAAACTCATTCACACAGCAGAAACTGGCAGGTACGGATCAATAATTAAACTCCTTCACACAGCAGACGCTGACAGGTACAGATGAATAATTAAACTCATTTACACAGCAGAAACTGGCAGGTACAGGTCAATAATTAAACACATTCACACAGCAGACACTGGCAGGTACAGATCAATAATTAAACTCATTCACACAGCAGACACTGGCAGGTATGGATCAATAACTAAACTCATTCACACAGCAGACACTGGCAGGTACAGATCAATGATTAAACTCATTTACACAGCAGAAACTGGCAGGTACAGGTCAATAATTAAACACATTCACACAGCAGACACTGGCAGGTACAGGTCAATAATTAAACACATTCACACAGCAGAAACTGGCAGGTACAGATCAATAATTAAACTCATTCACACAGCAGACACTGGCAGGTATGGATCAATAATTAAACTCATTCACACAGCAGAAACTGGCAGGCACAGATCAACAATTAAACTCATTCACACAGCAGAAACTGGCAGGTACTAGTCAATAAATAAACTCATTCACACAGCAGAAACTGGCAGGTACTGGTCAATAACTAAACTCATTCACACAGCAGAAACTGGCAGGTGAAGATCAATAATTAAACTCAATCACACAGCAGAAACTGGCAGGTACAGATCAATAATTAAACTCATTCACACAGCAGACACTGGCAGGTACAGATCAATAATTAAACTCATGCACACAGCAGACACTGGCAGGTGAAGATCAATGATTAAACTCATTCACACAGCAGAAACTGGCAGGTACTGGTCAATAACTAAACTCATTCACACAGCAGAAACTGACAGGTACAGGTCAATAAATAATCTCATTCACACGGCAGACACTGGCAGGTACAGGTCAATAAATAAACTCATTCACACAGCAGAAACTGGCAGGTAGACGTCAATAACTAAACTCATTCACACAGGAGACACTGGCAGGAACAGGTCAATAAATAATCTCATTCACACAGGAGACACTGGCAGGTACAGGTCAATAAATAATCTCATTCACACAGGAGACACTGGCAGGTACAGGTCAATAATAAAACTCATTCACACAGCAGAAACTGGCAGGTACAGGTGAATAATTAAAGTCATTCACACAGCAGACACTGGCAGGTACAGATCAATAATTAAACTCATTCACACGGCAGACACTGGCAGGTACAGATCAATAATTAAACTCATTCACACAGCAGAAACTGCCAGGTCCAGGTCAATAATTAAACACATTCACACAGCAGACACTGGCAGGTACAGGTCAATAATTAAACTCATTCACACAGCAGAAACTGGCAGGTACAAATCAATAATTAAACTCATTCACACAGCAGACACTGGCAGGTATGGATCAATAATTAAACTCATTCACACAGCAGACATTGGCAGGTATGGATCAGTAATTAAACTGATTCTCACAGCAGAAACTGGCAGGTACAAATCAATAACTAAACTCATTCACACAGCAGAAACTGGCAGGTACAGATCAATAATTGAACTCGTTCACACAGCAGAAACTGGCAGGTACAGGTCAATAATTAAACTCATTCACACAGCAGAAACTGGCAGGTACTGGTCAATAACTAAACTCTTTCACACAATAGAAACTGGCAGGTATGGATCAATAACTAAACTCATTCACACAGCAGACACATGCAGATACAGGTCAATAATAAAACACATTCACAAAGCAGACACTGGCAGGTACAGGTCAATAAATAATCTCATTCACACGGCAGACACTGGCAGGTACAGGTCAATAAATAATCTCATTCACATGGCAGACACTGGCAGGTTCAGGTCAATAATAAAACTCATTCACACAGCAGAAACTGGCAGTTACAGGTCAATAATTAAACTCATTCACACAGCAGAAACTGGCAGGTACTGGTCAATAACTAAACTCATTCACACAGCAGAAACTGACAGGTACAGATCAATAATTAAACTCATTCACACAACAGAAACTGGCAGGTACAGATCAATAATTAAACTCATTCAGACAGCAGAAACTGGCAGGTATGGATCAATAATTAATCTCATTCACATAGCAGACACTGGCAGGTACAGATCAATAATTAAACTCATTCACACAGCAGACACTGGCAGGTAAAGACCAATAATTAAACTCATTCACACAGGAGAAACTTGCAGGTACAGATCAATAATTAAACTCATTCGCACAGCAGATAAAGGCAGGTACAGATCAATAATTAAACCCATTCACAGCAGAAACTGGCAGGTATGGATCAATAATTAAACTCATTCACACAGCAGAGACTGGCAGGTATGGATCAATAATTAAACTCATTCACACAGCAGACACTGGTAGATACAGGTCAATAATTAAACCCATTCACAGCAGAAACTGGCAGGTATGGATCAATAATTAAACTCATTCACAGCAGAAACTGGCAGGTACAGGTCAATAATTAAACTCATTCACACAGCAGAAACTGGCAGGTAGGGATCAATAATTAAACTCATGAACACAGCAGACACTGGCAGGTGAAGATCAATAATTAAACTCATTCACACAGCAGAAACTGGCAGGTACTGGTCAATAACTAAACTCTTTCACACAATAGAAACTGGCAGGTATGGATCCATAACTAAACTCATTCACACAGCAGAAACTGACAGGTACAGATCAATAATTAAACTCATTCACACAGCAGACACAAGCAGGTACAGGTCAATAATAAAACACATTCACAATGCAGACACTGGCTGGTACAGGTCACTAAATAATCTCATTCACATGGCAGACACTGGCAGGTACAGGTCAATAAATAATCTCATTCACACGGCAGACACTGGCAGGTTCAGGTCAATAATAAAACTCATTCACACAGCAGAAACTGGCAGTTACAGGTCAATAATTAAACTCATTCGCACAGCAGATAAAGGCAGGTGCAGATCAATAATTAAACTCATTCACACAGCAGACACTGGTAGATACAGGTCAATAATTAAAATCATTCACACATCAGAAACTAGCAGGTACACATCAACAATTAAACTCATCCACACAGCAGAAACTGGACGGTACGGATCTTTAATTAAACTCATTCACTGCAGAAACTGGCAGGTACAGGTCAATAATTAAACTCATTCACACAGCAGACACATGCAGGTACAGGTCAATAATAAAACTCATTCACACAGCAGACACTGGCAGATACAGGTCAATAAATAATCTCATTCACACGACAGACACTGGCAGGTACAGGTCAATAATTAAACTCATTCACACAGCAGACACTGGCAGGTACAGATCAATAATTAATCTCATTCACACGGCAGACACTGGCAGGTACAGGTCAATAAATAAACTCATTCACACAGCAGAAACTGGCAGGTAGACGTCAATAACTAAACTCATTCACACAGGAGACACTGGCAGGTACAGGTCAATAATTTAAGTCATTCACACAGCAGATACTGGCAGGTACAGATCAATAATTAAACTCATTCATACAGCAGAAACTGGCAGTTACAGGTCAATAATTAAACTCATTCACACAGCAGAAACTGGCAGGTACAGATCAATAATTAAGCTCATTCACACAGCAGAAACTGGCAGTTACAGATCAATAATTAAACTGTGTCACACAGCAGAAACTGGCAGGTACAGATCAATAATTAAACTCATTCACACAGCAGAAACTGGCAGGTATGGATCAGTAATTAAAATGATTCACACAGCAGAAACTGGCAGGTACAAATCAATAACTAAATTCATTCACAGGAGAAACTAGAAGCTATGGATCAATAATTAAACTCATTCACACAGCAGAAACTGACAGGTACAGATCAATAATTAAACTCATTCACACAGCAGACACATGCAGGTACAGGTCAATAATAAAACACATTCACAAAGCAGACACTGGCAGGTACAGGTCAATAAATAATCTCATTCACACGGCAGACACTGGCAGGTTCAGTTCAATAATAAAACTCATTCACACAGCAGAAACTGGCAGTTACAGGTCAATAATTAAACTCATTCACACAGCAGAAACTGGCAGGTGAAGATCAATAATTAAACTCATTCACATAGCAGAAACTGGCAGTTACAGGTCATTAATTAAACTCATTCACACAGCAGAAACTGGCAGGTGAAGATCAATAATTAAACTCATTCACATAGCAGAAACTGGCAGGTACTGGTCAATAACTAAACTCATTCACACAGCAGAAACTGACAGGTACAGATCAATAATTAAACTCATTCACACAGCAGACACATGCAGGTACAGGTCAATAATAAAACTCATTCACACAGCAGACACTGGCAGATACAGGTCAATAAATAATCTCATTCACACGGCAGACACTGGCAGGTACAGGTCAATAAATAAACTCATTCACACAGCAGACACTGGCAGGTACAGATCAATAAATAATCTCATTCACACGGCAGACACTGGCAGGTACAGGTCAATAAATAAACTCATTCACACAGCAGAAACTGGCAGGTAGACGTCAACAACTAAACTCATTCACACAGCAGAAACTGGCAGTTACAGGTCAATAATTAAACTCATTCACACAGCAGAAACTGGCAGGTGAAGATCAATGATTAAACTCATTCACACAGCAGAAACTGGCAGGTACTGGTCAATAACTAAACTCATTCACACAGCAGAATCTGGCAGGTACTGGTCAATAACTAAACTCATTCACACAGCAGAAACTGACAGGTACAGATCAATAATTAAACTCATTCACGCAGCAGACACATGCAGGTACAGGTCAATAATAAAACTCATTCACACAGCAGACACTGGCAGGTACAGGTCAATAAATAATCTCATTCACACGGCAGACACTGGCAGGTACAGGTCAATAAATAAACTCATTCACACAGCAGACACTGGCAGGTACAGGTCAATAAATAATCAAATTCACACGGCAGACACTGGCAGGTACAGGTCAATAAATAAACTCATTCACACAGCAGAAACTGGCAGGTAGACGTCAATAACTAAACTCATTCACACAGGAGACACTGGCAGGTACAGGTCAATAATAAAACTCATTCACACAGCAGAAACTGGCAGGTACAGGTCAATAATTAAAGTCATTTAAACAGCAGACACTGGCAGGTACAGATCAATAATTAAACTCATTCATACAGCAGAAACTGGCAGTTACAGGTCAATAATTAAACTCATTCACACAGCAGACGCTGGCAGGTACAGATCAATAATTAAGCTCATTCACACAGCAGAAACTGGCAGTTACAGATCAATAATTAAACTGTTTCACACAGCAGAAACTGGCAGGTACAGATCAACAATTAAACTCATTCACACAGCAGAAACTGGCAGGTATGGATCAGTAATTAAAATGATTCACACAGCAGAAACTGGCAGGTACAGGTCAATGATTAAACTCATTCACACAGCAGACACTGGCAGGTACAGGTCAATAATAAAACACATTCACAAAGCAGTCACTGGCAGGTACAGGTCAATAATAAAACACATTCACAAAGCAGTCACTGGCAGGTACAGGTCAATAAATAATCTCATTCACACGGCAGACACTGGCAGGTACAGGTCAATAAATAATCTCATTCACACGGCAGACACTGGCAGGTTCAGTTCAATAATAAAACTCATTCACACAGCAGAAACTGATAGTTACAGGTCAATAATTAAACTCATTCACACAGCAGAAACTGGCAGGTACAGATCAATAATTAAACTCATGCACACAGCAGACACTGGCAGGTGAAGATCAATAATTAAACTCATTCACACAGCAGAAACTGGCAGGTACTGGTCAATAACTAAACTCATTCACACAGCAGAAACTGACAGGTACAGATCAATAATTAAACTCATTCACACAGCAGAAACTGGCAGGTAGACGTCAATAACTAAACTCATTCACACAGCAGAAACTGGCAGTTACAGGTCAATAATTAAACTCATTCACACAGCAGAAAC
The DNA here is from genome assembly GCF_047496795.1 of Chiloscyllium punctatum. Lineage (NCBI taxonomy): Eukaryota > Metazoa > Chordata > Chondrichthyes > Orectolobiformes > Hemiscylliidae > Chiloscyllium > Chiloscyllium punctatum. The sequence continues at coordinate 46,951,815 of NC_092761.1, read as the reverse complement.
TGGCAGGTACGGATCAATAATTAAACTCATGCACACAGCAGACACTGGCAGGTGAAGATCAATAATTAAACTCATTCACACAGCAGAAACTGGCAGGTACTGGTCAATAACTAAACTCATTCACACAGCAGAAACTGGCAGGTACTGGTCAATAACTAAACTCATTCACACAGCAGAAACTGACAGGTACAGATCAATAATTAAACTCATTCACGCAGCAGACACTGGCAGGTACGGATCAATAATTAAACTTATTCACACAGCAGAAACTGACAGGTACAGATCAATAATTAAACTCATTCACGCAGCAGGCACATGCAGGTAAAGGTCAATAATAAAACTCATTCACACAGCAGACACTGGCAGGTAAAGGTCAATAAATAATCTCATTCACACGGCAGACACTGGCAGGTACAGGTCAATAAATAAACTCATTCACACAGCAGAAACTGGCAGGTAGACGTCAATAACTAAACTCATTCACACAGGAGACACTGGCAGGTACAGGTCAATAATAAAACTCATTCACATAGCAGAAACTGGCAGGTATGGATCAATAATTAAACTCATTCATACAGCAGAAACTGGCAGTTACAGGTCAATAATTAAACTCATTCACACAGCAGACGCTGGCAGGTACAGATCAATAATTAAGCTCATTCACACAGCAGAAACTGGCAGTTACAGATCAATAATTAAACTGTTTCACATAGCAGACACTGGCAGGTATGGATCAATAATTAAACTCATTCACACAGCAGAAACTGGCAGGTACAGATCAATAATTAAACTCATTCACACAGCAGACACTGGCAGGTACAGATCAATAATTAAACTCATTCACACAGCAGACACTGGCAGGTATGGATCAATAATTAAACTCATTCACACAGCAGATAAAGGCAGGTACAGGTCAACAATTAAACTCATTCACACAGCAGCCACTGGCAGGTACACATCAATAACTAAACTCATTCACACAGCAGAAACTGGCAGGTACAGATCAATAATTAAACTCATTCACACAGCAGATAAAGGCAGGTACAGATCAATAGTTAAACTCATTCACACAGCAGACACTGGCAGGTGAATATCAATAATTAAACCCATTCACAGCAGAAACTGGCAGGTACGGATCAATAATTAAACTCATTCACACAGCAGACACTGTCGGGGATGGATCAATAATTAAACTCATTCACACAGCAGAAACTGGCAGGTACGGATCAATAATTAAACTCATTCACACAGCAGACACTGTCGGGGATGGATCAATAATTAAACTCATTCACACAGCAGAAACTGGCAGGTATGGATCAATAATTAAACTCATTCACACAGCAGAAACTGGCAGGTATGGATCAATAATTAAACTCCTTCACACAGCAGACGCTGACAGGTACAGATCAATAATTAAACTCATTCACACAGCAGAAACTGCCAGGTCCAGGTCAATAATTAAAGACATTCACACAGCAGAAACTGGCAGGTACAAATCAATAATTAAACACATTCACACAGCAGACACTGGCAGGTATGGATCAATAATTAAACTCATTCACACAATAGACACTGGCACGTATGGATCAGTAATTAAACTGATTCACACAGCAGAAACTGGCAGGTAGGGATCAGTAATTCAACTGATTCACACAGCAGTCACTGGCAGGTATGGATCAATAATTAAACTCATTCACACAGCAGAAACCGGCAGGTACAGGTCAATAATTAAACTCATTCACACAGCAGAAACTGGCAGGTACGGATCAATAATTAAACTCATGCACACAGCAGACACTGGCAGGTGAAGATCAATAATTAACCTCATTCACACAGCAGAAACTGACAGGTACTGGTCAATAACTAAACTCATTCACACAGCAGAAACTGACAGGTACAGATCAATAATTAAAATCATTCACACAGCAGACACATGCAGGAACAGGTCAATAATTATACTCATTCACACAGCAGACACATGCAGGTACAGGTCAATAATGAAACTCATTCACACAGCAGACACTGGCAGGTACTGGTCAATAAATAATCTCATTCACACGGCAGACACTGGCAGGTACAGATCAATAAATACACTCATTCACACAGCAGAAACTGACAGGTAGACGTCAATAACTAAACTCATTCACACAGGAGACACTGGCAGTTACAGGTCAATAATTAAAGTCATTCACACAGCAGACACTGGCAGGTACAGATCAATAATTAAACTCATTCATACAGCAGACACTGGCAGTTACAGGTCAATAATTAAAGTCATTCACACAGCAGACGCTTGCAGGTACAGATCAATAATTAAACTCATTCACACAGCAGAAACTGGCAGGTATGGATCAATAATTAAACTCCTTCACACAGCAGACGCTGACAGGTACAGATCAATAACTAAACTCATTCACACAGCAGAAACTGCCAGGTCCAGGTCAATAATTAAACACATTCACACAGCAGACACTGGCAGGTACAGGTCAATAATTAAACTCATTCACACAGCAGAGACTGGCAGGTACAGATCAAAAACTAAACTCATTCACACAGCAGACACTGGCAGGTATGGATCAATAATTAAACTCATTCACACAGCAGACACTGGCAGGTATGGATCAGTAATTAAACTGATTCACACAGCAGACACTGGCAGGTATGGATCAATAATTCAACTCATTCACACGGCAGAAACTGGCAGGTACAGATCAATAATTGAACTCATTCACACAGCAGAAACTGGCAGGTACAGGTCAATAATTAAACTCATTCACACAGCAGAAACTGGCAGGTACGGATCTATAATTAAACTCATGCACACAGCAGACACTGGCAGGTGAGGATCAATAATTGAACTCATTCACACAGCAGAAACTGGCAGGTACTGGTCAATAATAAAACTCATTCACACAGCAGAAACTGGCAGGCACTGGTCAATAACTAAACTCATTCACACAGCAGAAACTGACAGGTACAGATCAATAATTAAACTCATTCACACAGGAGACACTGGCAGGTACAGGTCAATAATAAAACTCATTCACACAGCAGACACTGGCAGTTACAGGTCAATAATTAAAGTCATTCACACAGCAGACACTGGCAGGTACAGATCAATAATTAAACTCATTCATACAGCAGAAACTGGCAGGTATGGATCAATAATTAAACTCATTCACACAGCAGACGCTTGCAGGTACAGATCAATAATTAAACTCATTCACACAGCAGAAACTGGCAGGTACAGACCAATAATTAAACTCATTCACACAGCAGACACATGCAGGTACAGGTCAATAATAAAACACATTCACAAAGCAGACACTGGCAGGTACAGGTCAATAAATAATCTCATTCACACGGCAGACACTGGCAGGTACAGGTCAATAAATAAACTCATTCACACAGCAGAAATTGGCAGGTAGAAGTCAATAACTAAACTCATTCACACAGCAGAAACTGGCAGGTACAGGTCAATAATTAAAGTCATTCACACAGCAGACACTGGCAGGTACAGATCAATAATTAAACTCATTCATACAGCAGAAACTGGGAGTTACAGGTCAATAATTAAACTCATTCACACAGCAGACGCTGGCAGGTATGGATCAATAATTAAACTCATTCACACAGCAGACACTGGTAGGGACAGGTCAATAATTAAACTCATTCACACAGCCGAAACTGGCAGGTATGGATCAATAAATAAACTCATTCACACAGCAGACACTGGTAGGGACAGGTCAATAATTAAACTCATTCACACAGCAGAAACTGGCAGGTATGGATCAATAATTAAACTCATTCACACAGCAGAATCTGGCAGGTATGGATCAATAATTAAACTCATTCACACAGCAGAAACTGGCAGGTATGGATCAATAATTAAACTCATTCACACAGCAGAAACTGGCAGGTACAGATCAATAACTAAACTCATTCACACAGCAGAAACTGGCAGGTACAGGTCAATAATTAAACTCATTCACACAGCAGAAACTGGCAGGTTCAGATCAATAATTAAACTCATTCACACAGCAGACACTGGCAGGTAGGGATCAGTAATTAAACTGATTCACACAGCAGACACTGGCAGGTATGGATCAATAATTAAACTCCTTCACACAGCAGACACTGACAGGTACAGATCAATAATTAAACTCATTCACACAGCAGAAACTGGCAGGTACAGGTCAATAATTAAACACATTCACGCAGCAGACACTGGCAGGTACAGGTCAATAATTAAACTCATTCACACAGCAGAAACTGGCAGGTTCAGATCAATAATTAAACTCATTCACACAGCAGACACTGGCAGGTAGGGATCAGTAATTAAACTGATTCACACAGCAGACACTGGCAGGTATGGATCAATAATTCAACTCATTCACACAGCAGAAACTGGCAGGTACAGATCAATAATTAAACTCATTCACACAGCAGAAACTGGCAGGTACAGATCAATAATTAAACTCATTCACACAGCAGAAACTGGCAGGTACGGATCAATAATTAAACTCATGCACACAGCAGACACTGGCAGGTGAAGATCAATAATTAAACTCATTCACACAGCAGAAACTGACAGGTACTGGTCAATAACTAAACTCATTCACACAGCAGAAACTGACAGGTACAGATCAATAATTAAACTCATTCATACAGCAGACACATGCAGGTACAGGTCAATAATTAAACTCATTCACACAGCAGACACTGGCAGGTACAGGTCAATAAATTCACTCATTCACACAGCAGAAAATGGCAGGTAGACGTCAATAACTAAACTCATTCACACAGGAGACACTGGCAGGTACAGGTCAATAATAAAACTCATTCACACAGCAGAAACTGGCAGGTACAGGTCAATAATGAAAGTCATTCACATAGCAGACACTGGCAGGTACAGGTCAATAATTAAAATCATTCACACAGCAGAGACTGGCAGGTACAAATCAATAATTAAAATCATTCACACAGCAGGCACTGGCAGGTACAGATCAATAATTAAAGTCATTCACACAGCAGACGCTGGCAGGTACAGATCAATAATTAAACTCATTCACACAGCAGAAACTGACAGGTACAGATCAATAATTAAACTCATTCACACAGCAGAAACTGGCAGGTACAGGTCAACAATTAAACACATTCACGCAGCAGACACTGGCAGGTACAGGTCAATAATTAAACTCATTCACACAGCAGAAACTGGCAGGTACAGATCAATAATTAAACTCATTCACACAGCAGAGACTGGCAGGTACAAATCAATAACTAAACTCATTCACACAGCAGACACTGGCAGGTATGGATCAATAATTAAACTCATTCACACAGCAGACACTGGCAGGTATGGATCAATAATTAAACTCATTCACACAGCAGACACTGGCAGGTGAAGATCAATAATTAAACTCATTCACACAGCAGAAACTGGCAGGTACTGGTCAATAACTAAACTCATTCACACAGCAGAAACTGGCAGGTACTGGTCAATAACTAAACTCATTCACACAGCAGAAACTGACAGGTACAGATCAATAATTAAACTCATTCATACAGCAGACACATGCAGGTACAGGTCAATAATTAAACTCATTCACACAGCAGACACTGGCAGGTACAGGTCAATAAATAATCTCATTCACACGGCAGACACTGGCAGGTACAGGTCAATAAATACACTAATTCACACAGCAGAAACTGGCAGGTACAGGTCAATAATTAAAGTCATTCACACAGCAGACACTGGCAGGTACAGATCAATAATTAAACTCATTCATACAGCAGAAACTGGCAGGTACAGGTCAATAACTAAACTCATTCACACAGCAGAAACTGACAGGTACAGATCAATAATTAAACTCATTCACACAGCAGAAACTGACAGGTACAGATCAATAATTAAACTCATTCATACAGCAGACACATGCAGCTACAGGTCAATAATAAAACTCATTCACACAGCAGACACTGGCAGATACAGGTCAATAAATAATCTCATTCACACGGCAGACACTGGCAGGTACAGGTCAATAAATACACTCATTCACACAGCAGAAACTGGCAGGTACAGGTCAATAAATAAAGTCATTCACACAGCAGACGCTGGCAGGTACAGATCAATAATTAAACTGATTCACACAGCAGACACTGGCAGGTACAGATCAATAACTGAACTCATTCACACAGCAGACACTGGCAGGTACAGATCAATAATTAAACTCGTTCACGCAGCAGAAACTGGCAGGTACTGGTCAATAATTAAACTCATTCGCACAGCAGAAACTGGCAGGTACAGATCAATAATTAAACTCATTCACACAGCAGAAACTGGCAGGTACAGGTCAATAATTAAACTCATTCACACAGCAGACACTGGTAGGGACAGGTCAATAATTAAACTCATTCACACAGCCGAAACTGGCAGGTATGGATCAATAATTAAACTCATTCACACAGAAGAAACTGGCAGGTACGGATCAAGAATTAAACTCATTCACACAGCAGAAACTGGCAGGTACGGATCAATAATTAAACTGATTCACACAGCAGACACTGGCAGGTATGGATCAATAATGAAACTCATTCACACAGCAGACGCTGGCAGATACAGATCAACAATTAAACTCATTCACACAGCAGAAACTGGCAGGTACAGATCAATAATTAAACTCATTCACACAGCAGACACTGGCAGGTACAGGTCAATAATTAAACTCATTCACACAGCAGAAACTGGCAGGTAGAGGTCAATAACTAAAATCATTCACAGGAGAAACTGGCAGGTATGGATCAATAATAAAACTTATTTCCACAGCAGAAACTGGCAGGTATAGGTGAATAATTAAACTCATTCACACAGCAGAGACTTGCAGGTACAGGTCAATAATTAAACTCATTCAGACAGCAGAAACTGGCAGGTATGGATCAATAAGTAAACTCATTCACACAGCACACACTGGCAGGTACGGATCAATAAGTAAACTCATTCAGAATGCAGAAACTGGCAGGTGTGGATCAATAATTAAACTCATACACACAGCAGAAACTGGCAGGTACAAATCAATAATTAAACTCATTCACACAGCAGAAACTGGCACGTACAGGTCAATAATTAAACTCATTCACACAGCAGAAACTGGCAGGTACAGATCAATAATTAAACTCATTCACACAGCAGAAACTGGCAGGTGAAGATCAATAATTAAACTCATTCACGCAGCAGAAACTGGCAGGTACTGGCCAATAATTAAACTCATTCGCACAGCAGAAACTGGCAGGTACAGATCAATAAGTAAACTCATTCACACAGCAGAAACTGGCAGGTACGGATCAATAATTAAACTCATTCACACAGCAGAAACTGGCAGGTACAGGTCAATAATTAAACTCATTCACACTGCAGAAACTGGCAGGTACGGATCAATAATTAAACTCATTCACACAGCAGACACTGGTAGGGACAGGTCAATAATTAAACTCATTCACACAGAAGAAACTGGCAGGTTCGGATCAATTATTAAACTCATTCACACAGCAGAAACTGGCAGGGACAGGTCAATAATTAAACTCATTCACATAGCAGAAACTGGCAGGTACGGATCAATAATTAAACTCATTCACACAGCAGACACTGGTAGGGACAGGTCAATAATTAAACTCATTCACACAGCAGAAACTGGCAGGTACAAATCAATAATTAAACTCATTCACACAGCAGAAACTGGCAGGTACAGATCAATAATTAAACTCATTCACACAGCAGAAACTGGCAGGTAAGGATCAATAATTAAACTCATTCACACAGCAGAAACTGGCAGGTACAGATCAATAATGAAACTCATTCACACAGCAGAAACTGGCAGGTACATGTCAATAACTAAACTCATTCACACAGCAGACGCTGGCAGGTACAGTTCAATAAGTAAACTCATTCACACAACAGAAACTGGCAGGTACAGGTCAATAATTAAACTCATTCACACAGCAGAAACTGGCAGGTACAGGTCAATAATTAAACTCATTCACACTGCAGAAACTGGCAGGTACGGATCAATAATTAAACTCATTCACACAGCAGACACTGGTAGGGACAGGTCAAGAATTAAACTCATTCACACAGAAGAAACTGGCAGGTATGGATCAATAATTAAACTCATTCACACAAAAGAAACTGGCATGTTCGGATCAATAATTAAACTCATTCACACAGCAGAAACTGGCAGGTACAGGTCAATACTTAAACTCATTCACACAGCAGACACTGGCAGGTACAGGTCAATAATTAAACTCATTCACACAGCAGAAACTGGAAGGTACAGATCAATAATTAAACTCATTCACACAGCAGACACTGGCAGGTACAGGTCAATAATTAAACTCTTTCACACAGCA